>NW_027640417.1:0-733000 GCF_949752795.1 Hyperoodon ampullatus | reverse complement strand
GACTGAGAGGATTGGTGAGATTGGGTGAGCAAATGCAGACCCTTTAAAGCAATAATTCATGGCACCCATTCCATGGGTCCCAACTCTCCAGATTGAAGGAAATATTACTACAGTTATAATATGTACGGGAAACCTAGAGAACGGAAACACTGTGAATACGAAAGGTTACTAAAACTCAACGAATAGACCCTCTCTTGGTGCTCCGGTTTGACTTTCCATCTGCTTTACTATCAATCTCCCAACTTGGAGAGACAGCCCCTTTAACCTCCTGGTTCGAACAGGTTTCCAATTTGGCAGAGGATGAAAAGGAAGAGGGAGAACCAATGAGAGAGTAGCTGTTAGGCATTTGGACGGGCACATATCACCGTAATTTCCCGGCAGGAAGAAGAATTAACCAAAGTCTCAGCCACCCACCGGGAACCAGTATAAGTCCTGAACCAAAATTTTGTACTTGTGGTCAGCTCACCAAAAACGAGTTGAAAAATGGAGTTCAGGGGCACAGCAATTCACAAACTGGCCGAGTAATAAAGGACAACTATTGTCCAAAAATCAGTTGAGGGAAGGCAACGAGGCGGACTTGAAAGCGAGGCAGAATAGCAGGAAACAGATTTCAAGAGGAACGTTGGAATCGCCTTTAAAGCTCAGGAAGAGGGGCACAACTTCGACAATGATGCACTTGGCCAAAAAGGGCGTATGCGTTTTCTCCTGAATATATTCAGGAGAAAACGCATACGCCCTTTTTGGCCAAGCAAGCAAACGGGCAATGCAAATCTGCACTACAAAGAAGTATCACTTCCCACCGGTCAAAAGGGACATCCACAAAATGTGTAAAAACCAGAAAGGCAAGACAGACCCTGGAGAACAGGGAGCCTTGTTATGCTGATGGGTGGGATGTAAATTGCCAACTTCCTCTCTGGAGGAGAGCATTGTGTTCCCTAAAACAAGAAAACAACAGAGCTACAGAGCCAATGGCACTTCCAGTCTAGGGAATATACCTTGGGAAAAGTGAAAATCAATAAGACAGAGCCACCCCAAAATTTAGGGCTGCACTGCTTACAAGGACCTCAACTTGGGTACACCTTAAATATCCCAGGAAATATAAAAATGGTTCAAAAAATTGTGGTACTTACGTACGATGGAATATCCCTCAGCCATGAAATCAATGTCATAAGACCAGTAGCAAAAAATGGGTGGATTCAGGTACGATGATTCTAAGTGAAATAAGTCACACAGAAAAAGAAACTTATCATAAGATATCACTTATGAAGATCCTGTAAACATGGCTACACTTGAACTGAGTTAGGAAAGAGAACAGTGTCTCACATTTAGAAAACACTCTTATGCCTGCTTAAGGGGGAAGGAGAGGTGGGGTGATGCATAACACCAGAGTTTGATATAAGCACAGGTACCGTTCCAAAAACCAACTATGGAATAGTCAAGACCTACACCTTCCTCAGTGAAAGGGACTCAAAACACCATATTACCCGCAGAGGAATGTATCTGACTAGTAAGAATCTTAAAACCTATGTATTGATATGTCTCCGTAAGGGAATCAAGTGTGTCTAGACTGGCATAAACATGGCAGCGAGAATCAGCTCAAACCCACTATAAAAAGGAATTTCAAAAACAAAACAAAAAAACTGGGAAATTCTTTACAATTCCTTCAGGGTCTCTGATGAAACCTGGAATAACACTATCTACAACTACAGCTGGATGTGGCATAAGGCTGGACACTTCAGACTGAGAGGATTGGTGAGATTGGGTGAGCAAATGCAGACCCTTTAAAGCAATAATGCATGGCACCCATTTCATGGGTCCCAACTCTCCAGGATGAAGGGAATATTACTACAGTTATAACATGTACGGGAAACCTAGAGAACGGACACACTTTGAATACGAAATGTTTCTAAAACTCAACGAATAGTCCCTCTCCTGGTGCTCCGGTTTGACTTTCCATCTGCTTTACTATCAATCTCCCAACTTGGAGAGACAGCCCCTTTAACCTCCTGGTTCGCACAGGTTTCCAATTTGGCAGAGGATGAAAGGAAAGAGGGAGAACCAATGAGAGAGTAGTTGTTAGGCATTTGGATGGGCACATATCACTCTAACTTCCCGGAAGGAAGAAGAATTAACCAAAGTCTCAGCCCCCCACCGGGAACCAGCATAGGTCCTGAACTAAAATTTTGGACTTGCGGTCAGCTCACAAAAAACGAGTTGAAAAATGGAGTTCAGGGGCACAGCAATTCACAAACTGGTCGAGTAATAAAGGACAACTATCGTCCAAAAATCTGTTTAGGGAAGGCAACGAGGCGGACTTGAAAGAGAGGCAGAATAGCTGGGAACAGATTTCAAGAGGTACGTTGGAATCGCCTTTAAAGCACAGGAAGAGGGGCACAACTTCGACAATGATGCACTTGGCCAAAAAGGGCGTATGCATTTTCTCCTGAATATATTCAGAAGAAAACGCATACGCCCTTTGTGGCCAATCAAGCAAGCGGGCAATGCAAATCTGCACTACAAAGAAGTATCACTTCCCACCGGTCAAAAGGGACATCCTCAAAATGTGTAAAAACCAGAAAGGCAAGACAGGCCCTGGAGAACAGGGAGCCTTGTTATGCTGATGGGCGGGATGTAAATTGCCAACTGCATCTCTGGAGGAGTACATTGTGTTCCCTAAAACAAGTAAAGAACAGAGCTACAGAGCCAAGGGCACTTCCAGTCTAGGGAATATACCTTTGGAAAATTGAAAATCAATAAGACAGAGCCACCCCAAAATTTAGGGCTGCACTGCTTACAAGGAACTCAACTTGGGTACACCTTAAATATCCCAGGAAATATTAAAATGGTTCAAAAAATTGTGGTACTTACGTACGATGGAATATCCCTCAGCCATGAAATCAATGTCATAAGACCAGTAGCAGCAAAATGGGTGGATTCAGGTACGATGATTCTAAGTGAAATAAGTCACAGAGAAAAAGAAACATATCATAAAATATCACTTATGAAGATCCTGTAAACATGGCTACACTTGAACTGAGTTAGGAAAGAGAACAGTGTCTCACATTTAGAAAACACTCTTATACCTGCTTAAGGGGGAAGGAGAGGTGGGGTGATGCATAAAACCAGAGTTTGATATAAGCAAAGGTACCGTTCCAAAAACCAACTATGGAATAGACAAGACCTACACCTTCCTCAGTGAAAGGGATTCAAAGCCCCATATTTCCCGCAGAGGAAGATATCTGACTACTAAGAATCTTAAAACCTATGGATTGATATGTGTCCGTAAGGGAATCAAGTGCGTCTAGACTGGCATAAACATGGCAGCGAGAATCAGCTCAAAACCAATATAAAAAGGAATTTCAAAAACAAAAGAAAAAAACTGGGAAATTCTTTACAATTCCTTCAGGGTCTCTGATGAAACCTGGAATGACCTTATCTACAATCACAGCTGGATGTGGCATGAGGCTGGACACGTTGGACTGAGAGGATTGGTGAGATTGGGTGAGCAAATGCAGACCCTTTAAAGCAATAATGCATGGCACCCATTCCATGGGTCCCAACTCTCCAGGTTGAAGGGAATATTACTAGAGCTATGACGTGTACAGGAAACCTAGAGAACGGACACACTGTGAATACTAAAGGTTTCTAAAACTCAACGAATAGTCCCTCTCCTGGTGTACCGGTTTGACTTTCCATCTGCTTTACTATCAACCTCCCAAATTGGAGAGACAGCCCCTTTAACCTTCTGGTTCGCACAGGTTGCCAATTTGGCAGAGGATGAAAGGGAAGAGGGAGAACCAATGAGAGAGTAGCTGTTAGGCATTTGGACGGGCACATATCACTGTAATTTCCTGGCAGGAAGAAGAATTAATCAAAGTCTCAGCCACCCACCGGGAAGCAGTATAGGTCCTGAACCAAAATTTTGGACTTGCGGTCAGCTCACCAAAAACGAGTTGAAAAATGGAGCTCAGGGGCACAGCAATTCACAAACTGGCCGAGTAATAAAGGACAACTATCGTCCAAAAATCTGTTGAGGGAAGGCAACGAGGCGAACTTGAAAGCGAGGCAGAATAGCAGGAAACATATTTCAATAGGTACGTTGGAATCGCCTTTAAAACACAGGAAGAGGGGCACAACTTCGACAATGATGCACTTGGCCAAAAAGGGCGTATGCGTTTTCTCCTGAATATATTCAGGAGAAAACGCATACGCCCTTTTTGGCCAAGCAAGCAAGCGGGCAATGCAAATCTGCACTACAAAGAAGTATCACTTCCCACCGGTCAAAAGGGACATCCACAAAATGTGTAAGAACAAGAAAGGCAAGACAGGCCCTGGAGAACAGGGAGCCTTGTTATGCTGATGGGCGGGATGTAAATTGCCAACTGCCTCTCTGGAGGAGTGCATTCTGTTCCCTAAAAGAAGTAAAGAACAGAGCTACAGAGCCAAGGGCACTACCAGTCTAGGGAATATACCTTGGGAAAACTGAAAATCAATAAGACAGAGCCACCCCAAAATTTAGGGCTGCACTGCATACAAGGACCTCAACTTGGATACACCTTAAGTATCCCAGAAAATATAAACATGGTTCAAAAAATTGTGGTACTTACGTACGATGGAATATCCCTCAGCCATGAAATCAATGTCATAAGACCAGTAGCAGCAAAATGGGTGGATTCAGGTACGATGATTCTAAGTGAAATAAGTCACACAGAAAAAGAAACTTATCATAAGATATCACTTATGAAGATCCTGTAAACATGGCTACACTTGAACTGAGTTAGGAAAGAGAACAGTGTCTCACATTTAGAAAACACTCTTATACCTGCTTAAGGGGGAAGGAGAGGTGGGGTGATGCATAAAACCAGAGTTTGATATAAGCACAGGTACCGTTCCAAAAACCAACTATGGAATAGACAAGACCTACACCGTCCTCAGTGAAAGGGACTCAAAACCCCATATTTCCCGCAGAGGAAAATATCTGACTAGTAAGAATCTTAAAACCTATGTATTGATATGTCTCCATAAGGGAATCAAGTGTGTCTAGACTGGCATAAACATGGCAGCGAGAATCAGCTCAAACCCACTATAAAAAGGAATTTCAAAAACAAAACAAAAAAACTGGGAAATTCTTTACAATTCCTTCAGGGTCTCTGATGAAGGCTGGAATGACCCTATCTACAACGAGAGCTGGATGTGGCATAAGGAGGGACACTTGGGACTGAGACGATTGGTGAGATTGGGTGAGCAAATGCAGACCCTTTAAAGCAATAATGCATGGCACCCATTCCATGGGTCCGAACTCTCCAGGTTGAAGGGAATATTACTACAGCTATAACATGTGCGGGAAACCTAGAGAACGGACACACTGTGAATACGAAAGGTTTCTAAAACTCAACGCATAGTCCCTCTCCTGGTGCTCCGGTTTGACTTTCCGTCTGCTTTACTATCAACCTCCCAACTTGGAGAGACAGCCCCTTTAACCTCTTGGTTCACACAGGTTTCCAATTTGGCAGAGGATGAAAGGGAAGAGGGAGAACCAATGAGAGAGTAGCTGTTAGGCATTTGGACGGGCACATATCACTGTAATTTCCCGGCAGGAAGAAGAATTAACCAAATTCTCAGCCACCCACCGGGAACCAGTATAGGTCCTGAACCAAAATTTTGGACTTGCGGTCAGCTCACCAAAAACGAGTTGAAAAATGGAGCTCAGGGGCACAGCAATTCACAAACTGGCCGAGTAATAAAGGACAACTATCGTCCAAAAATCTGTTGAGGGAAGGCAACGACGCGGACTTGAAAGCGAGGCAGAATAGCAGCAAACAGATTTCAAGAGGTACGTTGGAATCGCCTTTAAAGCACAGGAAGAGGGGCACAACTTCGACAATGATGCACTTGGCCAATAAGGGCGTATGCGTTTTCTCCTGAATATATTCAGGAGAAAACGCATACGCCCTTTTTGGCCACGCAAGCAAGCGGGCAATGCAAATCTGCACTACAAAGAAGTATCACTTCCCACCGATCAAAAGGGACATCCACAAAATGTGTAAGAACAAGAAAGGCAAGACAGGCCCTGGAGAACAGGGAGCCTTGTTATGCTGATGGGCGGGATGTAAATTGCCAACTGCCTCTCTGGAGGAGTGCATTCTGTTCCCTAAAACAAGTAAAGAACAGAGCTACAGAGCCAAGGGCACTACCAGTCTAGGGAATATACCTTGGGAAAACTGAAAATCAATAAGACAGAACCACCCCAAAATTTAGGGCTGCACTGCATACAAGGACCTCAACTTGGATACACCTTAAGTATCCCAGAAAATATAAACATGGTTCAAAAAATTGTGGTACTTACGTATGATGGAATATCCCTCAGCCATGAAATCAATGTCATAAGACCAGTAGCAGCAAAATGGGTGGATTCAGGTACGATGATTTTAAGTGAAATAAGTCACACAGAAAAAGAAACTTATCATAAGATATCACTTATGAAGATCCTGTAAACATGGCTACACTTGAACTGAGTTAGGAAAGAGAACAGTGTCTCACATTTAGAAAACACTCTTATACCTGCTTAAGGGGGAAGGAGAGGTGGGGTGATGCATAAAACCAGAGTTTGATATAAGCACAGGTACCGTTCCAAAAACCAACTATGGAATAGACAAGACCTACACCGTCCTCAGCGAAAGGGACTCAAAACCCCATATTTCCCGCAGAGGAAAATATCTGACTAGTAAGAATCTTAAAACCTATGTATTGATATGTCTCCGTAAGGGAATCAAGTGTGTCTAGACTGGCATAAACATGGCAGCGAGAATCAGCTCAAACCCACTATAAAAAGGAATTTCAAAAACAAAACAAAAAAACTGGGAAATTCTTTACAATTCCTTCAAGGTCTCTGATGAAAGCTGGAATGACCCTATCTACAACGACAGCTGGATGTGGCATAAGGAGGGACACTTGGGACTGAGACGATTGGTGAGATTGGGTGAGCAAATGCAGACCCTTTAAAGCAATAATGCATGGCACCCATTCCATGGGTCCGAACTCTCCAGGTTGAAGGGAATATTACTACAGCTATAACATGTGCGGGAAACCTAGAGAACGGACACACTGTGAATATGAAAGGTTTCTAAAACTCAACGAATAGTCCCTCTCCTGGTGCTCCGGTTTGACTTTCCGTCTGCTTTACTATCAACCTCCCAACTTGGAGAGACAGCCCCTTTAACCTCTTGGTTCGCACAGGTTGCCAATTTGGCAGAGGATGAAAGGGAAGAGGGAGAACCAATGAGAGAGTAGCTGTTAGGCATTGGGACGGGCACATATCACTGTAATTTCCCGGCAGGAAGAAGAATTAACCAAATTCTCAGCCACCCACCGGGAACCAGTATAGGTCCTGAACCAAAATTTTGGACTTGCGGTCAGCTCACCAAAAACGAGTTGAAAAATGGAGCTCAGGGGCACAGCAATTCACAAACTGGCCGAGTAATAAAGGACAACTATCGTCCAAAAATCTGTTGAGGGAAGGCAACGAGGCAGACTTGAAAGCGAGGCAGAATAGCAGGAAACAGATTTCAAGAGGTACGTTGGAATCGCCTTTAAAGCACAGGAAGTGGGGCACAACTTCGACAATGATGCACTTGGCCAAAAAGGGCGTATGCGTTTTCTCCTGAATATATTCAGGAGAAAACGCATACGCCCTTTTTGGCCAAGCAAGCAAGCGGGCAATGCAAATCTGCACTACAAAGAAGTATCACTTCCCACCAGTCAAAAGGGACATCCACAAAATGTGTAAGAACAAGAAAGGCAAGACAGGCCCTGGAGAACAGGGAGCCTTGTTATGCTGATGGGCGGGATGTAAATTGCCAACTGCCTCTCTGGAGGAGTGCATTCTGTTCCCTAAAACAAGTAAAGAACAGAGCTACAGAGCCAAGGGCCCTACCAGTCTAGGGAATATACCTTGGGAAAACTGAAAATCAATAAGACAGAGCCACCCCAAAATTTAGGGCTGCACTGCATACAAGGACCTGAACTTGGATACACCTTAAGTATCCCAGAAAATATAGACATGGTTCAAAAAATTGTGGTACTTACGTACGATGGAATATCCCTCAGCCATGAAATCAATGTCATAAGACCAGTAGCAGCAAAATGGGTGGATTCAGGTACGATGATTCTAAGTGAAATAAGTCACACAGAAAAAGAAACTTATCATAAGATATCACTTATGAAGATCCTGTAAACATGGCTACACTTGAACTGAGTTAGGAAAGAGAACAGTGTCTCACATTTAGAAAACACTCTTATACCTGCTTAAGGGGGAAGGAGAGGTGGGGTGATGCATAAAACCAGAGTTAGATATAAGCACAGGTACCGTTCCAAAAACCAACTATGGAATAGACAAGACCTACACCGTCCTCAGTGAAAGGGACTCAAAACCCCATATTTCCTGCAGAGGAAAATATCTGACTAGTAAGAATCTTAAAACCTATGTATTGTTATGTCTCCATAAGGGAATCAAGTGTGTCTAGACTGGCATAAACATGGCAGCGAGAATCAGCTCAAACCCACTATAAAAAGGAATTTCAAAAACAAAACAAAAAAACTGGGAAACTCTTTACAATTCCTTCAGGGTCTCTGATGAAGGCTGGAATGACCCTATCTACAACGACAGCTGGATGTGGCATAAGGAGGGACACTTGGGACTGAGACGATTGGTGAGATTGGGTGAGCAAATGCAGACCCTTTAAAGCAATAATGCATGGCACCCATTCCATGGGTCCGAACTCTCCAGGTTGAAGGGAATATTACTACAGCTATAACATGTGCGGGAAACCTAGAGAACGGACACACTGTGAATACGAAAGGTTTCTAAAACTCAACGAATAGTCCCTCTCCTGGTGCTCCGGGTTGACTTTCCGTCTGCTTTACTATCAACCTCCCAACTTGGAGAGACAGCCCCTTTAACCTCTTGGTTCGCACAGGTTTCCAATTTGGCAGAGGATGAAAGGGAAGAGGGAGAACCAATGAGAGAGTAGCTGTTAGGCATTTGGACGGGCACATATCACTGTAATTTCCCGGCAGGAAGAAGAATTAACCAAATTCTCAGCCACCCACCGGGAACCAGTATAGGTCCTGAACCAAAATTTTGGACTTGCGGTCAGCTCACCAAAAACGAGTTGAAAAATGGAGCTCAGGGGCACAGCAATTCACAAACTGGCCGAGTAATAAAGGACAACTATCGTCCAAAAATCTGTTGAGGGAAGGCAACGAGGCAGACTTGAAAGCGAGGCAGAATAGCAGCAAACAGATTTCAAGAGGTACGTTGGAATCGCCTTTAAAGCACAGGAAGAGGGGCACAACTTCGACAATGATGCACTTGGCCAATAAGGGCGTATGCGTTTTCTCCTGAATATATTCAGGAGAAAACGCATACGCCCTTTTTGGCCACGCAAGCAAGCGGGCAATGCAAATCTGCACTACAAAGAAGTATCACTTCCCACCGATCAAAAGGGACATCCACAAAATGTGTAAGAACAAGAAAGGCAAGACAGGCCCTGGAGAACAGGGAGACTTGTTATGCTGATGGGCGGGATGTAAATTGCCAACTGCCTCTCTGGAGGAGTGCATTCTGTTCCCTAAAACAAGTAAAGAACAGAGCTACAGAGCCAAGGGCACTACCAGTCTAGGGAATATACCTTGGGAAAACTGAAAATCAATAAGACAGAGCCACCCCAAAATTTAGGGCTGCACTGCATACAAGGACCTCAACTTGGATACACCTTAAGTATCCCAGAAAATATAAACATGGTTCAAAAAATTGTGGTACTTACGTATGATGGAATATCCCTCAGCCATGAAATCAATGTCATAAGACCAGTAGCAGCAAAATGGGTGGATTCAGGTACGATGATTCTAAGTGAAATAAGTCACACAGAAAAAGAAACTTATCATAAGATATCACTTATGAAGATCCTGTAAACATGGCTACACTTGAACTGAGTTAGGAAAGAGAACAGTGTCTCACATTTAGAAAACACTCTTATACCTGCTTAAGGGGGAAGGAGAGGTGGGGTGATGCATAAAACCAGAGTTTGATATAAGCACAGGTACCGTTCCAAAAACCAACTATGGAATAGACAAGACCTACACCGTCCTCAGCGAAAGGGACTCAAAACCCCATATTTCCCGCAGAGGAAAATATCTGACTAGTAAGAATCTTAAAACCTATGTATTGATATGTCTCCGTAAGGGAATCAAGTGTGTCTAGACTGGCATAAACATGGCAGCGAGAATCAGCTCAAACCCACTATAAAAAGGAATTTCAAAAACAAAACAAAAAAACTGGGAAATTCTTTACAATTCCTTCAAGGTCTCTGATGAAAGCTGGAATGACCCTATCTACAACGACAGCTGGATGTGGCATAAGGAGGGACACTTGGGACTGAGACGATTGGTGAGATTGGGTGAGCAAATGCAGACCCTTTAAAGCAATAATGCATGGCACCCATTCCATGGGTCCGAACTCTCCAGGTTGAAGGGAATATTACTACAGCTATAACATGTGCGGGAAACCTAGAGAACGGACACACTGTGAATATGAAAGGTTTCTAAAACTCAACGAATAGTCCCTCTCCTGGTGCTCCGGTTTGACTTTCCGTCTGCTTTACTATCAACCTCCCAACTTGGAGAGACAGCCCCTTTAACCTCTTGGTTCGCACAGGTTGCCAATTTGGCAGAGGATGAAAGGGAAGAGGGAGAACCAATGAGAGAGTAGCTGTTAGGCATTGGGACGGGCACATATCACTGTAATTTCCCGGCAGGAAGAAGAATTAACCAAATTCTCAGCCACCCACCGGGAACCAGTATAGGTCCTGAACCAAAATTTTGGACTTGCGGTCAGCTCACCAAAAACGAGTTGAAAAATGGAGCTCAGGGGCACAGCAATTCACAAACTGGCCGAGTAATAAAGGACAACTATCGTCCAAAAATCTGTTGAGGGAAGGCAACGAGGCAGACTTGAAAGCGAGGCAGAATAGCAGGAAACAGATTTCAAGAGGTACGTTGGAATCGCCTTTAAAGCACAGGAAGTGGGGCACAACTTCGACAATGATGCACTTGGCCAAAAAGGGCGTATGCGTTTTCTCCTGAATATATTCAGGAGAAAACGCATACGCCCTTTTTGGCCAAGCAAGCAAGCGGGCAATGCAAATCTGCACTACAAAGAAGTATCACTTCCCACCAGTCAAAAGGGACATCCACAAAATGTGTAAGAACAAGAAAGGCAAGACAGGCCCTGGAGAACAGGGAGCCTTGTTATGCTGATGGGCGGGATGTAAATTGCCAACTGCCTCTCTGGAGGAGTGCATTCTGTTCCCTAAAACAAGTAAAGAACAGAGCTACAGAGCCAAGGGCCCTACCAGTCTAGGGAATATACCTTGGGAAAACTGAAAATCAATAAGACAGAGCCACCCCAAAATTTAGGGCTGCACTGCATACAAGGACCTGAACTTGGATACACCTTAAGTATCCCAGAAAATATAGACATGGTTCAAAAAATTGTGGTACTTACGTACGATGGAATATCCCTCAGCCATGAAATCAATGTCATAAGACCAGTAGCAGCAAAATGGGTGGATTCAGGTACGATGATTCTAAGTGAAATAAGTCACACAGAAAAAGAAACTTATCATAAGATATCACTTATGAAGATCCTGTAAACATGGCTACACTTGAACTGAGTTAGGAAAGAGAACAGTGTCTCACATTTAGAAAACACTCTTATACCTGCTTAAGGGGGAAGGAGAGGTGGGGTGATGCATAAAACCAGAGTTAGATATAAGCACAGGTACCGTTCCAAAAACCAACTATGGAATAGACAAGACCTACACCGTCCTCAGTGAAAGGGACTCAAAACCCCATATTTCCTGCAGAGGAAAATATCTGACTAGTAAGAATCTTAAAACCTATGTATTGTTATGTCTCCATAAGGGAATCAAGTGTGTCTAGACTGGCATAAACATGGCAGCGAGAATCAGCTCAAACCCACTATAAAAAGGAATTTCAAAAACAAAACAAAAAAACTGGGAAACTCTTTACAATTCCTTCAGGGTCTCTGATGAAGGCTGGAATGACCCTATCTACAACGACAGCTGGATGTGGCATAAGGAGGGACACTTGGGACTGAGACGATTGGTGAGATTGGGTGAGCAAATGCAGACCCTTTAAAGCAATAATGCATGGCACCCATTCCATGGGTCCGAACTCTCCAGGTTGAAGGGAATATTACTACAGATATAACATGTGCGGGAAACCTAGAGAACGGACACACTGTGAATACGAAAGGTTTCTAAAACTCAACGAATAGTCCCTCTCCTGGTGCTCCGGGTTGACTTTCCGTCTGCTTTACTATCAACCTCCCAACTTGGAGAGACAGCCCCTTTAACCTCTTGGTTCGCCCAGGTTGCCAATTTGGCAGAGGATGAAAGGGAAGAGGGAGAACCAATGAGAGAGTAGCTGTTAGGCATTTGGTCGGGCACATATCACTGTAATTTCCCGGCAGGAAGAAGAATTAACCAAATTCTCAGCCACCCACCGGGAACCAGTATAGGTCCTGAACCAAAATTTTGGACTTGCGGTCAGCTCACCAAAAACGAGTTGAAAAATGGAGCTCAGGGGCACAGCAATTCACAAACTGGCCGAGTAATAAAGGACAACTATCGTCCAAAAATCTGTTGAGGGAAGGCAACGAGGCAGACTTGAAAGCGAGGCAGAATAGCAGGAAACAGATTTCAAGAGGTACGTTGGAATCGCCTTTAAAGCACAGGAAGTGGGGCACAACTTCGACAATGATGCACTTGGCCAAAAAGGGCGTATGCGTTTTCTCCTGAATATATTCAGGAGAAAACGCATACGCCCTTTTTGGCCAAGCAAGCAAGCGGGCAATGCAAATCTGCACTACAAAGAAGTATCACTTCCCACCAGTCAAAAGGGACATCCACAAAATGTGTAAGAACAAGAAAGGCAAGACAGGCCCTGGAGAACAGGGAGCCTTGTTATGCTGATGGGCGGGATGTAAATTGCCAACTGCCTCTCTGGAGGAGTGCATTCTGTTCCCTAAAACAAGTAAAGAACAGAGCTACAGAGCCAAGGGCACTACCAGTCTAGGGAATATACCTTGGGAAAACTGAAAATCAATAAGACAGAGCCACCCCAAAATTTAGGGCTGCACTGCATACAAGGACCTCAACTTGGATACACCTTAAGTATCCCAGAAAATATAAACATGGTTCAAAAAATTGTGGTACTTACGTACGATGGAATATCCCTCAGCCATGAAATCAAAGTCATAAGACCAGTAGCAGCAAAATGGGTGGATTCAGGTACGATGATTCTAAGTGAAATAAGTCACACAGAAAAAGAAACTTATCATAAGATATCACTTATGAAGATCCTGTAAACATGGCTACACTTGAACTGAGTTAGGAAAGAGAACAGTGTCTCACATTTAGAAAACACTCTTATACCTGCTTAAGGGGGAAGGAGAGGTGGGGTGATGCATAAAACCAGAGTTTGATATAAGCACAGGTACCGTTCCAAAAACCAACTATGGAATAGACAAGACCTACACCGTCCTCAGCGAAAGGGACTCAAAACCCCATATTTCCCGCAGAGGAAAATATCTGACTAGTAAGAATCTTAAAACCTATGTATTGATATGTCTCCGTAAGGGAATCAAGTGTGTCTAGACTGGCATAAACATGGCAGCGAGAATCAGCTCAAACCCACTATAAAAAGGAATTTCAAAAACAAAACAAAAAAACTGGGAAATTCTTTACAATTCCTTCAGGGTCTCTGATGAAGGCTGGAATGACCCTATCTACAACGACAGCTGGATGTGGCATAAGGAGGGACACTTGGGACTGAGACGATTGGTGAGATTGGGTGAGCAAATGCAGACCCTTTAAAGCAATAATGCATGGCACCCATTCCATGGGTCCGAACTCTCCAGGTTGAAGGGAATATTACTACAGCTATAACATGTGCGGGAAACCTAGAGAACGGACACACTGTGAATACGAAAGGTTTCTAAAACTCAACGCATAGTCCCTCTCCTGGTGCTCCGGTTTGACTTTCCGTCTGCTTTACTATCAACCTCCCAACTTGGAGAGACAGCCCCTTTAACCTCTTGGTTCGCACTGTTTGCCAATTTGGCAGAGGATGAAAGGGAAGAGGGAGAACCAATGAGAGAGTAGCTGTTAGGCATTTGGACGGGCACATATCACTGTAATTTCCCGGCAGGAAGAAGAATTAACCAAATTCTCAGCCACCCACCGGGAACCAGTATAGGTCCTGAACCAAAATTTTGGACTTGCGGTCAGCTCACCAAAAACGAGTTGAAAAATGGAGCTCAGGGGCACAGCAATTCACAAACTGGCCGAGTAATAAAGGACAACTATCGTCCAAAAATCTGTTGAGGGAAGGCAACGAGGCGGACTTGAAAGCGAGGCAGAATAGCAGCAAACAGATTTCAAGACGTACGTTGGAATCGCCTTTAAAGCACAGGAAGAGGGGCACAACTTCGACAATGATGCACTTGGCCAAAAAGGGCGTATGCGTTTTCTCCTGAATATATTCAGGAGAAAACGCATACGCCCTTTTTGGCCAAGCAAGCAAGCGGGCAATGCAAATCTGCACTACAAAGAAGTATCACTTCCCACCGATCAAAAGGGACATCCACAAAATGTGTAAGAACAAGAAAGGCAAGACAGGCCCTGGAGAACAGGGAGCCTTGTTATGCTGATGGGCGGGATGTAAATTGCCAACTGCCTCTCTGGAGGAGTGCATTCTGTTCCCTAAAACAAGTAAAGAACAGAGCTACAGAGCCAAGGGCACTACCAGTCTAGGGAATATACCTTGGGAAAACTGAAAATCAATAAGACAGAGCCACCCCAAAATTTAGGGCTGCACTGCATACAAGGACCTCAACTTGGATACACCTTAAGTATCCCAGAAAATATAAACATGGTTCAAAAAATTGTGGTACTTACGTACGATGGAATATCCCTCAGCCATGAAATCAAAGTCATAAGACCAGTAGCAGCAAAATGGGTGGATTCAGGTACGATGATTCTAAGTGAAATAAGTCACACAGAAAAAGAAACTTATCATAAGATATCACTTATGAAGATCCTGTAAACATGGCTACACTTGAACTGAGTTAGGAAAGAGAACAGTGTCTCACATTTAGAAACCACTCTTATACCTGCTTAAGGGGGAAGGAGAGGTGGGGTGATGCATAAAACCAGAGTTTGATATAAGCACAGGTACCGTTCCAAAAACCAACTATGGAATAGACAAGACCTACACCATCCTCAGCGAAAGGGACTCAAAACCCCATATTTCCCGCAGAGGAAAATATCTGACTAGTAAGAATCTTAAAACCTATGTATTGATATGTCTCCGTAAGGGAATCAAGTGTGTCTAGACTGGCATAAACATGGCAGCGAGAATCAGCTCAAACCCACTATAAAAAGGAATTTCAAAAACAAAACAAAAAAACTGGGAAATTCTTTACAATTCCTTCAGGGTCTCCGATGAAGGCTGGAATGACCCTATCTACAACGACAGCTGGATGTGGCATAAGGAGGGACACTTGGGACTGAGACGATTGGTGAGATTGGGTGAGTAAATGCAGACCCTTTAAAGCAATAATGCATGGCACCCATTCCATGGGTCCGAACTCTCCAGGTTGAAGGGAATATTACTACGGCTATAACATGTGCGGGAAACCTAGAGAACGGACACACTGTGAATACGAAAGGTTTCTAAAACTCAACGCATAGTCCCTCTCCTGGTGCTCCGGTTTGACTTTCCGTCTGCTTTACTATCAACCTCCCAACTTGGAGAGACAGCCCCTTTAACCTCTTGGTTCGCACAGGTTGCCAATTTGGCAGAGGATGAAAGGGAAGAGGGAGAACCAATGAGAGAGTAGCTGTTAGGCATTTGGACGGGCACATATCACTGTAATTTCCCGGCAGGAAGAAGAATTAACCAAATTCTCAGCCACCCACCGGGAACCAGTATAGGTCCTGAACCAAAATTTTGGACTTGCGGTCAGCTCACCAAAAACGAGTTGAAAAATGGAGCTCAGGGGCACAGCAATTCACAAACTGGCCGAGTAATAAAGGACAACTATCGTCCAAAAATCTGTTGAGGGAAGGGAACGAGACGGACTTGAAAGCGAGGCAGAATAGCAGGAAACAGATTTCAAGAGGTACGTTGGAATCGCCTTTAAAGCACAGGAAGAGGGGCACAACTTCGACAATGATGCACTTGGCCAAAAAGGGCGTATGCGTTTTCTCCTGAATATATTCAGGAGAAAACGCATACGCCCTTTTTGGCCAAGCAAGCAAGCGGGCAATGCAAATCTGCACTACAAAGAAGTATCACTTCCCACCGGTCAAAAGGGACATCCACAAAATGTGTAAGAACAAGAAAGGCAAGACAGGCCCTGGAGAACAGGGAGCCTTGTTATGCTGATGGGCGGGATGTAAATTGCCAACTGCCTCTCTGGAGGAGTGCATTCTGTTCCCTAAAACAAGTAAAGAACAGAGCTACAGAGCCAAGGGCACTACCAGTCTAGGGAATATACCTTGGGAAAACTGAAAATCAATAAGACAGAGCCACCCCAAAATTTAGGGCTGCACTGCATACAAGGACCTCAACTTGGATACACCTTAAGTATCCCAGAAAATATAAACATGGTTCAAAAAATTGTGGTACTTACGTACGATGGAATATCCCTCAGCCATGAAATCAAAGTCATAAGACCAGTAGCAGCAAAATGGGTGGATTCAGGTACGATGATTCTAAGTGAAATAAGTCACACAGAAAAAGAAACTTATCATAAGATATCACTTATGAAGATCCTGTAAACATGGCTACACTTGAACTGAGTTAGGAAAGAGAACAGTGTCTCACATTTAGAAAACACTCTTATACCTGCTTAAGGGGGAAGGAGAGGTGGGGTGATGCATAAAACCAGAGTTTGATATAAGCACAGGTACCGTTCCAAAAACCAACTATGGAATAGACAAGACCTACACCGTCCTCAGCGAAAGGGACTCAAAACCCCATATTTCCCGCAGAGGAAAATATCTGACTAGTAAGAATCTTAAAACCTATGTATTGATATGTCTCCGTAAGGGAATCAAGTGTGTCTAGACTGGCATAAACATGGCAGCGAGAATCAGCTCAAACCCACTATAAAAAGGAATTTCAAAAACAAAACAAAAAAACTGGGAAATTCTTTACAATTCCTTCAGGGTCTCTGATGAAGGCTGGAATGACCCTATCTACAACGACAGCTGGATGTGGCATAAGGAGGGACACTTGGGACTGAGACGATTGGTGAGATTGGGTGAGCAAATGCAGACCCTTTAAAGCAATAATGCATGGCACCCATTCCATGGGTCCGAACTCTCCAGGTTGAAGGGAATATTACTACAGCTATAACATGTGCGGGAAACCTAGAGAACGGACACACTGTGAATACGAAAGGTTTCTAAAACTCAACGCATAGTCCCTCTCCTGGTGCTCCGGTTTGACTTTCCGTCTGCTTTACTATCAACCTCCCAACTTGGAGAGACAGCCCCTTTAACCTCTTGGTTCGCACAGGTTGCCAATTTGGCAAAGGATGAAAGGGAAGAGGGAGAACCAATGAGAGAGTAGCTGTTAGGCATTTGGACGGGCACATATCACTGTAATTTCCCGGCAGGAAGAAGAATTAACCAAATTCTCAGCCACCCACCGGGAACCAGTATAGGTCCTGAACCAAAATTTTGGACTTGCGGTCAGCTCACCAAAAACGAGTTGAAAAATGGAGCTCAGGGGCACAGCAATTCACAAACTGGCCGAGTAATAAAGGACAACTATCGTCCAAAAATCTGTTGAGGGAAGGCAACGAGGCGGACTTGAAAGCGAGGCAGAATAGCAGCAAACAGATTTCAAGACGTACGTTGGAATCGCCTTTAAAGCACAGGAAGAGGGGCACAACTTCGACAATGATGCACTTGGCCAAAAAGGGCGTATGCGTTTTCTCCTGAATATATTCAGGAGAAAACGCATACGCCCTTTTTGGCCAAGCAAGCAAGCGGGCAATGCAAATCTGCACTACAAAGAAGTATCACTTCCCACCGATCAAAAGGGACATCCACAAAATGTGTAAGAACAAGAAAGGCAAGACAGGCCCTGGAGAACAGGGAGCCTTGTTATGCTGATGGGCGGGATGTAAATTGCCAACTGCCTCTCTGGAGGAGTGCATTCTGTTCCCTAAAACAAGTAAAGAACAGAGCTACAGAGCCAAGGGCACTACCAGTCTAGGGAATATACCTTGGGAAAACTGAAAATCAATAAGACAGAGCCACCCCAAAATTTAGGGCTGCACTGCATACAAGGACCTCAACTTGGATACACCTTAAGTATCCCAGAAAATATAAACATGGTTCAAAAAATTGTGGTACTTACGTACGATGGAATATCCCTCAGCCATGAAATCAAAGTCATAAGACCAGTAGCAGCAAAATGGGTGGATTCAGGTACGATGATTCTAAGTGAAATAAGTCACACAGAAAAAGAAACTTATCATAAGATATCACTTATGAAGATCCTGTAAACATGGCTACACTTGAACTGAGTTAGGAAAGAGAACAGTGTCTCACATTTAGAAACCACTCTTATACCTGCTTAAGGGGGAAGGAGAGGTGGGGTGATGCATAAAACCAGAGTTTGATATAAGCACAGGTACCGTTCCAAAAACCAACTATGGAATAGACAAGACCTACACCATCCTCAGCGAAAGGGACTCAAAACCCCATATTTCCCGCAGAGGAAAATATCTGACTAGTAAGAATCTTAAAACCTATGTATTGATATGTCTCCGTAAGGGAATCAAGTGTGTCTAGACTGGCATAAACATGGCAGCGAGAATCAGCTCAAACCCACTATAAAAAGGAATTTCAAAAACAAAACAAAAAAACTGGGAAATTCTTTACAATTCCTTCAGGGTCTCCGATGAAGGCTGGAATGACCCTATCTACAACGACAGCTGGATGTGGCATAAGGAGGGACACTTGGGACTGAGACGATTGGTGAGATTGGGTGAGTAAATGCAGACCCTTTAAAGCAATAATGCATGGCACCCATTCCATGGGTCCGAACTCTCCAGGTTGAAGGGAATATTACTACGGCTATAACATGTGCGGGAAACCTAGAGAACGGACACACTGTGAATACGAAAGGTTTCTAAAACTCAACGCATAGTCCCTCTCCTGGTGCTCCGGTTTGACTTTCCGTCTGCTTTACTATCAACCTCCCAACTTGGAGAGACAGCCCCTTTAACCTCTTGGTTCGCACAGGTTGCCAATTTGGCAGAGGATGAAAGGGAAGAGGGAGAACCAATGAGAGAGTAGCTGTTAGGCATTTGGACGGGCACATATCACTGTAATTTCCCGGCAGGAAGAAGAATTAACCAAATTCTCAGCCACCCACCGGGAACCAGTATAGGTCCTGAACCAAAATTTTGGACTTGCGGTCAGCTCACCAAAAACGAGTTGAAAAATGGAGCTCAGGGGCACAGCAATTCACAAACTGGCCGAGTAATAAAGGACAACTATCGTCCAAAAATCTGTTGAGGGAAGGGAACGAGACGGACTTGAAAGCGAGGCAGAATAGCAGGAAACAGATTTCAAGAGGTACGTTGGAATCGCCTTTAAAGCACAGGAAGAGGGGCACAACTTCGACAATGATGCACTTGGCCAAAAAGGGCGTATGCGTTTTCTCCTGAATATATTCAGGAGAAAACGCATACGCCCTTTTTGGCCAAGCAAGCAAGCGGGCAATGCAAATCTGCACTACAAAGAAGTATCACTTCCCACCGGTCAAAAGGGACATCCACAAAATGTGTAAGAACAAGAAAGGCAAGACAGGCCCTGGAGAACAGGGAGCCTTGTTATGCTGATGGGCGGGATGTAAATTGCCAACTGCCTCTCTGGAGGAGTGCATTCTGTTCCCTAAAACAAGTAAAGAACAGAGCTACAGAGCCAAGGGCACTACCAGTCTAGGGAATATACCTTGGGAAAACTGAAAATCAATAAGACAGAGCCACCCCAAAATTTAGGGCTGCACTGCATACAAGGACCTCAACTTGGATACACCTTAATTATCCCAGAAAATATAAACATGGTTCAAAAAATTGTGGTACTTACGTACGATGGAATATCCCTCAGCCATGAAATCAATGTCATAAGACCAGTAGCAGCAAAATGGGTGGATTCAGGTACGATGATTCTAAGTGAAATAAGTCACACAGAAAAAGAAACTTATCATAAGATATCACTTATGAAGATCCTGTAAACATGGCTACACTTGAACTGAGTTAGGAAAGAGAACAGTGTCTCACAGTTAGAAAACACTCTTATACCTGCTTAAGGGGGAAGGAGAGGTGGGGTGATGCATAAAACCAGAGTTTGATATAAGCACAGGTACCGTTCCAAAAACCAACTATGGAATAGACAAGACCTACACCGTCCTCAGCGAAAGGGACTCAAAACCCCATATTTCCCGCAGAGGAAACTATCTGACTAGTAAGAATCTTAAAACCTATGTATTGATATGTCTCCGTAAGGGAATCAAGTGTGTCTAGACTGGCATAAACATGGCAGCGAGAATCAGCTCAAACCCACTATAAAAAGGAATTTCAAAAACAAAACAAAAAAACTGGGAAATTCTTTACAATTCCTTCAGGGTCTCTGATGAAGGCTGGAATGACCCTATCTACAATGACAGCTGGATGTGGCATAAGGAGGGACACTTGGGACTGAGACGATTGGTGAGATTGGGTGAGCAAATGCAGACCCTTTAAAGCAATAATGCATGGCACCCATTCCATGGGTCCGAACTCTCCAGGTTGAAGGGAATATTACTACAGCTATAACATGTGCGGGAAACCTAGAGAACGGACACACTGTGAATACGAAAGGTTTCTAAAACTCAACGCATAGTCCCTCTCCTGGTGCTCCGGTTTGACTTTCCGTCTGCTTTACTATCAACCTCCCAACTTGGAGAGACAGCCCCTTTAACCTCTTGGTTCGCACAGGTTGCCAATTTGGCAAAGGATGAAAGGGAAGAGGGAGAACCAATGAGAGAGTAGCTGTTAGGCATTTGGACGGGCACATATCACTGTAATTTCCCGTCAGGAAGAAGAATTAACCAAATTCTCAGCCACCCACCGGGAACCAGTATAGGTCCTGAACCAAAATTTTGGACTTGCGGTCAGCTCACCAAAAACGAGTTGAAAAATGGAGCTCAGGAGCACAGCAATTCACAAACTGGCCGAGTAATAAAGGACAACTATCGTCCAAAAATCTGTTGAGGGAAGGCAACGAGGCGGACTTGAAAGCGAGGCAGAATAGCAGGAAACAGATTTCAAGAGATAAGTTGGAATCGTCTTTAAAGCACAGGAAGAGGGACACAACTTCGACAATGATGCACTTGGCCAAAAAGGGCGTATGCGTTTTCTCCTGAATATATTCAGGAGAAAACGCATACGCCCTTTTTGGCCAAGCAAGCAAGCGGGCAATGCAAATCTGCACTACAAAGAAGTATCACTTCCCACCGGTCAAAAGGGACATCCACAAAATGTGTAAGAACAAGAAAGGCAAGACCGGCCCTGGAGAACAGGGAGCCTTGTTATGCTGATGGGCGGGATGTAAATTGCCAACTGCCTCTCTGGAGGAGTGCATTGTGTTCCCTAAAACAAGTAAAGAACAGAGCTACAGAGCCAAGGGCACTACCAGTCTAGGGAATATACCTTGGGAAAACTGAAAATCAATAAGACAGAGCCACCCCAAAATTTAGGGCTGCACTGCATACAAGGACCTCAACTTGGATACACCTTAAGTATCCCAGAAAATATAAACATGGTTCAAAAAATTGTGGTACTTACGTACGATGGAATATCCCTCAGCCATGAAATCAATGTCATAAGACCAGTAGCAGCAAAATGGGTGGATTCTGGTACGATGATTCTAAGTGAAATAAGTCACACAGAAAAAGAAACTTATCATAAGATATCACTTATGAAGATCCTGTAAACATGGCTACACTTGAACTGAGTTAGGAAAGAGAACAGTGTCTCACATTTAGAAAACACTCTTATACCTGCTTAAGGGGGAAGGAGAGGTGGGGTGATGCATAAAACCAGAGTTTGATATAAGCACAGGTACCGTTCCAAAAACCAACTATGGAATAGACAAGACCTACACCGTCCTCAGCGAAAGGGACTCAAAACCCCATATTTCCCGCAGAGGAAAATATCTGACTAGTAAGAATCTTAAAACCTATGTATTGATATGTCTCCGTAAGGGAATCAAGTGTGTCTAGACTGGCATAAACATGGCAGCGAGAATCAGCTCAAACCCACTATAAAAAGGAATTTCAAAAACAAAACAAAAAAACTGGGAAATTCTTTACAATTCCTTCAGGGTCTCTGATGAAGGCTGGAATGACCCTATCTACAATGACAGCTGGATGTGGCATAAGGAGGGACACTTGGGACTGAGACGATTGGTGAGATTGGGTGAGCAAATGCAGACCCTTTAAAGCAATAATGCATGGCACCCATTCCATGGGTCCGAACTCTCCAGGTTGAAGGGAATATTACTACAGCTATAACATGTGCGGGAAACCTAGAGAACGGACACACTGTGAATACGAAAGGTTTCTAAAACTCAACGCATAGTCCCTCTCCTGGTGCTCCGGTTTGACTTTCCGTCTGCTTTACTATCAACCTCCCAACTTGGAGAGACAGCCCCTTTAACCTCTTGGTTCGCACAGGTTGCCAATTTGGCAGAGGATGAAAGGGAAGAGGGAGAACCAATGAGAGAGTAGCTGTTAGGCATTTGGACGGGCACATATCACTGTAATTTCCCGGCAGGAAAAAGAATTAACCGAATTCTCAGCCACCCACCGGGAACCAGTATAGGTCCTGAACCAAAATTTTGGACTTGCGGTCAGCTCACCAAAAACGAGTTGAAAAATGGAGCTCAGGGGCACAGCAATTCACAAACTGGCCGAGTAATAAAGGACAACTATCGTCCAAAAATCTGTTGAGGGAAGGCAACGAGGCGGACTTGAAAGCGAGGCAGAATAGCAGGAAACAGATTTCAAGAGGTACGTTGGAATCGTCTTTAAAGCACAGGAAGAGGGGCACAACTTCGACAATGATGCACTTGGCCAAAAAGGGCGTATGCGTTTTCTCCTGAATATATTCAGGAGAAAACGCATACGCCCTTTTTGGCCAAGCAAGCAAGCGGGCAATGCAAATCTGCACTACAAAGAAGTATCACTTCCCACCGGTCAAAAGGGACATCCACAAAATGTGTAAGAACAAGAAAGGCAAGACCGGCCCTGGAGAACAGGGAGCCTTGTTATGCTGATGGGCGGGATGTAAATTGCCAACTGCCTCTCTGGAGGAGTGCATTGTGTTCCCTAAAACAAGTAAAGAACAGAGCTACAGAGCCAAGGGCACTACCAGTCTAGGGAATATACCTTGGGAAAACTGAAAATCAATAAGACAGAGACACCCCAAAATTTAGGGCTGCACTGCATACAAGGACCTCAACTTGGATACACCTTAAGTATCCCAGAAAATATAAACATGGTTCAAAAAATTGTGGTACTTACGTACGATGGAATATCCCTCAGCCATGAAATCAATGTCATAAGACCAGTAGCAGCAAAATGGGTGGATTCTGGTATGATGATTCTAAGTGAAATAAGTCACACAGAAAAAGAAACTTATCATAAGATATCACTTATGAAGATCCTGTAAACATGGCTACACTTGAACTGAGTTAGGAAAGAGAACAGTGTCTCACATTTAGAAAACACTCTTATACCTGCTTAAGGGGGAAGGAGAGGTGGGGTGATGCATAAAACCAGAGTTTGATATAAGCACAGGTACCGTTCCAAAAACCAACTATGGAATAGACAAGACCTACACCGTCCTCAGCAAAAGGGACTCAAAACCCCATATTTCCCGCAGAGGAAAATATCTGACTAGTAAGAATCTTAAAACCTATGTATTGATATGTCTCCGTAAGGGAATCAAGTGTGTCTAGACTGGCATAAACATGGCAGCGAGAATCAGCTCAAACCCACTATAAAAAGGAATTTCAAAAACAAAACAAAAAAACTGGGAAATTCTTTACAATTCCTTCAGGGTCTCTGATGAAGCCTGGAATGACCCTATCTACAATGACAGCTGGATGTGGCATAAGGAGGGACACTTGGGACTGAGACGATTGGTGAGATTGGGTGAGCAAATGCAGACCCTTTAAAGCAATAATGCATGGCACCCATTCCATGGGTCCGAACTCTCCAGGTTGAAGGGAATATTACTACAGCTATAACATGTGCGGGAAACCTAGAGAACGGACACAGTGTGAATACGAAAGGTTTCTAAAACTCAACGCATAGTCCCTCTCCTGGTGCTCCGGTTTGACTTTCCGTCTGCTTTACTATCAACCTCCCAACTTGGAGAGACAGCCCCTTTAACCTCTTGGTTCGCACAGGTTGCCAATTTGGCAGAGGATGAAAGGGAAGAGGGAGAACCAATGAGAGAGTAGCTGTTAGGCATTTGGACGGGCACATATCACTGTAATTTCCCGGCAGGAAAAAGAATTAACCGAATTCTCAGCCACCCACCGGGAACCAGTATAGGTCCTGAACCAAAATTTTGGACTTGCGGTCAGCTCACCAAAAACGAGTTGAAAAATGGAGCTCAGGGGCACAGCAATTCACAAACTGGCCGAGTAATAAAGGACAACTATCGTCCAAAAATCTGTTGAGGGAAGGCAACGAGGCAGACTTGAAAGCGAGGCAGAATAGCAGGAAACAGATTTCAAGAGGTACGTTGGAATCGCCTTTAAAGCACAGGAAGAGGGGCACAACTTCGACAATGATGCACTTGGCCAAAAAGGGCGTATGCGTTTTCTCCTGAATATATTCAGGAGAAAACGCATACGCCCTTTTTGGCCAAGCAAGCAAGCGGGCAATGCAAATCTGCACTACAAAGAAGTATCACTTCCCACCGGTCAAAAGGGACATCCACAAAATGTGTAAGAACAAGAAAGGCAAGACAGGCCCTGGAGAACAGGGAGCCTTGTTATGCTGATGGGCGGGATGTAAATTGCCAACTGCCTCTCTGGAGGAGTGCATTCTGTTCCCTAAAACAAGTAAAGAACAGAGCTACAGAGCCAAGGGCCCTACCAGTCTAGGGAATATACCTTGGGAAAACTGAAAATCAATAAGACAGAACCACCCAAAAATTTAGGGCTGCACTGCATACAAGGACCTCAACTTGGATACACCTTAAGTATCCCAGAAAATATAAACATGGTTCAAAAAATTGTGGTACTTACGTACGATGGAATATCCCTCAGCCATGAAATCAATGTCATAAGACCAGTAGCAGCAAAATGGGTGGATTCAGGTACGATGATTCTAAGTGAAATAAGTCACACAGAAAAAGAAACTTATCATAAGATATCACTTATGAAGATCCTGTAAACATGGCTACACTTGAACTGAGTTAGGAAAGAGAACAGTGTCTCACATTTAGAAAACACTCTTATACCTGCTTAAGGGGGAAGGAGAGGTGGGGTGATGCATAAAACCAGAGTTTGATATAAGCACAGGTACCGTTCCAAAAACCAACTATGGAATAGACAAGACCTACACCGTCCTCAGCGAAAGGGACTCAAAACCCCATATTTCCCGCAGAGGAAAATATCTGACTAGTAAGAATCTTAAAACCTATGTATTGATATGTCTCCGTAAGGGAATCAAGTGTGTCTAGACTGGCATAAACATGGCAGCGAGAATCAGCTCAAACCCACTATAAAAAGGAATTTCAAAAACAAAACAAAAAAACTGGGAAATTCTTTACAATTCCTTCAGGGTCTCTGATGAAGGCTGGAATGACCCTATCTACAACGACAGCTGGATGTGGCATAAGGAGGGACACTTGGGACTGAGACGATTGGTGAGATTGGGTGAGCAAATGCAGACCCTTTAAAGCAATAATGCATGGCACCCATTCCATGGGTCCGAACTCTCCAGGTTGAAGGGAATATTACTACAGCTATAACATGTGCGGGAAACCTAGAGAACGGACACACTGTGAATACGAAAGGTTTCTAAAACTCAACGCATAGTCCCTCTCCTGGTGCTCCGGTTTGACTTTCCGTCTGCTTTACTATCAACCTCCCAACTTGGAGAGACAGCCCCTTTAACCTCTTGGTTCGCACAGGTTGCCAATTTGGCAGAGGATGAAAGGGAAGAGGGAGAACCAATGAGAGAGTAGCTGTTAGGCATTTGGACGGGCACATATCACTGTAATTTCCCGGCAGGAAGAAGAATTAACCAAATTCTCAGCCACCCACCGGGAACCAGTATAGGTCCTGAACCAAAATTTTGGACTTGCGGTCAGCTCACCAAAAACGAGTTGAAAAATGGAGCTCAGGGGCACAGCAATTCACAAACTGGCCGAGTAATAAAGGACAACTATCGTCCAAAAATCTGTTCAGGGAAGGCAACGAGGCGGACTTGAAAGCGAGGCAGAATAGCAGGAAACAGATTTCAAGAGGTACGTTGGAATCACCTTTAAAGCACAGGAAGAGGGGCACAACTTCGACAATGATGCACTTGGCCAAAAAGGGCGTATGCGTTTTCTCCTGAATATATTCAGGAGAAAACGCATACGCCCTTTTTGGCCAAGCAAGCAAGCGGGCAATGCAAATCTGCACTACAAAGAAGTATCACTTCCCACCGGTCAAAAGGGACATCCACAAAATGTGTAAGAACAAGAAAGGCAAGACAGGCCCTGGAGAACAGGGAGCCTTGTTATGCTGATGGGCGGGATGTAAATTGCCAACTGCCTCTCTGGAGGAGTGCATTCTGTTCCCTAAAACAAGTAAAGAACAGAGCTACAGAGCCAAGGGCACTACCAGTCTAGGGAATATACCTTGGGAAAACTGAAAATCAATAAGACAGAGCCACCCCAAAATTTAGGGCTGCACTGCATACAAGGACCTCAACTTGGATACACCTTAAGTATCCCAGAAAATATAAACATGGTTCAAAAAATTGTGGTACTTACGTACGATGGAATATCCCTCAGCCATGAAATCAATGTCATAAGACCAGTAGCAGCAAAATGGGTGGATTCAGGTACGATGATTCTAAGTGAAATAAGTCACACAGAAAAAGAAACTTATCATAAGATATCACTTATGAAGATCCTGTAAACATGGCTACACTTGAACTGAGTTAGGAAAGAGAACAGTGTCTCACATTTAGAAAACACTCTTATACCTGCTTAAGGGGGAAGGAGAGGTGGGGTGATGCATAAAACCAGAGTTTGATATAAGCACAGGTACCGTTCCAAAAACCAACTATGGAATAGACAAGACCTACACCGTCCTCAGCGAAAGGGACTCAAAACCCCATATTTCCCGCAGAGGAAAATATCTGACTAGTAAGAATCTTAAAACCTATGTATTGATATGTCTCCGTAAGGGAATCAAGTGTGTCTAGACTGGCATAAACATGGCAGCGAGAATCAGCTCAAACCCACTATAAAAAGGAATTTCAAAAACAAAACAAAAAAACTGGGAAATTCTTTACAATTCCTTCAGGGTCTCTGATGAAGGCTGGAATGACCCTATCTACAACGACAGCTGGATGTGGCATAAGGAGGGACACTTGGGACTGAGACGATTGGTGAGATTGGGTGAGCAAATGCAGACCCTTTAAAGCAATAATGCATGGCACCCATTCCATGGGTCCGAACTCTCCAGGTTGAAGGGAATATTACTACAGCTATAACATGTGCGGGAAACCTAGAGAACGGACACACTGTGAATACGAAAGGTTTCTAAAACTCAACGCATAGTCCCTCTCCTGGTGCTCCGGTTTGACTTTCCGTCTGCTTTACTATCAACCTCCCAACTTGGAGAGACAGCCCCTTTAACCTCTTGGTTCGCACTGTTTGCCAATTTGGCAGAGGATGAAAGGGAAGAGGGAGAACCAATGAGAGAGTAGCTGTTAGGCATTTGGACGGGCACATATCACTGTAATTTCCCGGCAGGAAGAAGAATTAACCAAATTCTCAGCCACCCACCGGGAACCAGTATAGGTCCTGAACCAAAATTTTGGACTTGCGGTCAGCTCACCAAAAACGAGTTGAAAAATGGAGCTCAGGGGCACAGCAATTCACAAACTGGCCGAGTAATAAAGGACAACTATCGTCCAAAAATCTGTTGAGGGAAGGCAACGAGGCGGACTTGAAAGCGAGGCAGAATAGCAGGAAACAGATTTCAAGAGGTACGTTGGAATCGCCTTTAAAGCACAGGAAGAGGGGCACAACTTCGACAATGATGCACTTGGCCAAAAAGGGCGTATGCGTTTTCTCCTGAATATATTCAGGAGAAAACGCATACGCCCTTTTTGGCCAAGCAAGCAAGCGGGCAATGCAAATCTGCACTACAAAGAAGTATCACTTCCCACCGGTCAAAAGGGACATCCACAAAATGTGTAAGAACAAGAAAGGCAAGACAGGCCCTGGAGAACAGGGAGCCTTGTTATGCTGAAGGGCGGGATGTAAATTGCCAACTGCCTCTCTGGAGGAGTGCATTCTGTTCCCTAAAACAAGTAAAGAACAGAGCTACAGAGCCAAGGGCACTACCAGTCTAGGGAATATACCTTGGGAAAACTGAAAATCAATAAGACAGAGCCACCCCAAAATTTAGGGCTGCACTGCATACAAGGACCTCAACTTGGATACACCTTAAGTATCCCAGAAAATATAAACATGGTTCAAAAAATTGTGGTACTTACGTACGATGGAATATCCCTCAGCCATGAAATCAATGTCATAAGACCAGTAGCAGCAAAATGGGTGGATTCAGGTACGTTGATTCTAAGTGAAATAAGTCACACAGAAAAAGAAACTTATCATAAGATATCACTTATGAAGATCCTGTAGACATGGCTACACTTGAACTGAGTTAGGAAAGAGAACAGTGTCTCACATTTAGAAAACACTCTTATACCTGCTTAAGGGGGAAGGAGAGGTGGGGTGATGCATAAAACCAGAGTTTGATATAAGCACAGGTACCGTTCCAAAAACCAACTATGGAATAGACAAGACCTACACCGTCCTCAGCGAAAGGGACTCAAAACCCCATATTTCCCGCAGAGGAAAATATCTGACTAGTAAGAATCTTAAGACCTATGTATTGATATGTCTCCGTAAGGGAATCAAGTGTGTCTAGACTGGCATAAACATGGCAGCGAGAATCAGCTCAAACCCACTATAAAAAGGAATTTCAAAAACAAAACAAAAAAACTGGGAAATTCTTTACAATTCCTTCAGGGTCTCTGATGAAGGCTGGAATGACCCTATCTACAACGACAGCTGGATGTGGCATAAGGAGGGACACTTGGGACTGAGACGATTGGTGAGATTGGGTGAGCAAATGCAGACCCTTTAAAGCAATAATGCATGGCACCCATTCCATGGGTCCGAACTCTCCAGGTTGAAGGGAATATTACTACAGCTATAACATGTGCGGGAAACCTAGAGAACGGACACACTGTGAATACGAAAGGTTTCTAAAACTCAACGCATAGTCCCTCTCCTGGTGCTCCGGTTTGACTTTCCGTCTGCTTTACTATCAACCTCCCAACTTGGAGAGACAGCCCCTTTAACCTCTTGGTTCGCACAGGTTGCCAATTTGGCAGAGGATGAAAGGGAAGAGGGAGAACCAATGAGAGAGTAGCTGTTAGGCATTTGGACGGGCACATATCACTGTAATTTCCCGGCAGGAAGAAGAATTAACCAAATTCTCAGCCACCCACTGGGAACCAGTATAGGTCCTGAACCAAAATTTTGGACTTGCGGTCAGCTCACCAAAAACGAGTTGAAAAATGGAGCTCAGGGGCACAGCAATTCACAAACTGGCCGAGTAATAAAGGACAACTATCGTCCAAAAATCTGTTCAGGGAAGGCAACGAGGCGGACTTGAAAGCGAGGCAGAATAGCAGGAAACAGATTTCAAGAGGTACGTTGGAATCACCTTTAAAGCACAGGAAGAGGGGCACAACTTCGACAATGATGCACTTGGCCAAAAAGGGCGTATGCGTTTTCTCCTGAATATATTCAGGAGAAAACGCATACGCCCTTTTTGGCCAAGCAAGCAAGCGGGCAATGCAAATCTGCACTACAAAGAAGTATCACTTCCCACCGGTCAAAAGGGACATCCACAAAATGTGTAAGAACAAGAAAGGCAAGACAGGCCCTGGAGAACAGGGAGCCTTGTTATGCTGATGGGCGGGATGTAAATTGCCAACTGCCTCTCTGGAGGAGTGCATTCTGTTCCCTAAAACAAGTAAAGAACAGAGCTACAGAGCCAAGGGCACTACCAGTCTAGGGAATATACCTTGGGAAAACTGAAAATCAATAAGACAGAGCCACCCCAAAATTTAGGGCTGCACTGCATACAAGGACCTCAACTTGGATACACCTTAAGTATCCCAGAAAATATAAACATGGTTCAAAAAATTGTGGTACTTACGTACGATGGAATATCCCTCAGCCATGAAATCAATGTCATAAGACCAGTAGCAGCAAAATGGGTGGATTCAGGTACGATGATTCTAAGTGAAATAAGTCACACAGAAAAAGAAACTTATCATAAGATATCACTTATGAAGATCCTGTAAACATGGCTACACTTGAACTGAGTTAGGAAAGAGAACAGTGTCTCACATTTAGAAAACACTCTTATACCTGCTTAAGGGGGAAGGAGAGGTGGGGTGATGCATAAAACCAGAGTTTGATATAAGCACAGGTACCGTTCCAAAAACCAACTATGGAATAGACAAGACCTACACCGTCCTCAGCGAAAGGGACTCAAAACCCCATATTTCCCGCAGAGGAAAATATCTGACTAGTAAGAATCTTAAAACCTATGTATTGATATGTCTCCGTAAGGGAATCAAGTGTGTCTAGACTGGCATAAACATGGCAGCGAGAATCAGCTCAAACCCACTATAAAAAGGAATTTCAAAAACAAAACAAAAAAACTGGGAAATTCTTTACAATTCCTTCAGGGTCTCTGATGAAGGCTGGAATGACCCTATCTACAACGACAGCTGGATGTGGCATAAGGAGGGACACTTGGGACTGAGACGATTGGTGAGATTGGGTGAGCAAATGCAGACCCTTTAAAGCAATAATGCATGGCACCCATTCCATGGGTCCGAACTCTCCAGGTTGAAGGGAATATTACTACAGCTATAACATGTGCGGGAAACCTAGAGAACGGACACACTGTGAATACGAAAGGTTTCTAAAACTCAACGCATAGTCCCTCTCCTGGTGCTCCGGTTTGACTTTCCGTCTGCTTTACTATCAACCTCCCAACTTGGAGAGACAGCCCCTTTAACCTCTTGGTTCGCACTGTTTGCCAATTTGGCAGAGGATGAAAGGGAAGAGGGAGAACCAATGAGAGAGTAGCTGTTAGGCATTTGGACGGGCACATATCACTGTAATTTCCCGGCAGGAAGAAGAATTAACCAAATTCTCAGCCACCCACCGGGAACCAGTATAGGTCCTGAACCAAAATTTTGGACTTGCGGTCAGCTCACCAAAAACGAGTTGAAAAATGGAGCTCAGGGGCACAGCAATTCACAAACTGGCCGAGTAATAAAGGACAACTATCGTCCAAAAATCTGTTGAGGGAAGGCAACGAGGCGGACTTGAAAGCGAGGCAGAATAGCAGGAAACAGATTTCAAGAGGTACGTTGGAATCGCCTTTAAAGCACAGGAAGAGGGGCACAACTTCGACAATGATGCACTTGGCCAAAAAGGGCGTATGCGTTTTCTCCTGAATATATTCAGGAGAAAACGCATACGCCCTTTTTGGCCAAGCAAGCAAGCGGGCAATGCAAATCTGCACTACAAAGAAGTATCACTTCCCACCGGTCAAAAGGGACATCCACAAAATGTGTAAGAACAAGAAAGGCAAGACAGGCCCTGGAGAACAGGGAGCCTTGTTATGCTGAAGGGCGGGATGTAAATTGCCAACTGCCTCTCTGGAGGAGTGCATTCTGTTCCCTAAAACAAGTAAAGAACAGAGCTACAGAGCCAAGGGCACTACCAGTCTAGGGAATATACCTTGGGAAAACTGAAAATCAATAAGACAGAGCCACCCCAAAATTTAGGGCTGCACTGCATACAAGGACCTCAACTTGGATACACCTTAAGTATCCCAGAAAATATAAACATGGTTCAAAAAATTGTGGTACTTACGTACGATGGAATATCCCTCAGCCATGAAATCAATGTCATAAGACCAGTAGCAGCAAAATGGGTGGATTCAGGTACGTTGATTCTAAGTGAAATAAGTCACACAGAAAAAGAAACTTATCATAAGATATCACTTATGAAGATCCTGTAGACATGGCTACACTTGAACTGAGTTAGGAAAGAGAACAGTGTCTCACATTTAGAAAACACTCTTATACCTGCTTAAGGGGGAAGGAGAGGTGGGGTGATGCATAAAACCAGAGTTTGATATAAGCACAGGTACCGTTCCAAAAACCAACTATGGAATAGACAAGACCTACACCGTCCTCAGCGAAAGGGACTCAAAACCCCATATTTCCCGCAGAGGAAAATATCTGACTAGTAAGAATCTTAAGACCTATGTATTGATATGTCTCCGTAAGGGAATCAAGTGTGTCTAGACTGGCATAAACATGGCAGCGAGAATCAGCTCAAACCCACTATAAAAAGGAATTTCAAAAACAAAACAAAAAAACTGGGAAATTCTTTACAATTCCTTCAAGGTCTCTGATGAAAGCTGGAATGACCCTATCTACAACGACAGCTGGATGTGGCATAAGGAGCGACACTTGGGACTGAGACGATTGGTGAGATTGGGTGAGCAAATGCAGACCCTTTAAAGCAATAATGCATGGCACCCATTCCATGGGTCCGAACTCTCCAGGTTGAAGGGAATATTACTACAGCTATAACATGTGCGGGAAACCTAGAGAACGGACACACTGTGAATACGAAAGGTTTCTAAAACTCAACGAATAGTCCCTCTCCTGGTGCTCCAGTTCGACTTTCTGTCTGCTTTACTATCAACCTCCCAACTTGGAGAGACAGCCCCTTTAACCTCTTGGTTCGCACAGGTTGCCAATTTGGCAGAGGATGAAAGGGAAGAGGGAGAACCAATGAGAGAGTAGCTGTTAGGCATTTGGACGGGCACATATCACTGTAATTTCCCGGCAGGAAGAAGAATTAACCAAATTCTCAGCCACCCACCGGGAACCAGTATAGGTCCTGAACCAAAATTTTGGACTTGCGGTCAGCTCACCAAAAACGAGTTGAAAAATGGAGCTCAGGGGCACAGCAATTCACAAACTGGCCGAGTAATAAAGGACAACTGTCGTCCAAAAATCTGTTGAGGGAAGGCAACGAGGCGGACTTGAAAGCGAGGCAGAATAGCAGGAAACAGATTTCAAGAGGTACGTTGGAATCGCCTTTAAAGCACAGGAAGTGGGGCACAACTTCGACAATGATGCACTTGGCCAAAAAGGGCGTATGCGTTTTCTCCTGAATATATTCAGGAGAAAACGCATACGCCCTTTTTGGCCAAGCAAGCAAGCGGGCAATGCAAATCTGCACTACAAAGAAGTATCACTTCCCACCAGTCAAAAGGGACATCCACAAAATGTGTAAGAAGAAGAAAGGCAAGACAGGCCCTGGAGAACAGGGAGCCTTGTTATGCTGATGGGCGGGATGTAAATTGCCAACTGCCTCTCTGGAGGAGTGCATTCTGTTCCCTAAAACAAGTAAAGAACAGAGCTACAGAGCCAAGGGCACTACCAGTCTAGGGAATATACCTTGGGAAAACTGAAAATCAATAAGACAGAGCCACCCCAAAATTTAGGGCTGCACTGCATACAAGGGCCTCAACTTGGATACACCTTAAGTATCCCAGAAAATATAAACATGGTTCAAAAAATTGTGGTACTTACGTACGATGGAATATCCCTCAGCCATGAAATCAATGTCATAAGACCAGTAGCAGCAAAATGGGTGGATTCAGGTACGATGATTCTAAGTGAAATAAGTCACACAGAAAAAGAAACTTATCATAAGATATCACTTATGAAGATCCTGTAAACATGGCTACACTTGAACTGAGTTAGGAAAGAGAACAGTGTCTCACATTTAGAAAACACTCTTATACCTGCTTAAGGGGGAAGGAGAGGTGGGGTGATGCATAAAACCAGAGTTTGATATAAGCACAGGTACCGTTCCAAAAACCAACTATGGAATAGACAAGACCTACACCGTCCTCAGCGAAAGGTACTCAAAACCCCATATTTCCCACAAAGGAAAATATCTGACTAGTAAGAATCTTAAGACCTATGTATTGATATGTCTCCGTAAGGGAATCAAGTGTGTCTAGACTGGCATAAACATGGCAGCGAGAATCAGCTCAAACCCACTATAAAAAGGAATTTCAAAAACAAAACAAAAAAACTGGGAAATTCTTTACAATTCCTTCAAGGTCTCTGATGAAAGCTGGAATGACCCTATCTACAATGACAGCTGGATGTGGCATAAGGAGGGACACTTGGGACTGAGACGATTGGTGAGATTGGGTGAGCAAATGCAGACCCTTTAAAGCAATAATGCATGGCACCCATTCCATGGGTCCGAACTCTCCAGGTTGAAGGGAATATTACTACAGCTATAACATGTGCGGGAAACCTAGAGAACGGACACACTGTGAATACGAAAGGTTTCTAAAACTCAACGAATAGTCCCTCTCCTGGTGCTCCGGTTTGACTTTCCGTCTGCTTTACTATCAACCTCCCAACTTGGAGAGACAGCCCCTTTAACCTCTTGGTTCGCACAGGTTGCCAATTTGGCAGAGGATGAAAGGGAAGAGGGAGAACCAATGAGAGAGTAGCTGTTAGGCATTTGGACGGGCACATATCACTGTAATTTCCCGGCAGGAAGAAGAATTAACCAAATTCTCAGCCACCCACCGGGAACCAGTATAGGTCCTGAACCAAAATTTTGGACTTGCGGTCAGCTCACCAAAATCGAGTTGAAAAATGGAGCTCAGGGGCACAGCAATTCACAAACTGGCCGAGTAATAAAGGACAACTATCGTCCAAAAATCTGTTGAGGGAAGGCAACGAGGCGGACTTGAAAGCGAGGCAGAATAGCAGGAAACAGATTTCAAGAGGTACGTTGGAATCGCCTTTAAAGCACAGGAAGTGGGGCACAACTTCGACAATGATGCACTTGGCCAAAAAGGGCGTATGTGTTTTCTCCTGAATATATTCAGGAGAAAACGCATACGCCCTTTTTGGCCAAGCAAGCAAGCGGGCAATGCAAATCTGCACTACAAAGAAGTATCACTTCCCACCAGTCAAAAGGGACATCCACAAAATGTGTAAGAACAAGAAAGGCAAGACAGGCCCTGGAGAACAGGGAGCCTTGTTATGCTGATGGGCGGGATGTAAATTGCCAACTGCCTCTCTGGAGGAGTGCATTCTGTTCCCTAAAACAAGTAAAGAACAGAGCTACAGAGCCAAGGGCACTACCAGTCTAGGGAATATACCTTGGGAAAACTGAAAATCAATAAGACAGAGCCACCCCAAAATTTAGGGCTGCACTGCATACAAGGACCTCAACTTGGATACACCTTAAGTATCCCAGAAAATATAAACATGGTTCAAAAAATTGTGGTACTTACGTACGATGGAATATCCCTCAGCCATGAAATCAATGTCATAAGACCAATAGCAGCAAAATGGGTGGATTCAGGTACGATGATTCTAAGTGAAATAAGTCACACAGAAAAAGAAACTTATCATAAGATATCACTTATGAAGATCCTGTAAACATGGCTACACTTGAACTGAGTTAGGAAAGAGAACAGTGTCTCACATTTAGAAAACACTCTTATACCTGCTTAAGGGGGAAGGAGAGGTGGGGTGATGCATAAAACCAGAGTTTGATATAAGCACAGGTACCGTTCCAAAAACCAACTATGGAATAGACAAGACCTACACCGTCCTCAGCGAAAGGGACTCAAAACCCCATATTTCCCGCAGAGGAAAATATCTGACTAGTGAGAATCTTAAAACCTATGTATTGATATGTCTCCGTAAGGGAATCAAGTGTGTCTAGACTGGCATAAACATGGCAGCGAGAATCAGCTCAAACCCACTATAAAAAGGAATTTCAAAAATAAAACAAAAAAACTGGGAAATTCTTTACAATTCCTTCAGGGTCTCTGATGAAGGCTGGAATGACCCTATCTACAATGACAGCTGGATGTGGCATAAGGAGGGACACTTGGGACTGAGACGATTGGTGAGATTGGGTGAGCAAATGCAGACCCTTTAAAGCAATAATGCATGGCACCCATTCCATGGGTCCGAATTCTCCAGGTTGAAGGGAATATTACTACAGCTATAACATGTGCGGGAAACCTAGAGAACGGACACACTGTGAATACGAAAGGTTTCTAAAACTCAACGCATAGTGCCTCTCCTGGTGCTCCGGTTTGACTTTCCGTCTGCTTTACTATCAACCTCCCAACTTGGAGAGACAGCCCCTTTAACCTCTTGGTTCGCACAGGTTGCCAATTTGGCAGAGGATGAAAGGGAAGAGGGAGAACCAATGAGAGAGTAGCTGTTAGGCATTTGGACGGGCACATATCACTGTAATTTCCCGGCAGGAAAAAGAATTAACCGAATTCTCAGCCACCCACCGGGAACCAGTATAGGTCCTGAACCAAAATTTTGGACTTGCGGTCAGCTCACCAAAAACGAGTTGAAAAATGGAGCTCAGGGGCACAGCAATTCACAAACTGGCCGAGTAATAAAGGACAACTATCGTCCAAAAATCTGTTGAGGGAAGGCAACGAGGCGGACTTGAAAGCGAGGCAGAATAGCAGGAAACAGATTTCAAGAGGTACGTTGGAATTGCCTTTAAAGCACAGGAAGAAGGGCACAACTTCGACAATGATGCACTTGGCCAAAAAGGGCGTATGCGTTTTCTCCTGAATATATTCAGGAGAAAACACATACGCCCTTTTTGGCCAAGCAAGCAAGCGGGCAATGCAAATCTGCACTACAAAGAAGTATCACTTCCCACCGGTCAAAAGGGACATCCACAAAATGTGTAAGAACAAGAAAGGCAAGACAGGCCCTGGAGAACAGGGAGCCTTGTTATGCTGATGGGCGGGATGTAAATTGCCAACTGCCTCTCTGGAGGAGTGCATTGTGTTCCCTAAAACAAGTAAAGAACAGAGCTACAGAGCCAAGGGCACTACCAGTCTAGGGAATATACCTTGGGAAAACTGAAATTCAATAAGACAGAACCACCCCAAAATTTAGGGCTGCACTGCATACAAGGACCTCAACTTGGATACACCTTAAGTATCCCAGAAAATATAAACATGGTTCAAAAAATTGTGGTACTTACGTACGATGGAATATCCCTCAGCCATGAAATCAATGTCATAAGACCAGTAGCAGCAAAATGGGTGGATTCAGGTACGATGATTCTAAGTGAAATAAGTCACACAGAAAAAGAAACTTATCATAAGATATCACTTATGAAGATCCTGTAAACATGGCTACACTTGAACTGAGTTAGGAAAGAGAACAGTGTCTCACATTTAGAAAACACTCTTATACCTGCTTAAGGGGGAAGGAGAGGTGGGGTGATGCATAAAACCAGAGTTTGATATAAGCACAGGTACCGTTCCAAAAACCAACTATGGAATAGACAAGACCTACACCATCCTCAGCGAAAGGGACTCAAAACCCCATATTTCCCGCAGAGGAAAATATCTGACTAGTAAGAATCTTAAAACCTATGTATTGATATGTCTCCGTAAGGGAATCAAGTGTGTCTAGACTGGCATAAACATGGCAGCGAGAATCAGCTCAAACCCACTATAAAAAGGAATTTCAAAAACAAAACAAAAAAACTGGGAAATTCTTTACAATTCCTTCAGGGTCTCTGATGAAGGCTGGAATGACCCTATCTACAACGACAGCTGGATGTGGCATAAGGAGGGACACTTGGGACTGAGACGATTGGTGAGATTGGGTGAGCAAATGCAGACCCTTTAAAGCAATAATGCATGGCACCCATTCCATGGGTCCGAACTCTCCAGGTTGAAGGGAATATTACTACAGCTATAACATGTGCAGGAAACCTAGAGAACGGACACACTGTGAATACGAAAGGTTTCTAAAACTCAACGCATAGTCCCTCTCCTGGTGCTCCGGTTTGACTTTCCGTCTGCTTTACTATCAACCTCCCAACTTGGAGAGACAGCCCCTTTAACCTCTTGGTTCGCACAGGTTGCCAATTTGGCAGAGGATGAAAGGGAAGAGGGAGAACCAATGAGAGAGTAGCTGTTAGGCATTTGGACGGGCACATATCACTGTAATTTCCCGGCAGGAAGAAGAATTAACCGAATTCTCAGCCACCCACCGGGAACCAGTATAGGTCCTGAACCAAAATTTTGGACTTGCGGTCAGCTCACCAAAAACGAGTTGAAAAATGGAGCTCAGGGGCACAGCAATTCACAAACTGGCCGAGTAATAAAGGACAACTATCGTCCAAAAATCTGTTGAGGGAAGGCAACGAGGCGGACTTGAAAGCGAGGCAGAATAGCAGGAAACAGATTTCAAGAGGTACGTTGGAATCGCCTTTAAAGCACAGGAAGAGGGGCACAACTTCGACAATGATGCACTTGGCCAAAAAGGGCGTATGCGTTTTCTCCTGAATATATTCAGGAGAAAACGCATACGCCCTTTTTGGCCAAGCAAGCAAGCGGGCAATGCAAATCTGCACTACAAAGAAGTATCACTTCCCACCGCTCAAAAGGGACATCCACAAAATGTGTAAGAACAAGAAAGGCAAGACAGGCCCTGGAGAACAGGGAGCCTTGTTATGCTGATGGGCGGGATGTAAATTGCCAACTGCCTCTCTGGAGGAGTGCATTGTGTTCCCTAAAACAAGTAAAGAACAGAGCTACAGAGCCAAGGGCACTACCAGTCTAGGGAATATACCTTGGGAAAACTGAAAATCAATAAGACAGAGCCACCGCAAAATTTAGGGCTGCACTGCATACAAGGACCTCAACTTGGATACACCTTAAGTATCCCAGAAAATATAAACATGGTTCAAAAAATTGTGGTACTTACGTACGATGGAATATCCCTCAGCCATGAAATCAATGTCATAAGACCAGTAGCAGCAAAATGGGTGGATTCAGGTACGATGATTCTAAGTGAAATAAGTCACACAGAAAAAGAAACTTATCATAAGATATCACTTATGAAGATCCTGTAAACATGGCTACACTTGAACTGAGTTAGGAAAGAGAACAGTGTCTCACATTTAGAAAACACTCTTATGCCTGCTTAAGGGGGAAGGAAAGGTGGGCTGATCCATAAAACCAGAGTTTGATATAAACACAGGTACCGTTCCAAAAACCAACTATGGAATAGACAAGACCTACACCATCCTCAGCGAAAGGGACTCAAAACCCCATATTTCCCGCAGAGGAAAATATCTGACTAGTAAGAATCTTAAAACCTATGTATTGATATGTCTCCGTAAGGGAATCAAGTGTGTCTAGACTGGCATAAACATGGCAGCGAGAATCAGCTCAAACCCACTATAAAAAGGAATTTCAAAAACAAAACAAAAAAACTGGGAAATTCTTTACAATTCCTTCAGGGTCTCTGATGAAGGCTGGAATGACCCTATCTAGAACAACAGCTGGATGTGGCATAAGGAGGGACACTTGGGACTGAGACGGTTGGTGAGATTGGATGAGCAAATGCAGACCCTTTAAAGCAATAATGCATGGCACCCATTCCATGGGTCCGAACTCTCCAGGTTGAAGGGAATATTACTACAGCTATAACATGTGCGGGAAACCTAGAGAACGGACACACTGTGAATACGAAAGGTTTCTAAAACTCAACGCATAGTCCCTCTCCTGGTGCTCCGGTTTGACTTTCCGTCTGCTTTACTATCAACCTCCCAACTTGGAGAGACAGCCCCTTTAACCTCTTGTTTCGCACAGGTTGCCAATTTGGCAGAGGATGAAAGGGAAGAGGGAGAACCAATGAGAGAGTAGCTGTTAGGCATTTGGACGGGCACATATCACTGTAATTTCCCGGCAGGAAAAAGAATTAACCGAATTCTCAGCCACCCACCGGGAACCAGTATAGGTCCTGAACCAAAATTTTGGACTTGCGGTCAGCTCACCAAAAACGAGTTGAAAAATGGAGCTCAGGGGCACAGCAATTCACAAACTGGCCGAGTAATAAAGGACAACTATCGTCCAAATATCTGTTGAGGGAAGGCAACGAGGCAGACTTGAAAGCGAGGCAGAATAGCAGGAAACAGATTTCAAGAGGTACGTTGGAATCGCCTTTAAAGCACAGGAAGAGGGGCACAACTTCGACAATGATGCACTTGGCCAAAAAGGGCGTATGCGTTTTCTCCTGAATATATTCAGGAGAAAACGCATACGCCCTTTTTGGCCAAGCAAGCAAGCGGGCAATGCAAATCTGCACTACAAAGAAGTATCACTTCCCACCGGTCAAAAGGGACATCCACAAAATGTGTAAGAACAAGAAAGGCAAGACAGGCCCTGGAGAACAGGGAGCCTTGTTATGCTGATGGGCGGGATGTAAATTGCCAACTGCCTCTCTGGAGGAGTGCATTGTGTTCCCTAAAACAAGTAAAGAACAGAGCTACAGAGCCAAGGGCACTACCAGTCTAGGGAATATACCTTGGGAAAACTGAAAATCAATAAGACAGAACCACCCCAATATTTAGGGCTGCACTGCATACAAGGACCTCAACTTGGATACACCTTAAGTATCCCAGAAAATATAAACATGGTTCAAAAAATTGTGGTACTTACGTACGATGGAATATCCCTCAGCCATGAAATCAATGTCATAAGACCAGTAGCAGCAAAATGGGTGGATTCAGGTACGATGATTCTAAGTGAAATAAGTCACACAGAAAAAGAAACTTATCATAAGATATCACTTATGAAGATCCTGTAAACATGGCTACACTTGAACTGAGTTAGGAAAGAGAACAGTGTCTCACATTTAGAAAACACTCTTATACCTGCTTAAGGGGGAAGGAGAGGTGGGGTGATGCATAAAACCAGAGTTTGATATAAGCACAGGTACCATTCCAAAAACCAACTATGGAATAGACAAGACCTACACCGTCCTCAGCGAAAGGGACTCAAAACCCCATATTTCCCGCAGAGGAAAATATCTGACTAGTAAGAATCTTAAAACCTATGTATTGATATGTCTCCGTAAGGGAATCAAGTGTGTCTAGACTGGCATAAACATGGCAGTGAGAATCAGCTCAAACCCACTATAAAAAGGAATTTCGAAAACAAAACAAAAAAACTGGGAAATTCTTTACAATTCCTTCAGGGTCTCTGATGAAGGCTGGAATGACCCTATCTACAACGACAGCTGGATGTGGCATAAGGAGGGACACTTGGGACTGAGACGATTGGTGAGATTGGGTGAGCAAATGCAGACCCTTTAAAGCAATAATGCATGGCACCCATTCCATGGGTCCGAACTCTCCAGGTTGAAGGGAATATTACTACATCTATAACATGTGCGGGAAACCTAGAGAACGGACACACTGTGAATACGAAAGGTTTCTAAAACTCAACGCATAGTCCCTCTCCTGGTGCTCCGGTTTGACTTTCCGTCTGCTTTACTATCAACCTCCCAACTTGGAGAGACAGCCCCTTTAACCTCTTGGTTCGCACAGGTTGCCAATTTGGCAGAGGATGAAAGGGAAGAGGGAGAACCAATGAGAGAGTAGCTGTTAGGCATTTGGACGGGCACATATCACTGTAATTTCCCGGCAGGAAGAAGAATTAACCAAATTCTCAGCCACCCACCGGGAACCAGTATAGGTCCTGAACCAAAATTTTGGACTTGCGGTCAGCTCACCAAAAACGAGTTGAAAAATGGAGCTCAGGGGCACAGCAATTCACAAACTGGCCGAGTAATAAAGGACAACTATCGTCCAAAAATCTGCTGAGGGAAGGCAACGAGGCGCACTTGAAAGCGAGGCAGAATAGCAGGAAACAGATTTCAAGAGGTACGTTGGAATTGCCTTTAAAGCACAGGAAGAAGGGCACAACTTCGACAATGATGCACTTGGCCAAAAAGGGCGTATGCGTTTTCTCCTGAATATATTCAGGAGAAAACACATACGCCCTTTTTGGCCAAGCAAGCAAGCGGGCAATGCAAATCTGCACTACAAAGAAGTATCACTTCCCACCGGTCAAAAAGGACATCCACAAAATGTGTAAGAACAAGAAAGGCAAGACAGGCCCTGGAGAACAGGGAGCCTTGTTATGCTGATGGGCGGGATGTAAATTGCCAACTGCCTCTCTGGAGGAGTACATTGTGTTCCCTAAAACAAGTAAAGAACAGAGCTACAGAGCCAAGGGCACTACCAGTCTAGGGAATATACCTTGGGAAAACTGAAAATCAATAAGACAGAGCCACCCCAAAATTTAGGGCTGCACTGCATACAAGGACCTCAACTTGGATACACCTTAAGTATCCCAGAAAATATAAACATGGTTCAAAAAATTGTGGTACTTACGTACGATGGAATATCCCTCAGCCATGAAATCAATGTCATAAGACCAGTAGCAGCAAAATGGGTGGATTCAGGTACGATGATTCTAAGTGAAATAAGTCACACAGAAAAAGAAACTTATCATAAGATATCACTTATGAAGATCCTGTAAACATGGCTACACTTGAACTGAGTTAGGAAAGAGAACAGTGTCTCACATTTAGAAAACACTCTTATACCTGCTTAAGGGGGAAGGAGAGGTGGGGTGATGCATAAAACCAGAGTTTGATATAAGCACAGGTACCGTTCCAAAAACCAACTATGGAATAGACAAGACCTACACCGTCCTCAGCGAAAGGGACTCAAAACCCCATATTTCCCGCAGAGGAAAATATCTGACTAGTAAGAATCTTAAAACCTATGTATTGATATGTCTCCGTAAGGGAATCAAGTGTGTCTAGACTGGCATAAACATGGCAGCGAGAATCAGCTCAAACCCACTATAAAAAGGAATTTCAAAAACAAAACAAAAAAACTGGGAAATTCTTTACAATTCCTTCAGGGTCTCTGATGAAGGCTGGAATGACCCTATCTACAACGACAGCTGGATGTGGCATAAGGAGGGACACTTGGGACTGAGACGATTGGTGAGATTGGGTGAGCAAATGCAGACCCTTTAAAGCAATAATGCATGGCACCCATTCCATGGGTCCGAACTCTCCAGGTTGAAGGGAATATTACTACAGCTATAACATGTGCGGGAAACCTAGAGAACGGACTCACTGTGAATACGAAAGGTTTCTAAAACTCAACGCATAGTCCCTCTCCTGGTGCTCCGGTTTGACTTTCCGTCTGCTTTACTATCAACCTCCCAACTTGGAGAGACAGCCCCTTTAACCTCTTGGTTCGCACAGGTTGCCAATTTGGCAGAGGATAAAAGGGAAGAGGGAGAACCAATGAGAGAGTAGCTGTTAGGCATTTGGACGGGCACATATCACTGTAATTTCCCGGCAGGAAGAAGAATTAACCAAATTCTCAGCCACCCACCGGGAACCAGTATAGGTCCTGAACCAAAATTTTGGACTTGCGGTCAGCTCACCAAAAACGAGTTGAAAAATGGAGCTCAGGGGCACAGCAATTCACAAACTGGCCGAGTAATAAAGGACAACTATCGTCCAAAAATCTGTTGAGGGAAGGCAACGAGGCGGACTTGAAAGCGAGGCAGAATAGCAGGAAACAGATTTCAAGAGGTACGTTGGAATCGCCTTTAAAGCACAGGAAATGGGGCACAACTTCGACAATGATGCACTTGGCCAAAAAGTGCGTATGCGTTTTCTCCTGAATATATTCAGGAGAAAACGCATACGCCCTTTTTGGCCAAGCAAGCAAGCGGGCAATGCAAATCTGCACTACAAAGAAGTATCACTTCCCACCAGTCAAAAGGGACATCCACAAAATGTGTAAGAACAAGAAAGGCAAGACAGGCCCTGGAGAAGAGGGAGCCTTGTTATGCTGATGGGCGGGATGTAAATTGCCAACTGCCTCTCTGGAGGAGTGCATTCTGTTCCCTAAAACAAGTAAAGAACAGAGCTACAGAGCCAAGGGCACTACCAGTCTAGGGAATATACCTTGGGAAAACTGAAAATCAATAAGACAGAGCCACCCCAAAATTTAGGGCTGCACTGCATACAAGGACCTCAACTTGGATACACCTTAAGTATCCCAGAAAATATAAACATGGTTCAAAAAATTGTGGTACTTACGTACGATGGAATATCCCTCAGCCATGAAATCAATGTCATAAGACCAGTAGCAGCAAAATGGGTGGATTCAGGTACGATGATTCTAAGTGAAATAAGTCACACAGAAAAAGAAACTTATCATAAGATATCACTTATGAAGATCCTGTAAACATGGCTACACTTGAACTGAGTTAGGAAAGAGAACAGTGTCTCACATTTAGAAAACACTCTTATACCTGCTTAAGGGGGAAGGAGAGGTGGGGTGATGCATAAAACCAGAGTTTGATATAAGCACAGGTACCGTTCCAAAAACCAACTATGGAATAGAAAAGACCTACACCGTCCTCAGTGAAAGGGACTCAAAACCCCATATTTCCCGCAGAGGAAAATATCTGACTAGTAAGAATCTTAAAACCTATGTATTGATATGTCTCCGTAAGGGAATCAAGTGTGTCTAGACTGGCATAAACATGGCAGCGAGAATCAGCTCAAACCCACTATAAAAAGGAATTTCAAAAACAAAACAAAAAAACTGGGAAATTCTTTACAATTCCTTCAGGGTCTCTGATGAAGGCTGGAATGACCCTATCTACAACGACAGCTGGATGTGGCATAAGGAGGGACACTTGGGACTGAGACGATTGGTGAGATTGGGTGAGCAAATGCAGACCCTTTAAAGCAATATTGCATGGCACCCATTCCATGGGTCCGAACTCTCCAGGTTGAAGGGAATATTACTACAGCTATAACATGTGCGGGAAACCTAGAGAACGGACACACTGTGAATACGAAAGGTTTCTAAAACTCAACGCATAGTCCCTCTCCTGGTGCTCCGGTTTGACTTTCCGTCTGCTTTACTATCAACCTCCCAACTTGGAGAGACAGCCCCTTTAACCTCTTGGTTCGCACAGGTTGCCAATTTGGCAGAGGATGAAAGGGAAGAGGGAGAACCAATGAGAGAGTAGCTGTTAGGCATTTGGACGGGCACATATCACTGTAATTTCCCGGCAGGAAGAAGAATTAACCAAATTCTCAGCCACCCACCGGGAACCAGTATAGGTCCTGAACCAAAATTTTGGACTTGCGGTCAGCTCACCAAAAACGAGTTGAAAAATGGAGCTCAGGGGCACAGCAATTCACAAACTGGCCGAGTAATAAAGGACAACTATCGTCCAAAAATCTGTTGAGGGAAGGCAACGAGGCGGACTTGAAAGCGAGGCAGAATAGCAGGAAACAGATTTCAAGAGGTACGTTGGAATTGCCCTTAAAGCACAGGAAGAAGGGCACAACTTCGACAATGATGCACTTGGCCAAAAAGGGCGTATGCGTTTTCTCCTGAATATATTCAGGAGAAAACACATACGCCCTTTTTGGCCAAGCAAGCAAGCGGGCAATGCAAATCTGCACTACAAAGAAGTATCACTTCCCACCGGTCAAAAGGGACATCCACAAAATGTGTAAGAACAAGAAAGGCAAGACAGGCCCTGGAGAACAGGGAGCCTTGTTATGCTGATGGGTGGGATGTAAATTGCCAACTGCCTCTCTGGAGGAGTGCATTGTGTTCCCTAAAACAAGTAAAGAACAGAGCTACAGAGCCAAGGGCACTACCAGTCTAGGGAATATACCTTGGGAAAACTGAAAATCAATAAGACAGAGCCACCCCAAAATTTAGGGCTGCACTGCATACAAGGACCTCAACTTGGATACACCTTAAGTATCCCAGAAAATATAAACATGGTTCAAAAAATTGTGGTACTTACGTACGATGGAATATCCCTCAGCCATGAAATCAATGTCATAAGACCAGTAGCAGCAAAATGGGTGGATTCAGGTACGATGATTCTAAGTGAAATAAGTCACACAGAAAAAGAAACTTATCATAAGATATCACTTATGAAGATCCTGTAAACATGGCTACACTTGAACTGAGTTAGGAAAGAGAACAGTGTCTCACATTTAGAAAACACTCTTATACCTGCTTAAGGGGGAAGGAGAGGTGGGGTGATGCATAAAACCAGAGTTTGATATAAGCACAGGTACCGTTCCAAAAACCAACTATGGAATAGACAAGACCTACACCGTCCTCAGCGAAAGGGACTCAAAACCCCATATTTCCCGCAGAGGAAAATATCTGACTAGTAAGAATCTTAAAACCTATGTATTGATATGTCTCCGTAAGGGAATCAAGTGTGTCTAGACTGGCATAAACATGGCAGCGAGAATCAGCTCAAACCCACTATAAAACGGAATTTCAAAAACAAAACAAAAAAACTGGGAAATTCTTTACAATTCCTTCAGGGTCTCTGATGAAGGCTGGAATGACCCTATCTACAACGACAGCTGGATGTGGCATAAGGAGGGACACTTGGGACTGAGACGATTGGTGAGATTGGGTGAGCAAATGCAGACCCTTTAAAGCAATAATGCATGGCACCCATTCCATGGGTCCGAACTCTCCAGGTTGAAGGGAATATTACTACAGCTATAACATGTGCGGGAAACCTAGAGAACGGACACACTGTGAATACGAAAGGTTTCTAAAACTCAACGCATAGTCCCTCTCCTGGTGCTCCGGTTTGACTTTCCGTCTGCTTTACTATCAACCTCCCAACTTGGAGAGACAGCCCCTTTAACCTCTTGGTTCGCACAGGTTGCCAATTTGGCAGAGGATGAAAGGGAAGAGGGAGAACCAATGAGAGAGTAGCTGTTAGGCATTTGGACGGGCACATATCACTGTAATTTCCCGGGAGGAAGAAGATTTAACCAAATTCTCAGCCACCCACCGGGAACCAGTATAGGTCCTGAACCAAAATTTTGGACTTGCGGTCAGCTCACCAAAAACGAGTTGAAAAATGGTGCTCAGGGGCACAGCAATTCACAAACTGGCCGAGTAATAAAGGACAACTATCGTCCAAAAATCTGTTCAGGGAAGGCAACGAGGCGGACTTGAAAGCGAGGCAGAATAGCAGGAAACAGATTTCAAGAGGTACGTTGGAATCGCCTTTAAAGCACAGGAAGAGGGGCACAACTTCGACAATGATGCACTTGGCCAAAAAGGGCGTATGCGTTTTCTCCTGAATATATTCAGGAGAAAACGCATACGCCCTTTTTGGCCAAGCAAGCAAGCGGGCAATGCAAATCTGCACTACAAAGAAGTATCACTTCCCACCGGTCAAAAGGGACATCCACAAAATGTGTAAGAACAAGAAAGGCAAGACCGGCCCTGGAGAACAGGGAGCCTTGTTATGCTGATGGGTGGGATGTAAATTGCCAACTGCCTCTCTGGAGGAGTGCATTGTGTTCCCTAAAACAAGTAAAGAACAGAGCTACAGAGCCAAGGGCACTACCAGTCTAGGGAATATACCTTGGGAAAACTGAAAATCAATAAGACAGAGCCACCCCAAAATTTAGGGCTGCACTGCATACAAGGACCTCAACTTGGATACACCTTAAGTATCCCAGAAAATATAAACATGGTTCAAAAAATTGTGGTACTACGTACGATGGAATATCCCTCAGCCATGAAATCAATGTCATAAGACCAGTAGCAGCAAAATGGGTGGATTCAGGTACGATGATTCTAAGTGAAATAAGTCACACAGAAAAAGAAACTTATCATAAGATATCACTTATGAAGATCCTGTAAACATGGCTACACTTGAACTGAGTTAGGAAAGAGAACAGTGTCTCACATTTAGAAAACACTCTTATACCTGCTTAAGGGGGAAGGAGAGGTGGGGTGATGCATAAAACCAGAGTTTGATATAAGCACAGGTACCGTTCCAAAAACCAACTATGGAATAGACAAGACCTACACCGTCCTCAGCGAAAGGGACTCAAAACCCCATATTTCCCGCAGAGGAAAATATCTGACTAGTAAGAATCTTAAAACCTATGTATTGATATGTCTCCGTAAGGGAATCAAGTGTGTCTAGACTGGCATAAACATGGCAGCGAGAATCAGCTCAAACCCACTATAAAAAGGAATTTCAAAAACAAAACAAAAAAACTGGGAAATTCTTTACAATTCCTTCAGGGTCTCTGATGAAGGCTGGAATGACCCTATCTACAACGACAGCTGGATGTGGCATAAGGAGGGACACTTGGGACTGAGACGATTGGTGAGATTGGGTGAGCAAATGCAGACCCTTTAAAGCAATAATGCATGGCACCCATTCCATGGGTCCGAACTCTCCAGGTTGAAGGGAATATTACTACAGCTATAACATGTGCGGGAAACCTAGAGAACGGACTCACTGTGAATACGAAAGGTTTCTAAAACTCAACGCATAGTCCCTCTCCTGGTGCTCCGGTTTGACTTTCCGTCTGCTTTACTATCAACCTCCCAACTTGGAGAGACAGCCCCTTTAACCTCTTGGTTCGCACAGGTTGCCAATTTGGCAGCGGATAAAAGGGAAGAGGGAGAACCAATGAGAGAGTAGCTGTTAGGCATTTGGACGGGCACATATCACTGTAATTTCCCGGCAGGAAGAAGAATTAACCAAATTCTCAGCCACCCACCGGGAACCAGTATAGGTCCTGAACCAAAATTTTGGACTTGCGGTCAGCTCACCAAAAACGAGTTGAAAAATGGAGCTCAGGGGCACAGCAATTCACAAACTGGCCGAGTAATAAAGGACAACTATCGTCCAAAAATCTGTTGAGGGAAGGCAACGAGGCGGACTTGAAAGCGAGGCAGAATAGCAGGAAACAGATTTCAAGAGGTACGTTGGAATCGCCTTTAAAGCACAGGAAATGGGGCACAACTTCGACAATGATGCACTTGGCCAAAAAGTGCGTATGCGTTTTCTCCTGAATATATTCAGGAGAAAACGCATACGCCCTTTTTGGCCAAGCAAGCAAGCGGGCAATGCAAATCTGCACTACAAAGAAGTATCACTTCCCACCAGTCAAAAGGGACATCCACAAAATGTGTAAGAACAAGAAAGGCAAGACAGGCCCTGGAGAAGAGGGAGCCTTGTTATGCTGATGGGCGGGATGTAAATTGCCAACTGCCTCTCTGGAGGAGTGCATTGTGTTCCCTAAAACAAGTAAAGAACAGAGCTACAGAGCCAAGGGCACTACCAGTCTAGGGAATATACCTTGGGAAAACTGAAAATCAATAAGACAGAGCCACCCCAAAATTTAGGGCTGCACTGCATACAAGGACCTCAACTTGGATACACCTTAAGTATCCCAGAAAATATAAACATGGTTCAAAAAATTGTGGTACTTACGTACGATGGAATATCCCTCAGCCATGAAATCAATGTCATAAGACCAGTAGCAGCAAAATGGGTGGATTCAGGTACGATGATTCTAAGTGAAATAAGTCACACAGAAAAAGAAACTTATCATAAGATATCACTTATGAAGATCCTGTAAACATGGCTACACTTGAACTGAGTTAGGAAAGAGAACAGTGTCTCACATTTAGAAAACACTCTTATACCTGCTTAAGGGGGAAGGAGAGGTGGGGTGATGCATAAAACCAGAGTTTGATATAAGCACAGGTACCGTTCCAAAAACCAACTATGGAATAGACAAGACCTACACCGTCCTCAGTGAAAGGGACTCAAAACCCCATATTTCCCGCAGAGGAAAATATCTGACTAGTAAGAATCTTAAAACCTATGTATTGATATGTCTCCGTAAGGGAATCAAGTGTGTCTAGACTGGCATAAACATGGCAGCGAGAATCAGCTCAAACCCACTATAAAAAGGAATTTCAAAAACAAAACAAAAAAACTGGGAAATTCTTTACAATTCCTTCAGGGTCTCTGATGAAGGCTGGAATGACCCTATCTACAACGACAGCTGGATGTGGCATAAGGAGGGACACTTGGGACTGAGACGATTGGTGAGATTGGGTGAGCAAATGCAGACCCTTTAAAGCAATATTGCATGGCACCCATTCCATGGGTCCGAACTCTCCAGGTTGAAGGGAATATTACTACAGCTATAACATGTGCGGGAAACCTAGAGAACGGACACACTGTGAATACGAAAGGTTTCTAAAACTCAACGCATAGTCCCTCTCCTGGTGCTCCGGTTTGACTTTCCGTCTGCTTTACTATCAACCTCCCAACTTGGAGAGACAGCCCCTTTAACCTCTTGGTTCGCACAGGTTGCCAATTTGGCAGAGGATGAAAGGGAAGAGGGAGAACCAATGAGAGAGTAGCTGTTAGGCATTTGGACGGGCACATATCACTGTAATTTCCCGGCAGGAAGAAGAATTAACCAAATTCTCAGCCACCCACCGGGAACCAGTATAGGTCCTGAACCAAAATTTTGGACTTGCGGTCAGCTCACCAAAAACGAGTTGAAAAATGGAGCTCAGGGGCACAGCAATTCACAAACTGGCCGAGTAATAAAGGACAACTATCGTCCAAAAATCTGTTGAGGGAAGGCAACGAGGCGGACTTGAAAGCGAGGCAGAATAGCAGGAAACAGATTTCAAGAGGTACGTTGGAATCGCCTTTAAAGCACAGGAAGAGGGGCACAACTTCGACAATGATGCACTTGGCCAAAAAGGGCGTATGCGTTTTCTCCTGAATATATTCAGGAGAAAACGCATACGCCCTTTTTGGCCAAGCAAGCAAGCGGGCAATGCAAATCTGCACTACAAAGAAGTATCACTTCCCACCGGTCAAAAGGGACATCCACAAAATGTGTAAGAACAAGAAAGGCAAGACAGGCCCTGGAGAACAGGGAGCCTTGTTATGCTGATGGGTGGGATGTAAATTGCCAACTGCCTCTCTGGAGGAGTGCATTGTGTTCCCTAAAACAAGTAAAGAACAGAGCTACAGAGCCAAGGGCCCTACCAGTCTAGGGAATATACCTTGGGAAAACTGAAAATCAATAAGACAGAGCCACCCCAAAATTTAGGGCTGCACTGCATACAAGGACCTCAACTTGGATACACCTTAAGTATCCCAGAAAATATAAACATGGTTCAAAAAATTGTGGTACTTACGTACGATGGAATATCCCTCAGCCATGAAATCAAAGTCATAAGACCAGTAGCAGCAAAATGGGTGGATTCAGGTACGATGATTCTAAGTGAAATAAGTCACACAGAAAAAGAAACTTATCATAAGATATCACTTATGAAGATCCTGTAAACATGGCTACACTTGAACTGAGATAGGAAAGAGAACAGTGTCTCACATTTAGAAAACACTCTTATACCTGCTTAAGGGGGAAGGAGAGGTGGGGTGATGCATAAAACCAGAGTTTGATATAAGCACAGGTACCGTTCCAAAAACCAACTATGGAATAGACAAGACCTACACCGTCCTCAGCGAAAGGGACTCAAAACCCCATATTTCCCGCAGAGGAAAATATCTGACTAGTAAGAATCTTAAAACCTATGTATTGATATGTCTCCGTAAGGGAATCAAGTGTGTCTAGACTGGCATAAACATGGCAGCGAGAATCAGCTCAAACCCACTATAAAAAGGAATTTCAAAAACAAAACAAAAAAACTGGGAAATTCTTTACAATTCCTTCAGGGTCTCTGATGAAGGCTGGAATGACCCTATCTACAACGACAGCTGGATGTGGCATAAGGAGGGACACTTGGGACTGAGACGATTGGTGAGATTGGGTGAGCAAATGCAGACCCTTTAAAGCAATAATGCATGGCACCCATTCCATGGGTCCGAACTCTCCAGGTTGAAGGGAATATTACTACAGCTATAACATGTGCGGGAAACCTAGAGAACGGACACACTGTGAATACGAAAGGTTTCTAAAACTCAACGCATAGTCCCTCTCCTGGTGCTCCGGTTTGACTTTCCGTCTGCTTTACTATCAACCTCCCAACTTGGAGAGACAGCCCCTTTAACCTCTTGGTTCGCACAGGTTGCCAATTTGGCAGAGGATGAAAGGGAAGAGGGAGAACCAATGAGAGAGTAGCTGTTAGGCATTTGGACGGGCACATATCACTGTAATTTCCCGGGAGGAAGAAGATTTAACCAAATTCTCAGCCACCCACCGGGAACCAGTATAGGTCCTGAACCAAAATTTTGGACTTGCGGTCAGCTCACCAAAAACGAGTTGAAAAATGGAGCTCAGGGGCACAGCAATTCACAAACTGGCCGAGTAATAAAGGACAACTATCGTCCAAAAATCTGTTCAGGGAAGGCAACGAGGCGGACTTGAAAGCGAGGCAGAATAGCAGGAAACAGATTTCAAGAGGTACGTTGGAATCGCCTTTAAAGCACAGGAAGAGGGGCACAACTTCGACAATGATGCACTTGGCCAAAAAGGGCGTATGCGTTTTCTCCTGAATATATTCAGGAGAAAACGCATACGCCCTTTTTGGCCAAGCAAGCAAGCGGGCAATGCAAATCTGCACTACAAAGAAGTATCACTTCCCACCGGTCAAAAGGGACATCCACAAAATGTGTAAGAACAAGAAAGGCAAGACCGGCCCTGGAGAACAGGGAGCCTTGTTATGCTGATTGGCGGGATGTAAATTGCCAACTGCCTCTCTGGAGGAGTGCATTCTGTTCCCTAAAACAAGTAAAGAACAGAGCTACAGAGCCAAGGGCACTACCAGTCTAGGGAATATACCTTGGGAAAACTGAAAATCAATAAGACAGAGCCACCCCAAAATTTAGGGCTGCACTGCATACAAGGACCTCAACTTGGATACACCTTAAGTATCCCAGAAAATATAAACATGGTTCAAAAAATTGTGGTACTTACGTACGATGGAATATCCCTCAGCCATGAAATCAATGTCATAAGACCAGTAGCAGCAAAATGGGTGGATTCAGGTACGATGATTCTAAGTGAAATAAGTCACACAGAAAAAGAAACTTATCATAAGATATCACTTATGAAGATCCTGTAAACATGGCTACACTTGAACTGAGTTAGGAAAGAGAACAGTGTCTCACATTTAGAAAACACTCTTATACCTGCTTAAGGGGGAAGGAGAGGTGGGGTGATGCATAAAACCAGAGTTTGATATAAGCACAGGTACCGTTCCAAAAACCAACTATGGAATAGACAAGACCTACACCGTCCTCAGCGAAAGGGACTCAAAACCCCATATTTCCCGCAGAGGAAAATATCTGACTAGTAAGAATCTTAAAACCTATGTATTGATATGTCTCCGTAAGGGAATCAAGTGTGTCTAGACTGGCATAAACATGGCAGCGAGAATCAGCTCAAACCCACTATAAAAAGGAATTTCAAAAACAAAACACAAAAACTGGGAAATTCTTTACAATTCCTTCAGGGTCTCTGATGAAGGCTGGAATGACCCTATCTACAACGACAGCTGGATGTGGCATAAGGAGGGACACTTGGGACTGAGACGATTGGTGAGATTGGGTGAGCAAATGCAGACCCTTTAAAGCAATAATGCATGGCACCCATTCCATGGGTCCGAACTCTCCAGGTTGAAGGGAATATTACTACAGCTATAACATGTGCGGGAAACCTAGAGAACGGACACACTGTGAATACGAAAGGTTTCTAAAACTCAACGCATAGTCCCTCTCCTGGTGCTCCGGTTTGACTTTCCGTCTGCTTTACTATCAACCTCCCAACTTGGAGAGACAGCCCCTTTAACCTCTTGGTTCGCACAGGTTGCCAATTTGGCAGAGGATGAAAGGGAAGAGGGAGAACCAATGAGAGAGTAGCTGTTAGGCATTTGGACGGGCACATATCACTGTAATTTCCCGGCAGGAAGAAGAATTAACCGAATTCTCAGCCACCCACCGGGAACCAGTATAGTTCCTGAACCAAAATTTTGGACTTGCGGTCAGCTCACCAAAAACGAGTTGAAAAATGGAGCTCAGGGGCACAGCAATTCACAAACTGGCCGAGTAATAAAGGACAACTATCGTCCAAAAATCTGTTGAGGGAAGGCAACGAGGCGGACTTGAAAGCGAGGCAGAATAGCAGGAAACAGATTTCAAGAGGTACGTTGGAATCGCCTTTAAAGCACAGGAAGTGGGGCACAACTTCGACAATGATGCACTTGGCCAAAAAGGGCGTATGCGTTTTCTCCTGAATATATTCAGGAGAAAACGCATACGCCCTTTTTGGCCAAGCAAGCAAGTGGGCAATGCAAATCTGCACTACAAAGAAGTATCACTTCCCACCAGTCAAAAGGGACATCCACAAAATGTGTAAGAACAAGAAAGGCAAGACAGGCCCTGGAGAACAGGGAGCCTTGTTATGCTGATGGGCGGGATGTAAATTGCCAACTGCCTCTCTGGAGGAGTGCATTCTGTTCCCTAAAACAAGTAAAGAACAGAGCTACAGAGCCAAGGGCACTACCAGTCTAGGGAATATACCTTGGGAAAACTGAAAATCAATAAGACAGAGCCACCCCAAAATTTCGGGCTGCACTGCATACAAGGACCTCAACTTGGATACACCTTAAGTATCCCAGAAAATATAAACATGGTTCAAAAAATTGTGGTACTTACGTACGATGGAATATCCCTCAGCCATGAAATCAATGTCATAAGACCAGTAGCAGCAAAATGGGTGGATTCAGGTACGATGATTCTAAGTGAAATAAGTCACACAGAAAAAGAAACTTATCATAAGATATCACTTATGAAGATCCTGTAAACATGGCTACACTTGAACTGAGTTAGGAAAGAGAACAGTGTCTCACATTTAGAAAACACTCTTATACCTGCTTAAGGGGGAAGGAGAGGTGGGGTGATGCATAAAACCAGAGTTTGATATAAGCACAGGTACCGTTCCAAAAACCAACTATGGAATAGACAAGACCTACACCGTCCTCAGCGAAAGGGACTCAAAACCCCATATTTCCCGCAGAGGAAAATATCTGACTAGTAAGAATCTTAAAACCTATGTATTGATATGTCTCCGTAAGGGAATCAAGTGTGTCTAGACTGGCATAAACATGGCAGCGAGAATCAGCTCAAACCCACTATAAAAAGGAATTTCAAAAACAAAACAAAAAAACTGGGAAATTCTTTACAATTCCTTCAGGGTCTCTGATGAAGGCTGGAATGACCCTATCTACAACGACAGCTGGATGTGGCATAAGGAGGGACACTTGGGACTGAGACGATTGGTGAGATTGGGTGAGCAAATGCAGACCCTTTAAAGCAATAATGCATGGCACCCATTCCATGGGTCCGAACTCTCCAGGTTGAAGGGAATATTACTACAGCTATAACATGTGCGGGAAACCTAGAGAACGGACACACTGTGAATACGAAAGGTTTCTAAAACTCAACGCATAGTCCCTCTCCTGGTGCTCCGGTTTGACTTTCCGTCTGCTTTACTATCAACCTCCCAACTTGGAGAGACAGCCCCTTTAACCTCTTGGTTCGCACAGGTTGCCAATTTGGCAGAGGATGAAAGGGAAGAGGGAGAACCAATGAGAGAGTAGCTGTTAGGCATTTGGACGGGCACATATCACTGTAATTTCCCGGCAGGAAGAAGAATTAACCGAATTCTCAGCCACCCACCGGGAACCAGTATAGGTCCTGAACCAAAATTTTGGACTTGCGGTCAGCTCACCAAAAACGAGTTGAAAAATGGAGCTCAGGGGCACAGCAATTCACAAACTGGCCGAGTAATAAAGGACAACTATCGTCCAAAAATCTGTTGAGGGAAGGCAACGAGGCGGACTTGAAAGCGAGGCAGAATAGCAGGAAACAGATTTCAAGAGGTACGTTGGAATTGCCTTTAAAGCACAGGAAGAAGGGCACAACTTCGACAATGATGCACTTGGCCAAAAAGGGCGTATGCGTTTTCTCCTGAATATATTCAGGAGAAAACACATACGCCCTTTTTGGCCAAGCAAGCAAGCGGGCAATGCAAATCTGCACTACAAAGAAGTATCACTTCCCACCGGTCAAAAGGGACATCCACAAAATGTGTAAGAACAAGAAAGGCAAGACAGGCCCTGGAGAACAGGGAGCCTTGTTATGCTGATGGGTGGGATGTAAATTGCCAACTGCCTCTCTGGAGGAGTGCATTGTGTTCCATAAAACAAGTAAAGAACAGAGCTACAGAGCCAAGGGCACTACCAGTCTAGGGAATATACCTTGGGAAAACTGAAAATCAATAAGACAGAGCCACCCCAAAATTTAGGGCTGCACTGCATACAAGGACCTCAACTTGGATACACCTTAAGTATCCCAGAAAATATAAACATGGTTCAAAAAATTGTGGTACTTACGTACGATGGAATATCCCTCAGCCATGAAATCAAAGTCATAAGACCAGTAGCAGCAAAATGGGTGGATTCAGGTACGATGATTCTAAGTGAAATAAGTCACACAGAAAAAGAAACTTATCATAAGATATCACTTATGAAGATCCTGTAAACATGGCTACACTTGAACTGAGTTAGGAAAGAGAACAGTGTCTCACATTTAGAAAACACTCTTATACCTGCTTAAGGGGGAAGGAGAGGTGGGGTGATGCATAAAACCAGAGTTTGATATAAGCACAAGTACCGTTCCAAAAACCAACTATGGAATAGACAAGACCTACACCATCCTCAGCGAAAGGGACTCAAAACCCCATATTTCCCGCAGAGGAAAATATCTGACTAGTAAGAATCTTAAAACCTATGTATTGATATGTCTCCGTAAGGGAATCAAGTGTGTCTAGACTGGCATAAACATGGCAGCGAGAATCAGCTCAAACCCACTATAAAAAGGAATTTCAAAAACAAAACAAAAAAACTGGGAAATTCTTTACAATTCCTTCAGGGTCTCTGATGAAGGCTGGAATGACCCTATCTACAATGACAGCTGGATGTGGCATAAGGAGGGACACTTGGGACTGAGACGATTGGTGAGATTGGGTGAGCAAATGCAGACCCTTTAAAGCAATAATGCATGGCACCCATTCCATGGGTCCGAACTCTCCAGGTTGAAGGGAATATTACTACAGCTATAACATGTGCGGGAAACCTAGAGAACGGACACACTGTGAATACAAAAGGTTTCTAAAACTCAACGCATAGTCCCTCTCCTGGTGCTCCGGGTTGACTTTCCGTCTGCTTTACTATCAACCTCCCAACTTGGAGAGACAGCCCCTTTAACCTCTTGGTTCGCACAGGTTGCCAATTTGGCAGAGGATGAAAGGGAAGAGGGAGAACCAATGAGAGAGTAGCTGTTAGGCATTTGGACGGGCACATATCACTGTAATTTCCCAGCAGGAAGAAGAATTAACCAAATTCTCAGCCACCCACTGGGAACCAGTATAGGTCCTGAACCAAAATTTTGGACTTGCGGTCAGCTCACCAAAAACGAGTTGAAAAATGGAGCTCAGGGGCACAGCAATTCACAAACTGGCCGAGTAATAAAGGACAACTATCGTCCAAAAATCTGTTGAGGGAAGGCAACGAGGCGGACTTGAAAGCGAGGCAGAATAGCAGGAAAGAGATTTCAAGAGGTACGTTGGAATCGCCTTTAAAGCACAGGAAGAGGGGCACAACTTCGACAATGATGCACTTGGCCAAAAAGGGCGTATGCGTTTTCTCCTGAATATATTCAGGAGAAAACGCATACGCCCTTTTTGGCCAAGCAAGCAAGCGGGCAATGCAAATCTGCACTACAAAGAAGTATCACTTCCCACCGGTCAAAAGGGACATCCACAAAATGTGTAAGAACAAGAAAGGCAAGACAGGCCCTGGAGAACAGGGAGCCTTGTTATGCTGATGGGCGGGATGTAAATTGCCAACTGCCTCTCTGGAGGAGTGCATTCTGTTCCCTACAACAAGTAAAGAACAGAGCTACAGAGCCAAGGGCACTACCAGTCTAGGGAATATACCTTGGGAAAACTGAAAATCAATAAGACAGAGCCACCCCAAAATTTAGGGCTGCACTGCATACAAGGACCTCAACTTGGATACACCTTAAGTATCCCAGAAAATATAAACATGGTTCAAAAAATTGTGGTACTTACGTACGATGGAATATCCCTCAGCCATGAAATCAATGTCATAAGACCAGTAGCAGCAAAATGGGTGGATTCAGGTACGATGATTCTAAGTGAAATAAGTCACACAGAAAAAGAAACTTATCATAAGATATCACTTATGAAGATCCTGTAAACATGGCTACACTTGAACTGAGTTAGGAAAGAGAACAGTGTCTCACATTTAGAAAACACTCTTATACCTGCTTAAGGGGGAAGGAGAGGTGGGGTGATGCATAAAACCAGAGTTTGATATAAGCACAGGTACCGTTCCAAAAACCAACTATGGAATAGACAAGACCTACACCGTCCTCAGTGAAAGGGACTCAAAACCCCATATTTCCCGCAGAGGAAAATATCTGACTAGTAAGAATCTTAAAACCTATGTATTGATATGTCTCCGTAAGGGAATCAAGTGTGTCTAGACTGGCATAAACATGGCAGCGAGAATCAGCTCAAACCCACTATAAAAAGGAATTTCAAAAACAAAACAAAAAAACTGGGAAATTCTTTACAATTCCTTCAGGGTCTCTGATGAAGGCTGGAATGACCCTATCTACAACGACAGCTGGATGTGGCATAAGGAGGGACACTTGGGACTGAGACGATTGGTGAGATTGGGTGAGCAAATGCAGACCCTTTAAAGCAATAATGCATGGCACCCATTCCATGGGTCCGAACTCTCCAGGTTGAAGGGAATATTACTACAGTTATAACATGTGTGGGAAACCTAGAGAACGGACACACTGTGAATACGAAAGGTTTCTAAAACTCAACGCATAGTCCCTCTCCTGGTGCTCCGGTTTGACTTTCCGTCTGCTTTACTATCAACCTCCCAACTTGGAGAGACAGCCCCTTTAACCTCTTGGTTCGCACAGGTTGCCAATTTGGCAGAGGATGAAAGGGAAGAGGGAGAACCAATGAGAGAGTAGCTGTTAGGCATTTGGACGGGCACATATCACTGTAATTTCCCGGCAGGAAGAAGAATTAACCAAATTCTCAGCCACCCACCGGGAACCAGTATAGGTCCTGAACCAAAATTTTGGACTTGCGGTCAGCTCACCAAAAACGAGTTGAAAAATGGAGCTCAGGGGCACAGCAATTCACAAACTGGCCGAGTAATAAAGGACAACTATCGTCCAAAAATCTGTTGAGGGAAGGCAACGAGGCGGACTTGAAAGCGAGGCAGAATAGCAGGAAACAGATTTCAAGAGGTACGTTGGAATCGCCTTTAAAGCACAGGAAGAGGGGCACAACTTCGACAATGATGCACTTGGCCAAAAAGGGCGTATGCGTTTTCTCCTGAATATATTCAGGAGAAAACGCATACGCCCTTTTTGGCCAAGCAAGCAAGCGGGCAATGCAAATCTGCACTACAAAGAAGTATCACTTCCCACCGGTCAAAAGGGACATCCACAAAATGTGTAAGAACAAGAAAGGCAAGACAGGCCCTGGAGAACAGGGAGCCTTGTTATGCTGATGGGCGGGATGTAAATTGCCAACTGCCTCTCTGGAGGAGTGCATTGTGTTCCCTAAAACAAGTAAAGAACAGAGCTACAGAGCCAAGGGCACTACCAGTCTAGGGAATATACCTTGGGAAAACTGAAAATCAATAAGACAGAGCCACCCCAAAATTTAGGGCTGCACTGCATACAAGGACCTCAACTTGGATACACCTTAAGTATCCCAGAAAATATAAACATGGTTCAAAAAATTGTGGTACTTACGTACGATGGAATATCCCTCAGCCATGAAATCAATGTCATAAGACCAGTAGCAGCAAAATGGGTGGATTCAGGTACGATGATTCTAAGTGAAATAAGTCACGCAGAAAAAGAAACTAATCATAAGATATCACTTATGAAGATCCTGTAAACATGGCTACACTTGAACTGAGTTAGGAAAGAGAACAGTGTCTCACATTTAGAAAACACTCTTATACCTGCTTAAGGGGGAAGGAGAGGTGGGGTGATGCATAAAACCAGAGTTTGATATAAGCACAGGTACCGTTCCAAAAACCAACTATGGAATAGACAAGACCTACACCGTCCTCAGTGAAAGGGACTCAAAACCCCATATTTCCCGCAGAGGAAAGTATCTGACTAGTAAGAATCTTAAAACCTATGTATTGATATGTCTCCGTAAGGGAATCAAGTGTGTCTAGACTGGCATAAACATGGCAGCGAGAATCAGCTCAAACCCACTATAAAAAGGAATTTCAAAAACAAAACAAAAAAACTGGGAAATTCTTTACAATTCCTACAGGGTCTCTGATGAAAGCTGGAATGACCCTATCTACAATGACAGCTGGATGTGGCATAAGGAGGGACACTTGGGACTGAGACGATTGGTGAGATTGGGTGAGCAAATGCAGATCCTTTAAAGCAATAATGCATGGCACCCATTCCATGGGTCCGAACTCTCCAGGTTGAAGGGAATATTACTACAGCTATAACATGTGCGGGAAACCTAGAGAACGGACACACTGTGAATACGAAAGGTTTCTAAAACTCAACGAATAGTCCCTCTCCTGGTGCTCCGGTTTGACTTTCCGTCTGCTTTACTATCAACCTCCCAACTTGGAGAGACAGCCCCTTTAACCTCTTGGTTCGCACAGGTTGCCAATTTGGCAGAGGATGAAAGGGAAGAGGGAGAACCAATGAGAGAGTAGCTGTTAGGCATTTGGACGGGCACATATCACTGTAATTTCCCGGCAGGAAGAAGAATTAACCAAATTCTCAGCCACCCACCGGGAACCAGTATAGGTCCTGAACCAAAATTTTGGACTTGCGGTCAGCTCACCAAAAACGAGTTGAAAAATGGAGCTCAGGGGCACAGCAATTCACAAACTGGCCGAGTAATAAAGGACAACTATCGTCCAAAAATCTGTTGAGGGAAGGCAACGAGGCGGACTTGAAAGTGAGGCAGAATAGCAGGAAACAGATTTCAAGAGGTACGTTGGAATCGCCTTTAAAGCACAGGAAGAGGGGCACAACTTCCACAATGACGCACTTGGCCAAAAAGGGCGTATGCGTTTTCTCCTGAATATATTCAGGAGAAAACGCATATGCCCTTTTTGGCCAAGCAAACAAGCGGGCAATGCAAATCTGCACTACAAAGAAGTATCACTTCCCACCGGTCAAAAGGGACATCCACAAAATGTGTAAGAACAAGAAACGCAAGACAGGCCCTGGAGAACAGGGAGCCTTGTTATGCTGATGGGCGGGATGTAAATTGCCAACTGCCTCTCTGGAGGAGTGCATTCTGTTCCCTAAAACAAGTAAAGAACAGAGCTACAGAGCCAAGGGCACTACCAGTCTAGGGAATATACCTTGGGAAAACTGAAAATCAATAAGACAGAGCCACCCCAAAATTTAGGGCTGCACTGCATACAAGGACCTCAACTTGGATACACCTTAAGTATCCCAGAAAATATAAACATGGTTCAAAAAATTGTGGTACTTACGTACGATGGAATATCCCTCAGCCATGAAATCAATGTCATAAGACCAGTAGCAGCAAAATGGGTGGATTCAGGTACGATGATTCTAAGTGAAATAAGTCACACAGAAAAAGAAACTTATCATAAGATATCACTTATGAAGATCCTGTAAACATGGCTACACTTGAACTGAGTTAGGAAAGAGAACAGTGTCTCACATTTAGAAAACACTCTTATACCTGCTTAAGGGGGAAGGAGAGGTGGGGTGATGCATAAAACCAGAGTTTGATATAAGCACAGGTACCGTTCCAAAAACCAACTATGGAATAGACAAGACCTACACCGTCCTCAGTGAAAGGGACTCAAAACCCCATATTTCCCGCAGAGGAAAGTATCTGACTAGTAAGAATCTTAAAACCTATGTATTGATATGTCTCCGTAAGGGAATCAAGTGTGTCTAGACTGGCATAAACATGGCAGCGAGAATCAGCTCAAACCCACTATAAAAAGGAATTTCAAAAACAAAACAAAAAAACTGGGAAATTCTTTACAATTCCTTCAGGGTCTCTGATGAAAGCTGGAATGACCCTATCTACAATGACAGCTGGATGTGGCATAAGGAGGGACACTTGGGACTGAGACGATTGGTGAGATTGGGTGAGCAAATGCAGACCCTTTAAAGCAATAATGCATGGCACCCATTCCATGGGTCCGAACTCTCCAGGTTGAAGGGAATATTACTACAGCTATAACATGTGCGGGAAACCTAGAGAACGGACACACTGTGAATACGAAAGGTTTCTAAAACTCAACGAATAGTCCCTCTCCTGGTGCTCCGGTTTGACTTTCCGTCTGCTTTACTATCAACCTCCCAACTTGGAGAGACAGCCCCTTTAACCTCTTGGTTCGCACAGGTTGCCAATTTGGCAGAGGATGAAAGGGAAGAGGGAGAACCAATGAGAGAGTAGCTGTTAGGCATTTGGACGGGCACATATCACTGTAATTTCCCGGCAGGAAGAAGAATTAACCAAATTCTCAGCCACCCACCGGGAACCAGTATAGGTCCTGAACCAAAATTTTGGACTTGTGGTCAGCTCATAAAAAACGAGTTGAAAAATGGAGCTCAGGGGCACAGCAATTCACAAACTGGCCGAGTAATAAAGGACAACTATCCTCCAAAAATCTGTTGAGGGAAGGCAACGAGGCGGACTTGAAAGTGAGGCAGAATAGCAGGAAACAGATTTCAAGAGGTACGTTGGAATCGCCTTTAAAGCACAGGAAGAGGGGCACAACTTCGACAATGACGCACTTGGCCAAAAAGGGCGTATGCGTTTTCTCCTGAATATATTCAGGAGAAAACGCATACCCCCTTTTTGGCCAAGCAAGCAAGCGGGCAATGCAAATCTGCACTACAAAGAAGTATCACTTCCCACCGGTCAAAAGGGACATCCACAAAATGTGTAAGAACAAGAAAGGCAAGACAGGCCCTGGAGAACAGGGAGCCTTGTTATGCTGATGGGCGGGATGTAAATTGCCAACTGCCTCTCTGGAGGAGTGCATTCTGTTCCCTAAAACAAGTAAAGAACAGAGCTACAGAGCCAAGGGCACTACCAGTCTAGGGAATATACCTTGGGAAAACTGAAAATCAATAAGACAGAGCCACCCCAAAATTTAGGGCTGCACTGCATACAAGGACCTCAACTTGGATACACCTTAAGTATCCCAGAAAATATAAACATGGTTCAAAAAATTGTGGTACTTACGTACGATGGAATATCCCTCAGCCATGAAATCAATGTCATAAGACCAGTAGCAGCAAAATGGGTGGATTCAGGTACGATGATTCTAAGTGAAATAAGTCACACAGAAAAAGAAACTTATCATAAGATATCACTTATGAAGATCCTGTAAACATGGCTACACTTGAACTGAGTTAGGAAAGAGAACAGTGTCTCACATTTAGAAAACACTCTTATACCTGCTTAAGGGGGAAGGAGAGGTGGGGTGATGCATAAAACCAGAGTTTGATATAAGCACAGGTACCGTTCCAAAAACCAACTATGGAATAGACAAGACCTACACCGTCCTCAGCGAAAGGGACTCAAAACCCCATATTTCCCGCAGAGGAAAATATCTGACTAGTAAGAATCTTAAAACCTATGTATTGATATGTCTCCGTAAGGGAATCAAGTGTGTCTAGACTGGCATAAACATGGCAGCGAGAATCAGCTCAAACCCACTATAAAAAGGAATGTCAAAAACAAAACAAAAAAACTGGGAAATTCTTTACAATTCCTTCGGGGTGTCTGATGAAAGCTGGAATGACCCTATCTACAACGACAGCTGGATGTGGCATAAGGAGGGACACTTGGGACTGAGACGATTGGTGAGATTGGGTGAGCAAATGCAGACCCTTTAAAGCAATAATGCATGGCACCCATTCCATGGGTCCGAACTCTCCAGGTTGAAGGGAATATTACTACAGCTATAACATGTGCGGGAAACCTAGAGAACGGACACACTGTGAATACGAAAGGTTTCTAAAACTCAACGAATAGTCCCTCTCCTGGTGCTCCGGTTTGACTTTCCGTCTGCTTTACTATCAACCTCCCAACTTGGAGAGACAGCCCCTTTAACCTCTTGGTTCGCACAGGTTGCCAATTTGGCAGAGGATGAAAGGGAAGAGGGAGAACCAATGAGAGAGTAGCTGTTAGGCATTTGGACGGGCACATATCACTGTAATTTCCCGGCAGGAAGAAGAATTAACCAAATTCTCAGCCACCCACCGGGAACCAGTATAGGTCCTGAACCAAAATTTTGGACTTGTGGTCAGCTCATAAAAAACGAGTTGAAAAATGGAGCTCAGGGGCACAGCAATTCACAAACTGGCCGAGTAATAAAGGACAACTATCGTCCAAAAATCTGTTGAGGGAAGGCAACGAGGCGGACTTGAAAGTGAGGCAGAATACCAGGAAACAGATTTCAAGAGGTATGTTGGAATCGCCTTTAAAGCACAGGAAGAGGGGCACAACTTCGACAATGACGCACTTGGCCAAAAAGGGCGTATGCGTTTTCTCCTGAATATATTCAGGAGAAAACGCATACGCCCTTTTTGGCCAAGCAAGCAAGCGGGCAATGCAAATCTGCACTACAAAGAAGTATCACTTCCCACCGGTCAAAAGGGACATCCACAAAATGTGTAAGAACAAGAAAGGCAAGACAGGCCCTGGAGAACAGGGAGCCTTGTTATGCTGATGGGCGGGATGTAAATTGCCAACTGCCTCTCTGGAGGAGTGCATTGTGTTCCCTAAAACAAGTAAAGAACAGAGCTACAGAGCCAAGGGCACTACCAGTCTAGGGAATATACCTTGGGAAAACTGAAAATCAATAAGACAGAGCCACCCCAAAATTTAGGGCTGCACTGCATACAAGGACCTCAACTTGGATACACCTTAAGTATCCCAGAAAATATAAACATGGTTCAAAAAATTGTGGTACTTACGTACGATGGAATATCCCTCAGCCATGAAATCAATGTCATAAGACCAGTAGCAGCAAAATGGGTGGATTCAGGTACGATGATTCTAAGTGAAATAAGTCACACAGAAAAAGAAACTTATCATAAGATATCACTTATGAAGATCCTGTAAACATGGCTACACTTGAACTGAGTTAGGAAAGAGAACAGTGTCTCACATTTAGAAAACACTCTTATACCTGCTTAAGGGGGAAGGAGAGGTGGGGTGATGCATAAAACCAGAGTTTGATATAAGCACAGGTACCGTTCCAAAAACCAACTATGGAATAGACAAGACCTACACCGTCCTCAGTGAAAGGGACTCAAAACCCCATATTTCCCGCAGAGGAAAATATCTGACTAGTAAGAATCTTAAAACCTATGTATTGATATGTCTCCGTAAGGGAATCAAGTGTGTCTAGACTGGCATAAACATGGCAGCGAGAATCAGCTCAAACCCACTATAAAAAGGAATTTCAAAAACAAAACAAAAAAACTGGGAAATTCTTTACAATTCCTTCGGGGTGTCTGATGAAAGCTGGAATGACCCTATCTACAACGACAGCTGGATGTGGCATAAGGAGGGACACTTGGGACTGAGACGATTGGTGAGATTGGGTGAGCAAATGCAGACCCTTTAAAGCAATAATGCATGGCACCCATTCCATGGGTCCGAACTCTCCAGGTTGAAGGGAATATTACTACAGCTATAACATGTGCGGGAAACCTAGAGAACGGACACACTGTGAATACGAAAGGTTTCTAAAACTCAAAGAATAAACCCTCTCCTGGTGCTCCGGTTTGACTTTCCGGCTGCTTTACTATCAACCTCCCAACTTGGAGAGACAGCCCCTTTAACCTCTTGGTTCGCACAGGTTGCCAATTTGGCAGAGGATGAAAGGGAAGAGGGAGAACCAATGAGAGAGTATCTGTTAGGCATTTGGATGGGCACATATCACTGTTATTTCCCGGCAGGAAGAAGAATTAACCAAATTCTCAGCCACCCACCGGGAACCAGTATAGGTCCTGAACCAAAATTTTGGACTTGCGGTCAGCTCTCCAAAAACGAGTTGAAAAATGGAGCTCAGGGACACAGCAATTCACAAACTGGCCGAGTAATAAAGGACAACTATCGTCCAAAAATCTGTTGATGGAAGGCAACGAGGCGGACTTGAAAGCGAGGCAGAATAGCAGGAAACAGATTTCAAGAGGTACGTTGGAATCGCCTTTAAAGCACAGGAAGAGGGGCACAACTTCGACAATGACGCACTTGGCCAAAAAGGGCGTATGCGTTTTCTCCTGAATATATTCAGGAGAAAACGCATACGCCCTTTTTGGCCAAGCAAGCAAGCGGGCAATGCAAATCTGCACTACAAAGAAGTATCACTTCCCACCGGTCAAAAGGGACATCCACAAAATGTGTAAGAACAAGAAAAGCAAGACAGGCCCTGGAGAACAGGGAGCCTTGTTATGCTGATGGGCGGGATGTAAATTGCCAACTGCCTCTCTGGAGGAGTGCATTCTGTTCCCTAAAACAAGTAAAGAACAGAGCTACAGAGCCAAGGGCACTACCAGTCTAGGGAATATACCTTGGGAAAACTGAAAATCAATAAGACAGAGCCACCCCAAAATTTAGGGCTGCACTGCATACAAGGACCTCAACTTGGATACACCTTAAGTATCCCAGAAAATATAAACATGGTTCAAAAAATTGTGGTACTTACGTACGATGGAATATCCCTCAGCCATGAAATCAATGTCATAAGACCAGTAGCAGCAAAATGGGTGGATTCAGGTACGATGATTCTAAGTGAAATAAGTCACACAGAAAAAGAAACTTATCATAAGATATCACTTATGAAGATCCTGTAAACATGGCTACACTTGAACTGAGTTAGGAAAGAGAACAGTGTCTCACATTTAGAAAACACTCTTATACCTGCTTAAGGGGGAAGGAGAGGTGGGGTGATGCATAAAACCAGAGTTTGATATAAGCACAGGTACCGTTCCAAAAACCAACTATGGAATAGACAAGACCTACACCGTCCTCAGTGAAAGGGACTCAAAACCCCATATTTCCCGCAGAGGAAAATATCTGACTAGTAAGAATCTTAAAACCTATGTATTGATATGTCTCCGTAAGGGAATCAAGTGTGTCTAGACTGGCATAAACATGGCAGCGAGAATCAGCTCAAACCCACTATAAAAAGGAATGTCAAAAACAAAACAAAAAAACTGGGAAATTCTTTACAATTCCTTCGGGGTGTCTGATGAAAGCTGGAATGACCCTATCTACAACGACAGCTGGATGTGGCATAAGGAGGGACACTTGGGACTGAGACGATTGGTGAGATTGGGTGAGCAAATGCAGACCCTTTAAAGCAATAATGCATGGCACCCATTCCATGGGTCCGAACTCTCCAGGTTGAAGGGAATATTACTACAGCTATAACATGTGCGGGAAACCTAGAGAACGGACACACTGTGAATACGAAAGGTTTCTAAAACTCAACGAATAGTCCCTCTCCTGGTGCTCCGGTTTGACTTTCCGTCTGCTTTACTATCAACCTCCCAACTTGGAGAGACAGCCCCTTTAACCTCTTGGTTCGCACAGGTTGCCAATTTGGCAGAGGATGAAAGGGAAGAGGGAGAACCAATGAGAGAGTAGCTGTTAGGCATTTGGACGGGCACATATCACTGTAATTTCCCAGCAGGAAGAAGAATTAACCAAATTCTCAGCCACCCACCGGGAACCAGTATAGGTCCTGAACCAAAATTTTGGACTTGTGGTCAGCTCATAAAAAACGAGTTGAAAAATGGAGCTCAGGGGCACAGCAATTCACAAACTGGCCGAGTAATAAAGGACAACTATCGTCCAAAAATCTGTTGAGGGAAGGCAACGAGGCGGACTTGAAAGTGAGGCAGAATAGCAGGAAACAGATTTCAAGAGGTACGTTGGAATCGCCTTTAAAGCACAGGAAGAGGGGCACAACTTCGACAATGACGCACTTGGCCAAAAAGGGCGTATGCGTTTTCTCCTGAATATATTCAGGAGAAAACGCATACGCCCTTTTTGGCCAAGCAAGCAAGCGGGCAATGCAAATCTGCACTACAAAGAAGTATCACTTCCCACCGGTCAAAAGGGACATCCACAAAATGTGTAAGAACAAGAAAGGCAAGACAGGCCCTGGAGAACAGGGAGCCTTGTTATGCTGATGGGCGGGATGTAAATTGCCAACTGCCTCTCTGGAGGAGTGCATTCTGTTCCCTAAAACAAGTAAAGAACAGAGCTACAGAGCCAAGGGCACTACCAGTCTAGGGAATATACCTTGGGAAAACTGAAAATCAATAAGACAGAGCCACCCCAAAATTTAGGGCTGCACTGCATACAAGGACCTCAACTTGGATACACCTTAAGTATCCCAGAAAATATAAACATGGTTCAAAAAATTGTGGTACTTACGTACGATGGAATATCCCTCAGCCATGAAATCAATGTCATAAGACCAGTAGCAGCAAAATGGGTGGATTCAGGTACGATGATTCTAAGTGAAATAAGTCACACAGAAAAAGAAACTTATCATAAGATATCACTTATGAAGATCCTGTAAACATGGCTACACTTGAACTGAGTTAGGAAAGAGAACAGTGTCTCACATTTAGAAAACACTCTTATACCTGCTTAAGGGGGAAGGAGAGGTGGGGTGATGCATAAAACCAGAGTTTGATATAAGCACAGGTACCGTTCCAAAAACCAACTATGGAATAGACAAGACCTACACCGTCCTCAGCGAAAGGGACTCAAAACCCCATATTTCCCGCAGAGGAAAATATCTGACTAGTAAGAATCTTAAAACCTATGTATTGATATGTCTCCGTAAGGGAATCAAGTGTGTCTAGACTGGCATAAACATGGCAGCGAGAATCAGCTCAAACCCACTATAAAAAGGAATGTCAAAAACAAAACAAAAAAACTGGGAAATTCTTTACAATTCCTTCGGGGTGTCTGATGAAAGCTGGAATGACCCTATCTACAACGACAGCTGGATGTGGCATAAGGAGGGACACTTGGGACTGAGACGATTGGTGAGATTGGGTGAGCAAATGCAGACCCTTTAAAGCAATAATGCATGGCACCCATTCCATGGGTCCAAACTCTCCAGGTTGAAGGGAATATTACTACAGCTATAACATGTGCGGGAAACCTAGAGAACGGACACACTGTGAATACGAAAGGTTTCTAAAACTCAACGAATAGTCCCTCTCCTGGTGCTCCGGTTTGACTTTCCGTCTGCTTTACTATCAACATCCCAACTTGGAGAGACAGCCCCTTTAACCTCTTGGTTCGCACAGGTTGCCAATTTGGCAGAGGATGAAAGGGAAGAGGGAGAACCAATGAGAGAGTAGCTGTTAGGCATTTGGACGGGCACATATCACTGTAATTTCCCGGCAGGAAGAAGAATTAACCAAATTCTCAGCCACCCACCGGGAACCAGTATAGGTCCTGAACCAAAATTTTGGACTTGTGGTCAGCTCATAAAAAACGAGTTGAAAAATGGAGCTCAGGGGCACAGCAATTCACAAACTGGCCGAGTAATAAAGGACAACTATCGTCCAAAAATCTGTTGAGGGAAGGCAACGAGGCGGACTTGAAAGTGAGGCAGAATAGCAGGAAACAGATTTCAAGAGGTACGTTGGAATCGCCTTTAAAGCACAGGAAGAGGGGCACAACTTCGACAATGACGCACTTGGCCAAAAAGGGCGTATGCGTTTTCTCCTGAATATATTCAGGAGAAAACGCATACGCCCTTTTTGGCCAAGCAAGCAAGCGGGCAATGCAAATCTGCACTACAAAGAAGTATCACTTCCCACCGGTCAAAAGGGACATCCACAAAATGTGTAAGAACAAGAAAGGCAAGACAGGCCCTGGAGAACAGGGAGCCTTGTTATGCTGATGGGCGGGATGTAAATTGCCAACTGCCTCTCTGGAGGAGTGCATTCTGTTCCCTAAAACAAGTAAAGAACAGAGCTACAGAGCCAAGGGCACTACCAGTCTAGGGAATATACCTTGGGAAAACTGAAAATCAATAAGACAGAGCCACCCCAAAATTTAGGGCTGCACTGCATACAAGGACCTCAACTTGGATACACCTTAAGTATCCCAGAAAATATAAACATGGTTCAAAAAATTGTGGTACTTACGTACGATGGAATATCCCTCAGCCATGAAATCAATGTCATAAGACCAGTAGCAGCAAAATGGGTGGATTCAGGTACGATGATTCTAAGTGAAATAAGTCACACAGAAAAAGAAACTTATCATAAGATATCACTTATGAAGATCCTGTAAACATGGCTACACTTGAACTGAGTTAGGAAAGAGAACAGTGTCTCACATTTAGAAAACACTCTTATACCTGCTTAAGGGGGAAGGAGAGGTGGGGTGATGCATAAAACCAGAGTTTGATATAAGCACAGGTACCGTTCCAAAAACCAACTATGGAATAGACAAGACCTACACCGTCCTCAGTGAAAGGGACTCAAAACCCCATATTTCCCGCAGAGGAAAATATCTGACTAGTAAGAATCTTAAAACCTATGTATTGATATGTCTCCGTAAGGGAATCAAGTGTGTCTAGACTGGCATAAACATGGCAGCGAGAATCAGCTCAAACCCACTATAAAAAGGAATTTCAAAAACAAAACAAAAAAACTGGGAAATTCTTTACAATTCCTTCGGGGTGTCTGATGAAAGCTGGAATGACCCTATCTACAACGACAGCTGGATGTGGCATAAGGAGGGACACTTGGGACTGAGACGATTGGTGAGATTGGGTGAGCAAATGCAGACCCTTTAAAGCAATAATGCATGGCACCCATTCCATGGGTCCGAACTCTCCAGGTTGAAGGGAATATTACTACAGCTATAACATGTGCGGGAAACCTAGAGAACGGACACACTGTGAATACGAAAGGTTTCTAAAACTCAAAGAATAAACCCTCTCCTGGTGCTCCGGTTTGACTTTCCGGCTGCTTTACTATCAACCTCCCAACTTGGAGAGACAGCCCCTTTAACCTCTTGGTTCGCACAGGTTGCCAATTTGGCAGAGGATGAAAGGGAAGAGGGAGAACCAATGAGAGAGTATCTGTTAGGCATTTGGATGGGCACATATCACTGTTATTTCCCGGCAGGAAGAAGAATTAACCAAATTCTCAGCCACCCACCGGGAACCAGTATAGGTCCTGAACCAAAATTTTGGACTTGCGGTCAGCTCACCAAAAACGAGTTGAAAAATGGAGCTCAGGGGCACAGCAATTCACAAACTGGCCGAGTAATAAAGGACAACTATCGTCCAAAAATCTGTTGAGGGAAGGCAACGAGCTGGACTTGAAATCGAGGCAGAATAGCAGGAAACAGATTTCAAGAGGTACGTTGGAATCGCCTTTAAAGCACAGGAAGAGGGGCACAACTTCGACAATGATGCACTTGGCCAAAAAGGGCGTGTGTGTTTTCTCCTGAATATATTCAGGAGAAAACGCATACGCCCTTTTTGGCCAAGCAAGCAAGCGGGCAATGCAAATCTGCACTACAAAGAAGTATCACTTCCCACCGGTCAAAAGGGACATCCACAAAATGTGTAAGAACAAGAAAGGCAAGACAGGCCTTGGAGAACAGGGAGCCTTGTTATGCTGATGGGCGGGATGTAAATTGCCAACTGCCTCTCTGGAGGAGTGCATTCTGTTCCCTAAAACAAGTAAAGAACAGAGCTACAGAGCCAAGGGCACTACCAGTCTAGGGAATATACCTTGGGAAAACTGAAAATCAATAAGACAGAGCCACCCCAAAATTTAGGGCTGCACTGCATACAAGGACCTCAACTTGGATACACCTTAAGTATCCCAGAAAATATAAACATGGTTCAAAAAATTGTGGTACTTACGTACGATGGAATATCCCTCAGCCATGAAATCAATGTCATAAGACCAGTAGCAGCAAAATGTGTGGATTCAGGTACGATGATTCTAAGTGAAATAAGTCACACAGAAAAAGAAACTTATCATAAGATATCACTTATGAAGATCCTGTAAACATGGCTACACTTGAACTGAGTTAGGAAAGAGAACAGTGTCTCACATTTAGAAAACACTCTTATACCTGCTTAAGGGGGAAGGAGAGGTGGGGTGATGCATAAAACCAGAGTTTGATATAAGCACAGGTACCGTTCCAAAAACCAACTATGGAATAGACAACACCTACACCTTCCTCAGTGATAGGGACTCAAAACCCCATATTTCCCGCAGAGGAGAATATCTGACTAGTAAGAATCTTAAAACCTATGTATTGATATGTCTCCGTAAGGGAATCAAGTGTGTCTAGACTGGCATAAACATGGCAGCGAGAATCAGCTCAAACCCACTATAAAAAGGAATGTCAAAAACAAAACAAAAAAACTGGGAAATTCTTTACAATTCCTTCAGGGTCTCTGATGAAAGCTGGAATGACCCTATCTACAACGACAGCTGGATGTGGCATAAGGAGGGACACTTGGGACTGAGACGATTGGTGAGATTGGGTGAGCAAATGCAGACCCTTTAAAGCAATAATGCATGGCACCCATTCCATGGGTCCGAACTCTCCAGGTTGAAGGGAATATAACTACAGCTATAACATGTGCGGGAAACCTAGAGAACGGACACACTGTGAATACGAAAGGTTTCTAAAACTCAAAGAATAGACCCTCTCTTGGTGCTCCGGTTTGACTTTCCGTCTGCTTTACTATCAACCTCCCAACTTGGAGAGACAGCCCCTTTAACCTCTTGGTTCGCACAGGTTGCCAATTTGGCAGAGGATGAAAGGGAAGAGGGAGAACCAATGAGAGAGTAGCTGTTAGGCATTTGGACGGGCACATATCACTGTAATTTCCCGGCAGGAAGAAGAATTAACCAAATTCTCAGCCACCCACCGGGAACCAGTATAGGTCCTGAACCAAAATTTTGGACTTGCGGTCAGCTCACCAAAAACGAGTTGAAAAATGGAGCTCAGGGGCACAGCAATTCACAAACTGGCCGAGTAATAAAGGACAACTATCGTCCAAAAATCTGTTGAGGGAAGGCAACGAGGTGGACTTGAAAGCGAGGCAGAATAGCAGGAAACAGATTTCAAGAGGTACGTTGGAATCGCCTTTAAAGCACAGGAAGAGGGGCACAACTTCGACAATGATGCACTTGGCCAAAAAGGGCGTATGTGTTTTCTCCTGAATATATTCAGGAGAAAACGCATACGCCCTTTTTGGCCAAGCAAGCAAGCGGGCAATGCAAATCTGCACTACAAAGAAGTATCACTTCCCACCGGTCAAAAGGGACATCCACAAAATGTGTAAGAACAAGAAAGGCAAGACAGGCCTTGGAGAACAGGGAGCCTTGTTATGCTGATGGGCGGGATGTAAATTGCCAACTGCCTCTCTGGAGGAGTGCATTGTGTTCCCTAAAACAAGTAAAGAACAGAGCTACAGAGCCAAGGGCACTACCAGTCTAGGGAATATACCTTGGGAAAACTGAAAATCAATAAGACAGAGCCACCCCAAAATTTAGGGCTGCACTGCATACAAGGACCTCAACTTGGATACACCTTAAGTATCCCAGAAAATATAAACATGGTTCAAAAAATTGTGGTACTTACGTACGATGGAATATCCCTCAGCCATGAAATCAATGTCATAAGACCAGTAGCAGCAAAATGGGTGGATTCAGGTACGATGATTCTAAGTGAAATAAGTCACACAGAAAAAGAAACTTATCATAAGATATCACTTATGAAGATCCTGTAAACATGGCTACACTTGAACTGAGTTAGGAAAGAGAACAGTGTCTCACATTTAGAAAACACTCTTATACCTGCTTAAGGGGGAAGGAGAGGTGGGGTGATGCATAAAACCAGAGTTTGATATAAGCACAGGTACCGTTCCAAAAACCAACTATGGAATAGACAAGACCTACACCGTCCTCAGTGAAAGGGACTCAAAACCCCATATTTCCCGCAGAGGAAAATATCTGACTAGTAAGAATCTTAAAACCTATGTATTGATATGTCTCCGTAAGGGAATCAAGTGTGTCTAGACTGGCATAAACATGGCAGCGAGAATCAGCTCAAACCCACTATAAAAAGGAATGTCAAAACAAAACAAAAAAACTGGGAATTTCTTTACAATTCCTTCAGGGTCTCTGATGAAAGCTGGAATGACCCTATCTACAACGACAGCTGGATGTGGCATAAGGAGGGACACTTGGGACTGAGACGAATGGTGAGATTGGGTGAGCAAATGCAGATCCTTTAAAGCAATAATGCATGGCACCCATTCCATGGGTCCGAACTCTCCAGGTTGAAGGGAATATTACTACAGCTATAACATGTGCAGGAAACCTAGAGAACGGACACACTGTGAATACGAAAGGTTTCTAAAACTCAACGAATAGTCCCTCTCCTGGTGCTCCGGTTTGACTTTCCGTCTGCTTTACTATCAACATCCCAACTTGGAGAGACAGCCCCTTTAACCTCTTGGTTCGCACAGGTTGCCAATTTGGCAGAGGATGAAAGGGAAGAGGGAGAACCAATGAGAGAGTAGCTGTTAGGCATTTGGACGGGCACATATCACTGTAATTTCCCGGCAGGAAGAAGAATTAACCAAATTCTCAGCCACCCACCGGGAACCAGTATAGGTCCTGAACCAAAATTTTGGACTTGTGGTCAGCTCACAAAAAACGAGTTGAAAAATGGAGCTCAGGGGCACAGCAATTCACAAACTGGCCGAGTAATAAAGGACAACTATCGTCCAAAAATCTGTTGAGGGAAGGCAACGAGGCGGACTTGAAAGTGAGGCAGAATAGCATGAAACAGATTTCAAGAGGTACGTTGGAATCGCCTTTAAAGCACAGGAAGAGGGGCACAACTTCGACAATGACGCACTTGGCCAAAAAGGGCGTATGCGTTTTCTCCTGAATATATTCAGGAGAAAACGCATACGCCCTTTTTGGCCAAGCAAGCAAGCGGGCAATGCAAATCTGCACTACAAAGAAGTATCACTTCCCACCGGTCAAAAGGGACATCCACAAAATGTGTAAGAACAAGAAACGCAAGACAGGCCCTGGAGAACAGGGAGCCTTGTTATGCTGATAGGCGGGATGTAAATTGCCAACTGCCTCTCTGGAGGAGTGCATTCTGTTCCCTAAAACAAGTAAAGAACAGAGCTACAGAGCCAAGGGCACTACCAGTCTAGGGAATATACCTTGGGAAAACTGAAAATCAATAAGACAGAGCCACCCCAAAATTTAGGGCTGCACTGCATACAAGGACCTCAACTTGGATACACCTTAAGTATCCCAGAAAATATAAACATGGTTCAAAAAATTGTGGTACTTACGTACGATGGAATATCCCTCAGCCATGAAATCAATGTCATAAGACCAGTAGCAGCAAAATGGGTGAATTCAGGTACGATGATTCTAAGTGAAATAAGTCACACAGAAAAAGAAACTTATCATAAGATATCACTTATGAAGATCCTGTAAACATGGCTACACTTGAACTGAGTTAGGAAAGAGAACAGTGTCTCACATTTAGAAAACACTCTTATACCTGCTTAAGGGGGAAGGAGAGGTGGGGTGATGCATAAAACCAGAGTTTGATATAAGCACAGGTACCGTTCCAAAAACCAACTATGGAATAGACAAGACCTACACCTTCCTCAGTGATAGGGACTCAAAACCCCATATTTCCCGCAGAGGAAAATATCTGACTAGTAAGAATCTTAAAACCTATGTATTGATATGTCTCCGTAAGGGAATCAAGTGTGTCTAGACTGGCATAAACATGGCAGCGAGAATCAGCTCAAACCCACTCTAAAAAGGAATTTCAAAAACAAAACAAAAAAACTGGGAAATTCTTTACAATTCCTTCAGGGTCTCTGATGAAAGCTGGAATGACCCTATCTACAACGACAGCTGGATGTGGCATAAGGAGGGACACTTGGGACTGAGACGATTGGTGAGATTGGGTGAGCAAATGCAGACCCTTTAAAGCAATAATGCATGGCACCCATTCCATGGGTCCGAACTCTCCAGGTTGAAGGGAATATTACTACAGCTATAACATGTGCGGGAAACCTAGAGAACGGACACACTGTGAATACGAAAGGTTTCTAAAACTCAAAGAATAGACCCCCTCCTGGTGCTCCGGTTTGACTTTCCGTCTGCTTTACTATCAACCTCCCAACTTGGAGAGACAGCCCCTTTAACCTCTTGGTTCGCACAGGTTGCCAATTTGGCAGAGGATGAAAGGGAAGAGGGAGAACCAATGAGAGAGTAGCTGTTAGGCATTTGGACGGGCACATATCACTGTAATTTCCCGGCAGGAAGAAGAATTAACCAAATTCTCAGCCACCCACCGGGAACCAGTATAGGTCCTGAACCAAAATTTTGGACTTGCGGTCAGCTCACCAAAAACGAGTTGAAAAATGGAGCTCAGGGGCACAGCAATTCACAAACTGGCCGAGTAATAAAGGACAACTATCGTCCAAAAATCTGTTGAGGGAAGGCAACGAGGCGGACTTGAAAGCGAGGCAGAATAGAAGGAAACAGATTTCAAGAGGTACGTTGGAATCGCCTTTAAAGCACAGGAAGAGGGGCACAACTTCGACAATGATGCACTTGGCCAAAAAGGGCGTATGCGTTTTCTCCTGAATATATTCAGTAGAAAACGCATACGCCCTTTTTGGCCAAGCAAGCAAGCGGGCAATGCAAATCTGCACTACAAAGAAGTATCACTTCCCACCGGTCAAAAGGGACATCCACAAAATGTGTAAGAACAAGAAAGGCAAGACAGGCCCTGGAGAACAGGGAGCCTTGTTATGCTGATGGGTGGGATGTAAATTGCCAACTGCCTCTCTGGAGGAGTGCATTGTGTTCCCTAAAACAAGTAAAGAACAGAGCTACAGAGCCAAGGGCACTACCAGTCTAGGGAATATACCTTGGGAAAACTGAAAATCAATAAGACAGAGCCACCCCAAAATTTAGGGCTGCACTGCATACAAGGACCTCAACTTGGATACACCTTAAGTATCCCAGAAAATATAAACATGGTTCAAAAAATTGTGGTACTTACGTACGATGGAATATCCCTCAGCCATGAAATCAATGTCATAAGACCAGTAGCAGCAAAATGGGTGGATTCAGGTACGATGATTCTAAGTGAAATAAGTCACACAGAAAAAGAAACTTATCATAAGATATCACTTATGAAGATCCTGTAAACATGGCTACACTTGAACTGAGTTAGGAAAGAGAACAGTGTCTCACATTTAGAAAACACTCTTATACCTGCTTAAGGGGGAAGGAGAGGTGGGGTGATGCATAAAACCAGAGTTTGATATAAGCACAGGTACCTTTCCAAAAACCAACTATGGAATAGACAAGACCTACACCTTCTTCAACGAAACGGACTGAAAACCCCATATTTCCCGCAGAGGAATATATCTGACTAGTAAGAATCTTAAAACCTATGTATTGATATGTCTCCGTAAGGGAATCAAGTGTGTCTAGACTGGCATAAACATGGCAGCGAGAATCAGCTCAAACCCACTATAAAAAGGAATTTCAAAAACAAAACAAAAAAACTGGGAAATTCTTTACAATTCCTTCGGGGTGTCTGATGAAAGCTGGAATGACCCTATCTACAACGACAGCTGGATGTGGCATAAGGAGGGACACTTGGGACTGAGACGATTGGTGAGATTGGGTGAGCAAATGCAGACCCTTTAAAGCAATAATGCATGGCACCCATTCCATGGGTCCGAACTCTCCAGGTTGAAGGGAATATTACTACAGCTATAACATGTGCGGGAAACCTAGAGAACGGACACACTGTGAATAAGAAAGGTTTCTAAAACTCAACGAATAGTCCCTCTCCTGGTGCTCTGGTTTGACTTTCCGGCTGCTTTACTATCAACCTCCCAACTTGGAGAGACAGCCCCTTTAACCTCTTGGTTCGCACAGGTTGCCAATTTGGCAGAGGATGAAAGGGAAGAGGGAGAACCAATGAGAGAGTAGCTGTTAGGCATTTTGATGGGCACATATCACTGTAATTTCCCGGCAGGAAGAAGAATTAACCAAATTCTCAGCCACCCACCGGGAACCAGTATAGGTCCTGAACCAAAATTTTGGACTTGCGGTCAGCTCTCCAAAAACGAGTTGAAAAATGGAGCTCAGGGACACAGCAATTCACAAACTGGCCGAGTAATAAAGGACAACTATCGTCCAAAAATCTGTTGATGGAAGGCAACGAGGCGGACTTGAAAGCGAGGCAGAATAGCAGGAAACAGATTTCAAGAGGTACGTTGGAATCGCCTTTAAAGCACAGGAAGAGGGGCACAACTTCGACAATGATGCACTTGGCCAAAAAGGGCGTATGCGTTTTCTCCTGAATATATTCAGGAGAAAACGCATACGCCCTTTTTGGCCAAGCAAGCAAGCGGGCAATGCAAATCTGCACTACAAAGAAGTATCACTTCCCACCGGTCAAAAGGGACATCCACAAAATGTGTAAGAACAAGAAAGGCAAGACAGGCCCTGGAGAACAGGGAGCCTTGTTATGCTGATGGGTGGGATGTAAATTGCCAACTGCCTCTCTGGAGGAGTGCATTCTGTTCCCTAAAACAAGTAAAGAACAGAGCTACAGAGCCAAGGGCACTACCAGTCTAGGGAATATACCTTGGGAAAACTGAAAATCAATAAGACAGAGCCACCCCAAAATTTAGGGCTGCACTGCATACAAGGACCTCAACTTGGATACACCTTAAGTATCCCAGAAAATATAAACATGGTTCAAAAAATTTTGGTACTTACGTACGATGGAATATCCCTCAGCCATGAAATCAATGTCATAAGACCAGTAGCAGCAAAATGGGTGGATTCAGGTACGATGATTCTAAGTGAAATAAGTCACACAGAAAAAGAAACTTATCATAAGATATCACTTATGAAGATCCTGTAAACATGGCTACACTTGAACTGAGTTAGGAAAGAGAACAGTGTCTCACATTTAGAAAACACTCTTATACCTGCTTAAGGGGGAAGGAGATGTGGGGTGATGCATAAAACCAGAGTTTGATATAAGCACAGGTACCGTTCCAAAAACCAACTATGGAATAGACAAGACCTACACCGTCCTCAGTGAAAGGGACTCAAAACCCCATATTTCCCGCAGAGGAAAATATCTGACTAGTAAGAATCTTAAAACCTATGTATTGATATGTCTCCGTAAGGGAATCAAGTGTGTCTAGACTGGCATAAACATGGCAGCGAGAATCAGCTCAAACCCACTATAAAAAGGAATTTCAAAAACAAAACAAAAAAACTGGGAAATTCTTTACAATTCCTTCGGGGTGTCTGATGAAAGCTGGAATGACCCTATCTACAACGACAGCTGGATGTGGCATAAGGAGGGACACTTGGGACTGAGACGATTGGTGAGATTGGGTGAGCAAATGCAGACCCTTTAAAGCAATAATGCATGGCACCCATTCCATGGGTCCGAACTCTCCAGGTTGAAGGGAATATTACTACAGCTATAACATGTGCGGGAAACCTAGAGAACGGACACACTGTGAATAAGAAAGGTTTCTAAAACTCAACGAATAGTCCCTCTCCTGGTGCTCCGGTTTGACTTTCCGTCTGCTTTACTATCAACCTCCCAACTTGGAGAGACAGCCCCTTTAACCTCTTGGTTCGCATAGGTTGCCAATTTGGCAGAGGATGAAAGGGAAGAGGGAGAACCAATGAGAGAGTAGCTGTTAGGCATTTGGATGGGCACATATCACTGTAATTTCCCGGCAGGAAGAAGAATTAACCAAATTCTCAGCCACCCACCGGGAACCAGTATAGGTCCTGAACCAAAATTTTGGACTTGCGGTCAGCTCACCAAAAACGAGTTGAAAAATGGAGCTCAGGGGCACAGCAATTCACAAACTGGCCGAGTAATAAAGGACAACTATCGTCCAAAAATCTGTTGAGGGAAGGCAACGAGGCGGACTTGAAAGTGAGGCAGAATAGCAGGAAACAGATTTCAAGAGGTACGTTGGAATCGCCTTTAAAGCACAGGAAGAGGGGCACAACTTCGACAATGACGCACTTGGCCAAAAAGGGCGTATGCGTTTTCTCCTGAATATATTCAGGAGAAAACGCATATGCCCTTTTTGGCCAAGCAAACAAGCGGGCAATGCAAATCTGCACTACAAAGAAGTATCACTTCCCACCGGTCAAAAGGGACATCCACAAAATGTGTAAGAACAAGAAACGCAAGACAGGCCCTGGAGAACAGGGAGCCTTGTTATGCTGATGGGCGGGATGTAAATTGCCAACTGCCTCTCTGGAGGAGTGCATTCTGTTCCCTAAAACAAGTAAAGAACAGAGCTACAGAGCCAAGGGCACTACCAGTCTAGGGAATATACCTTGGGAAAACTGAAAATCAATAAGACAGAGCCACCCCAAAATTTAGGGCTGCACTGCATACAAGGACCTCAACTTGGATACACCTTAAGTATCCCAGAAAATATAAACATGGTTCAAAAAATTGTGGTACTTACGTACGATGGAATATCCCTCAGCCATGAAATCAATGTCATAAGACCAGTAGCAGCAAAATGGGTGGATTCAGGTACGATGATTCTAAGTGAAATAAGTCACACAGAAAAAGAAACTTATCATAAGATATCACTTATGAAGATCCTGTAAACATGGCTACACTTGAACTGAGTTAGGAAAGAGAACAGTGTCTCACATTTAGAAAACACTCTTATACCTGCTTAAGGGGGAAGGAGATGTGGGGTGATGCATAAAACCAGAGTTTGATATAAGCACAGGTACCGTTCCAAAAACCAACTATGGAATAGACAAGACCTACACCGTCCTCAGTGAAAGGGACTCAAAACCCCATATTTCCCACAGAGGAAAATATCTGACTAGTAAGAATCTTAAAACCTATGTATTGATATGTCTCCGTAAGGGAATCAAGTGTGTCTAGACTGGCATAAACATGGCAGCGAGAATCAGCTCAAACCCACTATAAAAAGGAATTTCAAAAACAAAACAAAAAAACTGGGAAATTCTTTACAATTCCTTCGGGGTGTCTGATGAAAGCTGGAATGACCCTATCTACAACGACAGCTGGATGTGGCATAAGGAGGGACACTTGGGACTGAGACGATTGGTGAGATTGGGTGAGCAAATGCAGACCCTTTAAAGCAATAATGCATGGCACCCATTCCATGGGTCCGAACTCTCCAGGTTGAAGGGAATATTACTACAGCTATAACATGTGCGGGAAACCTAGAGAACGGACACACTGTGAATACGAAAGGTTTCTAAAACTCAACGAATAGTCCCTCTCCTGGTGCTCCGGTTTGACTTTCCGTCTGCTTTACTATCAACCTCCCAACTTGGAGAGACAGCCCCTTTAACCTCTTGGTTCGCATAGGTTGCCAATTTGGCAGAGGATGAAAGGGAAGAGGGAGAACCAATGAGAGAGTAGCTGTTAGGCATTTGGATGGGCACATATCACTGTAATTTCCCGGCAGGAAGAAGAATTAACCAAATTCTCAGCCACCCACCGGGAACCAGTATAGGTCCTGAACCAAAATTTTGGACTTGCGGTCAGCTCACCAAAAACGAGTTGAAAAATGGAGCTCAGGGGCACAGCAATTCACAAACTGGCCGAGTAATAAAGGACAACTATCGTCCAAAAATCTGTTGAGGGAAGGCAACGAGGCGGACTTGAAAGTGAGGCAGAATAGCAGGAAACAGATTTCAAGAGGTACGTTGGAATCGCCTTTAAAGCACAGGAAGAGGGGCACAACTTCGACAATGACGCACTTGGCCAAAAAGGGCGTATGCGTTTTCTCCTGAATATATTCAGGAGAAAACGCATATGCCCTTTTTGGCCAAGCAAACAAGCGGGCAATGCAAATCTGCACTACAAAGAAGTATCACTTCCCACCGGTCAAAAGGGACATCCACAAAATGTGTAAGAACAAGAAACGCAAGACAGGCCCTGGAGAACAGGGAGCCTTGTTATGCTGATGGGCGGGATGTAAATTGCCAACTGCCTCTCTGGAGGAGTGCATTGTGTTCCCTAAAACAAGTAAAGAACAGAGCTACAGAGCCAAGGGCACTACCAGTCTAGGGAATATACCTTGGGAAAACTGAAAATCAATAAGACAGAGCCACCCCAAAATTTAGGGCTGCACTGCATACAAGGACCTCAACTTGGATACACCTTAAGTATCCCAGAAAATATAAACATGGTTCAAAAAATTGTGGTACTTACGTACGATGGAATATCCCTCAGCCATGAAATCAATGTCATAAGACCAGTAGCAGCAAAATGGGTGGATTCAGGTACGATGATTCTAAGTGAAATAAGTCACACAGAAAAAGAAACTTATCATAAGATATCACTTATGAAGATCCTGTAAACATGGCTACACTTGAACTGAGTTAGGAAAGAGAACAGTGTCTCACATTTAGAAAACACTCTTATACCTGCTTAAGGGGGAAGGAGAGGTGGGGTGATGCATAAAACCAGAGTTTGATATAAGCACAGGTACCGTTCCAAAAACCAACTATGGAATAGACAAGACCTACACCTTCCTCAGTGATAGGGACTCAAAACCCCATATTTCCCGCAGAGGAAAATATCTGACTAGTAAGAATCTTAAAACCTATGTATTGATATGTCTCCGTAAGGGAATCAAGTGTGTCTAGACTGGCATAAACATGGCAGCGAGAATCAGCTCAAACCCACTCTAAAAAGGAATTTCAAAAACAAAACAAAAAAACTGGGAAATTCTTTACAATTCCTTCAGGGTCTCTGATGAAAGCTGGAATGACCCTATCTACAACGACAGCTGGATGTGGCATAAGGAGGGACACTTGGGACTGAGACGATTGGTGAGATTGGGTGAGCAAATGCAGACCCTTTAAAGCAATAATGCATGGCACCCATTCCATGGGTCCGAACTCTCCAGGTTGAAGGGAATATTACTACAGCTATAACATGTGCGGGAAACCTAGAGAACGGACACACTGTGAATACGAAAGGTTTCTAAAACTCAAAGAATAGACCCCCTCCTGGTGCTCCGGTTTGACTTTCCGTCTGCTTTACTATCAACCTCCCAACTTGGAGAGACAGCCCCTTTAACCTCTTGGTTCGCACAGGTTGCCAATTTGGCAGAGGATGAAAGGGAAGAGGGAGAACCAATGAGAGAGTAGCTGTTAGGCATTTGGACGGGCACATATCACTGTAATTTCCCGGCAGGAAGAAGAATTAACCAAATTCTCAGCCACCCACCGGGAACCAGTATAGGTCCTGAACCAAAATTTTGGACTTGCGGTCAGCTCACCAAAAACGAGTTGAAAAATGGAGCTCAGGGGCACAGCAATTCACAAACTGGCCGAGTAATAAAGGACAACTATCGTCCAAAAATCTGTTGAGGGAAGGCAACGAGGCGGACTTGAAAGCGAGGCAGAATAGCAGGAAACAGATTTCAAGAGGTACGTTGGAATCGCCTTTAAAGCACAGGAAGAGGGGCACAACTTCGACAATGATGCACTTGGCCAAAAAGGGCGTATGCGTTTTCTCCTGAATATATTCAGTAGAAAACGCATACGCCCTTTTTGGCCAAGCAAGCAAGCGGGCAATGCAAATCTGCACTACAAAGAAGTATCACTTCCCACCGGTCAAAAGGGACATCCACAAAATGTGTAAGAACAAGAAAGGCAAGACAGGCCCTGGAGAACAGGGAGCCTTGTTATGCTGATGGGTGGGATGTAAATTGCCAACTGCCTCTCTGGAGGAGTGCATTGTGTTCCCTAAAACAAGTAAAGAACAGAGCTACAGAGCCAAGGGCACTACCAGTCTAGGGAATATACCTTGGGAAAACTGAAAATCAATAAGACAGAGCCACCCCAAAATTTAGGGCTGCACTGCATACAAGGACCTCAACTTGGATACACCTTAAGTATCCCAGAAAATATAAACATGGTTCAAAAAATTGTGGTACTTACGTACGATGGAATATCCCTCAGCCATGAAATCAATGTCATAAGACCAGTAGCAGCAAAATGGGTGGATTCAGGTACGATGATTCTAAGTGAAATAAGTCACACAGAAAAAGAAACTTATCATAAGATATCACTTATGAAGATCCTGTAAACATGGCTACACTTGAACTGAGTTAGGAAAGAGAACAGTGTCTCACATTTAGAAAACACTCTTATACCTGCTTAAGGGGGAAGGAGAGGTGGGGTGATGCATAAAACCAGAGTTTGATATAAGCACAGGTACCGTTCCAAAAACCAACTATGGAATAGACAAGACCTACACCGTCCTCAGTGAAAGGGACTCAAAACCCCATATTTCCCGCAGAGGAAAATATCTGACTAGTAAGAATCTTAAAACCTATGTATTGATATGTCTCCATAAGGGAATCAAGTGTGTCTAGACTGGCATAAACATGGCAGCGAGAATCAGCTCAAACCCACTATAAAAAGGAATTTCAAAAACAAAACAAAAAAACTGGGAAATTCTTTACAATTCCTTCGGGGTGTCTGATGAAAGCTGGAATGACCCTATCTACAACGACAGCTGGATGTGGCATAAGGAGGGACACTTGGGACTGAGACGATTGGTGAGATTGGGTGAGCAAATGCAGACCCTTTAAAGCAATAATGCATGGCACCCATTCCATGGGTCCGAACTCTCCAGGTTGAAGGGAATATTACTACAGCTATAACATGTGCGGGAAACCTAGAGAACGGACACACTGTGAATAAGAAAGGTTTCTAAAACTCAAAGAATAAACCCTCTCCTGGTGCTCTGGTTTGACTTTCCGGCTGCTTTACTATCAACCTCCCAACTTGGAGAGACAGCCCCTTTAACCTCTTGGTTCGCACAGGTTGCCAATTTGGCAGAGGATGAAAGGGAAGAGGGAGAACCAATGAGAGAGTAGCTGTTAGGCATTTGGATGGGCACATATCACTGTAATTTCCCGGCAGGAAGAAGAATTAACCAAATTCTCAGCCACCCACCGGGAACCAGTATAGGTCCTGAAACAAAATTTTGGACTTGCGGTCAGCTCTCCAAAAACGAGTTGAAAAATGGAGCTCAGGGACACAGCAATTCACAAACTGGCCGAGTAATAAAGGACAACTATCGTCCAAAAATCTGTTGATGGAAGGCAACGAGGCGGACTTGAAAGCGAGGCAGAATAGCAGGAAACAGATTTCAAGAGGTACGTTGGAATCGCCTTTAAAGCACAGGAAGAGGGGCACAACTTCGACAATGATGCACTTGGCCAAAAAGGGCGTATGCGTTTTCTCCTGAATATATTCAGGAGAAAACGCATACGCCCTTTTTGGCCAAGCAAGCAAGCGGGCAATGCAAATCTGCACTACAAAGAAGTATCACTTCCCACCGGTCAAAAGGGACATCCACAAAATGTGTAAGAACAAGAAAGGCAAGACAGGCCCTGGAGAACAGGGAGCCTTGTAATGCTGATGGGTGGGATGTAAATTGCCAACTGCCTCTCTGGAGGAGTGCATTCTGTTCCCTAAAACAAGTAAAGAACAGAGCTACAGAGCCAAGGGCACTACCAGTCTAGGGAATATACCTTGGGAAAACTGAAAATCAATAAGACAGAGCCACCCCAAAATTTAGGGCTGCACTGCATACAAGGACCTCAACTTGGATACACCTTAAGTATCCCAGAAAATATAAACATGGTTCAAAAAATTGTGGTACTTACGTACGATGGAATATCCCTCAGCCATGAAATCAATGTCATAAGACCAGTAGCAGCAAAATGGGTGGATTCAGGTACGATGATTCTAAGTGAAATAAGTCACACAGAAAAAGAAACTTATCATAAGATATCACTTATGAAGATCCTGTAAACATGGGTACACTTGAACTGAGTTAGGAAAGAGAACAGTGTCTCACATTTAGAAAACACTCTTATACCTGCTTAAGGGGGAAGGAGATGTGGGGTGATGCATAAAACCAGAGTTTGATATAAGCACAGGTACCGTTCCAAAAACCAACTATGGAATAGGCAAGACCTACACCGTCCTCAGTGAAAGGGACTCAAAACCCCATATTTCCCGCAGAGGAAAATATCTGACTAGTAAGAATCTTAAAACCTATGTATTGATATGTCTCCGTAAGGGAATCAAGTGTGTCTAGACTGGCATAAACATGGCAGCGAGAATCAGCTCAAACCCACTATAAAAAGGAATTTCAAAAACAAAACAAAAAAACTGGGAAATTCTTTACAATTCCTTCGGGGTGTCTGATGAAAGCTGGAATGACCCTATCTACAACGACAGCTGGATGTGGCATAAGGAGGGACACTTGGGACTGAGACGATTGGTGAGATTGGGTGAGCAAATGCAGACCCTTTAAAGCAATAATGCATGGCACCCATTCCATGGGTCCGAACTCTCCAGGTTGAAGGGAATATTACTACAGCTATAACATGTGCGGGAAACCTAGAGAACGGACACACTGTGAATACGAAAGGTTTCTAAAACTCAACGAATAGTCCCTCTCCTGGTGCTCCGGTTTGACTTTCCGTCTGCTTTACTATCAACCTCCCAACTTGGAGAGACAGCCCCTTTAACCTCTTGGTTCGCATAGGTTGCCAATTTGGCAGAGGATGAAAGGGAAGAGGGAGAACCAATGAGAGAGTAGCTGTTAGGCATTTGGATGGGCACATATCACTGTAATTTCCCGGCAGGAAGAAGAATTAACCAAATTCTCAGCCACCCACCGGGAACCAGTATAGGTCCTGAACCAAAATTTTGGACTTGCGGTCAGCTCACCAAAAACGAGTTGAAAAATGGAGCTCAGGGGCACAGCAATTCACAAACTGGCCGAGTAATAAAGGACAACTATCGTCCAAAAATCTGTTGAGGGAAGGCAACGAGGCGGACTTGAAAGTGAGGCAGAATAGCAGGAAACAGATTTCAAGAGGTACGTTGGAATCGCCTTTAAAGCACAGGAAGAGGGGCACAACTTCGACAATGACGCACTTGGCCAAAAAGGGCGTATGCGTTTTCTCCTGAATATATTCAGGAGAAAACGCATACGCCCTTTTTGGCCAAGCAAACAAGCGGGCAATGCAAATCTGCACTACAAAGAAGTATCACTTCCCACCGGTCAAAAGGGACATCCACAAAATGTGTAAGAACAAGAAACGCAAGACAGGCCCTGGAGAACAGGGAGCCTTGTTATGCTGATGGGCGGGATGTAAATTGCCAACTGCCTCTCTGGAGGAGTGCATTCTGTTCCCTAAAACAAGTAAAGAACAGAGCTACAGAGCCAAGGGCACTACCAGTCTAGGGAATATACCTTGGGAAAACTGAAAATCAATAAGACAGAGCCACCCCAAAATTTAGGGCTGCACTGCATACAAGGACCTCAACTTGGATACACCTTAAGTATCCCAGAAAATATAAACATGGTTTAAAAAATTGTGGTACTTACGTACGATGGAATATCCCTCAGCCATGAAATCAATGTCATAAGACCAGTAGCAGCAAAATGGGTGGATTCTGGTACGATGATTCTAAGTGAAATAAGTCACACAGAAAAAGAAACTTATCATAAGATATCACTTATGAAGATCCTGTAAACATGGCTACACTTGAACTGAGTTAGCAAAGAGAACAGTGTCTCACATTTAGAAAACACTCTTATACCTGCTTAAGGGGGAAGGAGAGGTGGGGTGATGCATAAAACCAGAGTTTGATATAAGCACAGGTACCGTTCCAAAAACCAACTATGGAATAGACAAGACCTACACCTTCCTCAGTGAAAGGGACTCAAAACCCCATATTTCCCGCAGAGGAAAATATCTGACTAGTAAGAATCTTAAAACCTATGTATTGATATGTCTCCGTAAGGGAATCAAGTGTGTCTAGACTGGCATAAACATGGCAGCGAGAATCAGCTCAAACCCACTATAAAAAGGAATTTCAAAAACAAAACAAAAAACCTGGGAAATTCTTTACAATTCCTTCAGGGTCTCTGATGAAAGCTGGAAAGACCCTATCTACAACGACAGCTGGATGTGGCATAAGGAGGGACACTTGGGACTGAGACGATTGGTGAGATTGGGTGAGCAAATGCAGACCCTTTAAAGCAATAATGCATGGCACCCATTCCATGGGTCCGAACTCTCCAGGTTGAAGGGAATATTACTACAGCTATAACATGTGCGGGAAACCTAGAGAACGGACACACTGTGAATACGAAAGGTTTCTAAAACTCAACGAATAGTCCCTCTCCTGGTGCTCCGGTTTGACTTTCCTTCTGCTTTACTATCAACCTCCCAACTTGGAGAGACAGCCCCTTTAATCTCTTGGTTCGCACAGGTTGCCAATTTGGCAGAGGATGAAAGGGAAGAGGGAGAACCAATGAGAGAGTAGCTGTTAGGCATTTGGACGGGCACATATCACTGTAATTTCCCGGCAGGAAGAAGAATTAACCAAATTCTCAGCCACCCACCGGGAACCAGTATAGGTCCTGAACCAAAATTTTGGACTTGTGGTCAGCTCACAAAAAACGAGTTGAAAAATGGAGCTCAGGGGCACAGCAATTCACAAACTGGCCGAGTAATAAAGGACAACTATCATCCAAAAATCTGTTGAGGGAAGGCAACGAGGCGGACTTGAAAGTGAGGCAGAATAGCATGAAACAGATTTCAAGAGGTACGTTGGAATCGCCTTTAAAGCACAGGAAGAGGGGCACAACTTCGACAATGACGCACTTGGCCAAAAAGGGCGTATGCGTTTTCTCCTGAATATATTCAGGAGAAAACGCATACGCCCTTTTTGGCCAAGCAAGCAAGCGGGCAATGCAAATCTGCACTACAAAGAAGTATCACTTCCCACCGGTCAAAAGGGACATCCACAAAATGTGTAAGAACAAGAAAGGCAAGACAGGCCTTGGAGAACAGGGAGCCTTGTTATGCTGATGGGCGGGATGTAAATTGCCAACTGCCTCTCTGGAGGAGTGCATTGTGTTCCCTAAAACAAGTAAAGAACAGAGCTACAGAGCCAAGGGCACTACCAGTCTAGGGAATATACCTTGGGAAAACTGAAAATCAATAAGACAGAGCCACCCCAAAATTTAGGGCTGCACTGCATACAAGGACCTCAAATTGGATACACCTTAAGTATCCCAGAAAATATAAACATGGTTCAAAAAATTGTGGTACTTACGTACGATGGAATATCCCACAGCCATGAAATCAATGTCATAAGACCAGTAGCAGCAAAATGGGTGGATTCAGGTATGATGATTCTAAGTGAAATAAGTCACACAGAAAAAGAAACTTATCATAAGATATCACTTATGAAGATCCTGTAAACATGGCTACACTTGAACTGAGTTAGGAAAGAGAACAGTGTCTCACATTTAGAAAACACTCTTATACCTGCTTAAGGGGGAAGGAGAGGTGGGGTGATGCATAAAACCAGAGTTTGATATAAGCACAGGTACCGTTCCAAAAACCAACTATGGAATAGACAAGACCTACACCGTCCTCAGTGAAAGGGACTCAAAACCCCATATTTCCCGCAGAGGAAAATATCTGACTAGTAAGAATCTTAAAACCTATGTATTGATATGTCTCCGTAAGGGAATCAAGTGTGTCTAGACTGGCATAAACATGGCAGCGAGAATCAGCTCAAACCCACTATAAAAAGGAATTTCAAAAACAAAACAAAAAAACTGGGAAATTCTTTACAATTCCTTCAGGGTCTCTGATGAAAGCTGGAATGACCCTATCTACAATGACAGCTGGATGTGGCATAAGGAGGGACACTTGGGACTGAGACGATTGGTGAGATTGGGTGAGCAAATGCAGACCCTTTAAAGCAATAATGCATGGCACCCATTCCATGGGTCCGAACTCTCCAGGTTGAAGGGAATATTACTACAGCTATAACATGTGCGGGAAACCTAGAGAACGGACACACTGTGAATACGAAAGGTTTCTAAAACTCAAAGAATAGACCCTCTCCTGGTGCTCCGGTTTGACTTTCCGTCTGCTTTACTATCAACCTCCCAACTTGGAGAGACAGCCCCTTTAACCTCTTGGTTCGCACAGGTTGCCAATTTGGCAGAGGATGAAAGGGAAGAGGGAGAACCAATGAGAGAGTAGCTGTTAGGCATTTGGACGGGCACATATCACTGTAATTTCCCGGCAGGAAGAAGAATTAACCAAATTCTCAGCCACCCACCGGGAACCAGTATAGGTCCTGAACCAAAATTTTGGACTTGCGGTCAGCTCACCAAAAACGAGTTGAAAAATGGAGCTCAGGGGCACAGCAATTCACAAACTGGCCGAGTAATAAAGGACAACTATCGTCCAAAAATCTGTTGAGGGAAGGCAACGAGGCGGACTTGAAAGCGAGGCAGAATAGCAGGAAACAGATTTCAAGAGGTACGTTGGAATCGCCTTTAAAGCACAGGAAGAGGGGCACAACTTCGACAATGATGCACTTGGCCAAAAAGGGCGTATGCGTTTTCTCCTGAATATATTCAGGAGAAAACGCATACGCCCTTTTTGGCCAAGCAAGCAAGCGGGCAATGCAAATCTGCACTACAAAGAAGTATCACTTCCCACCGGTCAAAAGGGACATCCACAAAATGTGTAAGAACAAGAAAGGCAAGACAGGCCCTGGAGAACAGGGAGCCTTGTTATGCTGATGGGCGGGATGTAAATTGCCAACTGCCTCTCTGGAGGAGTGCATTCTGTTCCCTAAAACAAGTAAAGAACAGAGCTACAGAGCCAAGGGCACTACCAGTCTAGGGAATATACCTTGGGAAAACTGAAAATCAATAAGACAGAGCCACCCCAAAATTTAGGGCTGCACTGCATACAAGGACCTCAACTTGGATACACCTTAAGTATCCCAGAAAATATAAACATGGTTCAAAAAATTGTGGTACTTACGTACGATGGAATATCCCTCAGCCATGAAATCAATGTCATAAGACCAGTAGCAGCAAAATGGGTGGATTCAGGTACGATGATTCTAAGTGAAATAAGTCACACAGAAAAAGAAACTTATCATAAGATATCACTTATGAAGATCCTGTAAACATGGCTACACTTGAACTGAGTTAGGAAAGAGAACAGTGTCTCACATTTAGAAAACACTCTTATACCTGCTTAAGGGGGAAGGAGAGGTGGGGTGATGCATAAAACCAGAGTTTGATATAAGCACAGGTACCGTTCCAAAAACCAACTATGGAATAGACAAGACCTACACCGTCCTCAGTGAAAGGGACTCAAAACCCCATATTTCCCGCAGAGGAAAATATCTGACTAGTAAGAATCTTAAAACCTATGTATTGATATGTCTCCGTAAGGGAATCAAGTGTGTCTAGACTGGCATAAACATGGCAGCGAGAATCAGCTCAAACCCACTATAAAAAGGAATTTCAAAAACAAAACAAAAAAACTGGGAAATTCTTTACAATTCCTTCGGGGTGTCTGATGAAAGCTGGAATGACCCTATCTACAACGACAGCTGGATGTGGCATAAGGAGGGACACTTGGGACTGAGACGATTGGTGAGATTGGGTGAGCAAATGCAGACCCTTTAAAGCAATAATGCATGGCACCCATTCCATGGGTCCGAACTCTCCAGGTTGAAGGGAATATTACTACAGCTATAACATGTGCGGGAAACCTAGAGAACGGACACACTGTGAATACGAAAGGTTTCTAAAACTCAACGAATAGTCCCTCTCCTGGTGCTCCGGTTTGACTTTCCGTCTGCTTTACTATCAACCTCCCAACTTGGAGAGACAGCCCCTTTAACCTCTTGGTTCGCATAGGTTGCCAATTTGGCAGAGGATGAAAGGGAAGAGGGAGAACCAATGAGAGAGTAGCTGTTAGGCATTTGGATGGGCACATATCACTGTAATTTCCCGGCAGGAAGAAGAATTAACCAAATTCTCAGCCACCCACCGGGAACCAGTATAGGTCCTGAACCAAAATTTTGGACTTGCGGTCAGCTCACCAAAAACGAGTTGAAAAATGGAGCTCAGGGGCACAGCAATTCACAAACTGGCCGAGTAATAAAGGACAACTATCGTCCAAAAATCTGTTGAGGGAAGGCAACGAGGCGGACTTGAAAGTGAGGCAGAATAGCAGGAAACAGATTTCAAGAGGTACGTTGGAATCGCCTTTAAAGCACAGGAAGAGGGGCACAACTTCGACAATGACGCACTTGGCCAAAAAGGGCGTATGCGTTTTCTCCTGAATATATTCAGGAGAAAACGCATATGCCCTTTTTGGCCAAGCAAACAAGCGGGCAATGCAAATCTGCACTACAAAGAAGTATCACTTCCCACCGGTCAAAAGGGACATCCACAAAATGTGTAAGAACAAGAAACGCAAGACAGGCCCTGGAGAACAGGGAGCCTTGTTATGCTGATGGGCGGGATGTAAATTGCCAACTGCCTCTCTGGAGGAGTGCATTCTGTTCCCTAAAACAAGTAAAGAACAGAGCTACAGAGCCAAGGGCACTACCAGTCTAGGGAATATACCTTGGGAAAACTGAAAATCAATAAGACAGAGCCACCCCAAAATTTAGGGCTGCACTGCATACAAGGACCTCAACTTGGATACACCTTAAGTATCCCAGAAAATATAAACATGGTTTAAAAAATTGTGGTACTTACGTACGATGGAATATCCCTCAGCCATGAAATCAATGTCATAAGACCAGTAGCAGCAAAATGGGTGGATTCTGGTACGATGATTCTAAGTGAAATAAGTCACACAGAAAAAGAAACTTATCATAAGATATCACTTATGAAGATCCTGTAAACATGGCTACACTTGAACTGAGTTAGGAAAGAGAACAGTGTCTCACATTTAGAAAACACTCTTATACCTGCTTAAGGGGGAAGGAGAGGTGGGGTGATGCATAAAACCAGAGTTTGATATAAGCACAGGTACCGTTCCAAAAACCAACTATGGAATAGACAAGACCTACACCTTCCTCAGTGAAAGGGACTCAAAACCCCATATTTCCCGCAGAGGAAAATATCTGACTAGTAAGAATCTTAAAACCTATGTATTGATATGTCTCCGTAAGGGAATCAAGTGTGTCTAGACTGGCATAAACATGGCAGCGAGAATCAGCTCAAACCCACTATAAAAAGGAATTTCAAAAACAAAACAAAAAACCTGGGAAATTCTTTACAATTCCTTCAGGGTCTCTGATGAAAGCTGGAAAGACCCTATCTACAACGACAGCTGGATGTGGCATAAGGAGGGACACTTGGGACTGAGACGATTGGTGAGATTGGGTGAGCAAATGCAGACCCTTTAAAGCAATAATGCATGGCACCCATTCCATGGGTCCGAACTCTCCAGGTTGAAGGGAATATTACTACAGCTATAACATGTGCGGGAAACCTAGAGAACGGACACACTGTGAATACGAAAGGTTTCTAAAACTCAACGAATAGTCCCTCTCCTGGTGCTCCGGTTTGACTTTCCTTCTGCTTTACTATCAACCTCCCAACTTGGAGAGACAGCCCCTTTAATCTCTTGGTTCGCACAGGTTGCCAATTTGGCAGAGGATGAAAGGGAAGAGGGAGAACCAATGAGAGAGTAGCTGTTAGGCATTTGGACGGGCACATATCACTGTAATTTCCCGGCAGGAAGAAGAATTAACCAAATTCTCAGCCACCCACCGGGAACCAGTATAGGTCCTGAACCAAAATTTTGGACTTGTGGTCAGCTCACAAAAAACGAGTTGAAAAATGGAGCTCAGGGGCACAGCAATTCACAAACTGGCCGAGTAATAAAGGACAACTATCATCCAAAAATCTGTTGAGGGAAGGCAACGAGGCGGACTTGAAAGTGAGGCAGAATAGCATGAAACAGATTTCAAGAGGTACGTTGGAATCGCCTTTAAAGCACAGGAAGAGGGGCACAACTTCGACAATGACGCACTTGGCCAAAAAGGGCGTATGCGTTTTCTCCTGAATATATTCAGGAGAAAACGCATACGCCCTTTTTGGCCAAGCAAGCAAGCGGGCAATGCAAATCTGCACTACAAAGAAGTATCACTTCCCACCGGTCAAAAGGGACATCCACAAAATGTGTAAGAACAAGAAAGGCAAGACAGGCCTTGGAGAACAGGGAGCCTTGTTATGCTGATGGGCGGGATGTAAATTGCCAACTGCCTCTCTGGAGGAGTGCATTGTGTTCCCTAAAACAAGTAAAGAACAGAGCTACAGAGCCAAGGGCACTACCAGTCTAGGGAATATACCTTGGGAAAACTGAAAATCAATAAGACAGAGCCACCCCAAAATTTAGGGCTGCACTGCATACAAGGACCTCAAATTGGATACACCTTAAGTATCCCAGAAAATATAAACATGGTTCAAAAAATTGTGGTACTTACGTACAATGGAATATCCCACAGCCATGAAATCAATGTCATAAGACCAGTAGCAGCAAAATGGGTGGATTCAGGTACGATGATTCTAAGTGAAATAAGTCACACAGAAAAAGAAACTTATCATAAGATATCACTTATGAAGATCCTGTAAACATGGCTACACTTGAACTGAGTTAGGAAAGAGAACAGTGTCTCACATTTAGAAAACACTCTTATACCTGCTTAAGGGGGAAGGAGAGGTGGGGTGATGCATAAAACCAGAGTTTGATATAAGCACAGGTACCGTTCCAAAAACCAACTATGGAATAGACAAGACCTACACCGTCCTCAGTGAAAGGGACTCAAAACCCCATATTTCCCGCAGAGGAAAATATCTGACTAGTAAGAATCTTAAAACCTATGTATTGATATGTCTCCGTAAGGGAATCAAGTGTGTCTAGACTGGCATAAACATGGCAGCGAGAATCAGCTCAAACCCACTATAAAAAGGAATTTCAAAAGCAAAACAAAAAAACTGGGAAATTCTTTACAATTCCTTCAGGGTCTCTGATGAAAGCTGGAATGACCCTATCTACAATGACAGCTGGATGTGGCATAAGGAGGGACACTTGGGACTGAGACGATTGGTGAGATTGGGTGAGCAAATGCAGACCCTTTAAAGCAATAATGCATGGCACCCATTCCATGGGTCCGAACTCTCCAGGTTGAAGGGAATATTACTACAGCTATAACATGTGCGGGAAACCTAGAGAACGGACACACTGTGAATACGAAAGGTTTCTAAAACTCAAAGAATAGACCCTCTCCTGGTGCTCCGGTTTGACTTTCCGTCTGCTTTACTATCAACCTCCCAACTTGGAGAGACAGCCCCTTTAACCTCTTGGTTCGCACAGGTTGCCAATTTGGCAGAGGATGAAAGGGAAGAGGGAGAACCAATGAGAGAGTAGCTGTTAGGCATTTGGACGGGCACATATCACTGTAATTTCCCGGCAGGAAGAAGAATTAACCAAATTCTCAGCCACCCACCGGGAACCAGTATAGGTCCTGAACCAAAATTTTGGACTTGCGGTCAGCTCACCAAAAACGAGTTGAAAAATGGAGCTCAGGGGCACAGCAATTCACAAACTGGCCGAGTAATAAAGGACAACTATCGTCCAAAAATCTGTTGAGGGAAGGCAACGAGGCGGACTTGAAAGCGAGGCAGAATAGCAGGAAACAGATTTCAAGAGGTACGTTGGAATCGCCTTTAAAGCACAGGAAGAGGGGCACAACTTCGACAATGATGCACTTGGCCAAAAAGGGCGTATGCGTTTTCTCCTGAATATATTCAGGAGAAAACGCATACGCCCTTTTTGGCCAAGCAAGCAAGCGGGCAATGCAAATCTGCACTACAAAGAAGTATCACTTCCCACCGGTCAAAAGGGACATCCACAAAATGTGTAAGAACAAGAAAGGCAAGACAGGCCCTGGAGAACAGGGAGCCTTGTTATGCTGATGGGCGGGATGTAAATTGCCAACTGCCTCTCTGGAGGAGTGCATTCTGTTCCCTAAAACAAGTAAAGAACAGAGCTACAGAGCCAAGGGCACTACCAGTCTAGGGAATATACCTTGGGAAAACTGAAAATCAATAAGACAGAGCCACCCCAAAATTTAGGGCTGCACTGCATACAAGGACCTCAACTTGGATACACCTTAAGTATCCCAGAAAATATAAACATGGTTCAAAAAATTGTGGTACTTACGTACGAAGGAATATCCCTCAGCCATGAAATCAATGTCATAAGACCAGTAGCAGCAAAATGGGTGGATTCAGGTACGATGATTCTAAGTGAAATAAGTCACACAGAAAAAGAAACTTATCATAAGATATCACTTATGAAGATCCTGTAAACATGGGTACACTTGAACTGAGTTAGGAAAGAGAACAGTGTCTCACATTTAGAAAACACTCTTATACCTGCTTAAGGGGGAAGGAGATGTGGGGTGATGCATAAAACCAGAGTTTGATATAAGCACAGGTACCGTTCCAAAAACCAATTATGGAATAGACAAGACCTACACCGTCCTCAGTGAAAGGGACTCAAAACCCCATATTTCCCGCAGAGGAAAATATCTGACTAGTAAGAATCTTAAAACCTATGTATTGATATGTCTCCGTAAGGGAATCAAGTGTGTCTAGACTGGCATAAACATGGCAGCGAGAATCAGCTCAAACCCACTCTAAAAAGGAATTTCAAAAACAAAACAAAAAAACTGGGAAATTCTTTACAATTCCTTCAGGGTCTCTGATGAAAGCTGGAATGACCCTATCTACAACGACAGCTGGATGTGGCATAAGGAGGGACACTTGGGACTGAGACGATTGGTGAGATTGGGTGAGCAAATGCAGACCCTTTAAAGCAATAATGCATGGCACCCATTCCATGGGTCCGAACTCTCCAGGTTGAAGGGAATATTACTACAGCTATAACATGTGCGGGAAACCTAGAGAACGGACACACTGTGAATACGAAAGGTTTCTAAAACTCAAAGAATAAACCCTCTCCTGGTGCTCCGGTTTGACTTTCCGTCTGCTTTACTATCAACCTCCCAACTTGGAGAGACAGCCCCTTTAACCTCTTGGTTCGCACAGGTTGCCAATTTGGCAGAGGATGAAAGGGAAGAGGGAGAACCAATGAGAGAGTAGCTGTTAGGCATTTGGATGGGCACATATCACTGTAATTTCCCGGCAGGAAGAAGAATTAACCAAATTCTCAGCCACCCACCGGGAACCAGTATAGGTCCTGAACCAAAATTTTGGACTTGTGGTCAGCTCACAAAAAACGAGTTGAAAAATGGAGCTCAGGGGCACAGCAATTCACAAACTGGCCGAGTAATAAAGGACAACTATCATCCAAAAATCTGTTGAGGGAAGGCAACGAGGCGGACTTGAAAGTGAGGCAGAATAGCATGAAACAGATTTCAAGAGGTACGTTGGAATCGCCTTTAAAGCACAGGAAGAGGGGCACAACTTCGACAATGACGCACTTGGCCAAAAAGGGCGTATGCGTTTTCTCCTGAATATATTCAGGAGAAAACGCATACGCCCTTTTTGGCCAAGCAAGCAAGCGGGCAATGCAAATCTGCACTACAAAGAAGTATCACTTCCCACCGGTCAAAAGGGACATCCACAAAATGTGTAAGAACAAGAAAGGCAAGACAGGCCTTGGAGAACAGGGAGCCTTGTTATGCTGATGGGCGGGATGTAAATTGCCAACTGCCTCTCTGGAGGAGTGCATTGTGTTCCCTAAAACAAGTAAAGAACAGAGCTACAGAGCCAAGGGCACTACCAGTCTAGGGAATATACCTTGGGAAAACTGAAAATCAATAAGACAGAGCCACCCCAAAATTTAGGGCTGCACTGCATACAAGGACCTCAAATTGGATACACCTTAAGTATCCCAGAAAATATAAACATGGTTCAAAAAATTGTGGTACTTACGTACGATGGAATATCCCACAGCCATGAAATCAATGTCATAAGACCAGTAGCAGCAAAATGGGTGGATTCAGGTACGATGATTCTAAGTGAAATAAGTCACACAGAAAAAGAAACTTATCATAAGATATCACTTATGAAGATCCTGTAAACATGGCTACACTTGAACTGAGTTAGGAAAGAGAACAGTGTCTCACATTTAGAAAACACTCTTATACCTGCTTAAGGGGGAAGGAGAGGTGGGGTGATGCATAAAACCAGAGTTTGATATAAGCACAGGTACCGTTCCAAAAACCAACTATGGAATAGACAAGACCTACACCGTCCTCAGTGAAAGGGACTCAAAACCCCATATTTCCCGCAGAGGAAAATATCTGACTAGTAAGAATCTTAAAACCTATGTATTGATATGTCTCCGTAAGGGAATCAAGTGTGTCTAGACTGGCATAAACATGGCAGCGAGAATCAGCTCAAACCCACTCTAAAAAGGAATTTCAAAAACAAAACAAAAAAACTGGGAAATTCTTTACAATTCCTTCAGGGTCTCTGATGAAAGCTGGAATGACCCTATCTACAACGACAGCTGGATGTGGCATAAGGAGGGACACTTGGGACTGAGACGATTGGTGAGATTGGGTGAGCAAATGCAGACCCTTTAAAGCAATAATGCATGGCACCCATTCCATGGGTCCGAACTCTCCAGGTTGAAGGGAATATTACTACAGCTATAACATGTGCGGGAAACCTAGAGAACGGACACACTGTGAATACGAAAGGTTTCTAAAACTCAACGAATAGTCCCTCTCCTGGTGCTCCGGTTTGACTTTCCGTCTGCTTTACTATCAACCTCCCAACTTGGAGAGACAGCCCCTTTAACCTCTTGGTTCGCACAGGTTGCCAATTTGGCAGAGGATGAAAGGGAAGAGGGAGAACCAATGAGAGAGTAGCTGTTAGGCATTTGGATGGGCACATATCACTGTAATTTCCCGGCAGGAAGAAGAATTAACCAAATTCTCAGCCACCCACCGGGAACCAGTATAGGTCCTGTACCAAAATTTTGGACTTGCGGTCAGCTCACCAAAAACGAGTTGAAAAATGGAGCTCAGGGGCACAGCAATTCACAAACTGGCCGAGTAATAAAGGACAACTATCGTCCCAAAATCTGTTGAGGGAAGGCAACGAGGCGGATTTGAAATTGAGGCAGAGTAGCAGGAAACAGATTTCAAGAGGTACGTTGCAATCGCCTTTAAAGCACAGGAAGAGGGGCACACCTTCGACAATGACGCACTTGGCCAAAAAGGGCGTATGCGTTTTCTCCTGAATATATTCAGGAGAAAACGCATACGCCCTTTTTGGCCAAGCAAGCAAGCAGGCAATGCAAATCTGCACTACAAAGAAGTATCACTTCCCACCGGTCAAAAGGGACATCCACAAAATGTGTAAGAACAAGAAACGCAAGACAGGCCCTGGAGAACAGGGAGCCTTGTTATGCTGATGGGCGGGATGTAAATTGCCAACTGCCTCTCTGGAGGAGTGCATTCTGTTCCCTAAAACAAGTAAAGAACAGAGCTACAGAGCCAAGGGCACTTCCAGTCTAGGGAATATACCTTGGGAAAACTGAAAATCAATAAGACAGAGCCACCCCAAAACTTAGGGCTGCACTGCATACAAGGACCTCAACTTGGATACACCTTAAGTATCCCAGAAAATATAAACATGGTTCAAAAAATTGTGGTACTTACGTACGATGGAATATCCCTCAGCCATGAAATCAATGTCATAAGACCAGTAGCAGCAAAATGGGTGGATTCAGGTACGATGATTCTAAGCGAAATAAGTCACACAGAAAAAGAAACTTATCATAAGATATCACTTATGAAGATCCTGTAAACATGGCTACACTTGAACTGAGTTAGGAAAGAGAACAGTGTCTCACATTTAGAAAACACTCTTATACCTGCTTAAGGTTGAAGGAGAGGTGGGGTGATGCATAAAACCAGAGTTTGATATAAGCACAGGTACCGTTCCAAAAACCAACTATGGAATAGACAAGACCTACACCGTCCTCAGTGAAAGGGACTCAAAACCCCATATTTCCCACAGAGGAAAATATCTGACTAGTAAGAATCTTAAAACCTATGTCTTGATATGTCTCCGTAAGGGAATCAAGTGTGTCTAGACTGGCATAAACATGGCAGCGAGAATCAGCTCAAACCCACTCTAAAAAGGAATTTCAAAAACAAAACAAAAAAACTGGGAAATTCTTTACAATTCCTTCAGGGTCTCTGATGAAAGCTGGAATGACCCTATCTACAACGACAGCTGGATGTGGCATAAGGAGGGACACTTGGGACTGAGACGATTGGTGAGATTGGGTGAGCAAATGCAGACCCTTTAAAGCAATAATGCATGGCACCCATTCCATGGGTCCGAACTCTCCAGGTTGAAGGGAATATTACTACAGCTATAACATGTGCGGGAAACCTAGAGAACGGACACACTGTGAATACGAAAGGTTTCTAAAACTCAAAGAATAAACCCTCTCCTGGTGCTCCGGTTTGACTTTCCGGCTGCTTTACTATCAACCTCCCAACTTGGAGAGATACACCCTTTAAGCTCTTGGTTCGCACAGGTTGCCAATTTGGCAGAGGATGAAAGGAAAGAGGGGGAACCAATGAGAGAGTAGCTGTTAGGCATTTGGATGGGCACATATCAATGTAATTTCCCGGCAGGAAGAAGAATTAACCAAATTCTCAGCCACCCACCGGGAACCAGTATAGGTCCTGAACCAAAATTTTGGACTTGCGGTCAGCTCTCCAAAAACGAGTTGAAAAATGGAGCTCAGGGACACAGCAATTCACAAACTGGCCGAGTAATAAAGGCCAACTATCGTCCAAAAATCTGTTGACGGAAGGCAACGAGTCGGACTTGAAAGCGAGGCAGAATAGCAGGAAACAGATTTCAAGTGGTACGTTGGAATTGCCTTTAAAGCACAGGAAGAGGTGCACAACTTCGACAATGATGCACTTGGCCAAAAAGGGCGTATGTGTTTTCTCCTGAATATATTCAGGAGAAAACGCATACGCCCTTTTTGGCCAAGCAAGGAAGCGGGCAATGCAAATCTGCACTACAAAGAAGTATCACTTCCCACCGGTCAAAAGGGACATCCACAAAATGTGTAAGAACAAGAAAGGCAAGAGAGGCCCTGGAGAACAGGAAGCCTTGTTATGCTGATGGGCGGGATGTAAATTGCCAACTGCCTCTCTGGAGGAGTGCATTCTGTTCCCTAAAACAAGTAAAGAACAGAGCTACAGAGCCAAGGGCACTACCAGTCTAGGGAATATACCTTGGGAAAACTGAAAATCAATAAGACAGAGCCACCCCAAAATTTAGGGCTGCACTGCATACAAGGACCTCAACTTGGATACACCTTAAGTATCCCAGAAAATATAAACATGGTTCAAAAAATTGTGGTACTTACGTACGATGGAATATCCCTCAGCCATGAAATCAATGTCATAAGACCAGTAGCAGCAAAATGGGTGGATTCAGGTACGATGATTCTAAGTGAAATAAGTCACACAGAAAAAGAAACTTATCATAAGATATCACTTATGAAGATCCTGTAAACATGGCTACACTTGAACTGAGTTAGGAAAGAGAACAGTGTCTCACATTTAGAAAACACTCTTATACCTGCTTAAGGGGGAAGGAGAGGTGGGGTGATGCATAAAACCAGAGTTTGATATAAGCACAGGTACCGTTCCAAAAACCAACTATGGAATAGACAACACCTACACCTTCCTCAGTGATAGGGACTCAAAACCCCATATTTCCCGCAGAGGAAAATATCTGACTAGTAAGAATCTTAAAACCTATGTATTGATATGTCTCCGTAAGGGAATCAAGTGTGTCTAGACTGGCATAAACATGGCAGCGAGAATCAGCTCAAACCCACTATAAAAAGGAATTTCAAAAACAAAACAAAAAAACTGGGAAATTCTTTACAATTCCTTCAGGGTCTCTGATGAAAGCTGGAATGACCCTATCTACAACGACAGCTGGATGTGGCATAAGGAGGGACACTTGGGACTGAGACGATTGGTGAGATTGGGTGAGCAAATGCAGACCCTTTAAAGCAATAATGCATGGCACCCATTCCATGGGTCCGAACTCTCCAGGTTGAAGGGAATATTACTACAGCTATAACATGTGCGGGAAACCTAGAGAACGGACACACTGTGAATACGAAAGGTTTCTAAAACTCAAAGAATAGACCCTCTCCTGGTGCTCCGGTTTGACTTTCCGTCTGCTTTACTATCAACCTCCCAACTTGGAGAGACAGCCCCTTTAACCTCTTGGTTCGCACAGGTTGCCAATTTGGCAGAGGATGAAAGGGAAGAGGGAGAACCAATGAGAGAGTAGCTGTTAGGCATTTGGACGGGCACATATCACTGTAATTTCCCGGCAGGAAGAAGAATTAACCAAATTCTCAGCCACCCACCGGGAACCAGTATAGGTCCTGAACCAAAATTTTGGACTTGCGGTCAGCTCACCAAAAACGAGTTGAAAAATGGAGCTCAGGGGCACAGCAATTCACAAACTGGCCGAGTAATAAAGGACAACTATCGTCCAAAAATCTGTTGAGGGAAGGCAACGAGGCAGACTTGAAAGCGAGGCAGAATAGCAGGAAACAGATTTCAAGAGGTACGTTGGAATCGCCTTTAAAGCACAGGAAGAGGGGCACAACTTCGACAATGATGCACTTGGCCAAAAAGGGCGTATGCGTTTTCTCCTGAATATATTCAGGAGAAAACGCATACGCCCTTTTTGGCCAAGCAAGCAAGCGGGCAATGCAAATCTGCACTACAAAGAAGTATCACTTCCCACCGGTCAAAAGGGACATCCACAAAATGTGTAAGAACAAGAAAGGCAAGACAGGCCCTGGAGAACAGGGAGCCTTGTTATGCTGATGGGCGGGATGTAAATTGCCAACTGCCTCTCTGGAGGAGTGCATTCTGTTCCCTAAAACAAGTAAAGAACAGAGCTACAGAGCCAAGGGCACTACCAGTCTAGGGAATATACCTTGGGAAAACTGAAAATCAATAAGACAGAGCCACCCCAAAATTTAGGGCTGCACTGCATACAAGGACCTCAACTTGGATACACCTTAAGTATCCCAGAAAATATAAACATGGTTCAAAAAATTGTGGTACTTACGTACGATGGAATATCCCTCAGCCATGAAATCAATGTCATAAGACCAGTAGCAGCAAAATGGGTGGATTCTGGTACGATGATTCTAAGTGAAATAAGTCACACAGAAAAAGAAACTTATCATAAGATATCACTTATGAAGATCCTGTAAACATGGCTACACTTGAACTGAGTTAGGAAAGAGAACAGTGTCTCACATTTAGAAAACACTCTTATACCTGCTTAAGGGGGAAGGAGAGGTGGGGTGATGCATAAAACCAGAGTTTGATATAAGCACAGGTACCGTTCCAAAAACCAACTATGGAATAAACAGGACCTACACCGTCCTCAGTGAAAGGGACTCAAAACCCCATATTTCCCGCAGAGGAAAATATCTGACTAGTAAGAATCTTAAAACCTATGTATTGATATGTCTCCATAAGGGAATCAAGTGTGTCTAGACTGGCATAAACATGGCAGCGAGAATCAGCTCAAACCCACTATAAAAAGGAATTTCAAAAACAAAACAAAAAAACTGGGAAATTCTTTACAATTCCTTCAGGGTCTCTGATGAAAGCTGGAATGACCCTATCTACAATGACAGCTGGATGTGGCATAAGGAGGGACACTTGGGACTGAGACGATTGGTGAGATTGGGTGAGCAAATGCAGACCCTTTAAAGCAATAATGCATGGCACACATTCCATGGGTCCGAACTCTCCAGGTTGAAGGGAATATTACTACAGCTATAACATGTGCGGGAAACCTAGAGAACGGACACACTGTGAATACGAAAGGTTTCTAAAACTCAACGAATAGTCCCTCTCCTGGTGCTCCGGTTTGACTTTCCGTCTGCTTTACTATCAACCTCCCAACTTGGAGAGACAGCCAATTTAACCTCTTGGTTCGCACAGGTTGCCAATTTGGCAGAGGATGAAAGGGAAGAGGGAGAACCAATGAGAGAGTAGCTGTTAGGCATTTGGACGGGCACATATCACTGTAATTTCCCGGCAGGAAGAAGAATTAACCAAATTCTCAGCCACCCACCGGGAACCAGTATAGGTCCTGAACCAAAATTTTGGACTTGCGGTCAGCTCACAAAAAACGAGTTGAAAAATGGAGCTCAGGGGCACAGCAATTCACAAACTGGCCGAGTAATAAAGGAAAACTATCGTCCAAAAATCTGTTGAGGGAAGGCAACGAGGCGGACCTGAAAGCGAGGCAGAATAGCAGGAAACAGATTTCAAGAGGTACGTTGGAATCGCCTTTAAAGCACAGGAAGAGGGGCACAACTTCGACAATGATGCACTTGGCCAGAAAGGGCGTATGCGTTTTCTCCTGAATATATTCAGGAGAAAACGTATACGCCCTTTTTGGCCAAGCAAGCAAGCGGGCAATGCAAATCTGCACTACAAAGAAGTATCACTTCCCACCGGTCAAAAGGGACATCCACAAAATGTGTAAGAACAAGAAAGGCAAGACAGGCCCTGGAGAACAGGGAGCCTTGTTATGCTGATGGGCGGGATGTAAATTGCCAACTGCCTCTCTGGAGGAGTGCATTCTGTTCCCTAAAACAAGTAAAGAACAGAGCTACAGAGCCAAGGGCACTACCAGTCTAGGGAATATACCCTGGGAAAACTGAAAATCAATAAGACAGAGCCACCCCAAAATTTAGGGCTGCACTGCATACAAGGACCTCAACTTGGATACACCTTAAGTATCCCAGAAAATATAAACATGGTTCAAAAAATTGTGGTACTTACGTACGATGGAATATCCCTCAGCCATGAAATCAATGTCATAAGACCAGTAGCAGCAAAATGGGTGGGTTCTGGTACGATGATTCTAAGTGAAATAAGTCACACAGAAAAAGAAACTTATCATAAGATATCACTTATGAAGATCCTGTAAACATGGCTACACTTGAACTGAGTTAGGAAAGAGAACAGTGTCTCACATTTAGAAAACACTCTTATACCTGCTTAAGGGGGAAGGAGAGGTGGGGTGATGCATAAAACCAGAGTTTGATATAAGCACAGGTACCGTTCCAAAAACCAACTATGGAATAAACAGGACCTACACCGTCCTCAGTGAAAGGGACTCAAAACCCCATATTTCCCGCAGAGGAAAATATCTGACTAGTAAGAATCTTAAAACCTATGTATTGATATGTCTCCATAAGGGAATCAAGTGTGTCTAGACTGGCATAAACATGGCAGCGAGAATCAGCTCAAACCCACTATAAAAAGGAATTTCAAAAACAAAACACAAAAACTGGGAAATTCTTTACAATTCCTTCAGGGTCTCTGATGAAAGCTGGAATGACCCTATCTACAATGACAGCTGGATGTGGCATAAGGAGGGACACTTGGGACTGAGACGATTGGTGAGATTGGGTGAGCAAATGCAGACCCTTTAAAGCAATAATGCATGGCACCCATTCCATGGGTCCGAACTCTCCAGGTTGAAGGGAATATTACTACAGCTATAACATGTGCGGGAAACCTAGAGAACGGACACACTGTGAATACGAAAGGTTTCTAAAACTCAACGAATAGTCCCTCTCCTGGTGCTCCGGTTTGACTTTCCGTCTGCTTTACTATCAACCTCCCAACTTGGAGAGACAGCCAATTTAACCTCTTGGTTCGCACAGGTTGCCAATTTGGCAGAGGATGAAAGGGAAGAGGGAGAACCAATGAGAGAGTAGCTGTTAGGCATTTGGACGGGCACATATCACTGTAATTTCCCGGCAGGAAGAAGAATTAACCAAATTCTCAGCCACCCACCGGGAACCAGTATAGGTCCTGAACCAAAATTTTGGACTTGCGGTCAGCTCACCAAAAACGAGTTGAAAAATGGAGCTCAGGGGCACAGCAATTCACAAACTGGCCGAGTAATAAAGGAAAACTATCGTCCAAAAATCTGTTGAGGGAAGGCAACGAGGCGGACCTGAAAGCGAGGCAGAATAGCAGGAAACAGATTTCAAGAGGTACGTTGGAATCGCCTTTAAAGCACAGGAAGAGGGGCACAACTTCGACAATGACGCACTTGGCCAAAAAGGCCGTATGCGTTTTCTCCTGAATATATTCAGGAGAAAACGCATACGCCCTTTTTGGCCAAGCAAGCAAGCGGGCAATGCAAATCTGCACTACAAAGAAGTATCACTTCCCACCGGTCAAAAGGGACATCCACAAAATGTGTAAGAACAAGAAAGGCAAGACAGGCCCTGGAGAACAGGGAGCCTTGTTATGCTGATGGGCGGGATGTAAATTGCCAACTGCCTCCCTGGAGGAGTGCATTCTGTTCCCTAAAACAAGTAAAGAACAGAGCTACAGAGCCAAGGGCACTACCAGTATAGGGAATATACCCTGGGAAAACTGAAAATCAATAAGACAGAGCCACCCCAAAATTTAGGGCTGCACTGCATACAAGGACCTCAACTTGGATACACCTTAAGTATCCCAGAAAATATAAACATGGTTCAAAAAATTGTGGTACTTACGTACGATGGAATATCCCTCAGCCATGAAATCAATGTCATAAGACCAGTAGCAGCAAAATGGGTGGATTCAGGTACGATGATTCTAAGTGAAATAAGTCACACAGAAAAAGAAACTTATCATAAGATATCACTTATGAAGATCCTGTAAACATGGCTACACTTGAACTGAGTTAGGAAAGAGAACAGTGTCTCACATTTAGAAAACACTCTTATACCTGCTTAAGGGGGAAGGAGAGGTGGGGTGATGCATAAAACCAGAGTTTGATATAAGCACAGGTACCGTTCCAAAAACCAACTATGGAATAGACAAGACCTACACCGTCCTAAGTGAAAGGGACTCAAAACCCCATATTTCCCGCAGAGGAAAATATCTGACTAGTAAGAATCTTAAAACCTATGGATTGATATGTCTCCGTAAGGGAATCAAGTGTGTCTAGACTGGCATAAACATGGCAGCGAGAATCAGCTCAAACCCACTATAAAAAGGAATTTCAAAAACAAAACAAAAAAACTGGGAAATTCTTTACAATTCCTTCAGGGTCTCTGATGAAAGCTGGAATGACCCTATCTACAACGACAGCTGGATGTGGCATAAGGAGGGACACTTGGGACTGAGACGATTGGTGAGATTGGGTGAGCAAATGCAGACCCTTTAAAGCAATAATGCATGGCACACATTCCATGGGTCCGAACTCTCCAGGTTGAAGGGAATATTACTACAGCTATAACATGTGCGGGAAACCTAGAGAACGGACACACTGTGAATACGAAAGGTTTCTAAAACTCAACGAATAGTCCCTCTCCTGGTGCTCCGGTTTGACTTTCCGTCTGCTTTACTATCAACCTCCCAACTTGGAGAGACAGCCCCTTTAACCTCTTGGTTCGCACAGGTTGCCAATTTGGCAGAGAATGAAAGGGAAGAGGGAGAACCAATGAGAGAGTAGCTGTTAGGCATTTGGACGGGCACATATCACTGTAATTTCCCGGCAGGAAGAAGAATTAACCAAATTCTCAGCCACCCACCGGGAACCAGTATAGGTCCTGAACCAAAATTTTGGACTTGCGGTCAGCTCACAAAAACCGAGTTGAAAAATGGAGCTCAGGGGCACAGCAATTCACAAACTGGCCGAGTAATAAAGGACACCAATCGTCCAAAAATCTGTTGAGGGAAGGCAACGAGGCGGACTTGAAAGCGAGGCAGAATAGCAGGAAACAGATTTCAAGAGGTACGTTGGAATCGCCTTTAAAGCACAGGAAGAGGGGCACAACTTCGACAATGACGCACTTGGCCAAAAAGGGCGTATGCGTTTTCTCCTGAATATATTCAGGAGAAAACGCATACGCCGTTTTTGGCCAAGCAAGCAAGCGGGCAATGCAAATCTGCACTACAAAGAAGTATCACTTCCCACCGGTCAAAAGGGACATCCACAAAATGTGTAAGAACAAGAAAGGCAAGACAGGCCCTGGAGAACAGGGAGCCTTGTTATGCTGATGGGCGGGATGTAAATTGCCAACTGCCTCTCTGGAGGAGTGCATTCTGTTCCCTAAAACAAGTAAAGAACAGAGCTACAGAGCCAAGGGCACTACCAGTCTAGGGAATATACCTTGGGAAAACTGAAAATCAATAAGACAGAGCCACCCCAAAACTTAGGGCTGCACTGCATACAAGGACCTCAACTTGGATACACCTTAAGTATCCCAGAAAATATAAACATGGTTCAAAAAATTGTGGTACTTACGTACGATGGAATATCCCTCAGCCATGAAATCAATGTCATAAGACCAGTAGCAACAAAATGGGTGGATTCAGGTACGATGATTCTAAGTGAAATAAGTCACACAGAAAAAGAAACTTATCATAAGATATCACTTATGAAGATCCTGTAAACATGGCTACACTTGAACTGAGTTAGGAAAGAGAACAGTGTCTCACATTTAGAAAACACTCTTATACCTGCTTAAGGGGGAAGGAGAGGTGGGGTGATGCATAAAACCAGAGTTTGATATAAGCACAGGTACCGTTCCAAAAACCAACTATGGAATAGACAAGACCTACACCGTCCACAGTGAAAGGGACTCAAAACCCCATATTTCCCGCAGAGGAATATATCTGACTAGTAAGAATCTTAAAACCTATGTATTGATATGTCTCCGTAAGGGAATCAAGTGTGTCTAGACTGGCATAAACATGGCAGCGAGAATCAGCTCAAACCCACTATAAAAAGGAATTTCAAAAACAAAACAAAAAAACTGGGAAATTCTTTACAATTCCTTCAGGGTCTCTGATGAAAGCTGGAATGACCCTATCTACAACGACAGCTGGATGTGGCATAAGGAGGGACACTTGGGACTGAGACGATTGGTGAGATTGGGTGAGCAAATGCAGACCCTTTAAAGCAATAATGCATGGCACCCATCCCATGGGTCCGAACTCTCCAGGTTGAAGGGAATATTACTACAGCTATAACATGTGCGGGAAACCTAGAGAACGGACACACTGTGAATATGAAAGGTTTCTAAAACTCAACGAATAGTCCCTCTCCTGGTGCTCCGGTTTGACTTTCCGTCTGCTTTACTATCAACCTCCCAACTTGGAGAGACAGCCCCTTTAACCTCTTGGTTCGCACAGGTTGCCAATTTGGCAGAGGATGAAAGGGAAGAGGGAGAACCAATGAGAGAGTAGCTGTTAGGCATTTGGACGGGCACATATCACTGTAATTTCCTGGCAGGAAGAAGAATTAACCAAATTCTCAGCCACCCACCGGGAACCAGTATAGGTCCTGAACCAAAATTTTGGACTTGCGGTCAGCTCACAAAAACCGAGTTGAAAAATGGAGCTCAGGGGCACAGCAATTCACAAACTGGCCGAGTAATAAAGGACACCAATCGTCCAAAAATCTGTTGAGGGAAGGCAACGAGGCGGACTTGAAAGCGAGGCAGAATAGCAGGAAACAGATTTCAAGAGGTACGTTGGAATCGCCTTTAAAGCACAGGAAGAGGGGCACAACTTCGACAATGACGCACTTGGCCAAAAAGGGCGTATGCGTTTTCTCCTGAATATATTCAGGAGAAAACGCATACGCCGTTTTTGGCCAAGCAAGCAAGCGGGCAATGCAAATCTGCACTACAAAGAAGTATCACTTCCCACCGGTCAAAAGGGACATCCACAAAATGTGTAAGAACAAGAAAGGCAAGACAGGCCCTGGAGAACAGGGAGCCTTGTTATGCTGATGGGCGGGATGTAAATTGCCAACTGCCTCTCTGGAGGAGTGCATTCTGTTCCCTAAAACAAGTAAAGAACAGAGCTACAGAGCCAAGGGCACTACCAGTCTAGGGAATATACCTTGGGAAAACTGAAAATCAATAAGACAGAGCCACCCCAAAACTTAGGGCTGCACTGCATACAAGGACCTCAACTTGGATACACCTTAAGTATCCCAGAAAATATAAACATGGTTCAAAAAATTGTGGTACTTACGTACGATGGAATATCCCTCAGCCATGAAATCAATGTCATAAGACCAGTAGCAGCAAAATGGGTGGATTCTGGTACGATGATTCTAAGTGAAATAAGTCACACAGAAAAAGAAACTTATCATAAGATATCACTTATGAAGATCCTGTAAACATGGCTACACTTGAACTGAGTTAGGAAAGAGAACAGTGTCTCACATTTAGAAAACACTCTTATACCTGCTTAAGGGGGAAGGAGAGGTGGGGTGATGCATAAAACCAGAGTTTGATATAAGCACAGGTACCGTTCCAAAAACCAACTATGGAATAAACAGGACCTACACCGTCCTCAGTGAAAGGGACTCAAAACCCCATATTTCCCGCAGAGGAAAATATCTGACTAGTAAGAATCTTAAAACCTATGTATTGATATGTCTCCATAAGGGAATCAAGTGTGTCTAGACTGGCATAAACATGGCAGCGAGAATCAGCTCAAACCCACTATAAAAAGGAATTTCAAAAACAAAACAGAAAAACTGGGAAATTCTTTGCAATTCCTTCAGGGTCTCTGATGAAAGCTGGAATGACCCTATCTACAATGACAGCTGGATGTGGCATAAGGAGGGACACTTGGGACTGAGACGATTGGTGAGATTGGGTGAGCAAATGCAGACCCTTTAAAGCAATAATGCATGGCACCCATTCCATGGGTCCGAACTCTCCAGGTTGAAGGGAATATTACTACAGCTATAACATGTGCGGGAAACCTAGAGAACGGACACACTGTGAATACGAAAGGTTTCTAAAACTCAACGAATAGTCCCTCTCCTGGTGCTCCGGTTTGACTTTCCGTCTGCTTTACTATCAACCTCCCAACTTGGAGAGACAGCCCCTTTAACTTCTTGGTTCGCACAGGTTGCCAATTTGGCAGAGGATGAAAGGGAAGAGGGAGAACCAATGAGAGAGTAGCTGTTAGGCATTTGGACGGGCACATATCACTGTAATTTCCCGGCAGGAAGAAGAATTAACCAAATTCTCAGCCACCCACCGGGAACCAGTATAGGTCTTGAACCAAAATTTTGGACTTGCGGTCAGCTCACCAAAAACGAGTTGAAAAATGGAGCTCAGGGGCACAGCAATTCACAAAATGGCCGAGTAATAAAGGAAAACTATCGTCCAAAAATCTGTTGAGGGAAGGCAACGAGGCGGACCTGAAAGCGAGGCAGAATAGCAGGAAACAGATTTCAAGAGGTACGTTGGAATCGCCTTTAAAGCACAGGAAGAGGGGCACAACTTCGACAATGATGCACTTGGCCAGAAAGGGCGTATGCGTTTTCTCCTGAATATATTCAGGAGAAAATGCATACGCCCTTTTTGGCCAAGCAAGCAAGCGGGCAATGCAAATCTGCACTACAAAGAAGTATCACTTCCCACCGGTCAAAAGGGACATCCACAAAATGTGTAAGAACAAGAAAGGCAAGACAGGCCCTGGAGAACAGGGAGCCTTGTTATGCTGATGGGCGGGATGTAAATTGCCAACTGCCTCTCTGGAGGAGTGCATTCTGTTCCCTAAAACAAGTAAAGAACAGAGCTACAGAGCCAAGGGCACTACCAGTCTAGGGAATATACCCTGGGAAAACTGAAAATCAATAAGACAGAGCCACCCCAAAATTTAGGGCTGCACTGCATACAAGGACCTCAACTTGGATACACCTTAAGTATCCCAGAAAATATAAACATGGTTCAAAAAATTGTGGTACTTACGTACGATGGAATATCCCTCAGCCATGAAATCAATGTCATAAGACCAGTAGCAGCAAAATGGGTGGATTCTGGTACGATGATTCTAAGTGAAATAAGTCACACAGAAAAAGAAACTTATCATAAGATATCACTTATGAAGATCCTGTAAACATGGCTACACTTGAACTGAGTTAGGAAAGAGAACAGTGTCTCACATTTAGAAAACACTCTTATACCTGCTTAAGGGGGAAGGAGAGGTGGGGTGATGCATAAAACCAGAGTTTGATATAAGCACAGGTACCGTTCCAAAAACCAACTATGGAATAGACAAGACCTACACCGTCCTCAGTGAAAGGGACTCAAAACCCCATATTTCCCGCAGAGGAAAATATCTGACTAGTAAGAATCTTAAAACCTATGTATTGATATGTCTCCGTAAGGGAATCAAGTGTGTCTAGACTGGCATAAACATGGCAGCGAGAATCAGCTCAAACCCACTATAAAAAGGAATTTCAAAAACAAAACAAAAAAACTGGGAAATTCTTTACAATTCCTTCAGGGTCTCTGATGAAAGCTGGAATGACCCTATCTACAACGACAGCTGGATGTGGCATAAGGAGGGACACTTGGGACTGAGACGATTGGTGAGATTGGGTGAGCAAATGCAGACCCTTTAAAGCAATAATGCATGGCACCCATTCCATGGGTCCGAACTCTCCAGGTTGAAGGGAATATTACTACAGCTATAACATGTGCGGGAAACCTAGAGAACGGACACACTGTGAATACGAAAGGTTTCTAAAACTCAACGAATAGTCCCTCTCCTGGTGCTCCGGTTTGACTTTCCGTCTGCTTTACTATCAACCTCCCAACTTGGAGAGACAGCCCCTTTAACCTCTTGGTTCGCACAGGTTGCCAATTTGGCAGAGGATGAAAGGGAAGAGGGAGAACCAATGAGAGAGTAGCTGTTAGGCGTTTGGACGGGCACATATCACTGTAATTTCCCGGCAGGAAGAAGAATTAACCAAATTCTCAGCCACCCACCGGGAACCAGTATAGGTCCTGAACCAAAATTTTGGACTTGCGGTCAGCTCACAAAAACCGAGTTGAAAAATGGAGCTCAGGGGCACAGCAATTCACAAACTGGCCGAGTAATAAAGGACACCAATCGTCCAAAAATCTGTTGAGGGAAGGCAACGAGGCGGACTTGAAAGCGAGGCAGAATAGCAGGAAACAGATTTCAAGAGGTACGTTGGAATCGCCTTTAAAGCACAGGAAGAGGGGCACAACTTCGACAATGACGCACTTGGCCAAAAAGGGCGTATGCGTTTTCTCCTGAATATATTCAGGAGAAAACGCATACGCCCTTTTTGGCCAAGCAAGCAAGCAAGCGGGCAATGCAAATCTTCACTACAAAGAAGTATCACTTCCCACCGGTCAAAAGGGACATCCACAAAATGTGTAAGAACAAGAAAGGCAAGACAGGCCCTGGAGAACAGGGAGCCTTGTTATGCTGATGGGCGGGATGTAAATTGCCAACTGCCTCTCTGGAGGAGTGCATTCTGTTCCCTAAAACAAGTAAAGAACAGAGCTACAGAGCCAAGGGCACTACCAGTCTAGGGAATATACCTTGGGAAAACTGAAAATCAATAAGACAGAGCCACCCCAAAACTTAGGGCTGCACTGCATACAAGGACCTCAACTTGGATACACCTTAAGTATCCCAGAAAATATAAACATGGTTCAAAAAATTGTGGTACTTATGTACGATGGAATATCCCTCAGCCATGAAATCAATGTCATAAGACCAGTAGCAGCAAAATGGGTGGATTCTGGTACGATGATTCTAAGTGAAATAAGTCACACAGAAAAAGAAACTTATCATAAGATATCACTTATGAAGATCCTGTAAACATGGCTACACTTGAACTGAGTTAGGAAAGAGAACAGTGTCTCACATTTAGAAAACACTCTTATACCTGCTTAAGGGGGAAGGAGAGGTGGGGTGATGCATAAAACCAGAGTTTGATATAAGCACAGGTACCGTTCCAAAAACCAACTATGGAATAGACAAGACCTACACCGTCCTCAGTGAAAGGGACTCAAAACCCCATATTTCCCGCAGAGGAAAATATCTGACTAGTAAGAATCTTAAAACCTATGTATTGATATGTCTCCGTAAGGGAATCAAGTGTGTCTAGACTGGCATAAACATGGCAGCGAGAATCAGCTCAAACCCACTATAAAAAGGAATTTCAAAAACAAAACAAAAAAACTGGGAAATTCTTTACAATTCCTTCAGGGTCTCTGATGAAAGCTGGAATGACCCTATCTACAACGACAGCTGGATGTGGCATAAGGAGGGACACTTGGGACTGAGACGATTGGTGAGATTGGGTGAGCAAATGCAGACCCTTTAAAGCAATAATGCATGGAACCCATTCCATGGGTCCCAACTCTCCAGGTTGAAGGGAATATTACTACAGCTATAACATGTGCGGGAAACCTAGAGAACGGACACACTGTGAATACGAAAGGTTTCTAAAACTCAACGAATAGTCCCTCTCCTGGTGCTCCGGTTTGACTTTCCGTCTGCTTTACTATCAACCTCCCAACTTGGAGAGACAGCCCCTTTAACCTCTTGGTTCGCACAGGTTGCCAATTTGGCAGAGGATGAAAGGGAAGAGGGAGAACCAATGAGAGAGTAGCTGTTAGGCGTTTGGACGGGCACATATCACTGTAATTTCCCGGCAGGAAGAAGAATTAACCAAATTCTCAGCCACCCACCGGGAACCAGTATAGGTCCTGAACCAAAATTTTGGACTTGCGGTCAGCTCACAAAAACCGAGTTGAAAAATGGAGCTCAGGGGCACAGCAATTCACAAACTGGCCGAGTAATAAAGGACACCAATCGTCCAAAAATCTGTTGAGGGAAGGCAACGAGGCGGACTTGAAAGCGAGGCAGAATAGCAGGAAACAGATTTCAAGAGGTACGTTGGAATCGCCTTTAAAGCACAGGAAGAGGGGCACAACTTCGACAATGACGCACTTGGCCAAAAAGGGCGTATGCGTTTTCTCCTGAATATATTCAGGAGAAAACGCATACGCCGTTTTTGGCCAAGCAAGCAAGCAAGCGGGCAATGCAAATCTGCACTACAAAGAAGTATCACTTCCCACCGGTCAAAAGGGACATCCACAAAATGTGTAAGAACAAGAAAGGCAAGACAGGCCCTGGAGAACAGGGAGCCTTGTTATGCTGATGGGCGGGATGTAAATTGCCAACTGCCTCTCTGGAGGAGTGCATTCTGTTCCCTAAAACAAGTAAAGAACAGAGCTACAGAGCCAAGGGCACTACCAGTCTAGGGAATATACCTTGGGAAAACTGAAAATCAATAAGACAGAGCCACCCCAAAACTTAGGGCTGCACTGCATACAAGGACCTCAACTTGGATACACCTTAAGTATCCCAGAAAATATAAACATGGTCAAAAAATTGTGGTACTTACGTACGATGGAATATCCCTCAGCCATGAAATCAATGTCATAAGACCAGTAGCAGCAAAATGGGTGGATTCTGGTACGATGATTCTAAGTGAAATAAGTCACACAGAAAAAGAAACTTATCATAAGATATCACTTATGAAGATCCTGTAAACATGGCTACACTTGAACTGAGTTAGGAAAGAGAACAGTGTCTCACATTTAGAAAACACTCTTATACCTGCTTAAGGGGGAAGGAGAGGTGGGGTGATGCATAAAACCAGAGTTTGATATAAGCACAGGTACCGTTCCAAAAACCAACTATGGAATAGACAAGACCTACACCGTCCTCAGTGAAAGGGACTCAAAACCCCATATTTCCCGCAGAGGAAAATATCTGACTAGTAAGAATCTTAAAACCTATGTATTGATATGTCTCCGTAAGGGAATCAAGTGTGTCTAGACTGGCATAAACATGGCAGCGAGAAGCAGCTCAAACTCACTATAAAAAGGAATTTCAAAAACAAAACAAAAAAACTGGGAAATTCTTTACAATTCCTTCAGGGTCTCTGATGAAAGCTGGAATGACCCTATCTACAACGACAGCTGGATGTGGCATAAGGAGGGACACTTGGGACTGAGACGATTGGTGAGATTGGGTGAGCAAATGCAGACCCTTTAAAGCAATAATGCATGGCACCCATTCCATGGGTCCGAACTCTCCAGGTTGAAGGGAATATTACTACAGCTATAACATGTGGGGGAAACCTAGAGAACGGACACACTGTGAATACGAAAGGTTTCTAAAACTCAACGAATAGTCCCTCTCCTGGTGCTCCAGTTTGACTTTCCGTCTGCTTTACTATCAACCTCCCAACTTGGAGAGACAGCCCCTTTAACTTCTTGGTTCGCACAGGTTGCCAATTTGGCAGAGGATGAAAGGGAAGAGGGAGAACCAATGAGAGAGTAGCTGTTAGGCATTTGGCCGGGCACATATCACTGTAATTTCCTGACAGAAAGAAGAATTAACCAAATTCTCAGCCACCCACCGGGAACCAGTATAGGTCCTGAACCAAAATTTTGGACTTGCGGTCAGCTCACAAAAACCGAGTTGAAAAATGGAGCTCAGGGGCACAGCAATTCACAAACTGGCCGAGTAATAAAGGACACCAATCGTCCAAAAATCTGTTGAGGGAAGGCAACGAGGCGGACTTGAAAGCGAGGCAGAATAGCAGGAAACAGATTTCAAGAGGTACGTTGGAATCGCCTTTAAAGCACAGGAAGAGGGGCACAACTTCGACAATGACGCACTTGGCCAAAAAGGGCGTATGCGTTTTCTCCTGAATATATTCAGGAGAAAACGCATACGCCGTTTTTGGCCAAGCAAGCAAGCGGGCAATGCAAATCTGCACTAAAAAGAAGTATCACTTCCCACCGGTCAAAAGGGACATCCACAAAATGTGTAAGAACAAGAAAGGCAAGACAGGCCCTGGAGAACAGGGAGCCTTGTTATGCTGATGGGCGGGATGTAAATTGCCAACTGCCTCTCTGGAGGAGTGCATTCTGTTCCCTAAAACAAGTAAAGAACAGAGCTACAGAGCCAAGGGCACTACCAGTCTAGGGAATATACCTTGGGAAAACTGAAAATCAATAAGACAGAGCCACCCCAAAACTTAGGGCTGCACTGCATACAAGGACCTCAACTTGGATACACCTTAAGTATCCCAGAAAATATAAACATGGTTCAAAAAATTGTGGTATTACGTACGATGGAATATCCCTCAGCCATGAAATCAATGTCATAAGACCAGTAGCAGCAAAATGGGTGGATTCAGGTACGATGATTCTAAGTGAAATAAGTCACACAGAAAAAGAAACTTATCATAAGATATCACTTATGAAGATCCTGTAAACATGGCTACACTTGAACTGAGTTAGGAAAGAGAACAGTGTCTCACATTTAGAAAACACTCTTATACCTGCTTAAGGGGGAAGGAGAGGTGGGGTGATGCATAAAACCAGAGTTTGATATAAGCACAGGTACCGTTCCAAAAACCAACTATGGAATAGACAAGACCTACACCGTCCTCAGTGAAAGGGACTCAAAACCCCATATTTCCCGCAGAGGAAAATATCTGACTAGTAAGAATCTTAAAACCTATGTATTGATATGTCTCCGTAAGGGAATCAAGTGTGTCTAGACTGGCATAAACATGGCAGCGAGAATCAACTCAAACCCACTATAAAAAGGAATTTCAAAAACAAAACAAATAAACTGGGAAATTCTTTACAATTCCTTCAGGGTCTCTGATGAAACCTGGAATGACCATATCTACAACGACAGCTGGATGTGGCATAAGGAGGGACACTTGGGACTGAGACAATTGGTGAGATTGGGTGAGCAAATGCAGACCCTTTAAAGCAATAATGCATGGCACCCATTCCATGGGTCCGAACTCTCCAGGTTGAAGGGAATATTACTACAGCTATAACATGTGCGGGAAACCTAGAGAACGGACACACTGTGAATACGAAAGGTTTCTAAAACTCAACGAATAGTCCCTCTCCTGGTGCTCCGGTTTGACTTCCGTCTGCTTTACTATCAACCTCCCAACTTGGAGAGACAGCCCCTTTAACCTCTTGGTTCGCACAGGTTGCCAATTTGGCAGAGGATGAAAGGGAAGAGGGAGAACCAATGAGAGAGTAGCTGTTAGGCATTTGGACGGGCACATATCACTGTAATTTCCAGGCAGGAAGAAGAATTAACCAAATTCTCAGCCACCCACCAGGAACCAGTATAGGTCCTGAACCAAAATTTTGGACTTGCGGTCAGCTCACCAAAAACGAGTTGAAAAATGGAGCTCAGGGGCACAGCAATTCACAAACTGGCCGAGTAATAAAGGACAACTATCATCCAAAAATCTGTTGAGGGAAGGCAACGAGGCGGACTTGAAAGCGAGGCAGAATAGCAGGAAACAGATTTCAAAGGTACGTTGGAATCGCCTTTAAGGCACAGGAAGAGGGGCACAACTTCGACAATGATGCACTTGGCCAAAAAGGGCGTATGCGTTTTCTCCTGAATATATTCAGGAGAAAACGCATACGCCCTTTTTGGCCAAGCAAGCAAGCGGGCAATGCAAATCTGCACTACAAAGAAGTATCACTTCCCACCGGTCAAAAGGGACATCCAAAAAATGTGTAAGAACAAGAAAGGCAAGACAGGCCCTGGAGAACAGGGAGCCTTGTTATGCTGATGGGCGGGATGTAAATTGCCAACTGCCTCTCTGGAGGAGTGCATTCTGTTACCTAAAACAAGTAAAGAACAGAGCTACAGAGCCAAGGGCACTACCAGTCTAGGGAATATACCTTGGGAAAACTGAAAATCAATAAGACAGAGCCACCCCAAAATTTAGGGCTGCACTGCATACAAGGACCTCAACTTGGATACACCTTAAGTATCCCAGAAAATATAAACATGGTTCAAAAAATTGTGGTACTTACGTACGATGGAATACCCCTCAGACATGAAATCAATGTCATAAGACCAGTAGCAGCAAAATGGGTGGATTCAGGTACGATGATTCTAAGTGAAATAAGTCACACAGAAAAAGAAACTTATCATAAGATATCACTTATGAAGATCCTGTAAACATGGCTACACTTGAACTGAGTTAGGAAAGAGAACAGTGTCTCACATTTAGAAAACACTCTTATACCTGCTTAAGGGGGAAGGAGAGGTGGGGTGATGCATAAAACCAGAGTTTGATATAAGCACAGGTACCGTTCCAAAAACCAACTATGGAAAGACAAGACCTACACCGTCCTCAGTGAAAGGGACTCAAAACCCCATATTTCCCGCAGAGGAAAATATCTGACTAGTAAGAATCTTAAAACCTATGTATTGATATGTCTCCGTAAGGGAATCAAGTGTGTCTAGACTGGCATAAACATGGCAGCGAGAATCAGCTCAAACCCACTATAAAAAGGAATTTCAAAAACAAAACAAAAAAACTGGGAAATTCTTTACAATTCCTTCAGGGTCTCTGATGAAAGCTGGAATAACCCTATCTACAACGACAGCTGGATGTGGCATAAGGAGGGACACTTGGGACTGAGACGATTGGTGAGATTGGGTGAGCAAATGCAGACCCTTTAAAGCAATAATGCATGGCACCCATTCAATGGGTCTGAACTCTCCAGGTTGAAGGGAATATTACTACAGCTATAACATGTGCGGGAAACCTAGAGAACGGACACACTGTGAATACGAAAGGTTTCTAAAACTCAACGAATAGTCCTTCTCCTGGTGCTCCGGTTTGACTTTCCATCGGCTTTACTATCAACCTCCCAACTTGCAGAGACAGCCCCTTTAACCTCTTGGTTCGCACAGGTTGCCAATTTGGCAGAGGATGAAAGGGAAGAGGGAGAACCAATGAGAGAGTAGCTGTTAGGCATTTGGACGGGCACATATCACTGTAATTTCCCAGCAGGAAGAAGAATTAACCAAATTCTCAGCCACCCACCGGGAACCAGTATAGGTCCTGAACCAAAATTTTGGACTTGCGGTCAGCTCACCAAAAACGAGTTGAAAAATGGAGCTCAGGGGCACGGCAATTCACAAACTGGCTGAGTAATAAAGGACAACTATCGTCCAAAAATCTGTTGAGGGAAGGCAACGAGGCGGACTTGAAAGCGAGGCAGAATAGCAGGAAACAGATTTCAAGAGGTACGTTGGAATCGCCTTTAAAGCACAGGAAGAGGGGCACAACTTCGACAATGATGCACTTGGCCAAAAAGGGCGTATGCGTTTTCTCCTGAATATATTCAGGAGAAAACGCATACGCCCTTTTTGGCCAAGCAAGCAAGCGGGCAATGCAAATCTGCACTACAAAGAAGTATCACTTCCCACCGGTCAAAAGGGACATCCACAAAATGTGTAAGAACAAGAAAGGCAAGACAGGCCCTGGAGAACAGGGAGCCTTGTTATGCTGATGGGCGGGATGTAAATTGCCAACTGCCTCTCTGGAGGAGTGCATTCTGTTCCCTAAAACAAGTAAAGAACAGAGCTACAGAGCCAAGGGCACTACCAGTCTAGGGAATATAGCTTGGGAAAACTGAAAATCAATAAGACAGAGCCACCCCAAAATTTAGGGCTGCACTGCATACAAGGACCTCAACTTGGATACACCTTAAGTATCCCAGAAAATATAAACATGGTTCAAAAAATTGTGGTACTTACGTACGATGGAATATCCCTCAGCCATGAAATCAATGTCATAAGACCAGTAGCAGCAAAATGGGTGGATTCAGGTACGATGATTCTAAGTGAAATAAGTCACACAGAAAAAGAAACTTATCATAAGATATCACTTATGAAGATCCTGTAAACATGGCTACACTTGAACTGAGTTAGGAAAGAGAACAGTGTCTCACATTTAGAAAACACTCTTATACCTGCTTAAGGGGGAAGGAGAGGTGGGGTGATGCATAAAACCAGAGTTTGATATAAGCACAGGTACCGTTCCAAAAACCAACTATGGAATAGACAAGACCTACACCGTCCTCAGTGAAAGGGACTCAAAACCCCATATTTCCCGCAGAGGAAAATATCTGACTAGTAAGAATCTTAAAACCTATGTATTGATATGTCTCCGTAAGGGAATCAAGTGTGTCTAGACTGGCATAAACATGGCAGCGAGAATCAGCTCAAACCCACTATAAAAAGGAATTTCAAAAACAAAACAAAAAAACTGGGAAATTCTTTACAATTCCTTCAGGGTCTCTGATGAAAGCTGGAATGACCCTATCTACAACGACAGCTTGATGTGGCATAAGGAGGGACACTTGGGACTGAGACGATTGGTGAGATTGGGTGAGCAAATGCAGACCCTTTAAAGCAATAATGCATGGCACCCATTCCATGGGTCCGAACTCTCCAGGTTGAAGGGAATATTACTACAGCTATAACATGTGCGGGAAACCTAGAGAACGGACACACTGTGAATAAGAAAGGTTTCTAAAACTCAACGAATAGTCCCTCTCCTGGTGCTCCGGTTTGACTTTCCGTCTGCTTTACTATCAACCTCCCAACTTGGAGAGACAGCCCCTTTAACCTCTTGGTTTGCACAGGTTGCCAATTTGGCAGAGGATGAAAGGGAAGAGGGAGAACCAATGAGAGAGTAGCTGTTAGGCATTTGGACGGGCACATATCACTGTAATTTCCCGGCAGGAAGAAGAATTAACCAAATTCTCAGCCACCCACCGGGAACCAGTATAGGTCCTGAACCAAAATTTTGGACTTGCGGTCAGCTCACCAAAAACGAGTTGAAAAATGGAGCTCAGGGGCACAGCAATTCACAAACTGGCCGAGTAATAAAGGACAACTATCGTCCAAAAATCTGTTGAGGGAAGGCAACGAGGCGGACTTGAAAGCGAGGCAGAATAGCAGGAAACAGATTTCAAGAGGTACGTTGGAATCGCCTTTAAAGCACAGGAAGAAGGGCACAACTTGGAAAATGATGCACTTGGCCATAAAGGGTGTATGCGTTTTCTCCTGAATATATTCAGGAGAAAACGCATACGCCCTTTTTGGCCAAGCAAGCAAGCGGGCAATGCAAATCTGCACTACAAAGAAGTATCACTTCCCACCGGTCAAAAGGGACATCCACAAAATGTGTAAGAACAAGAAAGGCAAGACAGGCCCTGGAGAACAGGGAGCCTTGTTATGCTGATGGGCGGGATGTAAATTGCCAACTGCCTCTCTGGAGGAGTGCATTCTGTTCCCTAAAACAAGTAAAGAACAGAGCTACAGAGCCAAGGGCACTACCAGTCTAGGGAATATACCTTGGGAAAACTGAAAATCAAAAAGACAGAGCCACCCCAAAATTTAGGGCTGCACTGCATACAAGGACCTCAACTTGGATACACCTTAAGTATCCCAGAAAATATAAACATGGTTCAAAAAATTGTGGTACTTACGTATGATGGAATATCCCTCAGCCATGAAATCAATGTCATAAGACCAGTAGCAGCAAAATGGGTGGATTCAGGTACGATGATTCTAAGTGAAATAAGTCACACAGAAAAAGAAACTTATCATAAGATATCACTTATGAAGATCCTGTAAACATGGCTACACTTGAACTGAGTTAGGAAAGAGAACAGTGTGTCACATTTAGAAAACACTCTTATACCTGCTTAAGGGGGAAGGAGAGGTGGGGTGATGCATAAAACCAGAGTTTGATATAAGCACAGGTACCGTTCCAAAAACCAACTATGGAATAGACAAGACCTACACCTTCCTCAGTGAAAGGGACTCAAAACCCCATATTTCCCGCAGAGGAAAATATCTGACTAGTAAGAATCTTAAAACCTATGTATTGATATGTCTCCGTAAGGGAATCAAGTGTGTCTAGACTGGCATAAACATGGCAGCGAGAATCAGCTCAAACCCACTATAAAAAGGAATTTCAAAAACAAAACAAAAAAACTGGGAAATTCTTTACAATTCCTTCAGGGTCTCTGATGAAAGCTGGAATGACCCTATCTACAACGACAGCTGGATGTGGCATAAGGAGGGACACTTTGGACTGAGAGGATTGGTGAGATTGGGTGAGGAAATGCAGACCCTTTAAAGCAATAATGCATGGCACCCATTCCATGGGTCCCAACTCTCCAGGTTGAAGGGAATATTACTATAGTTATAACATGTACGGGAAACCTAGAGAACGGACAAACTGTGAATACGAAAGGTTTCTAAAACTCAACGAATAGACCCTCCCCTGGTGCTCCGGTTTGACTTTCCATCTGCTTTACTATCAATCTCCCAACTTGGAGAGACAGCCCCTTTAACCTCCTGGTTCGCACAGGTTTCCAATTTGGCAGAGGATGAAAGGGAAGAGGGAGAACCAATGAGAGAGTAGCTGTTAGGCATTTGGATGGGCACATATCACTCTAACTTCCCGGCAGGAAGAAGAATTAACCAAAGTCTCAGACACCCACCGGGAACCAGTATAGATCCTGAACCAAAATTTTGGACTTGTGGTCACCTCACCAAAAACGAGTTAAAAATGGATCTCAGGGGCACAGCAATTCACAAACTGCCCGAGTAATAAAGGACAACTATCGTCCAAAAATCTGTTGAGGGAAGGCAACGAGCCCGACTTGAAAGTGAGGCAGAATAGCAGGAAACAGATTTCAAGAGGTACGTTGGAATCGCCTTTAAAGCACAGGAAGAGGGGCACAACTTCGACAATGATGCACTTGGCCAAAAAGGGCGTATGCGTTTTCTCCTGAATATATTCAGGAGAAAACGCATACGCCCTTTTTGACCTAGCAAGCAAGCGGGCAATGCATATCTGCAATACAAAGAAGTATCACTTCCTGCCGGTCAAAAGGGACATCCACAAAATGTGTAAAAACCAGAAAGGCAAGACAGGCCCTGGAGAACAGGGAGCCTTGTTATGCTGATGGGCGGGATGTAAATTGCCAACTGCCTCTCTGGAGGAGTTCATTGTGTTCCCTAAAACAAGTAAAGAACAGAGCTACAGAGCCAAGGGCACTTCCCGTCTAGGGAATATACCTTGGGAAAACTGAAAATCAATAACACAGAGCCGCCCCAAAATTTAGGGCTGCACTGCTTACAAGGACCTCAACTTGGGTACACCTTAAATATACCAGGAAATGTAAAAATGGTTCAAAAAATTGTGGTACTTACGTACGATAGAATATCCCTCAGCCATGAAATCAATGTCATAAGACCAGTAGCAGCAAAATGGGTGGATTCAGGTACGATAATTCTAAGTGAAATAAGTCACACAGAAAAAGAAACTTATCATAAGATATCACTTATGAAGATCCTGTAAACATGGCTACACTTGAACTGAGTTAGGAAAGAGAACAGTGTCTCTCATTTAGAAAACACTCTTATGCCTGCTTAAGGGGGAACGAGAGGTGGGGTGATGCATAAAACCAGAGTTTGATATAAGCACAGGTACCGTTCCAAAAACCAACTATGGAATAGACAAGACCTACACCGTCCTCAGTGAAAGGGCCTCAAAACCCCATATTTCCCGCAGAGGAATATATCTGAGTAGTAAGAATCTTAAAACCTATGTATTGATATGTCTCCGTAAGGGAATCAAGTGTGTCTAGACTGGAATAAACATGGCAGCGGGATCAGCTCAAACCCACTATAAAAAGGAATTTCAAAAACAAAACAAAAAAACTGGGAAATTCTTTACAATTCCTTCAGAGTCTCTGATGAAACCTGGAATGACCCTATCTACAACGACAGCTGGATGTGGCATAAGGAGGGACACTTGGGACTGAGACGATTGGTGAGATTGGGGGAACAAATGCAGAACCTTTAAAGCATTAATGCATGGCACCCATTCCATGGGTCCCAACTCTCCAGGTTGAAGGGAATATTACTACACTTATAACATGTACGGGAAACCTAGAGAACGGACACACTGTGAATACAAAAGGTTTCTAAAACTCAACGAATAGTCCCTCTCCTGGTGCTCCGGTTTGACTTTCCATCTGCTTTACTATCAACCTCCCAACTTGGAGAGACAGCCCCTTTAACCTCCTGGTTCGCACAGGTTGCCAATTTGGCAGAGGATGAAAGGGAAGAGGGAGAACCAATGAGAGAGTAGCTGTTAGGCATTTGGACGGGCACATATCACTGTAATTTCCCAGCAGGAAGAATAATTAACCAAAGTCTCAGCCCCCCACAGGGAACCAGTATAGGTCCTGAACCAAAATTTTGGACTTGCGGTCAGCTCACCTAAAACGAGTTGAAAAATGGAGCTCAGGGGCACAGCAATTCACAAACTGGCCGAGTAATAAAGGACAACTATCGTCCAAAAATCTGTTGAGGGAAGGCAACGAGGCGGACTTGAAAGCGAGGCAGAATAGCAGGAAACAGATTTCAAGAGGTACGTTGGAATCGCCTTTAAAGCACAGGAAGAGGGGCACAACTTCGACAATGATGCACTTGGCCAAAAAGGGCGTATGCGTTTTCTCCTGAATATATTCAGGAGAAAACACATACGCCCTTTTTGGCCAAGCAAGCAAGCGGGCAATGCAAATCTGCACTACAAAGAAGTATCACTTCCCACCGGTCAAAAGGGACATTCACAAAATGTGTAAAAACCAGAAAGGCAAGACAGGCCCTGGAGAACAGGTAGCCTTGTTATGCTGATGGGCGGGATGTAAATTGCCAACTGCCTCTCTGGAGGAGTACATTGTGTTCCCTAAAACAAGTAAAGAACAGAGCTACAGAGCCAAGGGCACTTCCAGTCTAGGGAATATACTTTGGGAAAACTGAAAATCAATAAGACAGAGCCACCCCAAAATTTAGGGCTGCACTGCTTACAAGGACCTCAACTTGGGTACACCTTAAATATCCCAGGAAATATAAAAATGTTTCAAAAAATTGTGGTACTTACGTACGATGGAATATCCCTCAGCCATGAAATCAATGTCATAAGACCAGTAGCAGCAAAATGGGTGGATTCAGGTACGATGATTCTAAGTGAAATAAGTCACACAGAAAAAGAAACTTATCATAAGATATCACTTATGAAGATCCTGTAAACATGGCTACACTTGAACTGAGTTAGGAAAGAGAACAGTGTCTCACATTTAGCAAATACTCTTATGCCTGCTTAAGGGGGAAGGAGAGGTGGAGTGATGCATAAAACCAGAGTTTGATATAAGCACAGGTACCGTTCCAAAAACCAACTATGGAATAGACAAGACATACACCTTCCTCAGTGAAAGGGACTCAAAACACCATATTTCCCGCAGAGGAATATATCTGACTAGAAAGAATCTTAAAACCTATGTATTCATATGTCTCCGTAAGGGAATCAAGTGTGTCTAGACTGGCATAAACATGGCAGCGAGAATCAGCTCAAACCCACTATAAAAAGGAATTTCAAAAACAAAACAAAAAAACTGGGAAATTGTTTACAATTCCTTCAGGGTCAATGATGAAACCTGGAATGACCCTATCTACAACGACAGCTGGATGTGGCATAAGGCTGGACACTTGGGACTGAGAGGATTGGTGAGATTGGGTGAGCAAATGCAGACCCTTTAATGCAATAATGCATGGCACACATTCCATGGGTCCCAACTCTCCAGGTTGAAGGGAATATTACTACAGATATAACATGTACGGGAATCCTAGAGAATGGACACACTGTGAATACGAAAGGTTTCTAAAACTCAACGAATAGTCCCTCTCCTGGTGCTCCTGTTTGACTTTCCATCTGCTTTACTATCAACCCCCCAAATTGGGGAGACAGCCCCTTTAACCTCCTGGTTCGCACAGGTTGCCAATTTGGCAGAGGATGAAAGAGAAGAGGGAGAACCAATGAGAGAGTAGCTGTTGGGCATTTGGACGGGCACATATCACTATAACTTCCCGGCAGGAAGAAGAATTAACCAAAGTCTCAGCCACCCACCGGGAACCAGCATAGGTCCTGAACCAAAATTTTGGACTTGCGGTCAGCTCACAAAAAACGAGTTGAAAAATGGAGCTCAGGGGCACAGCAATTCACAAACTGGCCGAGTAATAAAGGACAAATATCGTCCAAAAATCTGTTGAGGGAAGGCAACGAGGCGGACTTGAAAGCGAGGCAGAATAGCAGGAAACAGATTTCAAGAGGTACGTTGGAATCGCCTTTAAAGCACAGGAAGAGGGGCACAACTTCGACAATGATGCACTTGGCCAAAAAGGGCGTATGCGTTTTCTCCTGAATATATTCAGGAGAAAACGCATACGCCCTTTTTGGCCAAGCAAGCAAGCGGGCAATGCAAATCTGCACTACAAAGAAGTATCACTTCCCACCGGTCAAAAGGGACATCCACAAAATGTGTAAAAACGAGAAAGGGAAGACAGGCCCCGGAGAACAGGGAGCATTGTTATGCTGTTGGGCGGGATGTAAATTGCCAACTGCCTCTCTGGAGGAGTGCATTGTGTTCCCTAAAACAAGTAAACAACAGAGCTACAGAGCCAAGGGCACTTCCAGTCTAGGGAATATAAATTGGGAAAACTCAAAATCAATAAGACAGAGCCAACCCAATATTTAGGGCTGCACTGCTTACAAGGACCTCAACTTGGGTACACCTTAAATATCCCAGAATATATAAAAATGGTTCAAAAAATTATGGTACTTACGTACAATGGAGTATCCCTCAGCCATGAAATCAATGTCATAAGACCAGTAGCAGCAAAATGGGTGGATTCTGGTACGATGATTCTAAGTGAAATAAGTCACACAGAAAAAGAAACTTATCATAAGATATCACTTATGAAGATCCTGTAAACATGGCTACACTTGAACTGAGTTAGGAAAGAGAACAGTGTCTCACATTTAGAAAACACTCTTATGCCTGCTTAAGGGGGAAGGAGAGGTGGGGTGATGCATAAAACCAGAGTTTGATATAAGCACAGGTACCGTTCCATAAATCAACTATGGAATAGACAAGACCTACACCTTCCTCAGTGAAAGTGACTAAAATCCTATATTTCCCAGAGAGGAATATATCTGACTAGTAAGAATCTTAAAACCTATGTATTGATATGTCTCCGTAAGGGAATCAAGTGTGTCAAGACTGGCATAAACATGGCAGCGAGAATCAGCTCCAACCCAGTATAAAAAGGAATTTCAAAAACAAAACAAAAAACTGGGAAATTCTTTACAATTCCTTCAGGGTCTCTGATGAAACCTGGAATGACCCTCTCTACAACGACAGCTGGATGTGGCATAAGGAGGGACACTTGGGACTGAGAGGATTGGTGAGATTGGGTTAGCAAATGCAGACCCTTTAAAGCACAAATGCCTGGCACCCAATCCATGGGTCCCAACTCTCCAGGTTGAAGGAAATATTACTAGAGCTATAACATGTACGGGAAACCTAGAGAACGGACACACTGTGAATACGAAAGGTTTCTAAAACTCAACGAATAGTCCCTCTCCTGGTGCTCCGGTTTGACTTTCCATCTGCTTTACTATCAACCTCCCAATTTGGAGAGACAGCCCCTTTAACCTCCTGGTTCGCACAGGTTGTCAATTTGGCAGAGGATGAAAGGGAAGAGGGAGAACCAATGAGAGAGTAGCTGTTAGGCATTTGGACAGGCACATATCACTGTAATTTCCTGGCAGGAAGAAGAATTAACCAAAGTCTCAGCCACCCACCGGGAACCAGCATAGGTCCTGAACCAAAATTTTGAACTTGCGGTCAGCTCACCAAAAACGAGTTGAAAAATGGAGCTCAGGGGCACAGCAATTCACAAACTGGCCGAGTAATAAAGGACAACTATCATCCAAAAATCTGTTGACGGAAGGCAACGAGGCGGACTTGAAAGCGAGGCAGAATAGCAGGAAACAGATTTCAAGAGGTACGTTGGAATCGCCTTTAAAGCACAGGAAGAGGGGCACAACTTCGACAATGATGCACTTGGCCAAAAAGGGCGTATGCGTTTTCTCCTGAATATATTCAGGAGAAAACGCATACGCCCTTTTTGGCCATGCAAGCAAGCGGGCAATGCAAATCTGCACTACAAAGAAGTATCACTTCCCACCGGTCAAAAGGGACATCCACAAAATGTGTAAAAACCAGAAAGGCAAGACAGGCCCTGGAGAACAGGGAGCCTTGTTATGCTGATGGGCGAGATGTAAATTGCAAACAGCCTCTCTGGAGGAGTGCATTGTGTTCCCTAAAACAAGTAAAGAACAGAGCTACAGAGCCAAGGGCACTTCCAGTCTAGGGAATATACCTTGGGAAAACTGAAAATCAATAAGACAGAGCCACCCCAAAATTTAGGGCTGCACTGCTTACAAGGACCTCAACTTGGTTACACCTTAAATATCCCAGGAAATATAAAAATGGTTCAAAATATTGTGATACTTACGTACGATGGGATATCCCTCAGCCTCGAAATCAATGTCATGAGACCAGTAGCAGCAAAATGGGTGGATTAGGGTACAATGATTCTAAGTGAAATAAGTCACAGAGAAAAAGAAACTTATCATAAGATATCACTTATGAAGATCCTGTAAACATGGCTACACTTGAACTGAGTTAGGAAAGTGAACAGTGTCTCTCATTTAGAAAACACTCTTATGCCTGCTTAAGGGGGAAGGAGAGGTGGAGTGATGCATAAAACCAGAGTTTGATATAAGCACAGGTACCGTTCCAAAAACCAACTATGTAATAGACAAGACCTACACCTTCCTCAGTGAAAGGGACTCAAAACCCCATATTTCCCGCAGAGGAAAATATCTGACTAGTAAGAATCTTAAAACCTATGTATTGATATGTCTCCGTAAGGGAATCAAGTGTGTCTAGACAGGCATAACCATGGCAGCGAGAATCAGCTCAAACCCACTATAAAAAGGAATTTCAAAAACAAAACAAAAAAACTGGGAAATTCTTTACAATTCCTTCAGGGTCTCTGATGAAACCTGGAATGACCCTATGTACAACGACAGCTGGATGAGGCATAAGGCTGGACACATGGAACTGAGAGGATGGGTGAGATTGGGTGAGCAAATGCAGACCCTTTAAAGCACAAAGGCCTGGCACCCATTCCATGGTTCCCAACTCTCCAGGTTGAAGGGAATATTACTACAGTTATAACATGTACAGGAAACCTAGAGAATGGACCCACTGTTAAAACGAAATGTTTCTAAAACTCAACGAATAGTCCCTCTCCTGGTGCTCCGGTTTTACTTTCCATCTGCTTTACTATCAATCTCCCAACTTGGAGAGACAGCCCCTTTAACCTCCTTGTTCGCACAGGTTTCCAAATTGGCAGAGGATGAAAGGGAAGAGGGAAAACCAATGAGAGAAGAGCTGTTATGCATTAGGATGGGCACATATCACTCTAACTTCCCGGCAGGAAGAAGAATTAACCAAAGTCTCAGCCCCCAACCGGGAACCAGCATAGGTCCTGAACCAAAATTTTGGACTTGCGGTCAGCTCACCAAAAACGAGTTGCAAAATGGAGCTCAAGGGCACAGCAATTCACAAACTGGCAGAGTAATAAAGGACAACTATCGTCCAAAAATCTGTGAAGGCTAGGCAACGAGGCGAACTTGAAAGCGAGGCAGAATAGCAGGAAACAGATTTCAAGAGGTTCGTTGGAATCGCCTATAAAGCAGAGAAAGAGAGGCACAACTTCGAAAATGATGCACTTGGCCAAAAAATGCGTATGTGTTTTCCTCTGAATATATTCAGGAGAAAACGCATATGCCTTTTTTGGCCAAGCAAGCAAGCGGGCAATGCAAATCTGCACTACAAAGAAGTATCACTTCCCACCAGTCAAAAGGGACTTCCAGAAAATGTGTAAAAACCAGAAAGGTAAGAGAGGCCCTGTAGAACAGGGAGCCTTGATATGCTGATGGGCGGGATGTAAATTGCCAACTGCCTCTCTGGAGGAGTGCATTGTGTTCCCTAGAACAAGTAAACAACAGAGCTACAGACCAAAGTTCACTTCCAGTCTAGGGAATATATTTTGGGAAAACTGAAAATCAATAAGACTGAGCCAGCCCAATATTTAGGGCTTCACTGCTTCAAGAACCTCATCTTGAGTACACCTTAAATATCCCAGGAAATATAAAAATGGTTCAAAAAATTGTGGTACTTACCTAAGATGGGATATCCCTCAGCCATGAAATCAATGTCATAAGACCAGTAGCAGCAAAATGAGTGGATTCATGTACGATGATTCTAAGTGAAATAAGTCGCACAGAAAAAGAAACTTATCATAAGATATCACTCATGAAGATCCTGTAAACATGGCTACACTTGAACTGAGTTAGGAAAGGGAACAGAGTCCAACATTTAGAAAACACACTTATGCCTGCTTAAGGGGGAAGGAGAGGTCGGGTGATGCATAAAACCAGAGTTTGATATAAGCACAGGTTCCGTTCCAAAAACCAACTATGGAATAGACAAGACCTACACCTTCCTCAGTGAAAGGGACTCAAAACCACATATTTCCCACAGAGGAATATATCGGACTAGTAAGAATCTTAAAACCTATGTATTGATATGTCTCCGTAACGGAATCAAGTGTGTCTAGACTGGCATAAACATGGCAGCGAGAATCAGCTCAAACCCACTATAAAAAGGAATTTCAAAAACAAAAGAAAAAAATGGGAAATTCTTTACAATTCCTTCAGGGTCTCTGATGAAACCTGGAATGACCCTATCTACAATGACAGCTGGATGTGGCATAATGCTGGACACTTGGGACTGCGAGGATTGGTGAGATTGGGCGAGCAAATGCAAACCCTTAAAAGCAATAATGCATGGCACCCATTCCATGGGTCCCAACTCTCCAGGTTGAAGGGAATATTACTACAGCTATAACATGTACAGGAAAACTAGAGAATTGACACACTGTGAATACGAAAGGTTTCTAAATATCAACGAATAGTCCCTCCCCTGGTGCTCTGCTTTGACTTTCCAACTGCTTTACTATCAATCTCCCAACTTGGAGATACAGCGCCTTTAACTTCCTGGTTCGCACAGGTTGCCAATTTGGCAGAGGATGAAGGGGAAGAGGGAGAACCAATGAGAGAGTAGCTGTTAGGCATTTGGACGGGCACATGTCACTCTAATTTCCCGGCAGGAAGAAGAATTAACCAAAGTCTCAGCCACCCACTGGGAACCTGTATAGGTCCTGAAACAAAATTTTGGACTTGCGGTCAGCTCACAAAAAACGAGTTGAAAAATGGAGCTCAGGGTCACAGCAATTCACAAACTGGCAGAGTAATAAAGGACAACTATCGTCCAAAAATCTGTTGAGGGAAGGCACCGAGGCGGACTTGAAAGTGAGGCAGAATAGCAGCAAACGGATTTCAAGAAGTACGTTGGAATCGTCTTTAAAGCACAGGAAGAGGGGCACAACTTCGACAATGATGCACTTGGCCAAAAAGGGCGTATGCGTTTTCTCCTGAATATATTCAGGAGAAAACGCATACGCCCTTTTTGGCCAAGCAAGCAAGTGGGCAATGCAAATCTGCACTACAAAGAAGTGTCACTTCCCACCGGTCAAAAGGGACATCCACAAAATGTGTAAAATTCAGAAAGGCCAGACATGCCCTGGAGAACAGAGAGGGTTATTGTGCTGATGCGAGTGATGTAAATTGCCATCTGCCTCTCTGGAGGAGTTCATTGTGTTCCCTAAAACAAGTAAACAACAGAGCTACAGAGCCAAGGGCACTTCCAGTCTAGGGAATATACATTGGGAAAACTGAAAATCAATAAGACAGAGCCACCCCAATATTTAGGGCTGCACTGCTTACAAGAACCTCAACTTGGGTACACCATAAATATCCCAGGAAATATAAAAATGGTTCAAAATATTGTGATACTTACGTACGATGGGATATCCCTCAGCCTCGAAATCAATGTCATGAGACCAGTAGCAGCAAAATGGGTGGATTAGGGTACAATGATTCTAAGTGAAATAAGTCACAGAGAAAAAGAAACTTATCATAAGATATCACTTATGAAGATCCTGTAAACATGGCTACACTTGAACTGAGTTAGGAAAGTGAACAGTGTCTCTCATTTAGAAAACACTCTTATGCCTGCTTAAGGGGGAAGGAGAGGTGGGGTGATGCATAAAACCAGAGTTTGATATAAGCACAGGTACCGTTCCAAAAACCAACTATGGAATAGACAAGACCTACACCTTCCTCAGTGAAAGGGACTCAAAACCCCATATTTCCCGCAGAGGAAAATATCTGACTAGTAAGAATCTTAAAACCTATGTATTGATATGTCTCCGTAAGGGAATCAAGTGTGTCTAGACAGGCATAACCATGGCAGCGAGAATCAGCTCAAACCCACTATAAAAAGGAATTTCAAAAACAAAACAAAAAAACTGGGAAATTCTTTACAATTCCTTCAGGGTCTCTGATGAAACCTGGAATGACCCTATGTACAACGACAGCTGGATGAGGCATAAGGCTGGACACATGGAACTGAGAGGATGGGTGAGATTGGGTGAGCAAATGCAGACCCTTTAAAGCACAAAGGCCTGGCACCCATTCCATGGTTCCCAACTCTCCAGGTTGAAGGGAATATTACTACAGTTATAACATGTACAGGAAACCTAGAGAATGGACCCACTGTGAAAACGAAATGTTTCTAAAACTCAACGAATAGTCCCTCTCCTGGTGCTCCGGTTTTACTTTCCATCTGCTTTACTATCAATCTCCCAACTTGGAGAGACAGCCCCTTTAACCTCCTTGTTCGCACAGGTTTCCAAATTGGCAGAGGATGAAAGGGAAGAGGGAAAACCAATGAGAGAAGAGCTGTTATGCATTAGGATGGGCACATATCACTCTAACTTCCCGGCAGGAAGAAGAATTAACCAAAGTCTCAGCCCCCAACCGGGAACCAGCATAGGTCCTGAACCAAAATTTTGGACTTGCGGTCAGCTCACCAAAAACGAGTTGCAAAATGGAGCTCAAGGGCACAGCAATTCACAAACTGGCAGAGTAATAAAGGACAACTATCGTCCAAAAATCTGTGAAGGCTAGGCAACGAGGCGAACTTGAAAGCGAGGCAGAATAGCAGGAAACAGATTTCAAGAGGTTCGTTGGAATCGCCTATAAAGCAGAGAAAGAGAGGCACAACTTCGAAAATGATGCACTTGGCCAAAAAATGCGTATGTGTTTTCCTCTGAATATATTCAGGAGAAAACGCATATGCCTTTTTTGGCCAAGCAAGCAAGCGGGCAATGCAAATCTGCACTACAAAGAAGTATCACTTCCCACCAGTCAAAAGGGACTTCCAGAAAATGTGTAAAAACCAGAAAGGTAAGAGAGGCCCTGTAGAACAGGGAGCCTTGATATGCTGATGGGCGGGATGTAAATTGCCAACTGCCTCTCTGGAGGAGTGCATTGTGTTCCCTAGAACAAGTAAAAAACAGAGCTACAGACCAAAGTTCACTTCCAGTCTAGGGAATATATTTTGGGAAAACTGAAAATCAATAAGACTGAGCCAGCCCAATATTTAGGGCTTCACTGCTTCAAGAACCTCATCTTGAGTACACCTTAAATATCCCAGGAAATATAAAAATGGTTCAAAAAATTGTGGTACTTACCTAAGATGGGATATCCCTCAGCCATGAAATCAATGTCATAAGACCAGTAGCAGCAAAATGAGTGGATTCATGTACGATGATTCTAAGTGAAATAAGTCGCACAGAAAAAGAAACTTATCATAAGATATCACTCATGAAGATCCTGTAAACATGGCTACACTTGAACTGAGTTAGGAAAGGGAACAGAGTCCAACATTTAGAAAACACACTTATGCCTGCTTAAGGGGGAAGGAGAGGTCGGGTGATGCATAAAACCAGAGTTTGATATAAGCACAGGTTCCGTTCCAAAAACCAACTATGGAATAGACAAGACCTACACCTTCCTCAGTGAAAGGGACTCAAAACCACATATTTCCCACAGAGGAATATATCGGACTAGTAAGAATCTTAAAACCTATGTATTGATATGTCTCCGTAAGGGAATCAAGTGTGTCTAGACTGGCATAAACATGGCAGCGAGAATCAGCTCAAACCCACTATAAAAAGGAATTTCAAAAACAAAAGAAAAAAATGGGAAATTCTTTACAATTCCTTCAGGGTCTCTGATGAAACCTGGAATGACCCTATCTACAATGACAGCTGGATGTGGCATAATGCTGGACACTTGGGACTGCGAGGATTGGTGAGATTGGGCGAGCAAATGCAAACCCTTTAAAGCAATAATGCATGGCACCCATTCCATGGGTCCCAACTCTCCAGGTTGAAGGGAATATTACTACAGCTATAACATGTACAGGAAAACTAGAGAATTGACACACTGTGAATACGAAAGGTTTCTAAATATCAACGAATAGTCCCTCCCCTGGTGCTCTGCTTTGACTTTCCAACTGCTTTACTATCAATCTCCCAACTTGGAGATACAGCGCCTTTAACTTCCTGGTTCGCACAGGTTGCCAATTTGGCAGAGGATGAAGGGGAAGAGGGAGAACCAATGAGAGAGTAGCTGTTAGGCATTTGGACGGGCACATGTCACTCTAATTTCCCGGCAGGAAGAAGAATTAACCAAAGTCTCAGCCACCCACTGGGAACCTGTATAGGTCCTGAAACAAAATTTTGGACTTGCGGTCAGCTCACAAAAAACGAGTTGAAAAATGGAGCTCAGGGTCACAGCAATTCACAAACTGGCAGAGTAATAAAGGACAACTATCGTCCAAAAATCTGTTGAGGGAAGGCACCGAGGTGGACTTGAAAGTGAGGCAGAATAGCAGCAAACAGATTTCAAGAAGTACGTTGGAATCGCCTTTAAAGCACAGGAAGAGGGGCACAACTTCGACAATGATGCACTTGGCCAAAAAGGGCGTATGCGTTTTCTCCTGAATATATTCAGGAGAAAACGCATACGCCCTTTTTGGCCAAGCAAGCAAGTGGGCAATGCAAATCTGCACTACAAAGAAGTGTCACTTCCACCGGTCAAAAGGGATATCCAAAAATGTGTAAAAACCAGAAAGGCAAGACAGGCCCTGGAGAACAGGGAGCCTTGTTATGCTGATGGGCGGGATGTAAATTGCCAACTGCCTCTCTGGAGGAGTGCATTTTGTTCCCTAAAAGAAGTAAACAACAGAGCTACAGAGCCAAGGGCACTTCCAGTCTAGGGAATATACATTGGGAAAACTGAAACTCAAAAAGACACAGCCAACTCAAAATTTAGGGCTGCACTGCTTAGAGAAACCTCAACTTGGGTACAACATAAATATCCCAGGAAATATAAAAACGGTTCAAAAAATTGTGGTACTTACCTAAGATGGAATATGCCTCAGCCATTAAATCAATGTCATAAGACCAGTAGTAGCAAAATGAGTGGATTCAGGTACGATGATTCTAAGTGAAATTAGTCACACAGAAAAAGAAACTTATCATAAGATATCACTCATGATGATCCTGTAAACATGGCTACACTTGAACTGAGTTAGGAAAGAGAACAGAGTCTCACATTTAGAAAACACTCTTATGCCTGTTTAAGGGGGAAGCAGAGTTGGGGTGATGCATAAAACCAGAGTTTGATATAAGCAGAGGTACCGTTCCAAAAACCAACTATGGAATAGACAAGACCTACACCTTCCTCTGTGAAAGTTACTCAAAACCCCATATTTCCCACAGAGGAATATATCTGACTAGTAAGAATCTTAAAACGTATGTATTGATATGTCTCTGTAAGGGAATCAAGTGTGTCTAGACTGGCATAAACATGTCACCGAGAATCAGCTCAAACCCACTATAAAAGGAATTTCAAAAACAAAACAAAAAAACAGGAAAATTCTTTACAATTCCTTCAGGGTCTCTGATGAAACCTGGAATGACCCTTTCTACAATGACAGCTGGATGTGGCATAAGGCTGGACACTTGGGACTGAGAAGATTGGTGAGATGGCGTGAGCAAATGCAGACCCTTTAAAGCAATAATGCATGGCACCCATTCCATGGGTCCCAACTCTCCAGGTTGAAGGGAATATTAGTATAGCTATAACATGTATAGGAAACCTAGAGAATGGACACACTGTGAATATGAAAGATTTCTAAAACTCAAAAAATATTCCCTCTCATGGTGCTCTGGTTTGATTTTCCACTGCTTTAGTGTCAATCTCTCAACTTGGAGAGACAGCCCCTTTAACCTCCTGGTTCGCACAGGTTGCCAATTTGGCAGAGGATGAAAGGGAAGAGGGAGAACCAATGACAGAGTAGCTCTTAGGCATTTGGACGGGAACATGTCACTCTAATTTCCCGGCAGGAAGAATAATTAACCAAAGCCTCAGCCACCAACCAGGAACCAGTATAGGTCCTGAACAAAACTTTTGGACTTGCGGTCAGCTCACAAAAAACGAGTTTAATAATAGAGCTTAGGGGCACAGCAATTCACAAACTGGCAGAGTAATAAAAGACAACTATCATCCAAAAATCTGTTGAGGGAAGGCAACGAGGCGGACTTGAAAGCCAGGCAAAATGGCAGGAAACTGATTTCGAGAGGTACGTTGGAATTGCCTTTAAAGCACAGGAAGATGGGCACAACTTCAACAATGGTCCACTTGGCCAAAAAGGGCGTATGCGTTTTCTCCTGAATATATTCAGGAGAAAACGCATACGCCCTTTTTGACCAAGCAGGCAAGGGGGCAATGCAAATCTTAACTACAAAGAAGTATCACTTCCGACCATTAAAAAGGGACATCCACAAAATGTGTAAAATTCAGAAAGGCCAGACATGCCCTGGAGAACAGAGAGGGTTATTGTGCTGATGCGAGTGATGTAAATTGCCATCTGCCTCTCTGGAGGAGTTCATTGTGTTCCCTAAAACAAGTAAACAACAGAGCTACAGAGCCAAGGGCACTTCCAGTCTAGGGAATATACATTGGGAAAACTGAAAATCAATAAGACAGAGCCACCCCAATATTTAGGGCTGCACTGCTTACAAGAACCTCAACTTGGGTACACCATAAATATCCCAGGAAAGATAAAAATGGTTCAAAACATTGTGGTACTTACATACGATGGAATATCCCTCACCCATACAATCAATGTCACAAGAACAGTAGCAGCAAAATGAGAGGATTCAGGTACGATGATTCTAAGTGAAATGCGTCACACAGAAAAAGAAACTTATCATAAGATATCACTTTTGAAGATCCTGTAAACATGGCTACACTTGAACTGAGTTAGGAAAGAGAACAGAGTCTCACATTTGGAAAACACTCTTATGCCTGCTTAAGGGGGAAGGAGAGGTGGGGTGATGCATAAAACCAGAGTTTGATATAAGCACAGGTACCATGCCAAAAACCAACTAAGGAATAGACAAGACCTATACCTTCCTCAGAGAAAGGGATTCAAAACACAATATTTCCCACAGAGGAATATATCTGACTAGTAAGAATCTTAAAACCTATGTATTGATATCTCTCCGTAAGGGAATCAAGTGTGTCTAGACTGGCATAAACATGGCAGCGAGAATCAGCTCAAACCCACTATGAAAAGGAATTACAAAAACAAAAGAAAACAAAAAAGGAAATTTTTCACAATTCCTTCAAGATCTCTGATGAAACGTGGAATGACCCTATCTACAGTGACAACTGGATGTGGCATAAGGCTGGACACTTGGGAATGGGAAGATTGGTGAGATTGGGTGAGCAAATGCAGACCCTTTAAAGCAATAATGCATGGCACCCATTCCATGGGTCCCAATTCTCCAGGTTGATGGGAATATTACTACAGCTATAATATGTACAAGAAACCTAGGGAATGGACACACTGTGAATACGAAAGATTTCTAAAACTCAACGAATAGTCCCGCTCCTGGTGCTCCCGTTTGACTTTCCTACTGCTTTACTATCAATCTCCCAACTTGGAGAGACAGCCCCTTTAACCTACTGGTTCGCACAGGATGCCAGTTTGGCTAAGGATGAAAGTGAAGAGGGAGAACCAATGAGAGAGTAGCTGTTAGGCATTTGGACGGGCACATGTCTATCTAATTTCCCAGCAGGAAGAAGAATTAACCAAAGTCTCAGGCCCCCATCGGAAACCAGTATAGGTCCTGAACCAAAATTTTGGACTTGCGGTCAGCTCACAAAAAACGAGTAGAATAATGGAGCTCAGGGGCACAGCAATTCACAAACTGGCAGAGTAATAAAGGACAAATATCAACAAAAATCTGGTGAGGGAAGGCAACGAGGCGGACATGAAAGTGAGGCAGAATAGCAGGAAACAGATTTCAAGAGGTACGTTGGAATCACGTTTAAAGCACAGAAAGAGGGGCAAAATTTCAAAAATGATGCACTTGGCCAAATAGAGCATATGCGTTTTCTCATGAATATATTCAGGAGAAAACGCATACGCCCTTTTTGGCCAAGCAAGCAGGCGGGCAATGAAAATCTGCACTACAAAGAAGTATCACTTTCCACAGGTCTAAAAGGGACATCCACGAAATGTGTAAAAACCAGAAAGGCAAGACAGGCCCTGGAGAACAGGGAGTCTTGTTATGCTGATGGGCGGGATGTAAATTGCCACCTGCATCTCTGGAGGAGTGCATTGTGTTCCCAAAAACAAGTAAACAACAGAACTACGGAGCCAAGGGCACTTCCAGTCTAGGGAATATTCCTTGGGAGAACTGAATATCAATAAGACAGAGCCACCCCAAAATTTAGGGCTGCACTGATTACAAGAACCTCAACTTGGGTACACCTTAAATATTCCAGGAAATATGAAAATGGTTCAAAAAATTGTGGTACTTACGTACGATGGAATATCCCTCAGCCATGAAGTCAATGTCATAAGACCAGTAGCAGCAAAATGAGTAGATACAAGTACGATGATTCTAAGTGAAATAAGTCACACAGAAAAAGAAACTTATCATAAGATATCACTTATGAAGATCCTGTAAACATGGCTACACTTGAACTGAGTTAGGAAAGAGAACAGAGTCTCACATTTAGAAAGCACTCTTTGCCTGCTTCAGGGGGAAGGAGACGTGGGGTGATGCATAAAACTGGAGTTTCATATAAGCACAGGTACTGTTCCAAAAACTAACTATGGAATAGACAAGAGCTACACCTTCCTCAGTGAAAGGGACTCAAAACCCCATATTTCCCACAGAGGAATATATCTGACTTGTAAGAATCTTAAAACCTATTTATTGATATGTCTGCATAAGGTAATCAAGTGTGTCTAGACTGGCATAAACATGGCAGCGAGAACCAGATCAAACCCACTATAAAAAGGAATTTAAAAACAGAACAAAAAAAAATGTAAATTCTTCACAATTCCTTCAGGGTCTCTGATGAAACCTGGACTGACCCAATCTACAACGACAGCTGGAGGTGGCATAAGGCTGGACACTTGGGACTGAGAGGATTGGTGAGATTCGGTGAGCAAATGCAGACCCTTTAAAGCAATAATGAATGGCACGCATTCCATTGTTCCCAACTCTCCAGCTTGAAGGGACTATTACTACAGATATAACATGTAAGGGAAAAATAGAGAATGGACAAACTGTGAATATGAAAGGTTTCTAAAACTCAACGAATAGTCCCTCTCCTGTTGCTCCGGTTTGATTTTCCAACTGCTTTTCTATCAATCTCCCAACTTGGATAAACAGCCCCTTTAACCTCCTGGTTCGCACAGGTTGCCAATTTGGCAGAGGATGAAAGGGAAGAGGGAGAACCAGTGAGAGAGTAGCTCTAAGGCATTTGGACGGCCACATGTCACTCTAATTTCCCAGCAGGAAGAAGAATTTACCAAAGTCTCAGCCCCCCACCGGGAACCAGTATAGGTCCTGAACCACAATTTTGGACTTTCGGTCAGCTCACAAAAAACAAGTTGAAAAATGGAGCTAAGGGGCACAGCAATTCACAAACAGGCAGAGTAATAAAGACAACTATTGTCCAAAAATCTGTTGAGGGAAGGCAACGAGGTGGACTTGAAAGCTAGGCAGAATAGCAGGAAACAGATTTCAAGTGGTACGTTGGAATTGACTTTAAAGCACAGGATGAGGGGCACAACTTCAACAATGTTGCACTTGAGCAAAAAGGGCATATGCATTTTCTCCTGAATATATTCAGGAGAAAACGCATACACCCTTTTTGGCCAAGCAATCAAGCGGGAAATGCAAATCTGCACTACAAAGAAGTATCACTTCCGACTGTTCAAAAGGGACATCCACAAAATGTGTAAAATCCAGAAAGGCAAGACCGGCCCTGGAGAACAGGGAGGCTTGTTTTGCTGATGGGCGGGTTGTAAACTGCCAACTGCATCTCTGGAGGAGTGCATTGTGTTCCCTAAAACAAGTAAACAACAGAGCTACAGAGCCAAGGGCACTTCCAGTCTAGGGAATATACCTTGGGAAACCTGAAAATCAATAAGACAGAGCCACCCCAGAATTTAAGGGTGCACTGCTTACAAGAACCTCAACTTGGGTACACCTTAAATATCCCAGGAAATATAAAAATGGTTCAAAACATTGTGGTACTTCCGTACGATGGAATATCCCTCAGCCATGCAATCAATGGCATAAGACCAGTAGCAGCAAAATGAGTGGATTGAGGTATGATGCTTCTAAGTGAAATAAGTCACACAGAAAAAGAAACTTATATTAAGATATCACTTATGAAGATCCTGTAAACATGGCTACACTGGAACTCAGTTAAGAAAGAGAACAGAGTCTCACCTTTGGAAACAATCTGATGCCTGCTTAAGGGGGAATGAGAGGTGGGGTGATGCATAAAACCAGAGTTTGATATAAGCACAGGTACCGTTCCAAACACAAACTATGAAATAGACAAGACCTACACCTTCGTCAGTGAAAGGGACCCGAGGCATCTGTGAGTAACCGTGAGCTGAGCCCCAGGCCAGCTGTTGTTGAACTTTTCCCACCCTTCCCATGTAAAACACCTGAATATGTACAAGGGCTTGAAAGCCTAGAGGAAGGGGTGTGGAGCCACACCAGCGACAGCACACAGGCCAACTTGGTGCCTGCAGGCCAGCCAGTATGGTCCTGGACCTGGTCGCTCTTCTGGAAGCTTTCCATTGCCCTTCCTGAGATACCCCTCCTGTCCCGGCACCCACTGCTTTTTTCCTTCCTCACCTCTGTCCGGAGAGAAATTCCAGTGGAAGGTATGTGTGCCACACCCTCTTCTTTACAGGTGGAAGCCTGGCATCTCCTGCAGAAAGCCCAGCAGAGACCCACTCACACCGGGCCACCCACAAAGCCATGGCCCCTCACTCCCTCCCACCAGCACAGCCCCGAGATTGCTGACGGGGCAGAGAATATGGAGTCAGCCACAGCTTCAGGGGCTATTGCTGCCTGCAGCGCTGTTTATATTGACCTCAACCCAGGCACACCTGGGGAGGGCCGGCCGGCAGGGTCAGGCTACCCAGGTCAGCTAATCCTCAGCCCTCAGGGAATCACATTGTTGAAAATGGACCTCGCTAAGGCAGAATAGAAGCCAAGGAATAAAAGGACACAATGACATTTGCAGCACCGTAGGTGTGTCTAGAGGTAATCACGTGACTTGTAGTAAGTCAGAAAGTGAAAGACACATATCATATCATATCTCTTATAGGTGTGACCGAAAAATGGATACCAGGGCAGATATTTCCACGGAGAAGGGCAATCAGAGATTCATTCAACAAACTTATGGTTCACCAATGGAAAGGTGTGAGGATTGGTTTCATTATGATATTGGGGTTAACAGACATATACAAACACAGGTGACATATATAATCACCAAAGACCTACAGAATACCAAGAGAAGACTACTCAACATTCTGTCATAAGGTACATGGGAAAAGGATCCCAGGAAGAACAGACATATGTATATGTGTAAAAGAACCACATCTTCCACACCTACAACAAGCCAAACATTGTAATCAAATTTGCTGTAATAAAAAATAAAAAAATAAATTAAAAACACGAACAAGAAGTAGTGAGACAAACTTGAGGGGCTTTCTCCTGGCGCATTCCATTCTAAATTCCAATCTAGAACACGACTTCCATTGAGGCTCTGTTGCCCCAGTAACCAGATTTGGTAAGGGAGACCTGCTGCCACCTTGTGGCCGTTTCACACAACAGCAGCTTTAATCCCAGTGCTAATGGTCAGTTGATATTCAAAATCATTGCAGGCCTGTAAATGACACCTGCCCTGAAAACAAATCCTGGGTTCAGATATCGACCAAAAAATTCAAAGGACGTCCATATTTCAAAACGACAGTTTCAAAAGGCATATTTTACACACATTAGTGTTCTGCTTCTTTTTCTTTCTTTCTTTTTTTGTTAAAAAAACGGGAATGGCAAAAAGCATCCCTCAGAATGGGCGAAAATATTTGCAAACGAATCAATGGACAAAGGTTTAATCTCCAATATATATAAAGAGCTCATGCAGCTTAATATTAAAAAAACAAACAACCCAATACAAAAATGGGCAGAAGATCTAAAGAGACGTTTCTTCAAAGAAGACACAGAGATGGCCAAGACGCACATGAAAAGCTGCTCAACATCACTAATTATTAGAGAAATGCAAATCAAAACTACAATGAGGTATCACCTCACACCTGTTACAATTGGCATCATCAGAAAATCTACAAACAACGAATTCTGGGGAGGGTGTGGACAAAAGGATCCCTCTTCCACTAGTGGTGGAAATGTAAATTGATACAGTCACGATGGAGAACAGTATGGAGTTTCCTTAAAAAAACTAGAAATAGAATTACCATATGATCCAGCAATCCCACTTCTGGGCATATACCCAGAGAAAACCATAAATCAAAAAGGCACATTCACCACAATGCTCATTTCAGCACTATTTACGATAGCCAGGTAATGGAAGCAACCTAAATACCCACAGACAGACGAATGGATAAAGATGTGGTACATATATAAAATGGAATATTACTCAGCCATAAGAAGGAATGAAAGTGGGTCATTTGTAGAGACGTCGATGGATCTAGAGACTGTCATACAGAATGAAGTAAGTCAGAAAGAGAAAAACAAATATTGTATATTAATGCATATATGTGGAACCTAGAAAAATGGTACAGATGAACTGGTTTGCAGGGAAGAAATAGAGACACAAAGGTAGAGAACACACGTATGGACACCAAGTGTGGGAAGCCATGGGGAGGGGGTGTTGGGGTGAGTTGGGAGATTTGGATTGACCTGTATACATGTATATGCATAAAATACATAACTAATAATAACCTGCTGTATAAAAAATAAATAAAATTAAATTTCAAAATTTTTAAAAATAAAATTTAAAAATAAAACAGAAAAAAGTTCTTCCCTTCACACAGATGTATTTATATGAATGAATTATTTCCATGCTTATATCTATAAATACATAAAAGAGGAATAAAATCTAACTTGAACCAAAAAAGAAAAAAAAAAACCTGAACCTATGAGTTAGACAGAGGAAAACACAATCAGGGCACTTGCTCCATCGGTAAACAATTCTGAAATTGGTCAGAGGTGGGTAATCATCTCCCATAGAGCTAGCAGCCCACTCCTATTAAAGGAGCGTCCTCATTGCAAAGCGGGGGGCCATGCCGAGGCATCTGTGAGTAACCGTGAGCTGAGCCCCAGGCCAGCTGCTGTTGAACTTTTCCCACCCTTCCCAGGTAAAACACCTGAATATGTACAAGGGCTTGAAAGCCTAGAGGAAGGGCCATGGAGCCACACCAGCGACAGCACACAGGCCAACTTCGTGCCTGCAGGCCAGTCAGGATGTTCCTGGCCCTGGGCGGTCTTCTGGAAGCTTTCCATTGCCCTGCCTGAGATACCCCTCCTGTCCCGGCCCCCACTGCTTTTTTCCTTCCTCACCTCTGTCCGGAGAGAAATTCCAGCGGAAGGTATGGGTGACACATCCTCTTCTTTACAGGTGGAAGCCTGGCAACTCCTGCAGAAAGTCCAGCAGAGACCCACTCACACCGGGCCACCCACAAAGCCGTGACCCCTCACTCCCTCCCACCAGCACAGCCCCGACACTGCTGACGGGGCAGAGAATATGGAGTCAGGCACAGCTTCAGGTTCTATTGCTGCCTGCAGTGCTGTTTATATTGACCTCAACCCAGGCACACGTGGGGAGGGCCGGCCGGCAGGGTCAGGCTACCCAGGTCAGCTAATCCTCAGCCCTCAGGGAATCACATTGTTGAAAATGGACCTCGCTAAGGCAGAATAGAAGCCAAGGAATAAAAGGACACAATGCCATTTGTAGCACCGTAGGTGTGTCTAGAGGTAAGCACGTGAGTTGATGTAAGTCAGAAAGTGAAAGACACATATCATATCATATCTCTTATAGGTGTGACCGAAAAATGGATACCAGGGCAGATATTTCCACGGAGAAGGGCAATCAGAGATTCATTCAACAAACTTATGGTTCACCAATGGAAAGGTGTGAGGATTGGTTTCATTATGATATTGGGGTTAACAGACATATACAAACACAGGTGACATATATAATCACCAAAGACCTACAGAATACCAAGAGAAGATTACTCAACATTCTGTCATAAGGTACATGGGAAAAGGATCCCAGGAAGAACAGACATATGTGTATGTGTAAAAGAACCACATCTTCCACACCTACAACAAGCCAAACATTGTAATCAAATTTGCTGTAATAAAAAATAAAAAATTAAATTAAAAACACGAACAAGAAGTAGTGAGACAAACTTGAGGGGCTTTCTCCTGGCACATTCCATTCTAAATTCCAATCTAGAACACGACTTCCATTGAGGCTCTGTTGCCCCAGTAACCAGATTTGGTAAGGGAGACCTGCTGCCACCTTGTGGCCGTTTCACACAACAGCAGCTTTAATCCCAGCGCTAATGGTCAGTTGATATTCAAAATCATTGCAGGCCTGTAAATGACACCTGCCCTGAAAACAAATCCTGGGTTCATATATCGACCAAAAAATTCAAAGGACGTCCATATTTCAAAACGACAGTTTCAAAAGGCATATTTTACACACATTAGTGTTCTGCTTCTTTTTCTTTCTTTCTTTTTTTGTTAAAAAAACGGGAATGGCAAACAGCATCCCTCAGAATGGGCGAAAATATTTGCAAACGAATCAATGAACAAAGGTTTAATCTCCAATATATATAAAGAGCTCATGCAGCTTAATATTAAAAAAACAAACAACCCAATACAAAAATGGGCAGAAGATCTAAAGAGACGTTTCTTCAAAGAAGACACAGAGATGGCCAAGACGCACATGAAAAGCTGCTCAACATCACTAATTATTAGAGAAATGCAAATCAAAACTACAATGAGGTATCACCTCACACCTGTTAGAATCGGCATCATCAGAAAATCTACAAACAACGAATTCTGGGGAGGGTGTGGACAAAAGGATCCCTCTTCCACTAGTGGTGGAAATGTAAATTGATACAGTCACGGTGGAGAACAGTATGGAGTTTCCTTAGAAAAACTAGAAATAGAATTACCATATGATCCAGCAATCCCACTTCTGGGCATATACCCAGATAAAACCATAAATCAAAAAGGCACATTCACCACAGTGCTCATTTCAGCACTATTTACGATAGCCAGGTAATGCAAACAACCTAAATACCCACAGACAGACGAATGGATAAAGATGTGGTACATATATAAAATGGAATATTACTCAGCCATAAGAAGGAATGAAACTGGGTCATTTGTAGAGACGTCGATGGATCTAGAGACTGTCATACAGAATGAAGTAAGTCAGAAAGAGAAAAACAAATATTGTATATTAATGCATATATGTGGAAGCTAGAAAAATGGTACAGATGAACTGGTTTGCAGGGAAGAAATAGAGACAGAGGTAGAGAACAGACGTATGGACACCAAGTGTGGGAAGCCATGGGGTGGTGGTGGTGGGATGAGTTGGGAGATTGGGATTGACCTGTATACATGTATATGCATAAAATACATAACTAATAATAACCTGCTGTATAAAAAATTAAATAAAATTAAATTTCAAAATTTTAAAAAATAAAATTTAAAAATAAAAGAGGAAAAAGTTCTTCCCTTCACACAGATGTATTTATATGAATTAATTATTTCCATGCTTATATCTATAAATACATAAAAGAGGAATAAAATCTAACTTGAACCAAAAAAGAAAAAAAAAAAAAACTGAACCCACCAGATAGACAGAGGAAAACACTATCAGGGCACTTGTTCCAGCGGTAAACAATTCTGAAATTGGTCAGAGGTGGGGAATCATCTCCCATAGAGCAAGCAGCCCACTCCTAATCAAGGGGCGTCCTCATTGCAAAGCTGGGGGCAATGCCGAGACATCTGTGAGTAACCGTGAGCTGAGCCCCAGGCCAGCTGCTCTTGAACTTTTCCCACCCTTCCCAGGTAAAACACCTGAATATGTACAAGGGCTTGAAAGCCTAGAGGAAGGGGCGTGGAGCCACACCAGCGACAGCACTCAGGCCAACATGGTGCCTGCAGGCCAGCCAGGATGGTCCTGGCCCTGGGCGCTCTTCTGGAAACATCCCATTGCCCTGCCTGAGATACCCCTCCTGTCCCGGCACCCACTGCTTTTTTCCTTCCTCACCTCTGTCCAGAGAGAAATTCCAGTGGATGGTAGAGGTGACACATCCTCTTCTTTACAGGTGGCAGCCTGGCAACTCTTGCAGAAAGTCCAGAAGAGACCCACTCACACTGGGCCACCCACAAAGCCGTGGCCCCTCACTCCCTCCCACCAGCACAGCCCCGACACTGCTGACGGGGCAGAGAATATGGAGTCAGGCACAGCTTCAGCGGCTATTGCTGCCTGCAGCGCTGTTTATATTGACCTCAACCCAGGCTCACCTGGGGAGGGCCGGCCGGCAGGGTCAGGCTACCCAGGTCAGCTAATCCTCAGCCCTCAGGGAATCACATTTTTGAAAATGGACCTCGCTTAGGCAGAATAGAAGCCAAGGAATAAAAGGACACAATGCCATTTGCAGCACCGTAGGTGTGTCTAGAGGTAATCACGTGACTTTTAGTAAGTCAGAAAGTGAAAGACACATATCATATCATATTTCTTATAGGTGTGACCAAAAAATGGATATCAGGGCAGATATTTCCACGGAGAAGGGCAATCAGAGATTCATTCAACAAACTTATGGTTCAAATGGAAGGGTGTGAGGATTTGTTTCATTATTATATTGGGGTTAACAGACATATACAAACACAGGTGACATATATAATGACCAAAGACCTACAGAATACCAAGAGAAGACTACTCAACATTCTGTCATAAGGTACATGGGAAAAGGATTTCAGGAATAACAGACATATGTGTATGTGTAAAAGAGCCACATCTTCCACACCTAGAACAAGCCAAACACTGTAATCAAATTACCTGTAATAAAAAATAAAAAATTAAATTAAAAACACGAACAAGAAGTAGTGAGACAAACTTGAGGGGCTTTCTCCTGGCACATTCCATTCTAAATTCCAATCTAGAACACGACTTCCATTGAGGCTCTGTTGCCCCAGTAACCAGATTTGGTAAGGGAGACCTGCTGCCACCTTGTGGCCGTTTCACACAACAGCAGCTTTAATCCCAGCGCTAATGGTCAGTTGATATTCAAAATCATTGCAGGCCTGTAAATGACACCTGCCCTGAAAACAAATCCTGGGTTCATATATCGACCAAAAAATTCAAAGGACGTCCATATTTCAAAACGACAGTTTCAAAAGGCATATTTTACACACATTAGTGTTCTGCTTCTTTTTCTTTCTTTCTTTTTTTGTTAATAAAACGGGTATGGCAAAAAGCATCCCTCAGAATGGGCGAAAATATTTGCAAACGAATCAATGGACAAAAGTTTAATCTCCAATATATATAAAGAGCTCATGCAGCTTAATATTAAAAAAACAAACAACCCAATACAAAAATGGGCAGAAGATCTAAAGAGACGTTTCTTCAAAGAAGACACAGAGATGGCCAAGACGCACATGAAAAGCTGCTCAACATCACTAATTATTAGAGAAATGCAAATCAAAACTACAATGAGGTATCACCTCACACCTGTTACAATTGACATCATCAGAAAATCTACAAACAACGAATTCTGGGGAGGGTGTGGACAAAAGGATCCCTCTTCCACTAGTGGTGGAAATGTAAATTGATACAGTCACGATGGAGAACAGTATGGAGTTTCCTTAAAAAAACTAGAAATAGAATTACCATATGATCCAGCAATCCCACTTCTGGGCATATACCCAGATAAAACCATAAATCAAAAAGGCACATTCACCACAATGCTCATTTCAGCACTATTTACGATAGCCAGGTAATGGAAGCAACCTAAATACCCACAGACAGACGAATGGATAAAGATGTGGTACATATATAAAATGGAATATTACTCAGCCATAAGAAGGAATGAAACTGGGTCATTTGTAGAGACGTCGATGGATCTAGAGACTGTCATACAGAATGAAGTAAGTCAGAAAGAGAAAAACAAATATTGTATATTAATGCATATATGTGGAACCTAGAAAAATGGTACAGATGAACTGGTTAGCAGGGAAGAAATAGAGACACAGAGGTAGAGAACACACGTATGGACACCAAGTGTGGGAGGCCATGGGGAGGTGGTGTTGGGATGAGTTGGGAGATTTGGATTGATCTGTATACATGTATATGCATAAAATACATAACTAATAATAACTTGCTGTATAAAAAAAGAAATAAAATTAAATTTCAAAATTTAAAAAAATAAAATTTAAAAATAAAACAGAAAAAAGTTCTTCCCTTCACACAGATGTATTTATATGAATGAATTATTTCCATGCTTATATCTATAAATACATAAAAGAGGAATAAAATCTAACTTGAACCAAAAAAGAAAAAAAAAAAAAAACCTGAACCCATGAATTAGACAGAGGAAGACACAATCAGGGCACTTGCTCCAGCGGTAAACAATTCTGAAATTGGTCAGAGGTGGGGAATCATCTCCCATAGAGCCAGCAGCCCACTCCTACACAAGGAGCGTCCTCATTGCAAAGCTGGGGGCCATGCCGAGGCATCTGTGAGTAACCGTGAGCTGAGTCCCAGGCCAGCTGCTGTTGAACTTTTCCCACCCTTCCCAGGTAAAACACCTGAATATGTGCAAGGGCTTGAAAGCCTAGAGGAAGGGGCGTGGAGCCACACCAGCGACAGCACGCAGGCCAACTTGGTGCCTGCAGGCCAGTCAGGATGGTCCTGGCCCTGGGCGCTCTTCTGGAAGCTTTCCATTGCCCTGCCTGAGATACCCCTCCTGTCCCGGCCCCCACTGCTTTTTTCCTTCCTCACCTCTGTCCGGAGAGAAATTCCAGCGGAAGGTATGGGTGACACATCCTCTCCATTACAGGTGGAAGCCTGGCAACTCCTGCAGAAAGTCCAGCAGAGACCCACTCACACCGGGCCACCCACAAAGCCGTGGCCCCTCACTCCCTCCCACCAGCACAGCCCCGACACTGCTGACGGGGCAGAGAATATGGAGTCAGGCACAGCTTCAGGGGCTATTGCTGCCTGCAGCGCTGTTTATATTGACCTCAACCCAGGCACACCTGGGGAGGGCCGGCCGGCAGGGTCAGGCTACCCAGGTCAGCTAATCCTCAGCCCTCAGGGAATCACATTGTTGAAAATGGACCTCGCTAATGCAGAATAGAAGCCAAGGAATAAAAGGACACAATGCCATTTGTAGCACCGTAGGTGTGTCTAGAGGTAAGCACGTGAGTTGTTGTAAGTCAGAAAGTGAAAGACACATATCATATCATATCTCTTATAGGTGTGACCGAAAAATGGATACCAGGGCAGATATTTCCACGGAGAAGGGCAATCAGAGATTCATTCAACAAACTTATGGTTCACAAATGGAAAGTTGTGAGGATTGGTTTCATTATGATATTGGGGTTAACAGACATATACAAACACATGTGACATATATAATCACCAAAGACCTACAGAATACCAAGAGAAGACTACTCAACATTCTGTCATAAGGTACATGGGAAAAGGATTTCAGGAATAAGAGACATATGTATATGTGTAAAAGAGCCACATCTTCCACACCTACAACAAGCCAAACACTGTAATCAAATTACCTGTAATAAAAAATAAAAAAATAAATTAAAAACACGAACAAGAAGTAGTGAGGCAAACTTGAGGGGCTTTCTCCTGGCACATTCCATTCTAAATTCCAATCTAGAACACGACTTCCATTGAGGCTCTGTTGCCCCAGTAACCAGATTTGGTAAGGGAGAACTGCTGCCACCTTGTGGCCGTTTCACACAACAGCAGCTTTAATCCCAGCGCTAATGGTCAGTTGATATTCAAAATCATTGCAGGCCTGTAAATGACACCTGCCCTGAAAACAAATCCTGGGTTCATATATCGACCAAAAAATTCAAAGGATGTCCATATTTCAAAACGAAAGTTTCAAAAGGCATATTTAACACACATTAGTGTTCTGCTTCTTTTTCTTTCTTTCTTTTTTTGTTAAAAAGACGGGAATGGCAAAAAGCATCCCTCAGAATGGGCGAAAATATTTGCAAACGAATCAGTGGACAAATGTTTAATCTCCAATATATATAAAGAGCTCATGAAGCTTAATATTAAAAAAAAACAAACAACCCAATACAAAAATGGGCAGAAGATCTAAAGAGACGTTTCTTCAAAGAAGACACAGAGATGGCCAAGACGCACATGAAAAGCTGCTCAACATCACTAATTATTAGAGAAATGCAAATCAAAACTACAATGAGGTATCACCTCACACCTGTTAGAATCGGCATCAACAGAAAATCTACAAACAACGAATTCTGGGGAGGGTGTAGTCAAAAGGATCCCTCTTCCACTAGTGGTGGAAATGTAAATTGATACAGTCACGATGGAGAACAGTATGGAGTTTCCTTAAAAAAACTAGAAATAGAATTACCATATGATCCAGCAATCCCACTTCTGGGCATATACCCAGAGAAAACCATAAATCAAAAAGGCACATTCACCACAATGCTCATTTCAGCACTATTTACGATAGCCAGGTAATGGAAGCAACCTAAATACCCACAGACAGACGAATGGATAAAGATGTGGTACATATATAAAATGGAATATTACTCAGCCATAAGAAGGAATGAAACTGGGTCATTTGTAGAGACGTCGATGGATCTAGAGACTGTCATACAGAATGAAGTAAGTCAGAAAGAGAAAAACAAATATTGTATATTAATGCATATATGTGGAACCTAGAAAAATGGTACAGATGAACTGGTTTGCAGGGAAGAAATAGAGACACAGAGGTAGAGAACACACGTATGGACACCAAGTGTGGGAAGCCATGGGGAGGTGGTGTTGGGATGAGTTGGGAGACTGGGATTGACCTGTATACATGTATATGCATAAAACACATAACTAATAATAACCTGCTGTATAAAAAAATAAATAAAATTAAATTTCAAAATTTTTAAAAATAAAATTTAAAAATAAAACAGAAAAAAGTTCTTCCCTTCACACAGATGTATTTATATGAATGAATTATTTCCATGCTTATATCTATAAATACATAAAAGAGGAATAAAACCTAACTTGAACCAAAAAAGAAAAAAAAAAACCTGAACCCACGAGTTAGACAGAGGAAAACCCTATCAGGGCACTTGCTCCAGCGGTAAACAATTCTGAAATTGGTCAGAGGTGGGGAATCATCTCCCATACAGCCAGCAGCCCACTCCTATGCAAGGAGCGTCATCATTGCAAAGGGGGGGCCATGCCGAGGCATCTGTGAGTAACCGTGAGCTGAGCCCCAGGCCAGCTGCTGTTGAACTTTTCCCACCCTTCCCAGGTAAAACACGTGAATATGTACAAGGCCTTGAAAGCCTAGAGGAAGGGCTGTGGAGCCACACCAGCGACAGCACACAGGACGACTTGGTGCCTGCAGGCCAGTCAGGATGATCCTGGCCCCAGATGCTCTTCTGGAAGCTTTCCATTTCCCTGCCTGATATACCCCTCCTGCCACGGCCCCCACTGCTTTTTTACTTCCTCACCTCTGCCTGGGGAGAAATTCCAGCGGCAGGTATCGGTGACACATCCTCTTCTTTAGCAGGTGGCAGCCTGGCAACTCCTGCAGAAAATCCAGCAGAGCCCCACTCACAATGGGCCACCCACAAAACCACGGCCACTCACTCCCTCCCACCAGCACAGCCCCGGCACAGCCTACGGGGCAGAGAATATGGTGTCAGTCACAGCTACAAGGGCTGTCGCTCGCTGGAGAGCTGTTTATATTGCCCTCAACTCAGGCACACCTGTGGAGGGCTGGCAGGCAGTTTCAGGCTGCCAAAATCAGCCAATCCTCACCCATCAGGGGCTCACAGTTGCAGAAAATGAAACTTGCTAAACGGGCCAGGCCCTAGGAACAGGTGTGGGCTCTTGAGAGTCAGGATAGACAAGGGGCTGCAGCTGCGGCTTGTTTTCTTATCATTTTATCTGGTCCATGAGTGGATAACAACTTCAAGAAGACCCTATCCTAATGAGAGGAACCCAGGAGTCAGGGAGAGGAGTGATGGTGGGTGGAGACAGAGGCCTGGTGCCCTGGCTGCAGTGGAAGTGTCTGGAAGACCAGGCAGAAAGAGCCTGCAGAGAGTGATAGCCATGGTCACAGACCTGTCAGAACTGCTGTTTGTTAGTTCAAGTCCTGCTCTGAGGTATTCTGTGTCAGCTGTGAGCGACAGGTGAGCAGGGGGTTCTCTGCAAGGTGGGCTATGTGCACAGTTCCTGTGTGTCCAGCCCTGCTGCGGTTCCTTCCCAGGGGAGCTCCGTATCCTGGGAAGGGCCTGAGTAGGAGAGCCCCATGGGCTGCTGGGTAGCTGCAGAGGTGAGCTCCATACCCTGGGAGGGACTTGACCACGAGAGCCCCGTGGGCTGTGGGGTAGGGGTGCAGCCCAGGTGAGCTCCATATCCTGAGATTGGCCTGACCACGAGAGCCCCATGGGCTGCTGGAGACCTGGTAAAGGATATCAGGACAGTCAGTGAAGCCACCGAGGATATACATCCAGTAGCTCCTATTTCCTACTCCCTGCTGGTCATTCTACCTTCCACCAGGCCATGGCATTCTGTATTAGACTTCAATGATGCCTTCTTCTGTATTCCATTCATCTCAGAGTCACAAGAATTTTTGGCTTGTGAGTGGCAGGACACAACATGCAACAAAAGCAATAATGCTGGGCCGTCCTGCCCCAATGGTTCAAAAATCCCCACACCATCATTGGGGAAATGTCCTCTAAAGACCTAAAAGTTCAACCTCTTTAAAAGGGAACCCTCCTTCAATATGCAGATGACATTCTGATCGCCAGGCCTACTAAAGACGCCTCTGAACTACCTAGCCAAGAAAGGATAGAAGGTGTCCAAGAAAAACGCTCAAATATCCCAGGCTAAGGTGACATGCCTGGGCTTCATTCTCACAGATATTCGGAGAAACGCATCCCAGGATAGGGAAGAAGCCATTTGCAGCCTTACGTCTTCTAAAACTAGAAGACAGCTTAGGGGTTCTTGGGGAGGCCAAGGTTTTCTGCATCTGGATCCCTAACTACAGTGTCATAGCTGGGCCTCTACATGAAACACTGACACGAAAAGATGATGATCCTTTTGAATAGAAGCCAGAAGCAGCCTTTCAAGAATGGAAAGAGCAGTCAATACAGACCCTTGCCCAGGAACTCCCTAATTTAGCTAAACCCTTTGACCTTTACATACCCGGTCAAAGGTTAATCGCCCTTGGAGCCTTAGTGCAAAAACTGGGACCACTTGAAATGGAGCAACACAAGAATGCCCTTCAGGTATGATAAACTATGGTCACCAAGGGCTTTGCCCACCGACTCATCAGGCCAGGATACTGGGGTATCTAAAAAGCTGGAAATCAGCAGCCCACAAGGCCAGCTCCCTCCTAAGGGAAAAGGACCCCACGTGGTGATCCTAACCACCCATCATGCCCTGAAGTTGCAGGGGTCGCTCTGTGGACACACTGACCTCGAGTGAGGAGGCCCTCCAACTCCAACCTCCAGAGAGGTAAACGGGGGCAACGGGCCCCCAAGATGACTCGTGTGACCATCACTTGACCTGGAGTTTCTCTCAGAAAACGACAAGACTGTGCCCCGAAAGAGCAGACTACTGCTTGCAGGACTTACTGCACCCAGAGGGGAGCTAATAACCTTGGCGGGGGAAACGTATATCACGCTTTCACCATAGAAAACCCTACAGACACCGCGGTGATGGTGGCCAATATGACCGGCTGGACTGCTGGCTACTTCTAAAGGCCGTTGACTCAGTGGACGTCATGGTCCTGGATCACCACTGACCCTGGACTGTCTGGGAGTTGCGCGGGCAGGGCTCTGACACATGGTGCTGTTTGTACATTAATTCAGGGACCTAATTAAAGAAAGCACAGACTACTGGTCAGAGCATCTAGTCTGGCAAAAACTGTCAGCCTAAGGTCGCCGAACATATGTGGGGTGGGGTGAAACCTGCCACCGCAGCATCCCTGCGCCTCTCTTTCCTGGACCCTTAAAGGTCATTAGAATCTGTAACACTTCCAATGCTGGTGCTCAGGCGGACGAGAAGTGAGGCAGGAGGCCTTGGGACAATCAACCTCACCAGGAGGCTGGAGGGGAGACGTTTTGCCCCTCCCCCCATGTATCAGGGCTCCCACCACAGCATGAAGCAGTTACAAAAGAGGGGTCTGCACCCTCAACACCCCAAGAATAAGGAACGGAACAAAAAGCAGAGGAGGTGTTCGTCTCCGGCAACGTTCATTAAAAATTCCTGGGAGATAAAAAGAGAATCTGGGCAATAAAATAAAGTCTAACCTGTTTTTCCTTTGTGCTTTGTCTAATTTCACGTGCTCCTAGGGTTCCGCATGCAGAGGTCCCACACCCGGCACTTCAGACCCGATTTCCTAGTGCAGAATGGCTGGGTCGACACCTCAGCTAGCGGGGTCCCATGCAGACTCCGCGGCATAGAGCCTGAGCTGCAGCCAACGCAGCCCTCGAGAGCTCCATCCCCTCCCTCCCACTGACGCTGTCGGGGACCCTACACAGCAGCCCAGCCCACAGCCCATGGGGGAGTGCACGCTCTCACCTCTCCATTCTGTTTTCAAAATAATGTTTCCTTTGCTTCTGAACCAAACTCAGTCTTGATCTGTTGGCTCCAATGACACTGGGCACGGGGACTCCTGTTGGGGTCCACTCTGGAGGATCAGTAACAGAAATTGAGAACATTGTAACTTCAATGAACAGATGTGTGAGCCAAACTGTAGTTAACATAGAGCAGTGTATAATGCTCGGGTAAAATAAGATGTTTCTAAGACTTACATTTGATATTTCCCTCACTTTCCTATAAGCAAGTTTAGTGAAGACGTCTGTCTTATTTGTCAGGTCAACATTAGAGAAATGAAGTGATTTATTTCCATGGATGTACATCGAATACTCTTGGCTGAAGCTTCAATCTTGTTTTGAATGCTTTTCCATTGAAAATGATACCTCTCTTTCAGCTCCCCCATTTCTGAGAAGTATAAAATCTTATAATTTATTATTACCAAAGGGGAAAGGTAGGAGAAGGGATAAATTAACAGTTTGGGATTAAGACATACACACTGCTATGTATAAAATAGATCATCAACAAGGAACTACTGTATAGCACAGGGAACTACACTGAATATTTTGCAATAACCTATAAGGGGAAATAATCTGAAAAACAATAGATATTTTTATTGACATCATCTATCAATGACAGATAAAATGTAACCTAAGCAAGGCCGATGGTGAGTGCTTCTGACCCTGAAGATTTCAGTCATCTAAAGTTGGGGCTCTGCCTATTTCCCAAGCCCCTTAGAGGACATACGTGTAGCCGTAGCTTAAAAATTCCCCAGTTTGGGGTTCGGGGAGGCACTGATTTGGAAAAATCCCTGGTGTTCTCCTTACATGCACGGGACCCTTCCTACAGCTAAAACATGCCTGTCACACCTAGAGGATGGTACACCGTTTGATCGGAAAGAGTTTGGAAAAGGCACCTCATCTCCTCATCGCCTGGTGCTCGGGTTCAACCCTCCAGCATCTTTCCTAACAATCTCCTCACTTGGGGATATCAGCACCGTCAACATCCTGTTGCACACAGTTTGGAATTTGTCCAGAGGATGAAGCGGAAGGATGAGAAAACTTTAGAGACAAGTCTTAGGTGTTTGGACAGGCACATGCCACTCTAATTTCCAATCCAGAAGACAAATTCATCAAAGGCTAGAATTGCCAACGGAAACAGAATAGGGCTAGAGGAAATCCCGCTGTTTTGTGTCCGGTTTCCAAAAACACAAGTTGAAAAATGGAACTCAGGGGCACTAAAATTCATGAAACTGCAGAGTTGAAAATATCTATCGCCGAAAAATGTCTTGAGGTAAGTCACAGAAAAGGACTTGTAAGCAAGGGAGAGTGGCAGGAAACAGATTTGAAGAGGTAGAAAGGACTCCCCATTAAAGCACAAGAAAAGGGGCTGAACATCGCCAATGATGCAGTTGGCCAAAAAGGGTGTATGCATTTTTTCTGAATATATTCAAGTAAAGGCCATACACACTTTTTATCCAACCAAACAGGTGGGCACTGGAAATCAATATCACAAAATGTATCACTTCACATCAGTCAGAAGGGCCATCCACATAAAGTGTAAACACCAGAAATGCAGGACAGGGCGAGGAGAAAAGGGAGCCCTGTGAGGCTGATAGTGGAAATGTAATTTGCCAACGGCCACTCTGGAGAAGTGTATTGTGTTTGCTAAAACATCTAAAAAATGAGCTACAGAGCATAGGGCACTTGCACTCATGGGCGTGTACCTTGGGAAAAACAAAAATCGACAGAAAACAGGCACCCGAACGTTTACCACCTCTCTGTTAAAAAGGGCCTCAACTTGGATATAACCTAAATGTCCCTGGAAGGATAAAATGGATAAAAGAGATGGGGTACTTATGTAGAGTGGAATATTACTCATCCAGAAATCAATGAAATAAGGCCAGTTGTAACAACTCTGGAGGAGTTACATACGATCATTCTAAGTGACACATGTCAGAAAGAAAAAGACACATATCATAAGATGTCACTTAAAGGTGGAATCAAAAATGGCTACACATGAAATAAATTACAAAACAGAAACATAGTCAAATATGTAGAAAATAGACATAAGGCTGCTAAATGGGAAAGGTGGGGAATGGTGAGGTATTATCCAGGAGGTTGAAATTAGCAAAGATACCATTCCAAGTACCAAATTGAATAACTGACAAGGCCTACACGGTACCTCAAAGAACTGCACTCAGCCCACTCAAGTCACTGGAAAATAATACATATGACTGGTAAGCATCTGAAAAAGAAGTTATTGTTGTCTCACAGTACATGAATCAAGTGGATGTACAGCAGCAAAAAACAGAGCTTTGAAAATCAGCTGTAACCAATATAAAAATAAATTTAAAACTATTTATAAAAACAGTGAGACAGACAAAAATTCTTACAAATTTTGTTGAAGGGCTACGATGTAACATGGATTGAACACATGTAGACCCACAGCAGGATGATTATATAAGGCTGGAAGCTATGCACGCTAAGAGATGTTAGAGAGGCTGGGTGAGGAAATGCAGACCTTTTAAAGTAATACCGCCTGGTACCCATTCCATGGGTCCCAAATCTGCAGGTTCAAGGGTATCTTCTGACAGCGAAAACATGCCTGGGAAACCGAGATGAATGTACACCGTGTGCTCAGGAAAGGTGTCTAAAATGCACCTCAGTTTTGATCTCCTGGTGCTGGGGTTCGCCATTCCAGCCACATTACTAACAATCTCCCCACTTGGAGAATCAGCACCTTTAACCTCCTGTTTCACACAGTTTTCAATTTGTGCAGAGGGTAAATGGGAAGAGGGGGAACCAATGAGAGATTAGCTGTAGGACTTTTGACAGGCACATGTCACTCTAATTTCCCATTAGGAAGAAGAATTAACCAAAGGCTCAGCCTGCCTCCCCAGAACCAGAATAGGGCCAGAAGTAATCCAATGGTTTGGCGGCCAGCTCACAAAAAAAGCGAGTTGCAAAATGGAGCTCAGGAGCAGACAATTCAAAGACCTGCAAAGATATAAATGATAACCAACGTCCAAAAATATATTCAGGTAAGGCAACGAAGAGGATCTGAATGAGAGGCAGAATTGCAGGAAACAGATTTCAAAAGGTAGATTGTACTCACATTTAAAGCATATGAAAAGCAGCAGAATTTCTAAAATGATGCGGTTGGGCAAAAGGGTGTATGCGTTTTTTTCGTGAATATCTTCAGGAAAAAAACACATGCAGAGTTTTTGGCCAACCAAGCAAGAGGGAAATGCAAATCCGCACAACAAAGAAGTCTCAATTTCCACTGCTCAGAAAGGCCATCCAAAAAATGTGTACAAACCAGAAATTCAGGAGAGGCCATGGAAAACAGGGAGCCTAGTCACGCTGATGGGTGGGGTATAAATATCCAAGAGCCACTCTGAAGAAGTGTATGCTGTTTTTAAAACATCTAAAATACAAAGCCCCGGAGCAAGGGGACTTCAACTCATGGACATATAACTTGGGAAGACTAAATGTCAATAAGACACAGGCACCCCAAAGTTTAGGGCTGCTCTGCATACAAGAACCTCAACTTTGGTACACCTAAAATATCCCAGGAAAAAGAGAAATGCATAAAGAACTTGTGGTAATTTTGTACAACGGAATATCACTCAGACGTGAAATCAATGTATATAAGGCCAGTAGCAGCATAATGAGTGGATTTACGTATGATGATTTTAAGGGAAATTAGTCACACAGAAAAAGAATCTTATCATAAGATATGACTTATAGAGGGAATGTCAATATCACAACACATGAACTGAATTAGGAAAGAGAACAGAGTCTCACATTTAGCAAAATTCTCTTATGCCTGCTTCAGGGGAAAGGAGAGGTGGTGTGATGCATAAAACCAGAGTTTGATATTAGCACAGGTACCATTCCATAAACCAAATACAGAACAGACAAGACCTACACCTTCCTCAGTGAACGGGACTCAACACCCCTATGCCCCACAGAGGAATATATCTGACTACTAAGAATCTTAAAACCTATGTATTGATATGTCTCCGTAAGGGAATCAATTGTGTCTAGACTGGCATAAACACGTCAGTGAAAATCAGCTCAACCCCATTATAAAAATGAATTTCAAAAAACCCCCCAAAAACAGCGGAATTCTTACACAATTCCTTCAAGGGTTCTGATGAAACCTGGAATTACCCTATCTGCAAAGACAGCTGGATGAGACATAAGGCTGGACACTTGGGACTGAGAGGACTGGTGAGATTGGGAGAGAAAATGCAGACCTTTTAAAGTAGTAATGCATGCCACCATTCCATGTGTCCCAAATCTCCAGGTAGAAGGCTATATCACTACAATTATAACATGTATGGGAAACCTAGAAAATGGACACCCTGTGATGGCGAAAGGTTTCTAAAACTCTCCTAATTTTTCCTCTCCTTGTGCTCCACTTTGGCATTCCAACTGCTTTACTATCAATCTCCCAACTTAGGAGAGTCAGCCCCTATAACCTCCTGGTTCGCACAGTTTGCTAATTGTGCAGAGGATGAAAGGGAAGAGGGAGAACCAATCAGAGAGTAGATGTAGACATTTGGACGGGCACATGTCACTCTAATTTCCCGGCAGGAAGAAGAATTAACCGAAGCCTCAGCCACCCACAGGGAACCAATATAGCCACCCCTGGAACCAGTATAGGTCCTGAAGCAAAATTGTGGACTTGCGGCCAGCTCACAAAGATGGGATTTGAAAATGGGAGCTCAGGGGCACAGCGTTTCACAAACCTGCAGACTTATAAAGGACTACTCTCTTCCAAAAATCTGTTGAGGGAAGGCAATGAATCGGCCTTGAAAATGAGGCAGAATTGCACAAAACATATTTCAAGAGGTAAATTGGAATCGCCTTTAAAGCACAGGAAAAGCATCCCAACTTGGACAGAGATGCACTTGGCCAAAAAGGGCGTATGCCTTTTCTCCTGAATATATTCAGAAGAAAACGCATACACCCTTTTTGGCCAATCAAGCAAGCACGCAATACAAATCCACACTACAAAGAATTGTCACTTACCACCGGTCAAAAGGGACATCCGAATATCTGTAAAAACCAGAAAGGCAAGAGAGAGATGGCAAGGGCATGAAGCAATGTGATCCCAATGGTCATGGAGGATTGTGATGACAAGCGCATGGAGAATTGTGATGACAAGATTATGTACCATTTTGTTGACAAAGGCAAGGAGCATTATGATGACAAGGTTCATGGAGCACTGTGATGACAAGCATCACGGAGCATAGTGATTACAGGGGTCATGGAGCATTGGGATGACAAGCGCATGGATCATTGTGATGATAATGGTCATGGAGCATTTTAATGACAAGAGTCCCGGATCATTGTGTTGTCAGGGTTCATGGAGCGTTGTGATGACAGTGGTCATGGAGCATTGTGATGACAGGGGTCATGGCGCATTGTGATGAGAAGGTCATGGAGCATTGGGCTGAAAATATCCATGGAGTACTGTGATGACAGGGGTCATGGAGCATTGTGATGACAAGGTACTGGAGCACTGTGATGAGAAGACCATGGAGCCTTGTGATGACAAGTCTCATGGAGCATTCTGATGAAAAGTGCCATGGAGCATTGTGATTACAGGGGTCTTGGAGCATTGTGATGACAAGGGCATGGAGCATTGGGATGAGAAGGCCATGGAGCGTTCTGATGACATGCATCATGGAACTTTGTGATGACAAGGGCATGGAGCATTGTGATTACAGCGGTCTTGGAGCACTGTGATGAAAAGGGCATGGATCATTGTGATGAAAAAGGCATGGAGCCTTGTCATGACAGGGCTCAAGGAGCAAACTGACAACAAGTGTCAGGGAGCATTGTGATGACAAGGGTATTGAGTATTGTGATGACAGAGGTCATGGAGCATTGTGATGAGAAGACCATGGATAATTGTGATGACGAGCGTCATGGGGCGTTTTGATGATAAGTGTTATGGAACATATTGATCACAAGGATTTGGAGCATTGTGATGACAGAGGTCATGGAGCATTTTGGTTTCATTGTGATGACAATAGCCTGAAGCATTATGATGATGGGCATGGTGCATTGTGATGACAGGGTTCATGGAGCATTGAGATGAAAAGGGGCATGGAGCATTGCGATTACAGGAGTCTTGGAGCATTGTGATGACAAAGGCATGGAACATCGTGAATGAGAAGGCCATGGAGCATTCTGTTGACATGCGTCATGGAGCTTTGTGATGACAAGGGCATGGAGCATTGTGATTACAGGGGTCTTGGAGCATTGTGATGACAAGGGTCATGGAGCCTTGTGATGACAAGGCTGTGGAACATTTTGATGGCAGGGGTCATGGAGCATTGTTATGACAGGGGTAATGGAGCATTGTGATGACAAGGGCATGGAGCATTGGTCTGAAAAGTTTCATGGATTATTGTGATGAGAGGGGGCAAGGAGCATTGTGATGACAAGGGCATGGAACACTGTGATACATGGGTCATGGAGGATTGTAATGACAAGCGCATGGAGCATTGTGATAAGAATGGCATCGAGCATTGTGATGAAAAGCATCATGGAGCCTGTGATGACAAGGGCATGGAACAATGTGATGAGAGGGTTCATGGAGCATTGTGATGACAATGGCATGCAGCATTGTGATGACAAGGGTCATTGAGCTTTGTGATGACAAAGGTCATGGAGCATTTTGATGACAAGGGTGTGGTGCATTCTGTTGTGAAGGGCAGGGAGCATTGTGATGACAGGGGATATGGAACATTGTGATTTCAGGGGAATGGAGCATTGTGATGATAAAGGCATGTAGCATTGTTGTGACAAGGGTCATGGAATATTGTGATGACAGGGGTGAGGGTGTATTGTGTTGACTAGTGATGGAACATTGTGATATCAGTGGTGAGAGAGCATTTTGATGAGAAGTGCATGGAGCAGTGTGATGCCAAGGTTTATGGAGCATTGTGATGACAAAGATGTGGAGCATTGTGATGACAAGCGCATGGCACATTGTGATGCCATGGGTCATGGAGTATTGTGCTAACAAAGGCATTGAGCATTGGGAGGACAAGGGTCACCGAGCATTGTGATGAAATATTCACGGAGCGCTGTGGTGACAAAGGTCACAGAGCCTTGTGATGACGAGGGCATGGACCATTGTGATGACAAAGGTCATGAAGCATTGTGATGACTGGAGTCACGGAGCATTGTGATGACAGGGGTCATAGAGCATTGTGATGAAAGGGCATTTAGTATTGTGATGACAGGGGCATGTTGCATTGGTTTGACAAGTTTCAGGGATTATTGTGATGACAGTGGGCATGGCACATTGTGATGACAAGGGCATGGAGCATTGTGATGAGAAGGTCATGGAGTATTGTGAAGAAGGGTGTCAGGGAGCATTGTGATGACATATGTCATGGTCCATTGCGATGACAATGGAATGGAGCATTGTGATGCCAAGTGTCATGGAGGATTGTGATGAGAAAGGTAATGGAGCATTTTGATGACAAGCGCTTGGGGCATTGTGATGACAAGGGTCATGGAGCATTGTGATAGCAAGGGCCATTGAGAATTTTGATGACATGTTCATGAAGCATTGTGATGACAATCACATGGGGCTTGCTGTGACAGGGATCATGGAGCATTGCGATGACAAGTGCATAGAGAATTGTGATGACAAAGCATGTAACACTGTGATGAAAAGCATCATGGAGCAAAGTGATGCCAAGAACGTGGAGAATTGTGATGACAGGGGACATGGAGCATTGTGATGACCAGGGCATGGAGTATTGTGATGGCAAGACCGTGGAGCATTGTGATGAGAAGACCATGGATAATTGTGATGATGAGCGTCATGGAGCACTGTAATGACAAGGGGTATGGAGCATTGTGATAACAGGGGTCATGGAGCATTGTGATGACAAGGTTCATGGAGCATTCTGATGACAAGCTTGTGGAGTATTTTGATGACAATGACATGGAGCATTTTGATGAAAATGGCATGGGGCATTGTGATGAAAAAGACATGGAGCGTTTTCATGACAGTTTTCAGGGAGCATTCTGACGACAAGTGTCAGGGAGCATTGTGATGACAAAGGTCATGGAGAATTGTGACGACAAGGGCAGGGAGTATTGTGATGACAAGCACATGGAGCTTGCTATGACGGGGTCATGGAGCATTGCGATGACAAGTGCATAGAGAATTGTGATGACAAAGCATGTAACACTGTAATGAGAAGTGTCATGGAGCATATTGATGCCAAGATCGTGGAGAATTGTGATGACAGGGGACATGGAGCATTGTGATGACCAGGGCATGGAGCATTGCGATGGCAAGATCGTGGAGCATTGTGATGAGAAGACCATGGATAATTGTGATGACGAGGGTCATGGAGCACTGTAATGACAAGGGGTATAGAGCACTGTGATGACAGTGGTCATGGAGCATTGTGATGACCGGGGACATGGAGCATTGTGATGCCCAAGGCATGGAGCACTGTGATGGCAAGACCGTGGAGCATTGTGATGAGAAGACCATGGATAATTGTGATGAGGAGCGTCATGGAGCACTGTAATGACAAGTGGTATGGAGCCTTGTGATGACAGGGGTCATGGAGCATTGTTATGACAGTGGTCATGGAGCATTGTGATGACAAGTGTCATGGAGCATTTTGATGACAAGGGCGTGCAGCATTGTGATGAGAAGACCATGGACAATTGTGATTACGAGTGTCATGGAGCACTGTAATGACAAGCAGTATGGAGCATTGTGATGACAGGGGTCATGGAGCATTGTGATGACTGGGGACATGGAGCATTGTGATGACCAGAGCATGGAGCATTGTGATGGCAAGACCGTGGAGCACTGTGATGAGAAGACCGTGGATAATTGTGATGACGAACATCATGGAGCACTGTAATGACAAGGGGCATGGAGCATTGTGATGACAGGTGTCATGGAGCATTGTGATGACAGGGGTCATGGACCATTGAGATGACAAGGGTCACGGAGCATTCTGATGACAAGCTTGTGGAGTATTGTGATGACAATGGCATGAAGCATTGTGATGAAAAGGGCATGGATCATTGTGATGAAAAAGGCATGGAGACTTGTCATGACAGGGTTCAATGAGCATACTGATGACAAGTATCAGGGAGCATTGTGATGACAAGTGTATTGAGAATTGTGATGACAAAGGTCATGGAGCATTGTGATGAGAAGTCCATGGATAATTGTGATGACCAACGTCATGGGGCGTTGTGATGACAAGTGTTATGGAACATTGTGATCACAAGGGTTTGGAGCATTGTGATGAGAGAGGTCATGGAGAATTTTGATTTCATTGTGATGACAATAGCATGAAGCATTATGATGATGGGCATGGTGCATTGTGATGACAGGGTTCATGGAGCATTGAGATGCAAAGAGGCATGGATCATTGTAATAACAAGGGTCTTGGAGCATTGTGATGACAAGGGCATGGAGTATTGTGATGAGAAGGCCATGGAGCATTCTGAAGACATGCGTCAGGGAGCTTTGTGATGACATGGGCATGGAGCATTGTGATTACAGGGGTCTTGGAGCATTGTGATGACAAGGGCCATGGAGTCTTGTGATGACAAGGCCGTAGAACATTGTGATGGCAGGGGTCATGGAGCATTGTTATGACAGGTGTAATGGAGCATTGTGATGACAAGGGCATGGAGCATTGGTCTGAAAAGTTTCATGGATTATTGTGATGAGAGTGAGCATGGAGCATTGTGATGACAAGGGCACGGAACACAGTGATACATGTGTCATGGAGGATTGCAATGACAAGGGCATGGAGCATTGTGATGACAAGCGTCATGGAGCTTTGTGATGACAACGGCATGGAGCAATGTGATGAGAGGTTTCATGGAGGTTTGTGATGACAATGGCATGGAGCATTGTGATTCCAAGGGTCATGGAGCTTTGTGATGACATAGGCCATGGAGCATTTTGATGACAAGGGCGTGGTGCATTGTGATGAGAAGGGCAGGGAGCATTGTGATGACAGGGTCATGGAGCAATTGGATGAAAAGGGTCATGGAATATTTTGATGACAGTGTTTATGGAACATTGTGATGTTAGGGGTCATGGAGCATTGTGATGAAAAGGGTCATGGAGCATTGTGATGACAGGGGTTATGGAACATTGTGATGTCAGGGGTCATGGAGCATTGTGATGATAAGAGCATGTAGCATTGTTGTGACAAGGGTCATGGAACATTGGGATGACAGGGTGGAGGGAGTATTGTGTTGACTAGTGATGGAACATTGTGATATCAGTGGTGAGAGAGCATTTTGATGAGAGGTGCATGGAGCATTGTGATGACAAGGCTGTGGAGCATTGTGATGAGAAACGCAGGGCACATTGTGATGACATGGGTCATGGAACGTTGTGCTGACAAACGCATGGAGCATTGTGATGACAAGGTTTATGGAGCATTGTGATGACAACGATGTGGAGCATTGTGATGACAAGCGCATGGCACATTTGATGCCATGTGTTATGGAGTAATGTGCTGACAAAGGCATGGAGCATTGTGATGACAAGGGTCACCGAGCATTGTGATGAAATGTTCATGGAGCGTTGTGGTCACAAAGGTCACAGAGCCTTGTGATGACGAGGGCATGGACCATTGTGATGACAAAGGTCATGAAGCATTGTGATAACTGGAGTCACGGAGCATTGTGATGACAGGGGTCATAGAGCATTGTGATGAAAGGGCATGGAGCATTGTGATGACAGGTTCATGGATCATTTTTCTGACAAGTTTCATGGATTATTGTGATGACAGTGGGCATGGCGCATTGTGATGACAAGGGCATGGAGCATTGTGATGAGAAGGTCATGGACTATTGTGAAGAAGGGTGTCAGGTAGCATTGTGATGACATATGTCATGGTCTATTGCAATGACAATGGAATGTAGCATTGTGATGCCAAGTGTCATGGAGGATTGTGATGACAAAGGTAATGGAGCATTTTGATGACAAGGGCTTGGAGCATTGTGATGACAAGGGCCATGGAGCATTGTGATAACAAGGGCCATTGAGAATTTTGATGACATGTTCATGAAGCATTGTGATGACAATCACATGGAGCTTGATATGACAGGGGTCATGGAGCATTACGATGACAAGTGCATAGAGAATTGTGATGACAAAACATGTAACACTGTGATGAGAAGTATCATGGAGCATAGTGATGCCAAGAACGTGGAGAATTGTGATGACAGGGGACATGGAGCATTGTGATGAACAGGGCATAGAGCACTGTGATGGCAAGACCGTGGAGCATTGTGATGAGAAGACCATGGATAATTGTGATGATGAGCCTCATGGAGCACTGTAATGACAAGGGGTATGGAGCATTGTGATGACAGGGGTCATGCAGCATTGTGATGACTGAGGACATGGAGCATCGTGATGACCAAGGCATGGAGCATTGTGATGGCAAGACCGTGGAGGATTGTGATGAGAAGACCATGGATAATTGTGATGACGAGCGTCATGGAACACTGTAATGACAAGGGGTATGGAGCATTTTGATGACAGGTGTCATGGAGAATTCTGAAGACAATGATCAGGGAGCATTCTGATGACAAGCTTGTGGAGTATTGTGATGACAATGACATGGAGCGTTGTGATGAAAAGGGCATGGAGCATTCTGATGAAAAAGGCATGGAGCATTTTCATGACAGTGTTCAAGGAGTATTCTGACGACAAGTGTCAGGGAGCATTGTGATGACAAGTGTATTGAGAATTGTGATGACAAAGGTCATGGAGCATTGTGACGACAAGTGCATGGAGTATTGTCATGACAGTCATCATGGAGTGTTGTGATGACAAGTGTTATGGAACATTGTGATCACAAGGGGTTGGAGCATTGTGATGACAGAGGTCATGGACCATTTTGATTTCAAGGAGCATGGAGCATTGTGATGACAAGAGCATGGAGCAATGTGATCCCAGGGTTCATGGAGGATTGTGATGAAAATTGTAATGGAGTATTGTGATGACAAGCTCATGGAGCATTGTGATGACAAGGTCATGTAGGATTTTGATGACACAGGCATGGAGAATTGTGATGATAAGGGTCATGGAGCACTGTGATGATAAAAGTCACGGAGCATTGTGATTACAGGGGTCATGGAGCATTGGGATGACAAGGGCATGGATCATTGTGATGACAAGTGTCATGGAGCATTGGGCTGAAAATGTTCATGGAGCATTGTGATGACAAGGGAATGGAGCATTGTGATGACAAGAGTCCCGGATCATTGTGTTGTCAGGGGTCATGGAGTGTTGTGATGACAGTGGTCATGGAGGATTTTGATGATATGGGTCATGGAGCATTGTGATGAGAAGGTCATGAAGCATTGGGCTGAAAATGTTCATGGAGTATTGTGATGACAGGGGTCATGGAGCATTGTAATGAGAAGGGAATTGAGCACTGTGATAACAAGGTCCTGGAGCATTGTGATGGGAAGTCCATGGAGCCTTGTGATGACAATTCTCATGGAACATTCTGATGAAAAGGGGCATGGAGCATTGTGATTACAGGGATCTTGGAGCATTGTGATGACAAGGGCATGGAGTATTGTGATGAGAAGGCCATGAAGCATTCTGATGACATGCGCCATGGAGCTTTGTGCTGACAAGGGCATGGAGTATTGTGATGAAAATGGCATGGATCATTGTTATGAAAAAGGCATGGAGCCTTGTCATGACAGGGTTCAAGGAGCATACTGACGACAAGTGTCACGGAGCATTGTGATGACAAGTGTATTGAGCATTGTGATGACAAAGTTCATGGAGCATTGTGATGAGAAGACCATGGATAATTGTGATGATGAGCGTCATGGGGTGTTGTGATGATAAGTTTTATGGAACATTGTGATCACAAGGGTTTGGAGCATTGTGATGACAGAGGTCATGGAGCATTTTGATTTCATTGTGATGACAATAGCCTGAAGCATTATGGTGATGGGCATGGTGCATTGTGATGACAGCGTTCATGGAGCATTGAGATGAAAAGGGGCATGGAGTATTGTGATTACAGGGGTCTTGGAGCATTGTGATGACAAGGGCAAGGAGCATTGTGATGAGAAGGCCATGGAGCATACTGATGACATGTGTCATTAAGCTTTGTGATGACAAGGGCATGGAGCATTGTGATTACAGGGGTCGTGGAGCATTGTGATGACAAGGGTCATGGAGCCTTGTGATGAAAATGGTGTGGAACATTGTGATGGAAGGGGTCATGGAGCATTGTTATGACAGGGATAATGGAGCATTGTGATGAGAAGGGCATGGAGCATTGGTCTGAAAAGTTTCATGGATTATTGTGATGAGAGTGGGCATGGAGCATTGTGATGACAAGGTCACGGAACACTGTGATCCATGGGTCATGGAGGATTGTAATGACAAGGGCATGGAGCATTGTGATGAGAAGGGCATCGTACATTGTTTTGACAAGCATCATGGAGCTTTGTGATGACAAGAGCATGGAACAATGTGATGAGAGGGTTCATGGAACATTGTGCTTCCAAGGGTTATGGAGGTTTGTGATGACAAAAGTCATGGAGCATTTTGATGTCAAGGGCGTGGTGCATTGTGATGAGAAGGACAGGGAGCATTTTGATGACAGGGTCATGCAGCAATTTGATGAAAAGTGTAATGGAACATTTTGATGACAGGGGTTATAGAACATTGTGATGTCAGGGGTCATGGAGCTTTGGGATGAAAAGGGTCATGGAGCATTTTGATGACAGGGGTTATGGAACATTGTGATGTCAGGGGTCATGGAACATTGTGATGATAAGGGGATGTAGCATTGTGATGACAGGGGTCATGGAACATTGTGATTACAGGGGTGAGGGATTATTGTGATGACTAGTGATGGAACATTGTGATATCTCTGTTGAGAGAGCATTTTGATGAGAAGTGCATGGAGCATTGTGATTACAAGGTTTATGGAGCATTACGATGACAAGGTTGTGGACCGTTGTGATGAAAATCATGTGGCACATTGTGATGACAAGGGTCATGGAGCATTGTTCTGACAAAGGCATGGAGCATTGTGATGACAAGTGTCACGGAGCATTGTGATGAAAAGTTCATGAAGTATTGTGGTTACAAAGGTCACAGAGCCTTGTGATGATGTGGGCATGGACCACTGTGATGACAAATGTTATGAAGCATTGTGATGACTGGAGTCACAGAGCATTGTGATGACAGGGGTCATGGAGCTTTGTGATGACAAGGGCATGGAGCATTGTGATGACAGGGGCATGGAGCATTGGTCTGACAAGTTTAATAGATTATTGTGATGACAGTGGGCATGGGGCATTGTGATGACAAGGGCATGGGGCATTGTGATGAGAAGGTCATGGAGTATTGTGAAGACAGGTGTCAGGGAGCATTGTGATGACATATGTCATGGTCCATTGCGATGACAATGGCATGGAGCATTGTGATGCCAAATGTAATGGAGGATTGTGATGACAAATATAATGGAGCATTGTGATGACTAGGTTTTGGAGCATTATGATGACAAGGGCCATTGAAAATTTTCATGACAAGGTCGTGAAGCATTGTGATGACAAGGTGCTGGAGCGTTGTGATGAGAAAACCATGGAGCCCTGTGAGACAAGTCTCCTGGAGCATACTGATGAAAAGGGGCATGGAGCATTGTGATTAGAGTGTCTTGGAAAATTGTGATGACAAGGGCATGGAGCATTGTGATGAGAAGGCCAAGGAGCAGTCTGATGACATGCGTCATTGAGCTTTGTGATGACAAGGGCATGAAGCATTGTAATTACAGGCGTCTTGGAGTATTGTGATGAAAAAGGCATGGATCATTGTGATGAAAAAGGCATGGAGCCTTGTCATGACAGGGTTCAAGGAGCATACAGAGAACAAGTGTCAGGGAGCATTTTGATGACAAGTGTATTGAGCATTGTGATGACAAAGGTCATGGAGCATTGTGAAGAGAAGACCATAGATAATTGTGATGACGAGCGTCATGGGGCATTGTGATGACAAGTGTTATGGAATATTGTGATCACAAGGGTTTGGAGCAGTGTTATGACAGAGGTCATGGAGCATTTTGATTTCATTGTGATGACAATAGCCTGAAGCATTATGATGATGGGCATGGTGCATTGTGATGACAGGGTTCATGGATCATTGAGATAAAAAGGGACATGGAGCATTGTGATTACAGGGGTCTTGGAGCATTGTGATGAGAAGGGTCATGGAGCCTTGTGATGACAAGACCATGGAACATCGTGATGGCAGGGGTCATGGAGCATTGTTATCACAGGGGTAATGGAGCATTGTGATGGCAAGGGCATGGAGCATTCTGATGACATGCATCATGGAGCTTTGTGATGACAAGGGCATGGAGCACTGTGATTACAGGGGTCTTGGAGCATTGTGATAACAAGGGTCATGGAGCCTTGTGATGACAAGGCCGTGGAACGTTGTGATGGCAGGGTTCATGGAACATTGTGATGACAAGGGCATGGAACATTTGTCTGAAAAGTTTCATGGATTATTGTGATGAGAGTGGGCATGGAGCATTGTGATGACAAGGGCACGGAACACAGTGATACATGGGTTATGGAGGATTGTAATGACAAGGGCATGGAGCATTGTGATGAGAAGGGCATCGAGCAGTGTGATGACAAGCACCATGGAGCTTTTTGATGACAATAGCATGGAACAATGTGATCAGAGTTTTCATGGAGTATTGTGATGACAATGGCATGGAGCATTGTGATGCCAAGGGTCATGGAGCTTTGTGATGACAAAGGTCATGGAGCATTTTGATGACAAGGGCGTGGTGCATTGTGATGAGAAGGGCAGGGAGCATTGTGATGACATTGTCATGAACCAATTTGATGAAAAGGGTCATGGAATATTTTGATGAGAGGTGTTATGTAACATTGTGATGTCAGGGGTCATGGAGCATTTTGATGAAAAGGGTCATGGAGCATTTTGGTGACAGGGGTTATGGAACATTGTGATGTCAGGGATCATCAAATATTGTGATGATAAGTGCATGTAGCATTGTGATGACAGGAGTCATGGATCATTGTGATGACAGGGTTCAGGGAGTATTGTGATGAATAGTGATGTAACATTGTGATATCAGTGGTGAGAGAGCATTTTGATTTGAAGTGCATGGAGCATTGTGATGACAAGGTTTATGGAGCATTGTGATGACAAGATTGTGGAGCACTGTGACGACAAGCGCATGGTGCATTGTGATGACATGGGTCATGGAGCATTGTGCTGACAAGCGCATGGAGCATTGTGATGACAAGGGTCATGGAGCATTGTGCTGAGAAAGGCATAGAGCATTGTGATGACAAGGGTCAAAGAGCATTGTGATGAAAAGTTCATGAAGCATTGTGGTTAAAAAGGTCACAGAGACTGTTGATGACAAGGACATGGACCATTGTGATGACAAAGGTCATGAAGCCTTGTGATGACTGGAGTCACGGAGCATTGTGATGACAGGGGTCATGGAGCATTGTGATAACAAGGTCATGGGGCATTGTGATGACAAGGGCATGGAGCATTGGTCTAATAAGTTTCATGGCTTATTGCGATGACAGTTGGAATGGCGCATTGTGATGACAAGGGCATGGAGCATTGTGATGACCAGGTCATTCATTATTGTGAAGACAGGTGTCAGGGAGCATTGTGATGACATATGTAATGGCCCATTGTGATGACAATGCCATGGAGCATTGTGATGCCAAGTGTCATGGAGGATTCTGATGACAAAGGTAATGGAGCATTGTGATGACAATGGCTTGGAGCATTGTGATGACAAGGGTCAGGGAGCATTGTGCTGACAAGTGCATGGAAAATTGTGATGACAAGGGACATGGAGCATTCTGATGACAAGCTTGTGGATTATTTTGATGACAATGGCATGGAGCATTGTGATGAAAACGGCATGGTGCATTTTGATGAAAAAGGCATGGAGCCTTTTTGTGACAGGGTTCAAGGAGCATTCTGACGACAAGTGTCAGGGAGCATTGTGATGACAAGTGTATCGAGAATTGTGATGACAAAGGTCATGGAGCATTGTGATGAAAAGGGCATGGAGTATTGTGATGACAGGCATCATGGAGCATTGTGATGACAAGTGTTATGGAACATTGTGATCACAAGGGTTTGGAGCATTGTGATGACAGAGGTCATGGATCATTTTGATTTCAAGGAGCATGGAGCATTGTGATGACAAGGGCATGGAGCAATGTGATCCCAAGGTTCATGGAGGATTGTGATGGCAATGGTAATGGAGTATTGTGATGACAAGTGCATAGAACATTGTAATGACAAGGTCATGTAGCATTTTGCTGACAAAGGGAACAGGGAGCCTTGCTATGCTCATGGGTGGGATGTAAATTGCCAACTGTATCTCTGGAGGAGTACATTGTGTTCCCTAAAACAAGTAAAGAACAGAGCTACAGAGCCAAGGGCACTTCCAGTCTAGGGAATATACCTTGGGAAAAATGAAAATCAAAAAGACACAGCCACCCCAAAATTTAGGGCTGCACTGCTTACAAGGACCTCAACTTGGGTACACCTTAAATATCCCAGGAAATATAAAAATCGTTCAAAACATTGTGGTTCTTACGTATGATGGAATATCCCTCAGCTATGAAATCAATGTCATAAGACCAGTAGCAGCAAATTGGGTGGATTCAGGTACGATGATTCTAAGTGAAATAAGTCACAGAGAAAAAGAAACTTATCATAAGATATCACTTATGAAGATTCTGTAAACATGGCTACACTTGAACTGAGTTAGGAAAGAGAACAGTGTCTCACATTTAGAAAACACTCTTATGCCTGCTTAAGGGGGAAGGAGAGGTGGGGTGATGCATAAAACCAGAGTTTGATATAAGCACAGGTACCGTTCCAAAAACCAACTATGGAATAGACAAGACGTACACCTTCCTCAGCGAAAGGGACTCAAAACCCCATATTTCCCACAGAGGAATATATCTGACTAGTAAGAATCTTAAAACCTATGTACTGATATGTCTCCGTAAGGGAATCAAGTGTGTCTAGACTGGCATAAACATGGCAGCCAGAATCAGCTCAAACCCACTAGAAAAAGGAATTTCAAAAACAAAACAAAAAAACTGGGAAATAATTTACAATTCCTTCAGGGTCTCTGATGAAACCTGGAATGACCCTATCTACAATGACAGCTGGATGTGGCATAAGGAGGGACACTTGGGACGGAGACGATTGGTGAGATTGGGTGAGCAAATGCAGACCCATTAAAGCACAAATGCCTGGCAGCCATTCCATGGGTCCCAACTCTCCAGGTTGGAGGGAATATTACTACAGCTATAACATGTACGGGAAACCTGAGAACGGACACACTGTGAATACGAAAGGTTTCTAAAACTCATCGAATAGTCCCTCTCCTGGTGCTCCGGTTTGACTTTCCATCTGCTTTACTATCAACCTCCCAGCTTGGAGAGACAGCCCCTTTAACCTTCTGGTTCGCACAGGTTGCCAATTTGGCAGAGGATGAAAGGGAAGAGGGAGAACCAATGAGAGTGTAGCTGTTAGGCATTTGAACGGGCACATATCACTGTAATTTCCAGGCAGGAAGAAGAATTAACCAAAGTCTCAGCCACCCACCGGGAACCAGCATAGGTCCTGAACCAAAATTTTGGACTTGCGGTCAGCTCACCAAAAACGAGTTGAAAAAAGGAGCTCAGGGGCACAGCAATTCATAAACTGGCCGAGCAATAAAGGACAACTATCGTTCAAAAATCTGTTGAGGGAGGAATAAGAACCGGACTTGAAATCGAGGCAGAATAGGAAGAAACAGATTTCAAGAGGTACGTTGGCATCAGCTTTAAAGCACAGGAAGAGGAGCACAACTTCGACAATGATGCACTTGACCAAAAAGGGCGTATGCTTTTTGTCCTGAATATATTCAGGAGAAAACGCATACGCCCTTTTTGGCCAAGCAAGAAAGCGGGCAATGCAAATCTGCATAAAAAGAAGGATCACTTCCACCGGTCAAAAGGGACATCCACAAAATGTGTAAAAACCAGAAAGGCAAGACAGGCCCTGGAGAACAGGGAGTCTTGTTATGCTGAAGGGCGATATGTAAATTGCCAACTGCCTCTCTGGAGGAGTACATTGTGTTCCCTAAAACAAGTAAAGAACAGAGCTACAGAGCCAAGGGCACTTCCAGTCTAGGGAATATACCTTTGGTAAACCGAAAATCAATAAGACAGAGCCACCCCAAAATTTAGGGCTGCACTGCTTACAAGGACCTCAACTTGGGTACACCTGAAATATCCCAGGAAATATCAAAATGGTTCAAAAAATTGTGGTACTTACGTATGATGGAATATCCCTCAGCCATGAAATCAATGTCATAAGACCAGTAGCAGCAAAATAGGTGGATTCAGGTACGATGATTCTAAGTGAAATAAGTCACACAGAAAAAGAAACTTATCATAAGATATCACTTATGAAGATCCTGTAAACATGGCTACACTTGAACTGAGTTAGGAAAGAGAACAGTGTCTCACATTTAGAAAACACTCTTATGCCTGCTTAAGGGGGAAGGAGAGGTGGGGTGATGCATAAAACCAGAGTTTGATATAAGCACAGGTACCGTTCCAAAAACCAACTATGTAATAGACAAGACCTACACCTTCCTCAGTGAAAGGGACTCAAAACCCCATATTTCCCGCAGAGGAATATATCTGACTAGTAAGAATCTTAAAACCTATGTATTGATATGTCTCCGTAAGGGAATCAAGTGTGTCTAGACTGGCATAAACATGGCAGCGAGAATCAGCTCAAACCCACTATAAAAAGGAAATTCAAAAACAAAACAAAAAAACTGGGAAATTCTTTACAATTCCTTCAGGGTCTCTGATGAAACCTGGAATGACCCTATCTACAATGACAGCTGGATGTGGCAAAAGGCTGGACACTTTGCACTGAGAGGATTGATGAGATTGGGTGAGCAAATGCAGACCCTTTAAAGCAATAATGCATGGAAACCATTCCATGGGTCCCAACTCTCCAGGTTGAAGGGAATATTACTACAGCTATAACATGTACGGGAAACCTAGAGAACGGACACACTGTGAATACAAAAGGTTTCTAAAACTCAAGGAATAGTCTTTCTCCTGGTGCTCCGGTTTGACTTTCAATCTGCTTTACTATCAATCTCCCAACTTGGAGAGACAGCCCCTTTAACCTCCCGGTTCGCACAGGATGCCAATTTGGCAGAGGATGAAAGGGAAGAGGGAGAACCAATGAGAGAGTAGCTGTTAGGCATTTGGACGGGCATATATCACTCTAACTTCCCAGCAGGATGAAGAATTAACCAAAGCCTCAGCCACCCACCGGGAACCAGCATAGGTCCTGAACCAAAATTTTGGAGTTGCGGTCAGCTCACCAAAAACGAGTTGAAAAATGGAGCTCAGGGGTACAGCAATTCACAAACTGGCCGAGTAATAAAGGACAACTATCGTCCAAAAATCTGTTGAGGGAAGGCAACGAGGCGGACTTGAAAGCGAGGCAGAATAGCAGGAAGCAGATTTCAAGAGGTACGTTGGAATCGCCTTTAAAGCACAGGAAGAGGGGCACAACTTCGACAATGATGCACTTGGTCAAAAAGGGCGTATGCGTTTTCTCCTGAATATATTCAGGAGAAAACGCATACGCCCTTTTTGGCCAAGCAAGCAAGCGGGCAATGCAAATCTGCACTACAAAGAAGTGTCACTTCCCACCGGTCAAAAGGGACATCCACAAAATGTGTAAAAACCAGAAAGGCAAGACAGGCCCTGGAGAACAGGGAGCCTTGTTATGCTGATGGGCGGGATGTAAATTGCCAACTGCCTCTCTGGAGGAGTGCATTGTGTTCCCTAAAACAAGTAAACAACAGATCTACAGAGCCAAGCGCACTTCCAGTCTAGGGAATATACCTTGGGAAAACTGAAAATCAATAAGACAGAGCCACCCCAAAATTTAGGGCTGCACTGCTTACAAGGACCTCAACTTGGGTACACCTTAAATATCCCAGGAAATATAAAAATGGTTCAAAACATTGTGGTATTTACATACGATGGAATAACCCTCAGCCATGAAATCAATGTCATAAGACCAGTAAGAGCAAAATGGGTGGATTCAGGTACGATGATTCTAAGTGAAATAAGTCACACAGAAAAAGAAACTTATCATAAGATATCACTTATGAAGATCCTGTAAACATGGCTACACTTGAACTGAGTTAGGAAAGAGAACAGTGTCTCACATTTAGAAAACACTCTTATGCCTGCTTAAGGGGGAAGGAGAGGTGGGGTGATGCATAAAACCAGAGTTTGATATAAGCACAGGTACTGTTCCAAAAACCAACTATGGAATAGACAAGACCTACACCTTCCTCAGTGAAAGGGACTCAAAACCCCATATTTCCCGCAGAGGAATATATCTGACTAGTAAGAATCTTAAAACCTATGTATTGATATGTCTCCGTAAGGGAATCAAGTGTGTCTAGACTGGCATAAACATGGCAGCGAGAATCAGCTCAAACCCACTATAAAAAGGAATTTCAAAAACAGAACAAAAGAACTGGGAATTTCTTTACAATTCCTTCAGGGTCTCTGATGAAACCTGGAATGACCCTATCTACAATGACAGCTGGATGTGGCATAAGGAGGGACACTTGCGACGGAGACGATTGGTGAGATTGGGTGAGCAAATGCAGACCCATTAAAGCACAAATGCCTGGCAGCCATTCCATGGGTCCCAACTCTCCAGGTTGGAGGGAATATTACTACAGCTATAACATGTACGGGAAACCTGAGAACGGACACACTGTGAATACGAAAGGTTTCTAAAACTCATCGAATAGTCCCTCTCCTGGTGCTCCGGTTTGACTTTCCATCTGCTTTACTATCAACCTCCCAGCTTGGAGAGACAGCCCCTTTAACCTTCTGGTTCGCACAGGTTGCCAATTTGGCAGAGGATGAAAGGGAAGAGGGAGAACCAATGAGAGTGTAGCTGTTAGGCATTTGAACGGGCACATATCACTGTAATTTCCAGGCAGGAAGAAGAATTAACCAAAGTCTCAGCCACCCACCGGGAACCAGCATAGGTCCTGAACCAAAATTTTGGACTTGCGGTCAGCTCACCAAAAACGAGTTGAAAAAAGGAGCTCAGGGGCACAGCAATTCATAAACTGGCCGAGCAATAAAGGACAACTATCGTTCAAAAATCTGTTGAGGGAGGAATAAGAACCGGACTTGAAATCGAGGCAGAATAGGAAGAAACAGATTTCAAGAGGTATGTTGGCATCAGCTTTAAAGCACAGGAAGAGGAGCACAACTTCGACAATGATGCACTTGACCAAAAAGGGCGTATGCTTTTTGTCCTGAATATATTCAGGAGAAAACGCATACGCCCTTTTTGGCCAAGCAAGAAAGCGGGCAATGCAAATCTGCATAAAAAGAAGGATCACTTCCACCGGTCAAAAGGGACATCCACAAAATGTGTAAAAACCAGAAAGGCAAGACAGGCCCTGGAGAACAGGGAGTCTTGTTATGCTGAAGGGCGATATGTAAATTGCCAACTGCCTCTCTGGAGGAGTACATTGTGTTCCCTAAAACAAGTAAAGAACAGAGCTACAGAGCCAAGGGCACTTCCAGTCTAGGGAATATACCTTTGGTAAACCGAAAATCAATAAGACAGAGCCACCCCAAAATTTAGGGCTGCACTGCTTACAAGGACCTCAACTTGGGTACACCTGAAATATCCCAGGAAATATCAAAATGGTTCAAAAAATTGTGGTACTTACGTATGATGGAATATCCCTCAGCCATGAAATCAATGTCATAAGACCAGTAGCAGCAAAATAGGTGGATTCAGGTACGATGATTCTAAGTGAAATAAGTCACACAGAAAAAGAAACTTATCATAAGATATCACTTATGAAGATCCTGTAAACATGGCTACACTTGAACTGAGTTAGGAAAGAGAACAGTGTCTCACATTTAGAAAACACTCTTATGCCTGCTTAAGGGGGAAGGAGAGGTGGGGTGATGCATAAAACCAGAGTTTGATATAAGCACAGGTACCGTTCCAAAAACCAACTATGTAATAGACAAGACCTACACCTTCCTCAGTGAAAGGGACTCAAAACCCCATATTTCCCGCAGAGGAATATATCTGACTAGTAAGAATCTTAAAACCTATGTATTGATATGTCTCCGTAAGGGAATCAAGTGTGTCTAGACTGGCATAAACATGGCAGCGAGAATCAGCTCAAACCCACTATAAAAAGGAAATTCAAAAACAAAACAAAAAAACTGGGAAATTCTTTACAATTCCTTCAGGGTCTCTGATGAAACCTGGAATGACCCTATCTACAATGACAGCTGGATGTGGCAAAAGGCTGGACACTTTGCACTGAGAGGATTGATGAGATTGGGTGAGCAAATGCAGACCCTTTAAAGCAATAATGCATGGAAACCATTCCATGGGTCCCAACTCTCCAGGTTGAAGGGAATATTACTACAGCTATAACATGTACGGGAAACCTAGAGAACGGACACACTGTGAATACAAAAGGTTTCTAAAACTCAAGGAATAGTCTTTCTCCTGGTGCTCCGGTTTGACTTTCAATCTGCTTTACTATCAATCTCCCAACTTGGAGAGACAGCCCCTTTAACCTCCCGGTTCGCACAGGATGCCAATTTGGCAGAGGATGAAAGGGAAGAGGGAGAACCAATGAGAGAGTAGCTGTTAGGCATTTGGACGGGCATATATCACTCTAACTTCCCAGCAGGATGAAGAATTAACCAAAGCCTCAGCCACCCACCGGGAACCAGCATAGGTCCTGAACCAAAATTTTGGAGTTGCGGTCAGCTCACCAAAAACGAGTTGAAAAATGGAGCTCAGGGGTACAGCAATTCACAAACTGGCCGAGTAATAAAGGACAACTATCGTCCAAAAATCTGTTGAGGGAAGGCAACGAGGCGGACTTGAAAGCGAGGCAGAATAGCAGGAAGCAGATTTCAAGAGGTACGTTGGAATCGCCTTTAAAGCACAGGAAGAGGGGCACAACTTCGACAATGATGCACTTGGTCAAAAAGGGCGTATGCGTTTTCTCCTGAATATATTCAGGAGAAAACGCATACGCCCTTTTTGGCCAAGCAAGAAAGCGGGCAATGCAAATCTGCACTACAAAGAAGTGTCACTTCCCACCGGTCAAAAGGGACATCCACAAAATGTGTAAAAACCAGAAAGGCAAGACAGGCCCTGGAGAACAGGGAGCCTTGTTATGCTGATGGGCGGGATGTAAATTGCCAACTGCCTCTCTGGAGGAGTGCATTGTGTTCCCTAAAACAAGTAAACAACAGATCTACAGAGCCAAGCGCACTTCCAGTCTAGGGAATATACCTTGGGAAAACTGAAAATCAATAAGACAGAGCCACCCCAAAATTTAGGGCTGCACTGCTTACAAGGACCTCAACTTGGGTACACCTTAAATATCCCAGGAAATATAAAAATGGTTCAAAACATTGTGGTATTTACATACGATGGAATAACCCTCAGCCATGAAATCAATGTCATAAGACCAGTAAGAGCAAAATGGGTGGATTCAGGTACGATGATTCTAAGTGAAATAAGTCACAGAGAAAAAGAAACTTATCATAAGATATCACTTCTGAAGATCCTGTAAACATGGCTACACTTGAACTGAGTTAGGAAAGAGAACAGTGTCTCACATTTAGAAAACACTCTTATGCCTGCTTAAGGGGGAAGGAGAGGTGGGGTGATGCATAAAACCAGAGTTTGATATAAGCACAGGTACTGTTCCAAAAACCAACTATGGAATAGACAAGACCTACACCTTCCTCAGTGAAAGGGACTCAAAACCCCATATTTCCCGCAGAGGAATATATCTGACTAGTAAGAATCTTAAAACCTATGTATTGATATGTCTCCGTAAGGGAATCAAGTGTGTCTAGACTGGCATAAACATGACAGCGAGAATCAGCTCAAACCCACTATAAAAAGGAATTTCAAAAACAGAACAAAAGAACTGGGAATTTCTTTACAATTCCTTCAGGGTCTCTGATGAAACCTGGAATGACCCTATCTACAATGACAGCTGGATGTGGCATAAGGAGGGACACTTGGGACTGAGACGATTGGTGAGATTGGGTGAGCAAATTCATACCCTTTAAAGCACAAATGCCGGGCACCCATTCCATGGGTCCCAACTCTCCAGGTTGAAGGGAATATTATTACAGCTATAACATGTACGGGAAACCTAGAGAACGGAGACACTGTGAATACGAAAGGTTTCTAAAACTCAACAAATAGTCCCTCTCCTGGTGCTCCGGTTTGACTTTCCATCTGTTTTACTATCAACCTCCCAATTTGGAGAGACAGACCCTTTAACCTCCTGGTTCGCACAGGTTGCCAATTTGGCAGAGGATGAAAGGGAAGAGGGAGAACCAATGAGAGAGTAGCTGTTAGACATTTGGACGGGCACATATCACTGTAATTTCCCGGCAGAAAGAAGAATTAACCAAAGTCTCAGCCACCCACCGGGAACCAGTATAGGTCCTGAACCAAAATTTTGTACTTGCGGTCAGCTCACCAAAAACGAGTTGAAAAATGGAGCTCAGGGGCACAGCAATTCACAAACTGGCCGAGTAATAAAGGACAACTATCGTCCAAAAATCTGTTGAGGGGAGGCAACGAGGCGGACTTGAAAGCGAGGAAGAATAGCAGGAAACAGATTTCAAGAGGTACGTTGGAATCCCCTTTAAAGCACAGGAAGAGGGGCCCAACTTCGACAATGATGCACTTGGCCAAAAAGGGCATATGTATTTTCTCCTGAATATATTCAGGAGAAAACGCATACGCCCTTTTTGGCCAAGCAAGCAAGCGGGCAATGCAAATCTGCACTACAAAGAAGTATCACTTCCCACCGGTCAAAAGGGACATCCACAAAATGTGTAAAAACCAGAAAGGCAAGACAGGCCCTGGAGAACAGGGAGCCTTGTTATGCTGATGGGAGAGATGTAAATTGCCAACTGCCTCTCTGGAGGAGTGCATTGTGTTCCCTAAAACAAGTAAAGAACAGAGCTACAGAGCCAAGGGCACTTCCAGTCTAGGGAATATACCTTGTGAAAACTGAAAATCAATAAGACAGAGCCACCCCAAAATTTAGGGCTGCACTGCTTACAAGGACCTCAACTTGGGTACACCTTAAATATCCCAGGAAATATAAAAAATGGTTCAGAAAATTGTGGTACTTACATACGATGGAATATCCCTCAGCCATGAAATCAATGTCATAAGACCAGTAGCAGCAAAATGGGTAGATTCGGGTACGATGATTCTAAGTGAAATAAGTCACAGAGAAAAAGAAACTTATCATAAGATATCACTTATGAAGATCCTGTAAACATGGCTACACTTGAACTGAGTTAGGAAAGAGAACAGTGTCTCACATTTAGAAAACACTCTTATGCCTGCTTAAGGGGGAAGGAGAGGTGGGGTGATGCATAAATCCAGAGTTTGATATAAGCACAGGTACCGTTCCAAAAACCAACTATGGCATAGACAAGACCTACACCTTCCTCAGTGAAAGGGAATCAAAACCCCATATTTCCCGCAGAGGAATATATCTGACTAGTAAGAATCTTAAAACCTATGGATTGATATGTCTCCGTAAGGGAATCAAGTGTGTCTAGACTGGCATAAACATGGCAGCGAGAATCAGCTCAAACCCACTATAAAAAGGAATTTCAAAAACAAAACAAAAACACTGGGAAATTCTTTACAATTCCTTCAGGGTCTCTGATGAAACCTGGAATGACCCTATCTACAACGACAGCTGGATGTGGCAAAAGGCTGGACACCTGGGACTGAGACGATTGGTGAGATTTGTTGAGCAAATGCAGACCCTTTAAAGCAATAATGCATGGCACCCATTCCATGGGTCACAACTCTTTAGGTTGAAGGGAATATGACTACAGTTATAACATGTACGGGAAACCTAGAGAATGGACACACTGTGAATACGAAAGGTTTCTAAAACTCAACGAATAGTCCCTCTCCTGGTGCTCCGGTTTGACTTTCCATCTGCTTTACTATCAATCTCCCAACTTGGAGAGACAGCCCCTTTAACCTCCTGGTTCGCACAGGTTGCCAATTTGGCAGAGGATGAAAGAGAAGTGGGAGAACCAATGAGAGAGTAGCTGTTAGGCATTTGGACGGGCACATATCACTCTAACTTCCCGGCAGGAAGAAGAATTAACCAAAGTCTCAGCCACCCACCGGGAACCAGTATAGGTCCTGAACCAAAATTTTGGACTTGCGGTCAGCTCACCAATAACGAGTTGAAAAAATGGAGCTCAGGGGCACAGCAATTCACAAACTGGCCGAGTAATAAAGGACAACTATCGTCCAAAAATCTGTTGAGGGAAGGCAACGAGGTGGACTTGAAAGCGAGGCAGAATAGCAGGAAACAGATTTCAAGAGGTACGTTGGAATCGCCTTTAAAGCACAGGAAGAGGGGCACAACTTCGAAAATGATGCACTTGGCCAAAAAGTGCATATGCGTTTTCTCCTAAATATATTCAGGAGAAAACGCATACGCCCTTTTTGGCCAAGCAAGCAAGCGGGCAATGCAAATCTGCACTACAAAGAAGTATCACTTCCCACCGGTCAAAAGGGACATCCACAAAATGTGTAAAAACCAGAAAGGCAAGACAGGCCCTGGAGAACAGGGAGCCTTGTTATGCTGATGGGCGGGATGTAAATTGCCAACTGCCTCTCTGGAGGAGTGCATTGTGTTCCCTAAAACAAGTAAACAACAGAGCTACAGAGACAAGGGCACTTCCAGTCTAGGGAATATACCTTGGGAAAAGTGAAAATCAATAAGACAGAGCCACCCCAAAATTTAGGGCTGCACTGCTTACAAGGACCTCAACTTGGGTACACCTTAAATATCCCAGGAAATATAAAAATGGTTCAAAAAATTGTGGTACTTACGTATGATGGAATATCCCTCAGCCATGAAATCAATGTCATAAGACCAATAGCAGCAACATGGGTGGATTCATGTACGATGATTCTAAGTGAAATAAGTCACACAGAAAAAGAAACTTATCATAAGATATCACTAATGAAGATGCTGTAAACATGGCTACACTTGAACTGAGTTAGGAAAGAGAAGAATGTCTCACCTTTAGAAAACACTCTTATGCCTGCTTAAGGGGGAAGGAGAGGTGGGGTGATGCATAAAACCAGAGTTTGATATAAGCACAGGTACCGTTCCAAAAACCAACTATGGATTAGACAAGACCTACACCTTCCTCAGTGAAAGGGACTCAAAACCCCATATTTCCCGCAGAGGAATATATCTGACTAGTAAGACTCTTAAAACCTATGTATTGATATGTCTCCGTAAGGGAATCAAGTGTGTCTAGACTGGCATAAACATGGCAGCGAGAATCAGCTCAAACCCACTATAAAAAGGAATTTCAAAAACAAAACAAAAAAACTGGGACATTCTTTACAATTCCTTCAGGGTCTCTGATGAAACCTGGAATGACCCTATCTACAACGACAGCTGGATGTGGCATAAGGCTGGACACTTGGGACTGAGACGATTGGTGAGATTGGGTGAGTAAATGCAGACACTTTAAAGCAATAATGCATGGCACCCATTCCATGGGTCCCAACTCTCCAGGTTGAAGGGAATATTACTACAGTTAAAACATGTATGAGAAACCTAGAGAACGGTCACACTGTGAACACGAAAGGTTTCCAAAACTCAACGAATAGTCCGTCTCCTGGTGCTCCGGTTTGACTTTCCATCTTCTTTACTATCAACCTCCCAACATGGAGAGACAGCCCCTTTAACCTCCTGGATCGCACAGGTTGCCAATTTGGCAGAGGATGAAAGGGAAGAGGGAGAAACATTGAGAGAGTAGCTGTTAGGCATTTGGAAGGGGACATATCACTCTAAATTCCCGGCAGGAAGAAGAATTACCAAAGTCTCAGCAACCCACCTGGAACCAGTATAGATCCTGAACCAAAATTTTGGACTTGCGGTCACCTCACCAAAAACGAGTTGAAAAATGGAGCTCAGGGGCACAGCAATTCACAAATTGGCCGAGTAATAAAGGACAACTATCGTCCAAAAATCTGTTGAGGGAAGGCAACGAGGCGGACTTGAAAGTGAGGCAGAATAGCAGGAAACAGATTTCAATAGGTACTTTGGAATCGCCTTTAAAGCACAGGAAGAGGGGCACAACTTCGACAATGATGCACTTGGCCAAATAGGGCGTATGCGTTTTCTCCTGAATATATTCAGGGGAAAACACATACGCACTTTTTGGCCAAGCAAGAAAGCGGGCAATGCAAATCCGCACTACAAAGAAGTATCACTTCCCACAGGTCAAAAGGGACATCCACACAATGTGTAAAAACGAGAAAGGCAAGACAGGCCCTGGAGAACAGGGAGCCTTGTTATGCTGATGGACGGGATGTAAATTGCCAACTGCCTCTCTGGAGGAGTATATTGTGTTCCCGAAAACAAGTAAACAACAGAGCTACAGAGCCAAGGGCACTTCCAGTCTAGGGAATATTCCTTGGGCAAACTGAAAATCAATAAGACAGAACCATCCCAAAATTTAGGGCTGCACTGCTTACAAGCACCTCAACTTGGGTACACCTTAAATATACCAGGAAATATAAAAATGGTTCAAAAAATTGTGGTACTTACGTACGATGGAATATCCCTCAGCCATGAAATCAATGTCATAAGACCAGTAGCAGCAAAATGGGTGGATTCAGGTACAATGATTCTAAGTGAAATAAGTCACACAGAAAAAGAAACTTATCATAAGATATCACTTATGAAGATCCTGTAAACATGGCTACACTAGAACTGAGTTAGGAAGGAGAACAGTGTCTCACATTTAGAAAACACTCTTATGCCTGCTTAAGGGGGAAGGAGAGGTGGGGTGATGCATAAAACCAGAGTTTGATATAAGCACAGGTACTGTTCCAAAAACCAACTATGGAATAGACAAGACCTACACCTTCCTCAGTGAAAGGGACTCAAAACCCCATATTTTCCGCAGAGGAATATATCTGACTAGTAAGAATCATAAAACCTATGGATTGATATGTCTCCGTAAGGGAATCAAGTGTGTCTAGACTGGCATAAACATGGCAGCGAGAATCAGCTCAAACCCACTATAAAAAGGAATTTCAAAAACAAAACAAAAAAACTGGGAAATTCTTTACAATTCCTTCAGGGTCTCTGATGAAACCTGGAATGACCCTTTCTACAACGACAGCTGGATGTGGCATAAGGCTGGACACTTGTGACTGAGAGGATTGGTGAGATTGGGTGAGCAAATGCAGACCCATTAAAGCAATAATGCCTGGCACCCATTCCATGGGTCCCAACTCTCCAGGTTGAAGGGAATATTACTACAGTTATAACATGTACGGGAAACCTAGAGAACGGACACACTGTGAATACGAAAGGTTTCTAAAACTCAACGAATAGTCCCTCTCCTGGTGCTCCGTTTTGACTTTCCATCTGTTTAACTATCAACCTCCCAACTTGGAGAGACAGCCCCTTTAACCTCCTGGTTCCCACAGGTTTCCAATTTGGCAGAGGATGAAAGGGAAGAGGGAGAACCAATGAGAGAGTAGCTGTTAGGCATTTGGACGAGCACATATCACTGTAATTTCCCGGCAGGAAGAAGAATTAACCAAAGTCTCAGCCACCCACTGGGAACCAGTATAGATTCTGAACCAAAATTTTGGACTTGCGGTCAGCTCACCAAAAACGAGTTGAAAAATGGAGCTCAGGGGCACAGCAATTCACAAACTGGCCGAGTAATAAAGGACAACTATCGTCCAAAAATCTGTTGGGGGAAGGCAACGAGGCGGACTTGAAAGCGAGGCAGAATAGCAGGAAACAGATTTCAAGAGGTACGTTGGAATCGCCTTTAAAGCACAGGAAGAGGGGCACTACTTCGACAGTGATGCGCTTGGCCAAAAACGGCGTATGCGTTTTCTCCTGAATATATTCAGGAGAAAACGCATACGCCCTTTTTTGCCAAGCAAGAAAGCAGGCAATGCAGATATGCACTACAAAGAAGTATCACTTCCCACCGGTCAAAAGGGACATCCACAAAATGTGTAAAATCCAGAAAGGCAAGACAGGCCCTGGAGAACAGGGAGCCTTGATATGCTGATGGGCGGGATGTAAATTGCAAACTGCCTCTCTGGAGGAGTGCATTGTGTTCCCTAAAACAAGTAAACAACAGAGCTACAGAGCCAAGGGCACTTCCAGTCTAGGGAATATACCTTGGGAAAACTGAAAATTAATAAGACAGAGCCACCCCAAAATATAGGGCTGCACTGCTTACAAGGACCTCAACTTGGGTACACCTGAAATATCCCAGGAAATATCAAAATGGTTCAAAAAATTGTGGTACATAATTGCGATGGAATATTCCTCAGCCATGAAATCAATGTCATAAGACCAGTAGCAGCAAAATGGGTGGATTCAGGTACGATGATTCTAAGTGAAATAAGTCACACAGAAAAAGAAACTTATCATAAGATATCACTGATGAAGATCCTGTAAACATGGCTACACTTGAACTGAGTTAGGAAAGAGAACAGTGTCTCACATTTAGAAAACACTCTTATGCCTGCTTAAGGGGGAAGGAGAGGTGGGGTGATGCATAAAACCAGAGTTTGATATAAGCACAGGTAACGTTCCAAAAACCAACTATGGAATAGACAAGACCTACACCTTCCTCAGTGAAAGGGACTCAAAACCCCATATTTCCCGCAGAGGAATATATCTGACTAGTAAGAATCTTAAAACCTATGTATTGATATGTCTCCGTAAGGGAATCAAGTGTGTCTAGACTGGCATAAACATGGCAGCGAGAATCAGCTCAAACCCACTATAAAAAGGAATTTCAAAAACAAAACAAAAAAACTTGGAAATTCTTTACAATTCCTTCAGGGTCTCTGATGAAACCTGGAATGACCCAATCTACAACGACAGCTGGATGTGGCATAAGGCTGGACACTTGGGACTGAGAGGATTGGTGACATTGGGTGAGCTAATGCAGACCCATTAAAGCACAAATGCCTGGCACACATTCCATGGGTCACAACTCTCCAGGTTGAAGGGAATATTACTACAGCTATAACATGAACGGGAAACCTAGGGAACGGACACACTGTGAATACGAAAGGTTTCTAAAACTCAACGAATAGTCCCTCTCCTGGTGCTCCGTTTTGACTTGCCATCTGCTTTACTATCAACCTCCCAACTTGGAGAGACAGCCCCTTTAACCTCCTGGTTCGCACAGGTTGCCAATTTGGCAGAGGATGAAAGGGAAGAGGGAGAACCAATGAGAGAGTAGCTGTTATGCATTTGGACGGGCACATATCACTGTAATTTCCCGGCAGGAAGAACTATTAACCAAAGTCTCAGCCACCCACCGGGAAACAGTATAAGTCCTGAACCAAAATTTTGGACTTGCGGTCAGCTCACCAAAAACGAGTTGAAAAATGGAGCTCAGGGGCACAGCAATTCACAAACTGGCCGAGTAATAAAGGACAACTATCGTCCAAAAATCTGTTGAGGGAAGGCAACGAGGCGGACTTGAAAGCGAGGCAGAATAGCAGGAAACAGATTTCAAGAGGTACGTTGGAATCGCCTTTAAAGCACAGGAAGAGGGACACAACTTCGACAATGATGCACTTGGCCAAAAAGGGCGTATGCTTTTTCTCCTGAATATATTCAGGAGAAAACGCATACGCCCTTTTTGGCCAAGCAAGCAAGCGGGCAATGCAAATCTGCACTACAGAGAAGTATCACTTCCCACCAGTCCAAAGGGACATCCACAAAATGTGTAAAATCCAGAAAGGCAAGACAGGCCCTGGAGAACAGGGAGCCTTGTTATGCTGATGGGCGGGATGTAAATTGCCAACTGCCTATCTGGAGGAGTGCATTGTGTTCCCTAAAACAAACAAACAACAGAGCTACAGGGCCAAGGGCACTTCCAGTCTAGGGAATATACCTTGGGAAAACTGAAAATCAATAAGACAGAGCCACCCCAAAATTTAGGGCTGCACTGCTTACAAGGACCTCAACTTGGGTACACCTTAAATATCCCAGGAAATATAAAACTGGTCCAAAAAATTGTGGTACTTACGTAAGATGGAATATCCCTCAGCCATGAAATCAATGTCATAAGACCAGTAACAGCAAAGTGGGTGGATTCAGGTACGATGATTCTAAGTGAAATAAGTCACACAGAAAAAGAAACTTATCATAAGATATCACTTATGAAGATCCTGTAAACATGGCTACACTTGAACTGAGTTCGGAAAGAGAACAGTGTCTCACATTTAGAAAACACTGTTATGCCTGCTTAAGTGGGAAGGAGAGGTGGGGTGATGCATAAAACCAGAGTTTGATATAAGCACAGGTACCGTTCCAAAAACCAACTATGGAATAGACAAGTCCTACACCTTCCTCAGTGAAAGGGACTCAAAACCCCATATTTCCCGCAGAGGAATATATCTGACTAGTAAGAATCTTAAAACCTATGTATTGATATGTCTCCGTAAGGGAATCAAGTGTGTCTAGACTGGCATAAACATGGCAGCGAGAATCAGCTCAAACCCACTATAAAAAGAATTTCAAAAACAAAACAAAAAAACTGGGAAATTCTTTACAATTCCTTCAGGGTCTCTGATGAAACCTGGAATGACCCTAATTACAATTACAGCTGGATGTGGCATAAGGAGGGACACTTGGGACTGAGACGATTGGTGAGATTGGGTGAGCAAATGCAGACCCTTTAAAGCACAAATACCTGGCACTCATTCCATGGGTCCCAACTCTCCAGGTTGAAGGGAATATTACTACAGATATAACATGTACGGGAAACCTAGAGAATGGACACACTGTGAATACGAAAGGTTTCTAAAACTCAACGAATATTCCCTCTCCTGGTGCTCGGGTATGACATTCCATCTGCTTTACTTTCAACCTCCCAACTTGGAGAGACAGCCCCTTTAACCTCCTGGTTCGCACAGGTTTCCTATTTGGCAGAGGATGAAAGGGAAGAGGGAGAACCAATGAGAGAGTAGCTGTTAGGCATTTGGACGGGCACATATCACTGTAATTTTCCGGCAGGAAGAAGAATTAACCAAAGTCTCAGCCACCCACCGGGAACCAGCATAGGTCCTGAACCAAAATTTTGGACTTGCGGTCAGCTCACAAAAAACGAGTTGAAAAATGGAGCTCAGTGGCACAGCAATTCACAAACTGGCCAAGTAATAAAGGACAACTATCGTCCAACAATCTGTTGAGGGAAGGTAACGAGGCAGACTTGAAAGCGAGGCAGAATAGCAGGAAACAGATTTCAATATGTACGTTGGAATCGCCTTTAAAGCACAGGAAGAGGAGCACACCTTGGACAATGATGCACATGGCCAAAAAGGGCCTATGCGTTTTCTCCTGAATATATTCAGGAGAAAACGCATACGCCCTTTTTGGCCAAGCAAGCAAGCGGGCAATGCAAATCTGCACTACAGAGAAGTATCACTTCCCACCGGTCAAAAGGGACATCCACAAAATGTGTAAAAACCAGAAAGGCAAGACAGGCCCTGGAGAACAGGGAGCCTTGTTATGCTGATGGGCGGGATGTAAATTGCCAACTGCCTCTCTGGAGGAGTGCATTGTGTTCCCTAAAACAAGTAAAGAACAGAGCTACAGAGCCAAGGGCACTTCCAGTCTAGGGAATATACCTTGGGAAAACTGAAAATCAATAAGACAGAGCCACCCCAAAATTTAGGGCTGCACTGCTTACAAGGACCTCAACTTGGGTACACCTTAAATATCCCAGGAAATATAAAACTGGTTCAAAAAATTGTGGTACTTACGTACGACGGAATATCCCTCAGCCATGAAATCAGTGTCATAAGACCAGTAGCAGCAAAATGGGTGGATTCAGGTACGATGATTCTAAGTGAAATAAGTCACACAGAAAAAGAAACTTATCATAAGATATCACTTATGAAGATCCTGTAAACATGGCTACACTTGAACTGAGTTAGGAAAGAGAACAGTGTCTCACATTTAGAAAACACTCTTATGCCTGCTTAAGGGGGAAGGAGAGGTGGGGTGATGCATAAAACCAGAGTTTGATATAAGCACAGGTACCTTTCCAAAAACCAACTATGGAATACACAAGACCTACACCTTCCTCAACGAAACGGACTGAAAACCCCATATTTCCTGCAGAGGAATATATCTGACTAGTAAGAATCTTAAAACCTATGTATTGATATGTCTCCGTAAGGGAATCAAGTGTGTCTAGACTGGCATAAACATGGCAGCGAGAATCAGCTCAAACCCACTATAAAAAGGAATTTCAAAAACAGAACAAAAGAACTGCGAAATTCTTTACAATTCCTTCAGGGTCTCTGATGAAACCTGGAATGACCCTATCTACAATGACAGCTGGATGTGGCAAAAGGCTGGACGCTTGGGAATGAGAGGATTGGTGAGATTGGGTGAGCAAATGCAGACCGTTTAAAGCACAAATGCCTGGCAACCATTTCATGGGTCCCAACTCTCCAGGATGAAGGGAATATTACTACAGCTCTAACATGTACGGTAAACCTAGAGAACGGACACACTGTGAATACGAAAGGTTTCTAAAACTCACCGTATAGTCCCTCTCCTGGTGCTCCGGTTTGACTTTCCATCTGCTTTACTATCAACCTCCCAACTTGGAGAGACAGCCCCTTTAACCTCCGGGCTCACACAGGTTGCCAATTTAGCAGAGGATGAAAGGGAAGAGGGAGAACCAATGAGAGAGTAGCTGTTAGGCATTAGGACGGGCACATATCACTCTAACTTCCCAGCAGGAAGAAGAATTAACCAAAGTCTCAGCCCCCCACCGGGAACCAGCATAGGTCCTGAACCGAAATTTTGGACTTGCTGTCAGCTCACAAGAAACGAGTTGAAAAGTGGAGCTCAAGGGCACAGCAATTCACAAACTGGCAGAGTAATAAAGGACAACTATCGTCCAAAAATCTGTTGAGGGAAGGCAACGAGGCGGATTTGAAAGCGAGGCAGAATAGCAGGAAACAGATTTCAAGAGGTACGTTGGAATCGCCTTTAAAGCACAGGAAGAGGGGCACAACTTCGACAATGATGCACTTGGCCAAAAAGGGCGTATGCGTTTTCTCCTGAATATATTCAGGTGAAAACGCATACGCCCTTTTTGGCCAAGCAAGCAAGCGGGCAATGCAAATCTGCACTACAAAGAAGTATCACTTCCCACCGGTCCAAAGGGACATCCACAAAAGGTGTAAAATCCAGAAAGGCAAGACAGGCCCTGGAGAACAGGGAGCCTTGTTATGCTGATGGGCGGGATGTAAATTGCCAACTGCCTATCTGGAGGAGTGCATTGTGTTCCCTAAAACAAACAAACAACAGAGCTACAGAGCCAAGGGCACTTCCAGTCTAGGGAATATACCTTGGGAAAACTGAAAATCAATAAGACAGAGCCACCCCAAAATTTAGGGCTGCACTGCTTACAAGGACCTCAACTTGGGTACACCTTAAATATCACAGGAAATATAAAACTGGTTCAAAAAATTGTGGTACTTACGTACGATGGAATATCCCTCAGCCATGAAATCAATGTCATAAGACCAGTAGCAGCAAAATGGGTAGATTCGGGTACGATGATTCTAAGTGAAATAAGTCACAGAGAAAAAGAAACTTATCATAAGATATCACTTATGAAGATCCTGTAAACATGGCTACACTTGAACTGAGTTACGAAAGAGAACAGTGTCTCACATTTAGAAAACACTCTTATGCCTGCTTAAGGGGGAAGGAGAGGTGGGGTGATGCATAAAACCAGAGTTTGATATAAGCACAGTTACCGTTCCAAAAACCAACTATGGAATAGACAAGACCTTCACCTTCCTCAGTGAAAGGGACTCAAAACCCCATATTTCCCGCAGAGGAATATATCTGACTAGTAAGAATCTTAAAACCTATGTATTGATATGTCTCCGTAAGGGAATCAAGTGTGTCTAGACTGGCATAAACATGACAGCGAGAATCAGCTCAAAACCACTATAAAAAGGAATTTCAAAAACAGAACAAAAGAACTGGGAATTTCTTTACAATTCCTTCAGGGTCTCTGATGAAACCTGGAATGACCCTATCTACAATGACAGCTGGATGTGGCATAAGGCTGGTCACTTGGGACTGAGAGGATTGGTGAGATTGGGTGAGCAAATGCAGACCCTTTAAAGCACAAATGCCTGGCAACCATTTCATGGGTCCCAACTCTCCAGGATGAAGGGAATATTACTACAGCTCTAACATGTACGGTAAACCTAGAGAACGGACACACTGTGAATACGAAAGGTTTCTAAAACTCAACGAATAGTCCCTCTCCTGGTGCTCTGGTTTGACTTTCAATCTGCTTTACTGTCAATCTCCCAACTTGGAGAGACAGCCCCTTTAACCTCCGGGCTCACACAGGTTGCCAATTTGGCAGAGGATGAAAGGGAAGAGGGAGAACCAATGAGAGAGTAGCTGTTAGGCATTAGGACGGGCACATATCACTCTAACTTCCCAGCAGGAAGAAGAATTAACCAAAGTCTCAGCCCCCCACCGGGAACCAGCATAGGTCCTGAACCGAAATTTTGGACTTGCTGTCAGCTCACAAAAAACGAGTTGAAAAATGTAGCTCAGGGGCACAGCAATTCACAAACTGGCCGAGTAATAAAGGACAACTATAGTCCAAAAATCTGTTGAGGGAAGGCAACGAGGCGGATTTGAAAGCGAGGCAGAATAGCAGGAAACAGATTTCAAGAGGTACGTTGGAATCGCCTTTAAAGCACAGGAAGAGGGACACAACTTCGACAATGATGCACTTGGCCAAAAAGGGCGTATGCGTTTTCTCCTGAATATATTCAGGAGAAAACGCATACGCCCTTTTTGGCCAAGCAAGCAAGCGGGCAATGCAAATCTGCACTACAAAGAAGTATCACTTCCCACCGGTCCAAAGGGACATCCACAAAATGTGTAAAATCCAGAAAGGCAAGAGAGGCCCTGGAGAACAGGGAGTCTTGTTATGCTGATGGGCGGGATGTAAATTGCCAACTGCCTCTCTGGAGGAGTGCATTGTGTTCCCTAAAACAAACAAACAACAGAGCTACAGAGCCAAGGGCACTTCCAGTCTAGAGAATATACCTTGGGAAAACTGAAAATCAATAAGACAGAGCCACCCCAAAATTTAGGGCTGCACTGCTTACAAGGACCTCAACTTGGGTACACCTTAAATATCCCAGGAAATATAAAACTGGTTCAAAAAATTTTGGTACTTACGTACGATGGAATATCCCTCAGCCATGAAATCAATGTCATAAGACCAGTAGCAGCAAAATGGGTAGATTCAGGTACGATGATTCTAAGTGAAATAAGTCACAGAGAAAAAGAAACTTATCATAAGATATCACTTATGAAGATCCTGTAAACATGGCTACACTTGAACTGAGTTAGGAAAGAGAACAGTGTCTCACATTTAGAAAACACTCTTATGCCTGCTTAATGGGGAAGGAGAGGTGGGGTGATGCATAAAACCAGTGTTTGATATAAGCACAGGTACCTTTCCAAAAACCAACTATGGAATAGACAAGACCTACACCTTCCTCAACGAAACGGACTCAAAACCCCATATTTCCCGCAGAGGAATATATCTTACTTGTAATAATCTTAAAACCTATGTATTGATATGTCTCCGTAAGGGAATCAAGTGTGTCTAGACTGGCATAAACATGGCAGCGAGAATCAGCTCAAACCCACTATAAAAAGGAATTTCAAAAACAAAACAAAAAAACTGGGAAATTCTTTACAATTCCTTCAAGGTCTCTGATGAAACCTGGAATGACCCTAATTACAATGACAGCTGGATGTGGCATAACGAGGGACACTTGGGACGAAGACGATTGGTGAGATTGGGTGAGCAAATGCAGACCCTTTAAAGCACAAATGCCTGGCACTCATTCCATGGGTCCCAACTCTCCAGGTTGAAGGGAATATTACTACAGCTATAACATGTACGGGAAACCTAGAGAACGGACACACTGTGAATACGAAAGGTTTCTAAAACTCAACGAATATTCCCTCTCCTGGTGCTCGTGTATGACTTTCCATCTGCTTTACTTTCAACCTCCCAACTTGGAGAGACAGCCACTTTAACCTCCTGGTTCGCACAGGTTTCCAATTTGGCAGAGGATGAAAGGGAAGAGGGAGAACAAATGAGAGAGTAGCTGTTAGGCATTTGGACGGGCACATATCACTGTAATTTTCCGGCAGGAAGAAGAATTAACCAAAGTCTCAGCCACCCACCGGGAACCAGCATAGGTCCTGAACCAAAATTTTGGACTTGCGGTCAGCTCACAAAAAATGAGTTGAAAAATGGAGCTCAGTGGCACAGCAATTCACAAACTGGCCGAGTAATAAAGGACAACTATCGTCCAAAAATCTGTTGAGGGAAGGCAACGAGGCAGACTTGAAAGCGAGGCAGAATAGCAGGAAACAGATTTCAAGATGTACGTTGGAATCGCCTTTAAAGCACAGGAAGAGGAGCACACCTTGGACAATGATGCACTTGGCCAAAAAGGGCGTATGCGTTTTCTCCTGAATATATTCAGGAGAAAACGCATACGCCCTTTTTGGCCAAGCAAGCAAGCGGGCAATGCAAATCTGCACTACAGAGAAGTATCACTTCCCACCGGTCAAAAGGGACATCCACAAAATGTGTAAAATCCAGAAAGGCAAGACAGGCCCTGGAGAACAGGGAGCCTTGTTATGCTGATGGGCAGGATGTACATTGCCAACTGCCTCTCTGGAGGAGTGCATTGTGTTCCCTAAAACAAGTAAAGAACAGAGCTACAGAGCCAAGGGCACTTCCAGTCTAGGGAATATACCTTGGGAAAACTGAAAATCAATAAGACAGAGCCACCCCAAAATTTAGGGCTGCACTGCTTACAAGGACCTCAACTTGGGTACACCTTAAATATCCCAGGAAATATAAAAATGGTTCAAAAAATTGTGGTACTTACGTACGATGGAATATCCCTCAGCCATGAAATCAATGTCATAAGACCAGTAGCAGCAAAATGGGTGGATTCAGGTACGATGATTCTAAGTGAAATAAGTCACAGAGAAAAAGAAACTTATCATAAGATATCACTTATGAAGATCCTGTAAACATGGCTACACTTGAACTGAGTTAGGAAAGAGGACAGTGTCTCACATTTAGAAAACACTGTTATGCCTGCTTAAGTGGGAAGGAGAGGTGGGGTGATGCATAAAACCAGAGTTTGATATAAGCACAGGTACCGTTCCAAAAACCAACTATGGAATAGACAAGTCCTACACCTTCCTCAGTGAAAGGGACTCAAAACCCCATATTTCCCGCAGAGGAATATATCTGACTAGTAAGAATCTTAAAACCTATGTATTGATATGTCTCCGTAAGGGAATCAAGTGTGTCTAGACTGGCATAAACATGGCAGCGAGAATCAGCTCAAACCCACTATAAAAAGAATTTCAAAAACAAAACAAAAAAACTGGGAAATTCTTTACAATTCCTTCAGGGTCTCTGATGAAACCTGGAATGACCCTAATTACAATTACAGCTGGATGTGGCATAAGGAGGGACACTTGGGACTGAGACGATTGGTGAGATTGGGTGAGCAAATGCAGACCCTTTAAAGCACAAATACCTGGCACTCATTCCATGGGTCCCAACTCTCCAGGTTGAAGGGAATATTACTACAGATATAACATGTACGGGAAACCTAGAGAATGGACACACTGTGAATACGAAAGGTTTCTAAAACTCAACGAATATTCCCTCTCCTGGTGCTCGGGTATGACATTCCATCTGCTTTACTTTCAACCTCCCAACTTGGAGAGACAGCCCCTTTAACCTCCTGGTTCGCACAGGTTTCCTATTTGGCAGAGGATGAAAGGGAAGAGGGAGAACCAATGAGAGAGTAGCTGTTAGGCATTTGGACGGGCACATATCACTGTAATTTTCCGGCAGGAAGAAGAATTAACCAAAGTCTCAGCCACCCACCGGGAACCAGCATAGGTCCTGAACCAAAATTTTGGACTTGCGGTCAGCTCACAAAAAACGAGTTGAAAAATGGAGCTCAGTGGCACAGCAATTCACAAACTGGCCAAGTAATAAAGGACAACTATCGTCCAACAATCTGTTGAGGGAAGGTAACGAGGCAGACTTGAAAGCGAGGCAGAATAGCAGGAAACAGATTTCAATATGTACGTTGGAATCGCCTTTAAAGCACAGGAAGAGGAGCACACCTTGGACAATGATGCACATGGCCAAAAAGGGCCTATGCGTTTTCTCCTGAATATATTCAGGAGAAAACGCATACGCCCTTTTTGGCCAAGCAAGCAAGCGGGCAATGCAAATCTGCACTACAGAGAAGTATCACTTCCCACCGGTCAAAAGGGACATCCACAAAATGTGTAAAAACCAGAAAGGCAAGACAGGCCCTGGAGAACAGGGAGCCTTGTTATGCTGATGGGCGGGATGTAAATTGCCAACTGCCTCTCTGGAGGAGTGCATTGTGTTCCCTAAAACAAGTAAAGAACAGAGCTACAGAGCCAAGGGCACTTCCAGTCTAGGGAATATACCTTGGGAAAACTGAAAATCAATAAGACAGAGCCACCCCAAAATTTAGGGCTGCACTGCTTACAAGGACCTCAACTTGGGTACACCTTAAATATCCCAGGAAATATAAAACTGGTTCAAAAAATTGTGGTACTTACGTACGACGGAATATCCCTCAGCCATGAAATCAATGTCATAAGACCAGTAGCAGCAAAATGGGTGGATTCAGGTACGATGATTCTAAGTGAAATAAGTCACACAGAAAAAGAAACTTATCATAAGATATCACTTATGAAGATCCTGTAAACATGGCTACACTTGAACTGAGTTAGGAAAGAGAACAGTGTCTCACATTTAGAAAACACTCTTATGCCTGCTTAAGGGGGAAGGAGAGGTGGGGTGATGCATAAAACCAGAGTTTGATATAAGCACAGGTACCTTTCCAAAAACCAACTATGGAATACACAAGACCTACACCTTCCTCAACGAAACGGACTGAAAACCCCATATTTCCTGCAGAGGAATATATCTGACTAGTAAGAATCTTAAAACCTATGTATTGATATGTCTCCGTAAGGGAATCAAGTGTGTCTAGACTGGCATAAACATGGCAGCGAGAATCAGCTCAAACCCACTATAAAAAGGAATTTCAAAAACAGAACAAAAGAACTGCGAAATTCTTTACAATTCCTTCAGGGTCTCTGATGAAACCTGGAATGACCCTATCTACAATGACAGCTGGATGTGGCAAAAGGCTGGACGCTTGGGAATGAGAGGATTGGTGAGATTGGGTGAGCAAATGCAGACCGTTTAAAGCACAAATGCCTGGCAACCATTTCATGGGTCCCAACTCTCCAGGATGAAGGGAATATTACTACAGCTCTAACATGTACGGTAAACCTAGAGAACGGACACACTGTGAATACGAAAGGTTTCTAAAACTCACCGTATAGTCCCTCTCCTGGTGCTCCGGTTTGACTTTCCATCTGCTTTACTATCAACCTCCCAACTTGGAGAGACAGCCCCTTTAACCTCCGGGCTCACACAGGTTGCCAATTTAGCAGAGGATGAAAGGGAAGAGGGAGAACCAATGAGAGAGTAGCTGTTAGGCATTAGGACGGGCACATATCACTCTAACTTCCCAGCAGGAAGAAGAATTAACCAAAGTCTCAGCCCCCCACCGGGAACCAGCATAGGTCCTGAACCGAAATTTTGGACTTGCTGTCAGCTCACAAAAAACGAGTTGAAAAGTGGAGCTCAAGGGCACAGCAATTCACAAACTGGCAGAGTAATAAAGGACAACTATCGTCCAAAAATCTGTTGAGGGAAGGCAACGAGGCGGATTTGAAAGCGAGGCAGAATAGCAGGAAACAGATTTCAAGAGGTACGTTGGAATCGCCTTTAAAGCACAGGAAGAGGGGCACAACTTCGACAATGATGCACTTGGCCAAAAAGGGCGTATGCGTTTTCTCCTGAATATATTCAGGTGAAAACGCATACGCCCTTTTTGGCCAAGCAAGCAAGCGGGCAATGCAAATCTGCACTACAAAGAAGTATCACTTCCCACCGGTCCAAAGGGACATCCACAAAAGGTGTAAAATCCAGAAAGGCAAGACAGGCCCTGGAGAACAGGGAGCCTTGTTATGCTGATGGGCGGGATGTAAATTGCCAACTGCCTATCTGGAGGAGTGCATTGTGTTCCCTAAAACAAACAAACAACAGAGCTACAGAGCCAAGGGCACTTCCAGTCTAGGGAATATACCTTGGGAAAACTGAAAATCAATAAGACAGAGCCACCCCAAAATTTAGGGCTGCACTGCTTACAAGGACCTCAACTTGGGTACACCTTAAATATCACAGGAAATATAAAACTGGTTCAAAAAATTGTGGTACTTACGTACGATGGAATATCCCTCAGCCATGAAATCAATGTCATAAGACCAGTAGCAGCAAAATGGGTAGATTCGGGTACGATGATTCTAAGTGAAATAAGTCACAGAGAAAAAGAAACTTATCATAAGATATCACTTATGAAGATCCTGTAAACATGGCTACACTTGAACTGAGTTACGAAAGAGAACAGTGTCTCACATTTAGAAAACACTCTTATGCCTGCTTAAGGGGGAAGGAGAGGTGGGGTGATGCATAAAACCAGAGTTTGATATAAGCACAGTTACCGTTCCAAAAACCAACTATGGAATAGACAAGACCTTCACCTTCCTCAGTGAAAGGGACTCAAAACCCCATATTTCCCGCAGAGGAATATATCTGACTAGTAAGAATCTTAAAACCTATGTATTGATATGTCTCCGTAAGGGAATCAAGTGTGTCTAGACTGGCATAAACATGACAGCGAGAATCAGCTCAAAACCACTATAAAAAGGAATTTCAAAAACAGAACAAAAGAACTGGGAATTTCTTTACAATTCCTTCAGGGTCTCTGATGAAACCTGGAATGACCCTATCTACAATGACAGCTGGATGTGGCATAAGGCTGGTCACTTGGGACTGAGAGGATTGGTGAGATTGGGTGAGCAAATGCAGACCCTTTAAAGCACAAATGCCTGGCAACCATTTCATGGGTCCCAACTCTCCAGGATGAAGGGAATATTACTACAGCTCTAACATGTACGGTAAACCTAGAGAACGGACACACTGTGAATACGAAAGGTTTCTAAAACTCAACGAATAGTCCCTCTCCTGGTGCTCTGGTTTGACTTTCAATCTGCTTTACTGTCAATCTCCCAACTTGGAGAGACAGCCCCTTTAACCTCCGGGCTCACACAGGTTGCCAATTTGGCAGAGGATGAAAGGGAAGAGGGAGAACCAATGAGAGAGTAGCTGTTAGGCATTAGGACGGGCACATATCACTCTAACTTCCCAGCAGGAAGAAGAATTAACCAAAGTCTCAGCCCCCCACCGGGAACCAGCATAGGTCCTGAACCGAAATTTTGGACTTGCTGTCAGCTCACAAAAAACGAGTTGAAAAATGTAGCTCAGGGGCACAGCAATTCACAAACTGGCCGAGTAATAAAGGACAACTATAGTCCAAAAATCTGTTGAGGGAAGGCAACGAGGCGGATTTGAAAGCGAGGCAGAATAGCAGGAAACAGATTTCAAGAGGTACGTTGGAATCGCCTTTAAAGCACAGGAAGAGGGACACAACTTCGACAATGATGCACTTGGCCAAAAAGGGCGTATGCGTTTTCTCCTGAATATATTCAGGAGAAAACGCATACGCCCTTTTTGGCCAAGCAAGCAAGCGGGCAATGCAAATCTGCACTACAAAGAAGTATCACTTCCCACCGGTCCAAAGGGACATCCACAAAATGTGTAAAATCCAGAAAGGCAAGAGAGGCCCTGGAGAACAGGGAGTCTTGTTATGCTGATGGGCGGGATGTAAATTGCCAACTGCCTCTCTGGAGGAGTGCATTGTGTTCCCTAAAACAAACAAACAACAGAGCTACAGAGCCAAGGGCACTTCCAGTCTAGAGAATATACCTTGGGAAAACTGAAAATCAATAAGACAGAGCCACCCCAAAATTTAGGGCTGCACTGCTTACAAGGACCTCAACTTGGGTACACCTTAAATATCCCAGGAAATATAAAACTGGTTCAAAAAATTTTGGTACTTACGTACGATGGAATATCCCTCAGCCATGAAATCAATGTCATAAGACCAGTAGCAGCAAAATGGGTAGATTCAGGTACGATGATTCTAAGTGAAATAAGTCACAGAGAAAAAGAAACTTATCATAAGATATCACTTATGAAGATCCTGTAAACATGGCTACACTTGAACTGAGTTAGGAAAGAGAACAGTGTCTCACATTTAGAAAACACTCTTATGCCTGCTTAATGGGGAAGGAGAGGTGGGGTGATGCATAAAACCAGTGTTTGATATAAGCACAGGTACCTTTCCAAAAACCAACTATGGAATAGACAAGACCTACACCTTCCTCAACGAAACGGACTCAAAACCCCATATTTCCCGCAGAGGAATATATCTTACTTGTAATAATCTTAAAACCTATGTATTGATATGTCTCCGTAAGGGAATCAAGTGTGTCTAGACTGGCATAAACATGGCAGCGAGAATCAGCTCAAACCCACTATAAAAAGGAATTTCAAAAACAAAACAAAAAAACTGGGAAATTCTTTACAATTCCTTCAGGGTCTCTGATGAAACCTGGAATGACCCTAATTACAATGACAGCTGGATGTGGCATAACGAGGGACACTTGGGACGAAGACGATTGGTGAGATTGGGTGAGCAAATGCAGACCCTTTAAAGCACAAATGCCTGGCACTCATTCCATGGGTCCCAACTCTCCAGGTTGAAGGGAATATTACTACAGCTATAACATGTACGGGAAACCTAGAGAACGGACACACTGTGAATACGAAAGGTTTCTAAAACTCAACGAATATTCCCTCTCCTGGTGCTCGTGTATGACTTTCCATCTGCTTTACTTTCAACCTCCCAACTTGGAGAGACAGCCACTTTAACCTCCTGGTTCGCACAGGTTTCCAATTTGGCAGAGGATGAAAGGGAAGAGGGAGAACAAATGAGAGAGTAGCTGTTAGGCATTTGGACGGGCACATATCACTGTAATTTTCCGGCAGGAAGAAGAATTAACCAAAGTCTCAGCCACCCACCGGGAACCAGCATAGGTCCTGAACCAAAATTTTGGACTTGCGGTCAGCTCACAAAAAATGAGTTGAAAAATGGAGCTCAGTGGCACAGCAATTCACAAACTGGCCGAGTAATAAAGGACAACTATCGTCCAAAAATCTGTTGAGGGAAGGCAACGAGGCAGACTTGAAAGCGAGGCAGAATAGCAGGAAACAGATTTCAAGATGTACGTTGGAATCGCCTTTAAAGCACAGGAAGAGGAGCACACCTTGGACAATGATGCACTTGGCCAAAAAGGGCGTATGCGTTTTCTCCTGAATATATTCAGGAGAAAACGCATACGCCCTTTTTGGCCAAGCAAGCAAGCGGGCAATGCAAATCTGCACTACAGAGAAGTATCACTTCCCACCGGTCAAAAGGGACATCCACAAAATGTGTAAAATCCAGAAAGGCAAGACAGGCCCTGGAGAACAGGGAGCCTTGTTATGCTGATGGGCAGGATGTACATTGCCAACTGCCTCTCTGGAGGAGTGCATTGTGTTCCCTAAAACAAGTAAAGAACAGAGCTACAGAGCCAAGGGCACTTCCAGTCTAGGGAATATACCTTGGGAAAACTGAAAATCAATAAGACAGAGCCACCCCAAAATTTAGGGCTGCACTGCTTACAAGGACCTCAACTTGGGTACACCTTAAATATCCCAGGAAATATAAAAATGGTTCAAAAAATTGTGGTACTTACGTACGATGGAATATCCCTCAGCCATGAAATCAATGTCATAAGACCAGTAGCAGCAAAATGGGTGGATTCAGGTACGATGATTCTAAGTGAAATAAGTCACAGAGAAAAAGAAACTTATCATAAGATATCACTTATGAAGATCCTGTAAACATGGCTACACTTGAACTGAGTTAGGAAAGAGGACAGTGTCTCACATTTAGAAAACACTCTTATGCCTGCTTAAGGGGGAAGGAGAGGTGGGGTGATGCATAAAACCAGAGTTTGATATAAGCACAGGTACCGTTCCAAAAACCAACTATGGAATAGACAAGACCTACAACTTCCTCAGTGAAAGGGACTCAAAACCCCATATTTCCCGCAGAGGAATATATCTGACTAGTAAGAATCTTAAAACCTATGTATTGATATGTCTCCGTAAGGGAATCAAGTGTGTCTAGACTGGCATAAACATGGCAGCGAGAATCAGCTCAAACCCACTATAAAAAGGAATTTCAAAAACAGAACAAAAGAACTGAGAATTTCTTTACAATTCCTTCAGGGTCTCTGAGGAAACCTGGAATGACCCTATCTACAATGACAGCTGGATGTGGCATAAGGCTGGACACTTGGGACTGAGAGGATTGGTGAGATTGGGTGAGCAAATGCAGACCCTTTAAAGCACAAATGCCTGGCAACCATATCATGGGTCCCAACTCTCCAGGATGAAGGGAATATTACTACAGCTCTAACATGTACGGGAAACCTAGAGAACGGACACACTGTGAATACGAAAGGTTTCTAAAACTCAACGAATAGTCCCTCTCCTGGTGCTCCGGTTTGACTTTCAATCTGCTTTACTATCAATCTCCCAACTTGGAGAGACAGCCCCTTTAACCTCCGGGCTCACACAGGTTGCCAATTTGGCAGAGGATGAAAGGGAAGAGGGAGAACCAATGAGAGAGTAGCTGTTAGGCATTAGGACGGGCACATATCACTCTAACTTCCCAGCAGGAAGAAGAATTAACCAAAGTCTCAGCCCCCCACCGGGAACCAGCATAGGTCCTGAACCGAAATTTTGGACTTGCTGTCAGCTCACAAAAAACGAGTTGAAAAATGTAGCTCAGGGACACAGCAATTCACAAACTGGCCGAGTAATAAAGGACAACTATAGTCCAAAAATCTGTTGAGGGAAGGCAACGAGGCGGATTTGAAAGCGAGGCAGAATAGCAGGAAACAGATATCAAGAGGTACGTTGGAATCACCTTTAAAGCACAGGAAGAGGGGCACAACTTCGACAATGATGCACTTGGCCAAAAAGGGCGTATGCGTTTTCTCCTGAATATATTCAGGTGAAAACGCATACGCCCTTTTTGGCCAAGCAAGCAAGCGGGCAATGCAAATCTGCACTACAAAGAAGTATCACTTCCCACCGGTCCAAAGGGACATCCACAAAATGTGTAAAATCCAGAAAGGCAAGACAGGCCCTGGAGAACAGGGAGCCTTGTTATGCTGATGGGCGGGATGTAAATTGCCAACTGCCTCTCTGGAGGAGTGCATTGTGTTCCCTAAAACAAACAAACAACAGAGCTACAGAGCCAAGGGCACTTCCAGTCTAGAGAATATACCTTGGGAAAACTGAAAATCAATAAGACAGAGCCACCCCAAAATTTAGGGCTGCAATGCTTACAAGGACCTCAACTTGGGTACACCTTAAATATCCCAGGAAATATAAAACTGGTTCAAAAAATTGTGGTACTTACGTACGATGGAATATCCCTCAGCCATGAAATCAATGTCATAAGACCAGTAGCAGTAAAATGGGTAGATTCAGGTACGATGATTCTAAGTGAAATAAGTCACAGAGAAAAAGAAACTTATCATAAGATATCACTTATGAAGATCCTGTAAACATGGCTACACTTGAACTCAGTTAGGAAAGAGAACAGTGTCTCACATTTAGAAAACACTCTTATGCCTGCTTAATGGGGAAGGAGAGGTGGGGTGATGCATAAAACCAGTGTTTGATATAAGCACAGGTACCTTTCCAAAAACCAACTATGGAATAGACAAGACCTACACCTTCCTCAACGAAACGGACTCAAAACCCCATATTTCCCGCAGAGGAATATATCTTACTAGTAATAATCTTAAAACCTATGTATTGATATGTCTCCGTAAGGGAATCAAGTGTGTCTAGACTGGCATAAACATGGCAGCGAGAATCAGCTCAAACCCACTATAAAAAGGAATTTCAAAAACAGAACAAAAGAACTGAGAATTTCTTTACAATTCCTTCAGGGTCTCTGATGAAACCTGGAATGACCCTATCTACAATGACAGCTGGATGTGGCATAAGGCTGGACACTTGGGACTGAGAGGATTGGTGAGATTGGGTGAGCAAATGCAGACCCTTTAAAGCACAAATGCCTGGCAACCATATCATGGGTCCCAACTCTCCAGGATGAAGGGAATATTACTACAGCTCTAACATGTACGGGAAACCTAGAGAACGGACACACTGTGAATACAAAAGGTTTCTAAAACTCAACGAATAGTCCCTCTCCTGGTGCTCCGGTTTGACTTTCAATCTGCTTTACTATCAATCTCCCAACTTGGAGAGACAGCCCCTTTAACCTCCGGGCTCACACAGGTTGCCAATTTGGCAGAGGATGAAAGGGAAGAGGGAGAACCAATGAGAGAGTAGCTGTTAGGCATTAGGACGGGCACATATCACTCTAACTTCCCAGCAGGAAGAAGAATTAACCAAAGTCTCAGCCCCCCACCGGGAACCAGCATAGGTCCTGAACCGAAATTTTGGACTTGCTGTCAGCTCACAAAAAACGAGTTGAAAAATGTAGCTCAGGGGCACAGCAATTCACAAACTGGCCGAGTAATAAAGGACAACTATAGTCCAAAAATCTGTTGAGGGAAGGCAACGAGGCGGATTTGAAAGCGAGGCAGAATAGCAGGAAACAGATTTCAAGAGGTACGTTGGAATCGCCTTTAAAGCACAGGAAGAGGGGCACAACTTCGACAATGATGCACTTGGCCAAAAAGGGCGTATGCGTTTTCTCCTGAATATATTCAGGAGAAAACGCATACGCCCTTTTTGGCCAAGCAAGCAAGCGGGCAATGCAAATCTTCACTACAAAGAAGTATCACTTCCCACCGGTCCAAAGGGACATCCACAAAATGTGTAAAATCCAGAAAGGCAAGACAGGCCCTGGAGAACAGGGAGTCTTGTTATGCTGATGGGCGGGATGTAAATTGCCAACCGCCTCTCTGGAGGAGTGCATTGTGTTCCCTAAAACAAACAAACAACAGAGCTACAGAGCCAAGGGCACTTCCAGTCTAGAGAATATACCTTGGGAAAACTGAAAATCAATAAGACAGAGCCACCCCAAAATTTAGGGCTGCACTGCTTACAAGGACCTCAACTTGGGTACACCTTAAATATCCCAGGAAATATAAAACTGGTTCAAAAAATTGTGGTACTTACATACGATGGAATATCCCTCAGCCATGAAATCAATGTCATAAGACCAGTAGCAGTAAAATGGGTAGATTCAGGTACGATGATTCTAAGTGAAATAAGTCACAGAGAAAAAGAAACTTATCATAAGATATCACTTATGAAGATCCTGTAAACATGGCTACACTTGAACTGAGTTAGGAAAGAGAACAGTGTCTCACATTTAGAAAACACTCTTATGCCTGCTTAATGGGGAAGGAGAGGTGGGGTGATGCATAAAACCAGTGTTTGATATAAGCACAGGTACCTTTCCAAAAACCAACTATGGAATAGACAAGACCTACACCTTCCTCAACGAAATGGACTCAAAACCCCATATTTCCCGCAGAGGAATATATCTGACTAGTAATAATCTTAAAACCTATGTATTGATATGTCTCCGTAAGGGAATCAAGTGTGTCTAGACTGGCATAAACATGGCAGCGAGAATCAGCTCAAACCCACTATAAAAAGGAATTTCAAAAACAAAACAAAAAAACTGGGAAATTCTTTACAATTCCTTCAGGGTCTCTGATGAAACCTGGAATGACCCTAATTACAATGACAGCTGGATGTGGCATAACGAGGGACACTTGGGACTGAGACGATTGGTGAGATTGGGTGAGCAAATGCAGACCCTTTAAAGCACAAATGCCTGGCAACCATTTCATGGGTCCCAACTCTCCAGGATGAAGGGAATATTACTACAGCTCTAACATGTACGGTAAACCTAGAGAACGGACACACTGTGAATACGAAAGGTTTCTAAAACTCAAAGAATAGTCCCTCTCCTGGTGCTCCGGTTTGACTTTCAATCTGCTTTACTATCAATCTCCCAACTTGGAGAGACAGCCCCTTTAACCTCCGGGCTCACACAGGTTGCCAATTTGGCAGAGGATGAAAGGGAAGAGGGAGAACAAATGAGAGAGTAGCTGTTAGGCATTTGGACGGGCACATATCACTGTAATTTTCCGGCAGGAAGAAGAATTAACCAAAGTCTCAGCCACCCACCGGGAACCAGCATAGGTCCTGAACCAAAATTTTGGACTTGCGGTCAGCTCACAAAAAACGAGTTGAAAAATGGAGCTCAGTGGCACAGCAATTCACAAACTGGCCGAGTAATAAAGGACAACTATCGTCCAAAAATCTGTTGAGGGAAGGTAACGAGGCAGACTTGAAAGCGAGGCAGAATAGCAGGAAACAGATTTCAAGATGTACGTTGGAATCGCCTTTAAAGCACAGGAAGAGGAGCACACCTTGGACAATGATGCACTTGGCCAAAAAGGGCGTATGCGTTTTCTCCTGAATATATTCAGGAGAAAACGCATACGCCCTTTTTGGCCAAGCAAGCAAGCGGGCAATGCAAATCTGCACTACAGAGAAGTATCACTTCCCACCGGTCAAAAGGGACATCCACAAAATGTGTAAAATCCAGAAAGGCAAGACAGGCCCTGGAGAACAGGGAGCCTTGTTATGCTGATGGGCGGGATGTACATTGCCAACTGCCTCTCTGGAGGAGTGCATTGTGTTCCCTAAAACAAGTAAAGAACAGAGCTACAGAGCCAAGGGCACTTCCAGTCTAGGGAATATACCTTGGGAAAACTGAAAATCAATAAGACAGAGCCACCCCAAAATTTAGGGCTGCACTGCTTACAAGGACCTCAACTTGGGTACACCTTAAATATCCCAGGAAATATAAAAATGGTTCAAAAAATTGTGGTACTTACGTACGATGGAATATCCCTCAGCCATGAAATCAATGTCATAAGACCAGTAGCAGCAAAATGGGTGGATTCAGGTACGATGATTCTAAGTGAAATAAGTCACAGAGAAAAAGAAACTTATCATAAGATATCACTTATGAAGATCCTGTAAACATGGCTACACTTGAACTGAGTTAGGAAAGAGGACAGTGTCTCACATTTAGAAAACACTCTTATGCCTCCTTAAGGGGGAAGGAGAGGTGGGGTGATGCATAAAACCAGAGTTTGATATAAGCACAGGTACCGTTCCAAAAACCAACTATGGAATAGACAAGACCTACAACTTCCTCAGTGAAAGGGACTCAAAACCCCATATTTCCCGCAGAGGAATATATCTGACTAGTAAGAATCTTAAAACCTATGTATTGATATGTCTCCGTAAGGGAATCAAGTGTGTCTAGACTGGCATAAACATGGCAGCGAGAATCAGCTCAAACCCACTATAAAAAGGAATTTCAAAAACAGAACAAAAGAACTGAGAATTTCTTTACAATTCCTTCAGGGTCTCTGAGGAAACCTGGAATGACCCTATCTACAATGACAGCTGGATGTGGCATAAGGCTGGACACTTGGGACTGAGAGGATTGGTGAGATTGGGTGAGCAAATGCAGACCCTTTAAAGCACAAATGCCTGGCAACCATATCATGGGTCCCAACTCTCCAGGATGAAGGGAATATTACTACAGCTCTAACATGTACGGGAAACCTAGAGAACGGACACACTGTGAATACGAAAGGTTTCTAAAACTCAACGAATAGTCCCTCTCCTGGTGCTCCGGTTTGACTTTCAATCTGCTTTACTATCAATCTCCCAACTTGGAGAGACAGCCCCTTTAACCTCCGGGCTCACACAGGTTGCCAATTTGGCAGAGGATGAAAGGGAAGAGGGAGAACCAATGAGAGAGTAGCTGTTAGGCATTAGGACGGGCACATATCACTCTAACTTCCCAGCAGGAAGAAGAATTAACCAAAGTCTCAGCCCCCCACCGGGAACCAGCATAGGTCCTGAACCGAAATTTTGGACTTGCTGTCAGCTCACAAAAAACGAGTTGAAAAATGTAGCTCAGGGACACAGCAATTCACAAACTGGCCGAGTAATAAAGGACAACTATAGTCCAAAAATCTGTTGAGGGAAGGCAACGAGGCGGATTTGAAAGCGAGGCAGAATAGCAGGAAACAGATATCAAGAGGTACGTTGGAATCGCCTTTAAAGCACAGGAAGAGGGGCACAACTTCGACAATGATGCACTTGGCCAAAAAGGGCGTATGCGTATTCTCCTGAATATATTCAGGAGAAAACGCATACGCCCTTTTTGGCCAAGCAAGCAAGCGGGCAATGCAAATCTGCACTACAAAGAAGTATCACTTCCCACCGGTCCAAAGGGACATCCACAAAATGTGTAAAATCCAGAAAGGCAAGACAGGCCCTGGAGAACAGGGAGCCTTGTTATGCTGATGGGCGGGATGTAAATTGCCAACTGCCTATCTGGAGGAGTGCATTGTGTTCCCTAAAACAAACAAACAACAGAGCTACAGAGCCAAGGGCACTTCCAGTCTAGGGAATATACCTTGGGAAAACTGAAAATCAATAAGACAGAGCCACCCCAAAATTTAGGGCTGCACTGCTTACAAGGACCTCAACTTGGGTACACCTTAAATATCACAGGAAATATAAAACTGGTTCAAAAAATTGTGGTACTTACGTACGATGGAATATCCCTCAGCCATGAAATCAATGTCATAAGACCAGTAGCAGCAAAATGGGTAGATTCGGGTACGATGATTCTAAGTGAAATAAGTCACAGAGAAAAAGAAACTTATCATAAGATATCACTTATGAAGATCCTGTAAACATGGCTACACTTGAACTGAGTTACGAAAGAGAACAGTGTCTCACATTTAGAAAACACTCTTATGCCTGCTTAAGGGGGAAGGAGAGGTGGGGTGATGCATAAAACCAGTGTTTGATATAAGCACAGGTACCTTTCCAAAAACCAACTATGGAATAGACAAGATCTACACCTTCCTCAACGAAATGGACTCAAAACCCCATATTTCCCGCAGAGGAATATATCTGACTAGTAATAATCTTAAAACCTATGTATTGATATGTCTCCGTAAGGGAATCAAGTGTGTCTAGACTGGCATAAACATGGCAGCGAGAATCAGCTCAAACCCACTATAAAAAGGAATTTCAAAAACAAAACAAAAAAACTGGGAAATTCTTTACAATTCCTTCAGGGTCTCTGATGAAACCTGGAATGACCCTAATTACAATGACAGCTGGATGTGGCATAACGAGGGACACTTGGGACTGAGACGATTGGTGAGATTGGGTGAGCAAATGCAGACCCTTTAAAGCACAAATGCCTGGCAACCATTTCATGGGTCCCAACTCTCCAGGATGAAGGGAATATTACTACAGCTCTAACATGTACGGTAAACCTAGAGAACGGACACACTGTGAATACGAAAGGTTTCTAAAACTCAAAGAATAGTCCCTCTCCTGGTGCTCCGGTTTGACTTTCAATCTGCTTTACTATCAATCTCCCAACTTGGAGAGACAGCCCCTTTAACCTCCGGGCTCACACAGGTTGCCAATTTGGCAGAGGATGAAAGGGAAGAGGGAGAACCAATGAGAGAGTAGCTGTTAGGCATTAGGACGGGCACATATCACTCTAACTTCCCAGCAGGAAGAAGAATTAACCAAAGTCTCAGCCCCCCACCGGGAACCAGCATAGGTCCTGAACCGAAATTTTGGACTTGCTGTCAGCTCACAAAAAACGAGTTGAAAAATGTAGCTCAGGGGCACAGCAATTCACAAACTGGCCGAGTAATAAAGGACAACTATAGTCCAAAAATCTGTTGAGGGAAGGCAACGAGGCGGATTTGAAAGCGAGGCAGAATAGCAGGAAACAGATTTCAAGAGGTACGTTGGAATCGCCTTTAAAGCACAGGAAGAGGGGCACAACTTCGACAATGATGCACTTGGCCAAAAAGGGCGTATGCGTTTTCTCCTGAATATATTCAGGAGAAAACGCATACGCCCTTTTTGGCCAAGCAAGCAAGCGGGCAATGCAAATCTTCACTACAAAGAAGTATCACTTCCCACCGGTCCAAAGGGACATCCACAAAATGTGTAAAATCCAGAAAGGCAAGACAGGCCCTGGAGAACAGGGAGTCTTGTTATGCTGATGGGCGGGATGTAAATTGCCAACTGCCTCTCTGGAGGAGTGCATTGTGTTCCCTAAAACAAACAAACAACAGAGCTACAGAGCCAAGGGCACTTCCAGTCTAGAGAATATACCTTGGGAAAACTGAAAATCAATAAGACAGAGCCACCCCAAAATTTAGGGCTGCACTGCTTACAAGGACCTCAACTTGGGTACACCTTAAATATCCCAGGAAATATAAAACTGGTTCAAAAAATTGTGGTACTTACGTACGATGGAATATCCCTCAGCCATGAAATCAATGTCATAAGACCAGTAGCAGTAAAATGGGTAGATTCAGGTACGATGATTCTAAGTGAAATAAGTCACAGAGAAAAAGAAACTTATCATAAGATATCACTTATGAAGATCCTGTAAACATGGCTACACTTGAACTCAGTTAGGAAAGAGAACAGTGTCTCACATTTAGAAAACACTCTTATGCCTGCTTAATGGGGAAGGAGAGGTGGGGTGATGCATAAAACCAGTGTTTGATATAAGCACAGGTACCTTTCCAAAAACCAACTATGGAATAGACAAGACCTACACCTTCCTCAACGAAACGGACTCAAAACCCCATATTTCCCGCAGAGGAATATATCTTACTAGTAATAATCTTAAAACCTATGTATTGATATGTCTCCGTAAGGGAATCAAGTGTGTCTAGACTGGCATAAACATGGCAGCGAGAATCAGCTCAAACCCACTATAAAAAGGAATTTCAAAAACAAAACAAAAAAATGGGAAATTCTTTACAATTCCTTCAAGGTCTCTGATGAAACCTGGAATGACCATAATTACAATGACAGCTGGATGTGGCATAACGAGGGACACTTGGGACTAAGACGATTGGTGAGATTGGGTGAGCAAATGCAGACCCTTTAAAGCACAAATGCCTGGCACTCATTCCGTGGGTCCCAATTCTCCAGGTTGAAGGGAATATTACTACAGCTATAACATGTACGGGAAACCTAGAGAACGAACACACTGTGAATACGAAAGGTTTCTAAAACTCAACGAATATTCCCTCTCCTGGTGCTCGGGTATGACTTTCCATCTGCTTTACTTTCAACCTCCCAACTTGGAGAGACAGCCCCTTTAACCTCCTGGTTCGCACAGGTTTCCAATTTGGCAGAGGATGAAAGGGAAGAGGGAGAACCAATGAGAGAGGAGCTGTTAGGCATTTGGACGGGCACATATCACTGTAATTTTCCGGCAGGAAGAAGAATTAACCAAAGTCTCAGCCACCCACCGGGAACCAGAATAGGTCCTGAACCAAAATTTTGGACTTGCGGTCAGCTCACAAAAAACGAGTTGAAAAATGGAGCTCAGTGGCACAGCAATTCACAAACTGGCCGAGTAATAAAGGACAACTATCGTCCAAAAATCTGTTGAGGGAAGGTAACGAGGCAGACTTGAAAGCGAGGCAGAATAGCAGGAAACAGATTTCAAGATGTACGTTGGAATCGCCTTTAAAGCACAGGAAGAGGAGCACACCTTGGACAATGATGCACTTGGCCAAAAAGGGCGTATGCGTTTTCTCCTGAATATATTCAGGAGAAAACGCATACGCCCTTTTTGGCCAAGCAAGCAAGCGGGCAATGCAAATCTGCACTACAGAGAAGTATCACTTCCCACCGGTCAAAAGGGACATCCACAAAATGTGTAAAATCCAGAAAGGCAAGACAGGCCCTGGAGAACAGGGAGCCTTGTTATGCTGATGGGCGGGATGTACATTGCCAACTGCCTCTCTGGAGGAGTGCATTGTGTTCCCTAAAACAAGTAAAGAACAGAGCTACAGAGCCAAGGGCACTTCCAGTCTAGGGAATATACCTTGGGAAAACTGAAAATCAATAAGACAGAGCCACCCCAAAATTTAGGGCTGCACTGCTTACAAGGACCTCAACTTGGGTACACCTTAAATATCCCAGGAAATATAAAAATGGTTCAAAAAATTGTGGTACTTACGTACGATGGAATATCCCTCAGCCATGAAATCAATGTCATAAGACCAGTAGCAGCAAAATGGGTGGATTCAGGTACGATGATTCTAAGTGAAATAAGTCACAGAGAAAAAGAAACTTATCATAAGATATCACTTATGAAGATCCTGTAAACATGGCTACACTTGAACTGAGTTAGGAAAGAGGACAGTGTCTCACATTTAGAAAACACTCTTATGCCTGCTTAAGGGGGAAGGAGAGGTGGGGTGATGCATAAAACCAGAGTTTGATATAAGCACAGGTACCGTTCCAAAAACCAACTATGGAATAGACAAGACCTACAACTTCCTCAGTGAAAGGGACTCAAAACACCATATTTCCCGCAGAGGAATATATCTGACTAGTAAGAATCTTAAAACCTATGTATTGATATGTCTCCGTAAGGGAATCAAGTGTGTCTAGACTGGCATAAACATGGCAGCGAGAATCAGCTCAAACCCACTATAAAAAGGAATTTCAAAAACAGAACAAAAGAACTGAGAATTTCTTTACAATTCCTTCAGGGTCTCTGATGAAACCTGGAATGACCCTATCTACAATGACAGCTGGATGTGGCATAAGGCTGGACACTTGGGACTGAGAGGATTGGTGAGATTGGGTGAGCAAATGCAGACCCTTTAAAGCACAAATGCCTGGCAACCATATCATGGGTCCCAACTCTCCAGGATGAAGGGAATATTACTACAGCTCTAACATGTACGGGAAACCTAGAGAACGGACACACTGTGAATACAAAAGGTTTCTAAAACTCAACGAATAGTCCCTCTCCTGGTGCTCCGGTTTGACTTTCAATCTGCTTTACTATCAATCTCCCAACTTGGAGAGACAGCCCCTTTAACCTCCGGGCTCACACAGGTTGCCAATTTGGCAGAGGATGAAAGGGAAGAGGGAGAACCAATGAGAGAGTAGCTGTTAGGCATTAGGACGGGCACATATCACTCTAACTTCCCAGCAGGAAGAAGAATTAACCAAAGTCTCAGCCCCCCACCGGGAACCAGCATAGGTCCTGAACCGAAATTTTGGACTTGCTGTCAGCTCACAAAAAACGAGTTGAAAAATGTAGCTCAGGGGCACAGCAATTCACAAACTGGCCGAGTAATAAAGGACAACTATAGTCCAAAAATCTGTTGAGGGAAGGCAACGAGGTGGATTTGAAAGCGAGGCAGAATAGCAGGAAACAGATTTCAAGAGGTACGTTGGAATCGCCTTTAAAGCACAGGAAGAGGGGCACAACTTCGACAATGATGCACTTGGCCAAAAAGGGCGTATGCGTTTTCTCCTGAATATATTCAGGAGAAAACGCATACGCCCTTTTTGGCCAAGCAAGCAAGCGGGCAATGCAAATCTTCACTACAAAGAAGCATCACTTCCCACCGGTCCAAAGGGACATCCACAAAATGTGTAAAATCCGGAAAGGCAAGACAGGCCCTGGAGAACAGGGAGTCTTGTTATGCTGATGGGCGGGATGTAAATTGACAACTGCCTCTCTGGAGGAGTGCATTGTGTTCCCTAAAACAAACAAACAACAGAGCTACAGAGCCAAGGGCACTTCCAGTCTAGAGAATATACCTTGGGAAAACTGAAAATCAATAAGACAGAGCCACCCCAAAATTTAGGGCTGCACTGCTTACAAGGACCTCAACTTGGGTACACCTTAAATATCCCAGGAAATATAAAACTGGTTCAAAAAATTGTGGTACTTACGTACGATGGAATATCCCTCAGCCATGAAATCAATGTCATAAGACCAGTAGCAGTAAAATGGGTAGATTCAGGTACGATGATTCTAAGTGAAATAAGTCACAGAGAAAAAGAAACTTATCATAAGATATCACTTATGAAGATCCTGTAAACATGGCTACACTTGAACTGAGTTAGGAAAGAGAACAGTGTCTCACATTTAGAAAACACTCTTATGCCTGCTTAATGGGGAAGGAGAGGTGGGGTGATGCATAAAACCAGTGTTTGATATAAGCACAGGTACCTTTCCAAAAACCAACTATGGAATAGACAAGACCTACACCTTCCTCAACGAAATGGACTCAAAACCCCATATTTCCCGCAGAGGAATATATCTGACTAGTAATAATCTTAAAACCTATGTATTGATATGTCTCCGTAAGGGAATCAAGTGTGTCTAGACTGGCATAAACATGGCAGCGAGAATCAGCTCAAACCCACTATAAAAAGGAATTTCAAAAACAAAACAAAAAAACTGGGAAATTCTTTACAATTCCTTCAGGGTCTCTGATGAAACCTGGAATGACCCTAATTACAATGACAGCTGGATGTGGCATAACGAGGGACACTTGGGACTGAGACGATTGGTGAGATTGGGTGAGCAAATGCAGACCCTTTAAAGCACAAATGCCTGGCAACCATTTCATGGGTCCCAACTCTCCAGGATGAAGGGAATATTACTACAGCTCTAACATGTACGGTAAACCTAGAGAACGGACACACTGTGAATACGAAAGGTTTCTAAAACTCAACGAATAGTCCCTCTCCTGGTGCTCCGGTTTGACTTTCAATCTGCTTTACTATCAATCTCCCAACTTGGAGAGACAGCCCCTTTAACCTCCGGGCTCACACAGGTTGCCAATTTGGCAGAGGATGAAAGGGAAGAGGGAGAACCAATGAGAGAGTAGCTGTTAGGCATTAGGACGGGCACATATCACTCTAACTTCCCAGCAGGAAGAAGAATTAACCAAAGTCTCAGCCCCCCACCGGGAACCAGCATAGGTCCTGAACCGAAATTTTGGACTTGCTGTCAGCTCACAAAAAACGAGTTGAAAAATGTAGCTCAGGGGCACAGCAATTCACAAACTGGCCGAGTAATAAAGGACAACTATAGTCCAAAAATCTGTTGAGGGAAGGCAACGAGGCGGATTTGAAAGCGAGGCAGAATAGCAGGAAACAGATTTCAAGAGGTACGTTGGAATCGCCTTTAAAGCACAGGAAGAGGGGCACAACTTCGACAATGATGCACTTGGCCAAAAAGGGCGTATGCGTTTTCTCCTGAATATATTCAGGAGAAAACGCATACGCCCTTTTTGGCCAAGCAAGCAAGCGGGCAATGCAAATCTTCACTACAAAGAAGTATCACTTCCCACCGGTCCAAAGGGACATCCACAAAATGTGTAAAATCCAGAAAGGCAAGACAGGCCCTGGAGAACAGGGAGTCTTGTTATGCTGATGGGCGGGATGTAAATTGCCAACCGCCTCTCTGGAGGAGTGCATTGTGTTCCCTAAAACAAACAAACAACAGAGCTACAGAGCCAAGGGCACTTCCAGTCTAGAGAATATACCTTGGGAAAACTGAAAATCAATAAGACAGAGCCACCCCAAAATTTAGGGCTGCACTGCTTACAAGGACCTCAACTTGGGTACACCTTAAATATCCCAGGAAATATAAAACTGGTTCAAAAAATTGTGGTACTTACATACGATGGAATATCCCTCAGCCATGAAATCAATGTCATAAGACCAGTAGCAGTAAAATGGGTAGATTCAGGTACGATGATTCTAAGTGAAATAAGTCACAGAGAAAAAGAAACTTATCATAAGATATCACTTATGAAGATCCTGTAAACATGGCTACACTTGAACTGAGTTAGGAAAGAGAACAGTGTCTCACATTTAGAAAACACTCTTATGCCTGCTTAATGGGGAAGGAGAGGTGGGGTGATGCATAAAACCAGTGTTTGATATAAGCACAGGTACCTTTCCAAAAACCAACTATGGAATAGACAAGACCTACACCTTCCTCAACGAAATGGACTCAAAACCCCATATTTCCCGCAGAGGAATATATCTGACTAGTAAGAATCTTAAAACCTATGTATTGATATGTCTCCGTAAGGGAATCAAGTGTGTCTAGACTGGCATAAACATGGCAGCGAGAATCAGCTCAAACCCACTATAAAAAGGAATTTCAAAAACAAAACAAAAAAACTGGGAAATTCTTTACAATTCCTTCAGGGTCTCTGATGAAACCTGGAATGACCCTAATTACAATGACAGCTGGATGTGGCATAACGAGGGACACTTGGGACTGAGACGATTGGTGAGATTGGGTGAGCAAATGCAGACCCTTTAAAGCACAAATGCCTGGCAACCATTTCATGGGTCCCAACTCTCCAGGATGAAGGGAATATTACTACAGCTCTAACATGTACGGTAAACCTAGAGAACGGACACACTGTGAATACGTAAGGTTTCTAAAACTCAAAGAATAGTCCCTCTCCTGGTGCTCCGGTTTGACTTTCAATCTGCTTTACTATCAATCTCCCAACTTGGAGAGACAGCCCCTTTAACCTCCGGGCTCACACAGGTTGCCAATTTGGCAGAGGATGAAAGGGAAGAGGGAGAACAAATGAGAGAGTAGCTGTTAGGCATTTGGACGGGCACATATCACTGTAATTTTCCGGCAGGAAGAAGAATTAACCAAAGTCTCAGCCACCCACCGGGAACCAGCATAGGTCCTGAACCAAAATTTTGGACTTGCGGTCAGCTCACAAAAAACGAGTTGAAAAATGGAGCTCAGTGGCACAGCAATTCACAAACTGGCCGAGTAATAAAGGACAACTATCGTCCAAAAATCTGTTGAGGGAAGGTAACGAGGCAGACTTGAAAGCGAGGCAGAATAGCAGGAAACAGATTTCAAGATGTACGTTGGAATCGCCTTTAAAGCACAGGAAGAGGAGCACACCTTGGACAATGATGCACTTGGCCAAAAAGGGCGTATGCGTTTTCTCCTGAATATATTCAGGAGAAAACGCATACGCCCTTTTTGGCCAAGCAAGCAAGCGGGCAATGCAAATCTGCACTACAGAGAAGTATCACTTCCCACCGGTCAAAAGGGACATCCACAAAATGTGTAAAATCCAGAAAGGCAAGACAGGCCCTGGAGAACAGGGAGCCTTGTTATGCTGATGGGCGGGATGTACATTGCCAACTGCCTCTCTGGAGGAGTGCATTGTGTTCCCTAAAACAAGTAAAGAACAGAGCTACAGAGCCAAGGGCACTTCCAGTCTAGGGAATATACCTTGGGAAAACTGAAAATCAATAAGACAGAGCCACCCCAAAATTTAGGGCTGCACTGCTTACAAGGACCTCAACTTGGGTACACCTTAAATATCCCAGGAAATATAAAAATGGTTCAAAAAATTGTGGTACTTACGTACGATGGAATATCCCTCAGCCATGAAATCAATGTCATAAGACCAGTAGCAGCAAAATGGGTGGATTCAGGTACGATGATTCTAAGTGAAATAAGTCACAGAGAAAAAGAAACTTATCATAAGATATCACTTATGAAGATCCTGTAAACATGGCTACACTTGAACTGAGTTAGGAAAGAGGACAGTGTCTCACATTTAGAAAACACTCTTATGCCTCCTTAAGGGGGAAGGAGAGGTGGGGTGATGCATAAAACCAGAGTTTGATATAAGCACAGGTACCGTTCCAAAAACCAACTATGGAATAGACAAGACCTACAACTTCCTCAGTGAAAGGGACTCAAAACCCCATATTTCCCGCAGAGGAATATATCTGACTAGTAAGAATCTTAAAACCTATGTATTGATATGTCTCCGTAAGGGAATCAAGTGTGTCTAGACTGGCATAAACATGGCAGCGAGAATCAGCTCAAACCCACTATAAAAAGGAATTTCAAAAACAGAACAAAAGAACTGAGAATTTCTTTACAATTCCTTCAGGGTCTCTGAGGAAACCTGGAATGACCCTATCTACAATGACAGCTGGATGTGGCATAAGGCTGGACACTTGGGACTGAGAGGATTGGTGAGATTGGGTGAGCAAATGCAGACCCTTTAAAGCACAAATGCCTGGCAACCATATCATGGGTCCCAACTCTCCAGGATGAAGGGAATATTACTACAGCTCTAACATGTACGGGAAACCTAGAGAACGGACACACTGTGAATACGAAAGGTTTCTAAAACTCAACGAATAGTCCCTCTCCTGGTGCTCCGGTTTGACTTTCAATCTGCTTTACTATCAATCTCCCAACTTGGAGAGACAGCCCCTTTAACCTCCGGGCTCACACAGGTTGCCAATTTGGCAGAGGATGAAAGGGAAGAGGGAGAACCAATGAGAGAGTAGCTGTTAGGCATTAGGACGGGCACATATCACTCTAACTTCCCAGCAGGAAGAAGAATTAACCAAAGTCTCAGCCCCCCACCGGGAACCAGCATAGGTCCTGAACCGAAATTTTGGACTTGCTGTCAGCTCACAAAAAACGAGTTGAAAAATGTAGCTCAGGGACACAGCAATTCACAAACTGGCCGTGTAATAAAGGACAACTATAGTCCAAAAATCTGTTGAGGGAAGGCAACGAGGCGGATTTGAAAGCGAGGCAGAATAGCAGGAAACAGATATCAAGAGGTACCTTGGAATCGCCTTTAAAGCACAGGAAGAGGGGCACAACTTCGACAATGATGCACTTGGCCAAAAAGGGCGTATGCGTTTTCTCCTGAATATATTCAGGTGAAAACGCATACGCCCTTTTTGGCCAAGCAAGCAAGCGGGCAATGCAAATCTGCACTACAAAGAAGTATCATTTCCCACCGGTCCAAAGGGACATCCACAAAATGTGTAAAATCCAGAAAGGCAAGACAGGCCCTGGAGAACAGGGAGCCTTGTTATGCTGATGGGCGGGATGTAAATTGCCAACTGCCTATCTGGAGGAGTGCATTGTGTTCCCTAAAACAAACAAACAACAGAGCTACAGAGCCAAGGGCACTTCCAGTCTAGGGAATATACCTTGGGAAAACTGAAAATCAATAAGACAGAGCCACCCCAAAATTTAGGGCTGCACTGCTTACAAGGACCTCAACTTGGGTACACCTTAAATATCACAGGAAATATAAAACTGGTTCAAAAAATTGTGGTACTTACGTACGATGGAATATCCCTCAGCCATGAAATCAATGTCATAAGACCAGTAGCAGCAAAATGGGTAGATTCGGGTACGATGATTCTAAGTGAAATAAGTCACAGAGAAAAAGAAACTTATCATAAGATATCACTTATGAAGATCCTGTAAACATGGCTACACTTGAACTGAGTTACGAAAGAGAACAGTGTCTCACATTTAGAAAACACTCTTATGCCTGCTTAAGGGGGAAGGAGAGGTGGGGTGATGCATAAAACCAGAGTTTGATATAAGCACAGGTACCGTTCCAAAAACCAACTATGGAATAGACAAGACCTTCACCTTCCTCAGTGAAAGGGACTCAAAACCCCATATTTCCCGCAGAGGAATATATCTGACTAGTAAGAATCTTAAAACCTATGTATTGATATGTCTCCGTAAGGGAATCAAGTGTGTCTAGACTGGCATAAACATGACAGCGAGAATCAGCTCAAACCCACTATAAAAAGGAATTTTAAAAACAGAACAAAAGAACTGGGAATTTCTTTACAATTCCTTCAGGGTCTCTGATGAAACCTGGAATGACCCTATCTACAATGACAGCTGGATGTGGCATAAGGCTGGTCACTTGGGACTGAGAGGATTGGTGAGATTGGGTGAGCAAATGCAGACCCTTTAAAGCACAAATGCCTGGCAACCATTTCATGGGTCCCAACTCTCCAGGATGAAGGGAATATTACTACAGCTCTAACATGTACGGTAAACCTAGAGAACGGACACACTGTGAATACGAAAGGTTTCTAAAACTCAACGAATAGTCCCTCTCCTGGTGCTCCGGTTTGACTTTCAATCTGCTTTACTGTCAATCTCCCAACTTGGAGAGACAGCCCCTTTAACCTCCGGGCTCACACAGGTTGCCAATTTGGCAGAGGATGAAAGGGAAGAGGGAGAACCAATGAGAGAGTAGCTGTTAGGCATTAGGACGGGCACATATCACTCTAACTTCCCAGCAGGAAGAAGAATTAACCAAAGTCTCAGCCCCCCACCGGGAACCAGCATAGGTCCTGAACCGAAATTTTGGACTTGCTGTCAGCTCACAAAAAACGAGTTGAAAAATGTAGCTCAGGGGCACAGCAATTCACAAACTGGCCGAGTAATAAAGGACAACTATAGTCCAAAAATCTGTTGAGGGAAGGCAACGAGGCGGATTTGAAAGCGAGGCAGAATAGCAGGAAACAGATTTCAAGAGGTACGTTGGAATCGCCTTTAAAGCACAGGAAGAGGGGCACAACTTCGACAATGATGCACTTGGCCAAAAAGGGCGTATGCGTTTTCTCCTGAATATATTCAGGAGAAAACGCATACGCCCTTTTTGGCCAAGCAAGCAAGCGGGCAATGCAAATCTTCACTACAAAGAAGTATCACTTCCCACCGGTCCAAAGGGACATCCACAAAATGTGTAAAATCCAGAAAGGCAAGACAGGCCCTGGAGAACAGGGAGTCTTGTTATGCTGATGGGCGGGATGTAAATTGCCAACTGCCTCTCTGGAGGAGTGCATTGTGTTCCCTAAAACAAACAAACAACAGAGCTACAGAGCCAAGGGCACTTCCAGTCTAGAGAATATACCTTGGGAAAACTGAAAATCAATAAGACAGAGCCACCCCAAAATTTAGGGCTGCACTGCTTACAAGGACCTCAACTTGGGTACACCTTAAATATCCCAGGAAATATAAAACTGGTTCAAAAAATTGTGGTACTTACGTACGATGGAATATCCCTCAGCCATGAAATCAATGTCATAAGACCAGTAGCAGTAAAATGGGTAGATTCAGGTACGATGATTCTAAGTGAAATAAGTCACAGAGAAAAAGAAACTTATCATAAGATATCACTTATGAAGATCCTGTAAACATGGCTACACTTGAACTGAGTTAGGAAAGAGAACAGTGTCTCACATTTAGAAAACACTCTTATGCCTGCTTAATGGGGAAGGAGAGGTGGGGTGATGCATAAAACCAGTGTTTGATATAAGCACAGGTACCTTTCCAAAAACCAACTATGGAATAGACAAGACCTACACCTTCCTCAACGAAATGGACTCAAAACCCCATATTTCCCGCAGAGGAATATATCTGACTAGTAATAATCTTAAAACCTATGTATTGATATGTCTCCGTAAGGGAATCAAGTGTGTCTAGACTGGCATAAACATGGCAGCGAGAATCAGCTCAAACCCACTATAAAAAGGAATTTCAAAAACAAAACAAAAAAACTGGGAAATTCTTTACAATTCCTTCAGGGTCTCTGATGAAACCTGGAATGACCCTAATTACAATGACAGCTGGATGTGGCATAACGAGGGACACTTGGGACTGAGACGATTGGTGAGATTGGGTGAGCAAATGCAGACCCTTTAAAGCACAAATGCCTGGCAACCATTTCATGGGTCCCAACTCTCCAGGATGAAGGGAATATTACTACAGCTCTAACATGTACGGTAAACCTAGAGAACGGACACACTGTGAATACGAAAGGTTTCTAAAACTCAACGAATAGTCCCTCTCCTGGTGCTCCGGTTTGACTTTCAATCTGCTTTACTATCAATCTCCCAACTTGGAGAGACAGCCCCTTTAACCTCCGGGCTCACACAGGTTGCCAATTTGGCAGAGGATGAAAGGGAAGAGGGAGAACCAATGAGAGAGTAGCTGTTAGGCATTAGGACGGGCACATATCACTCTAACTTCCCAGCAGGAAGAAGAATTAACCAAAGTCTCAGCCCCCCACCGGGAACCAGCATAGGTCCTGAACCGAAATTTTGGACTTGCTGTCAGCTCACAAAAAACGAGTTGAAAAATGTAGCTCAGGGGCACAGCAATTCACAAACTGGCCGAGTAATAAAGGACAACTATAGTCCAAAAATCTGTTGAGGGAAGGCAACGAGGCGGATTTGAAAGCGAGGCAGAATAGCAGGAAACAGATTTCAAGAGGTACGTTGGAATCGCCTTTAAAGCACAGGAAGAGGGGCACAACTTCGACAATGATGCACTTGGCCAAAAAGGGCGTATGCGTTTTCTCCTGAATATATTCAGGAGAAAACGCATACGCCCTTTTTGGCCAAGCAAGCAAGCGGGCAATGCAAATCTTCACTACAAAGAAGTATCACTTCCCACCGGTCCAAAGGGACATCCACAAAATGTGTAAAATCCAGAAAGGCAAGACAGGCCCTGGAGAACAGGGAGTCTTGTTATGCTGATGGGCGGGATGTAAATTGCCAACCGCCTCTCTGGAGGAGTGCATTGTGTTCCCTAAAACAAACAAACAACAGAGCTACAGAGCCAAGGGCACTTCCAGTCTAGAGAATATACCTTGGGAAAACTGAAAATCAATAAGACAGAGCCACCCCAAAATTTAGGGCTGCACTGCTTACAAGGACCTCAACTTGGGTACACCTTAAATATCCCAGGAAATATAAAACTGGTTCAAAAAATTGTGGTACTTACATACGATGGAATATCCCTCAGCCATGAAATCAATGTCATAAGACCATTAGCAGTAAAATGGGTAGATTCAGGTACGATGATTCTAAGTGAAATAAGTCACAGAGAAAAAGAAACTTATCATAAGATATCACTTATGAAGATCCTGTAAACATGTCTACACTTGAACTGAGTTAGGAAAGAGAACAGTGTCTCACATTTAGAAAACACTCTTATGCCTGCTTAATGGGGAAGGAGAGGTGGGGTGATGCATAAAACCAGTGTTTGATATAAGCACAGGTACCTTTCCAAAAACCAACTATGGAATAGACAAGACCTACACCTTCCTCAACGAAATGGACTCAAAACCCCATATTTCCCGCAGAGGAATATATCTGACTAGTAATAATCTTAAAACCTATGTATTGATATGTCTCCGTAAGGGAATCAAGTGTGTCTAGACTGGCATAAACATGGCAGCGAGAATCAGCTCAAACCCACTATAAAAAGGAATTTCAAAAACAAAACAAAAAAACTGGGAAATTCTTTACAATTCCTTCAGGGTCTCTGATGAAACCTGGAATGACCCTAATTACAATGACAGCTGGATGTGGCATAACGAGGGACACTTGGGACTGAGACGATTGGTGAGATTGGGTGAGCAAATGCAGACCCTTTAAAGCACAAATGCCTGGCAACCATTTCATGGGTCCCAACTCTCCAGGATGAAGGGAATATTACTACAGCTCTAACATGTACGGTAAACCTAGAGAACGGACACACTGTGAATACGAAAGGTTTCTAAAACTCAAAGAATAGTCCCTCTCCTGGTGCTCCGGTTTGACTTTCAATCTGCTTTACTATCAATCTCCCAACTTGGAGAGACAGCCCCTTTAACCTCCGGGCTCACACAGGTTGCCAATTTGGCAGAGGATGAAAGGGAAGAGGGAGAACAAATGAGAGAGTAGCTGTTAGGCATTTGGACGGGCACATATCACTGTAATTTTCCGGCAGGAAGAAGAATTAACCAAAGTCTCAGCCACCCACCGGGAACCAGCATAGGTCCTGAACCAAAATTTTGGACTTGCGGTCAGCTCACAAAAAACGAGTTGAAAAATGGAGCTCAGTGGCACAGCAATTCACAAACTGGCCGAGTAATAAAGGACAACTATCGTCCAAAAATCTGTTGAGGGAAGGTAACGAGGCAGACTTGAAAGCGAGGCAGAATAGCAGGAAACAGATTTCAAGATGTACGTTGGAATCGCCTTTAAAGCACAGGAAGAGGAGCACACCTTGGACAATGATGCACTTGGCCAAAAAGGGCGTATGCGTTTTCTCCTGAATATATTCAGGAGAAAACTCATACGCCCTTTTTGGCCAAGCAAGCAAGCGGGCAATGCAAATCTGCACTACAGAGAAGTATCACTTCCCACCGGTCAAAAGGGACATCCACAAAATGTGTAAAATCCAGAAAGGCAAGACAGGCCCTGGAGAACAGGGAGCCTTGTTATGCTGATGGGCGGGATGTACATTGCCAACTGCCTCTCTGGAGGAGTGCATTGTGTTCCCTAAAACAAGTAAAGAACAGAGCTACAGAGCCAAGGGCACTTCCAGTCTAGGGAATATACCTTGGGAAAACTGAAAATCAATAAGACAGAGCCACCCCAAAATTTAGGGCTGCACTGCTTACAAGGACCTCAACTTGGGTACACCTTAAATATCCCAGGAAATATAAAAATGGTTCAAAAAATTGTGGTACTTACGTACGATGGAATATCCCTCAGCCATGAAATCAATGTCATAAGACCAGTAGCAGCAAAATGGGTGGATTCAGGTACGATGATTCTAAGTGAAATAAGTCACAGAGAAAAAGAAACTTATCATAAGATATCACTTATGAAGATCCTGTAAACATGGCTACACTTGAACTGAGTTAGGAAAGAGGACAGTGTCTCACATTTAGAAAACACTCTTATGCCTCCTTAAGGGGGAAGGAGAGGTGGGGTGATGCATAAAACCAGAGTTTGATATAAGCACAGGTACCGTTCCAAAAACCAACTATGGAATAGACAAGACCTACAACTTCCTCAGTGAAAGGGACTCAAAACCCCATATTTCCCGCAGAGGAATATATCTGACTAGTAAGAATCTTAAAACCTATGTATTGATATGTCTCCGTAAGGGAATCAAGTGTGTCTAGACTGGCATAAACATGGCAGCGAGAATCAGCTCAAACCCACTATAAAAAGGAATTTCAAAAACAGAACAAAAGAACTGAGAATTTCTTTACAATTCCTTCAGGGTCTCTGAGGAAACCTGGAATGACCCTATCTACAATGACAGCTGGATGTGGCATAAGGCTGGACACTTGGGACTGAGAGGATTGGTGAGATTGGGTGAGCAAATGCAGACCCTTTAAAGCACAAATGCCTGGCAACCATATCATGGGTCCCAACTCTCCAGGATGAAGGGAATATTACTACAGCTCTAACATGTACGGGAAACCTAGAGAACGGACACACTGTGAATACGAAAGGTTTCTAAAACTCAACGAATAGTCCCTCTCCTGGTGCTCCGGTTTGACTTTCAATCTGCTTTACTATCAATCTCCCAACTTGGAGAGACAGCCCCTTTAACCTCCGGGCTCACACAGGTTGCCAATTTGGCAGAGGATGAAAGGGAAGAGGGAGAACCAATGAGAGAGTAGCTGTTAGGCATTAGGACGGGCACATATCACTCTAACTTCCCAGCAGGAAGAAGAATTAACCAAAGTCTCAGCCCCCCACCGGGAACCAGCATAGGTCCTGAACCGAAATTTTGGACTTGCTGTCAGCTCACAAAAAACGAGTTGAAAAATGTAGCTCAGGGACACAGCAATTCACAAACTGGCCGTGTAATAAAGGACAACTATAGTCCAAAAATCTGTTGAGGGAAGGCAACGAGGCGGATTTGAAAGCGAGGCAGAATAGCAGGAAACAGATATCAAGAGGTACCTTGGAATCGCCTTTAAAGCACAGGAAGAGGGGCACAACTTCGACAATGATGCACTTGGCCAAAAAGGGCGTATGCGTTTTCTCCTGAATATATTCAGGTGAAAACGCATACGCCCTTTTTGGCCAAGCAAGCAAGCGGGCAATGCAAATCTGCACTACAAAGAAGTATCATTTCCCACCGGTCCAAAGGGACATCCACAAAATGTGTAAAATCCAGAAAGGCAAGACAGGCCCTGGAGAACAGGGAGCCTTGTTATGCTGATGGGCGGGATGTAAATTGCCAACTGCCTATCTGGAGGAGTGCATTGTGTTCCCTAAAACAAACAAACAACAGAGCTACAGAGCCAAGGGCACTTCCAGTCTAGGGAATATACCTTGGGAAAACTGAAAATCAATAAGACAGAGCCACCCCAAAATTTAGGGCTGCACTGCTTACAAGGACCTCAACTTGGGTACACCTTAAATATCACAGGAAATATAAAACTGGTTCAAAAAATTGTGGTACTTACGTACGATGGAATATCCCTCAGCCATGAAATCAATGTCATAAGACCAGTAGCAGCAAAATGGGTAGATTCGGGTACGATGATTCTAAGTGAAATAAGTCACAGAGAAAAAGAAACTTATCATAAGATATCACTTATGAAGATCCTGTAAACATGGCTACACTTGAACTGAGTTACGAAAGAGAACAGTGTCTCACATTTAGAAAACACTCTTATGCCTGCTTAAGGGGGAAGGAGAGGTGGGGTGATGCATAAAACCAGAGTTTGATATAAGCACAGGTACCGTTCCAAAAACCAACTATGGAATAGACAAGACCTTCACCTTCCTCAGTGAAAGGGACTCAAAACCCCATATTTCCCGCAGAGGAATATATCTGACTAGTAAGAATCTTAAAACCTATGTATTGATATGTCTCCGTAAGGGAATCAAGTGTGTCTAGACTGGCATAAACATGACAGCGAGAATCAGCTCAAACCCACTATAAAAAGGAATTTTAAAAACAGAACAAAAGAACTGGGAATTTCTTTACAATTCCTTCAGGGTCTCTGATGAAACCTGGAATGACCATATCTACAATGACAGCTGGATGTGGCATAAGGCTGGTCACTTGGGACTGAGAGGATTGGTGAGATTGGGTGAGCAAATGCAGACCCTTTAAAGCACAAATGCCTGGCAACCATTTCATGGGTCCCAACTCTCCAGGATGAAGGGAATATTACTACAGCTCTAACATGTACGGTAAACCTAGAGAACGGACACACTGTGAATACGAAAGGTTTCTAAAACTCAACGAATAGTCCCTCTCCTGGTGCTCCGGTTTGACTTTCAATCTGCTTTACTGTCAATCTCCCAACTTGGAGAGACAGCCCCTTTAACCTCCGGGCTCACACAGGTTGCCAATTTGGCAGAGGATGAAAGGGAAGAGGGAGAACCAATGAGAGAGTAGCTGTTAGGCATTAGGACGGGCACATATCACTCTAACTTCCCAGCAGGAAGAAGAATTAACCAAAGTCTCAGCCCCCCACCGGGAACCAGCATAGGTCCTGAACCGAAATTTTGGACTTGCTGTCAGCTCACAAAAAACGAGTTGAAAAATGTAGCTCAGGGGCACAGCAATTCACAAACTGGCCGAGTAATAAAGGACAACTATAGTCCAAAAATCTGTTGAGGGAAGGCAACGAGGCGGATTTGAAAGCGAGGCAGAATAGCAGGAAACAGATTTCAAGAGGTACGTTGGAATCGCCTTTAAAGCACAGGAAGAGGGGCACAACTTCGACAATGATGCACTTGGCCAAAAAGGGCGTATGCGTTTTCTCCTGAATATATTCAGGAGAAAACGCATACGCCCTTTTTGGCCAAGCAAGCAAGCGGGCAATGCAAATCTTCACTACAAAGAAGTATCACTTCCCAACGGTCCAAAGGGACATCCACAAAATGTGTAAAATCCAGAAAGGCAAGACAGGCCCTGGAGAACAGGGAGTCTTGTTATGCTGATGGGCGGGATGTAAATTGCCAACTGCCTCTCTGGAGGAGTGCATTGTGTTCCCTAAAACAAACAAACAACAGAGCTACAGAGCCAAGGGCACTTCCAGTCTAGAGAATATACCTTGGGAAAACTGAAAATCAATAAGACAGAGCCACCCCAAAATTTAGGGCTGCACTGCTTACAAGGACCTCAACTTGGGTACACCTTAAATATCCCAGGAAATATAAAACTGGTTCAAAAAATTGTGGTACTTACGTACGATGGAATATCCCTCAGCCATGAAATCAATGTCATAAGACCAGTAGCAGTAAAATGGGTAGATTCAGGTACGATGATTCTAAGTGAAATAAGTCACAGAGAAAAAGAAACTTATCATAAGATATCACTTATGAAGATCCTGTAAACATGGCTACACTTGAACTGAGTTAGGAAAGAGAACAGTGTCTCACATTTAGAAAACACTCTTATGCCTGCTTAATGGGGAAGGAGAGGTGGGGTGATGCATAAAACCAGTGTTTGATATAAGCACAGGTACCTTTCCAAAAACCAACTATGGAATAGACAAGACCTACACCTTCCTCAACGAAATGGACTCAAAACCCCATATTTCCCGCAGAGGAATATATCTGACTAGTAATAATCTTAAAACCTATGTATTGATATGTCTCCGTAAGGGAATCAAGTGTGTCTAGACTGGCATAAACATGGCAGCGAGAATCAGCTCAAACCCACTATAAAAAGGAATTTCAAAAACAAAACAAAAAAACTGGGAAATTCTTTACAATTCCTTCAGGGTCTCTGATGAAACCTGGAATGACCCTAATTACAATGACAGCTGGATGTGGCATAACGAGGGACACTTGGGACTGAGACGATTGGTGAGATTGGGTGAGCAAATGCAGACCCTTTAAAGCACAAATGCCTGGCAACCATTTCATGGGTCCCAACTCTCCAGGATGAAGGGAATATTACTACAGCTCTAACATGTACGGTAAACCTAGAGAACGGACACACTGTGAATACGAAAGGTTTCTAAAACTCAAAGAATAGTCCCTCTCCTGGTGCTCCGGTTTGACTTTCAATCTGCTTTACTATCAATCTCCCAACTTGGAGAGACAGCCCCTTTAACCTACGGGCTCACACAGGTTGCCAATTTGGCAGAGGATGAAAGGGAAGAGGGAGAACAAATGAGAGAGTAGCTGTTAGGCATTTGGACGGGCACATATCACTGTAATTTTCCGGCAGGAAGAAGAATTAACCAAAGTCTCAGCCACCCACCGGGAACCAGCATAGGTCCTGAACCAAAATTTTGGACTTGCGGTCAGCTCACAAAAAACGAGTTGAAAAATGGAGCTCAGTGGCACAGCAATTCACAAACTGGCCGAGTAATAAAGGACAACTATCGTCCAAAAATCTGTTGAGGGAAGGTAACGAGGCAGACTTGAAAGCGAGGCAGAATAGCAGGAAACAGATTTCAAGATGTACGTTGGAATCGCCTTTAAAGCACAGGAAGAGGAGCACACCTTGGACAATGATGCACTTGGCCAAAAAGGGCGTATGTGTTTTCTCCTGAATATATTCAGGAGAAAACGCATACGCCCTTTTTGGCCAAGCAAGCAAGCGGGCAATGCAAATCTGCACTACAGAGAAGTATCACTTCCCACCGGTCAAAAGGGACATCCACAAAATGTGTAAAATCCAGAAAGGCAAGACAGGCCCTGGAGAACAGGGAGCCTTGTTATGCTGATGGGCGGTATGTACATTGCCAACTGCCTCTCTGGAGGAGTGCATTGTGTTCCCTAAAACAAACAAACAACAGAGCTACAGAGCCAAGGGCACTTCCAGTCTAGGGAATATACCTTGGGAAAACTGAAAATCAATAAGACAGAGCCACCCCAAAATTTAGGGCTGCACTGCTTACAAGGACCTCAACTTGGGTACACCTTAAATATCCCAGGAAATATAAAAATGGTTCAAAAAATTGTGGTACTTACGTACGATGGAATATCCCTCAGCCATGAAATCAATGTCATAAGACCAGTAGCAGCAAAATGGGTGGATTCAGGTACGATGATTCTAAGTGAAATAAGTCACAGAGAAAAAGAAACTTATCATAAGATATCACTTATGAAGATCCTGTAAACATGGCTACACTTGAACTGAGTTAGGAAAGAGGACAGTGTCTCACATTTAGAAAACACTCTTATGCCTGCTTAAGGGGGAAGGAGAGGTGGGGTGATGCATAAAACCAGAGTTTGATATAAGCACAGGTACCGTTCCAAAAACCAACTATGGAATAGACAAGACCTACAACTTCCTCAGTGAAAGGGACTCAAAACCCCATATTTCCCGCAGAGGAATATATCTGACTAGTAAGAATCTTAAAACCTATGTATTGATATGTCTCCGTAAGGGAATCAAGTGTGTCTAGACTGGCATAAACATGGCAGCGAGAATCAGCTCAAACCCACTATAAAAAGGAATTTCAAAAACAAAACAAAAGAACTGAGAATTTCTTTACAATTCCTTCAGGGTCTCTGATGAAACCTGGAATGACCCTATCTACAATGACAGCTGGATGTGGCATAAGGCTGGACACTTGGGACTGAGAGGATTGGTGAGATTGGGTGAGCAAATGCAGACCCTTTAAAGCACAAATGCCTGGCAACCATATCATGGGTCCCAACTCTCCAGGATGAAGGGAATATTACTACAGCTCTAACATGTACGGGAAATCTAGAGAACGGACACACTGTGAATACGAAAGGTTTCTAAAACTCAACGAATAGTCCCTCTCCTGGTGCTCCGGTTTGACTTTCAATCTGCTTTACTATCAATCTCCCAACTTGGAGAGACAGCCCCTTTAACCTCCGGGCTCACACAGGTTGCCAATTTGGCAGAGGATGAAAGGGAAGAGGGAGAACCAATGAGAGAGTAGCTGTTAGGCATTAGGACGGGCACATATCACTCTAACTTCCCAGCAGGAAGAAGAATTAACCAAAGTCTCAGGCCCCCACCGGGAACCAGCATAGGTCCTGAACCGAAATTTTGGACTTGCTGTCAGCTCACAAAAAACGAGTTGAAAAATGTAGCTCAGGGACACAGCAATTCACAAACTGGCCGAGTAATAAAGGACAACTATAGTCCAAAAGTCTGTTGAGGGAAGGCAACGAGGCGGATTTGAAAGCGAGGCAGAATAGCAGGAAACAGATATCAAGAGGTACGTTGGAATCGCCTTTAAAGCACAGGAAGAGGGGCACAACTTCGACAATGATGCACTTGGCCAAAAAGGGCGTATGCGTTTTCTCCTGAATATATTCAGGTGAAAACGCATACGCCCTTTTTGGCCAAGCAAGCAAGCGGGCAATGCAAATCTGCACTACAAAGAAGTATCACTTCCCACCGGTCCAAAGGGACATCCACAAAATGTGTAAAATCCAGAAAGGCAAGACAGGCCCTGGAGAACAGGGAGCCTTGTTATGCTGATGGGCGGGATGTAAATTGCCAACTGCCTATCTGGAGGAGTGCATTGTGTTCCCTAAAACAAACAAACAACAGAGCTACAGAGCCAAGGGCACTTCCAGTCTAGGGAATATACCTTGGGAAAACTGAAAATCAATAAGACAGAGCCACCCCAAAATTTAGGGCTGCACTGCTTACAAGGACCTCAACTTGGGTACACCTTAAATATCACAGGAAATATAAAACTGGTTCAAAAAATTGTGGTACTTACGTACGATGGAATATCCCTCAGCCATGAAATCAATGTCATAAGACCAGTAGCAGCAAAATGGGTAGATTCGGGTACGATGATTCTAAGTGAAATAAGTCACAGAGAAAAAGAAACTTATCATAAGATATCACTTATGAAGATCCTGTAAACATGGCTACACTTGAACTGAGTTACGAAAGAGAACAGTGTCTCACATTTAGAAAACACTCTTATGCCTGCTTAAGGGGGAAGGAGAGGTGGGGTGATGCATAAAACCAGAGTTTGATATAAGCACAGGTACCGTTCCAAAAACCAACTATGGAATAGACAAGACCTTCACCTTCCTCAGTGAAAGGGACTCAAAACCCCATATTTCCCGCAGAGGAATATATCTGACTAGTAAGAATCTTAAAACCTATGTATTGATATGTCTCCGTAAGGGAATCAAGTGTGTCTAGACTGGCATAAACATGACAGCGAGAATCAGCTCAAACCCACTATAAAAAGGAATTTTAAAAACAGAACAAAAGAACTGGGAATTTCTTTACAATTCCTTCAGGGTCTCTGATGAAACCTGGAATGACCCTATCTACAATGACAGCTGGATGTGGCATAAGGCTGGTCACTTGGGACTGAGAGGATTGGTGAGATTGGGTGAGCAAATGCAGACCCTTTAAAGCACAAATGCCTGGCAACCATTTCATGGGTCCCAACTCTCCAGGATGAAGGGAATATTACTACAGCTCTAACATGTACGGTAAACCTAGAGAACGGACACACTGTGAATACGAAAGGTTTCTAAAACTCAACGAATAGTCCCTCTCCTGGTGCTCCGGTTTGACTTTCAATCTGCTTTACTGTCAATCTCCCAACTTGGAGAGACAGCCCCTTTAACCTCCGGGCTCACACAGGTTGCCAATTTGGCAGAGGATGAAAGGGAAGAGGGAGAACCAATGAGAGAGTAGCTGTTAGGCATTAGGACGGGCACATATCACTCTAACTTCCCAGCAGGAAGAAGAATTAACCAAAGTCTCAGCCCCCCACCGGGAACCAGCATAGGTCCTGAACCGAAATTTTGGACTTGCTATCAGCTCACAAAAAACGAGTTGAAAAATGTAGCTCAGGGGCACAGCAATTCACAAACTGGCCGAGTAATAAAGGACAACTATAGTCCAAAAATCTGTTGAGGGAAGGCAACGAGGTGGATTTGAAAGCGAGGCAGAATAGCAGGAAACAGATTTCAAGAGGTACGTTGGAATCGCCTTTAAAGCACAGGAAGAGGGGCACAACTTCGACAATGATGCACTTGGCCAAAAAGGGCGTATGCGTTTTCTCCTGAATATATTCAGGAGAAAACGCATACGCCCTTTTTGGCCAAGCAAGCAAGCGGGCAATGCAAATCTTCACTACAAAGAAGTATCACTTCCCACCGGTCCAAAGGGACATCCACAAAATGTGTAAAATCCAGAAAGGCAAGACAGGCCCTGGAGAACAGGGAGTCTTGTTATGCTGATGGGCGGGATGTAAATTGCCAACTGCCTCTCTGGAGGAGTGCATTGTGTTCCCTAAAACAAACAAACAACAGAGCTACAGAGCCAACGCACTTCCAGTCTAGAGAATATACCTTGGGAAAACTGAAAATCAATAAGACAGAGCCACCCCAAAATTTAGGGCTGCACTGCTTACAAGGACCTCAACTTGGGTACACCTTAAATATCCCAGGAAATATAAAACTGGTTCAAAAAATTGTGGTACTTACATACGATGGAATATCCCTCAGCCATGAAATCAATGTCATAAGACCAGTAGCAGTAAAATGGGTAGATTCAGGTACGATGATTCTAAGTGAAATAAGTCACAGAGAAAAAGAAACTTATCATAAGATATCACTTATGAAGATCCTGTAAACATGGCTACACTTGAACTGAGTTAGGAAAGAGAACAGTGTCTCACATTTAGAAAACACTCTTATGCCTGCTTAATGGGGAAGGAGAGGTGGGGTGATGCATAAAACCAGTGTTTGATATAAGCACAGGTACCTTTCCAAAAACCAACTATGGAATAGACAAGACCTACACCTTCCTCAACGAAATGGACTCAAAACCCCATATTTCCCGCAGAGGAATATATCTGACTAGTAATAATCTTAAAACCTATGTATTGATATGTCTCCGTAAGGGAATCAAGTGTGTCTAGACTGGCATAAACATGGCAGCGAGAATCAGCTCAAACCCACTATAAAAAGGAATTTCAAAAACAAAACAAAAAAACTGGGAAATTCTTTACAATTCCTTCAGGGTCTCTGATGAAACCTGGAATGACCCTAATTACAATGACAGCTGGATGTGGCATAACGAGGGACACTTGGGACTGAGACGATTGGTGAGATTGGGTGAGCAAATGCAGACCCTTTAAAGCACAAATGCCTGGCAACCATTTCATGGGTCCCAACTCTCCAGGATGAAGGGAATATTACTACAGCTCTAACATGTACGGTAAACCTAGAGAACGGACACACTGTGAATACGAAAGGTTTCTAAAACTCAAAGAATAGTCCCTCTCCTGGTGCTCCGGTTTGACTTTCAATCTGCTTTACTATCAATCTCCCAACTTGGAGAGACAGCCCCTTTAACCTCCGGGCTCACACAGGTTGCCAATTTGGCAGAGGATGAAAGGGAAGAGGGAGAACCAATGAGAGAGTAGCTGTTAGGCATTAGGACGGGCACATATCACTCTAACTTCCCAGCAGGAAGAAGAATTAACCAAAGTCTCAGCCCCCCACCGGGAACCAGCATAGGTCCTGAACCGAAATTTTGGACTTGCTGTCAGCTCACAAAAAACGAGTTGAAAAATGTAGCTCAGGGGCACAGCAATTCACAAACTGGCCAAGTAATAAAGGACAACTATAGTCCAAAAATCTGTTGAGGGAAGGCAATGAGGCGGATTTGAAAGCGAGGCAGAATAGCAGGAAACAGATTTCAAGAGGTACGTTGGAATCGCCTTTAAAGCACAGGAAGAGGGGCACAACTTCGACAATGATGCACTTGGCCAAAAAGGGCGTATGCGTTTTCTCCTGAATATATTCAGGAGAAAACGCATACGCCCTTTTTGGCCAAGCAAGCAAGCGGGCAATGCAAATCTTCACTACAAAGAAGTATCACTTCCCACCGGTCCAAAGGGACATCCACAAAATGTGTAAAATCCAGAAAGGCAAGACAGGCCCTGGAGAACAGGGAGTCTTGTTTTGCTGATGGGCGGGATGTAAATTGCCAACTGCCTCTCTGGAGGAGTGCATTGTGTTCCCTAAAACAAACAAACAACAGAGCTACAGAGCCAAGGGCACTTCCAGTCTAGAGAATATACCTTGGGAAAACTGAAAATCAATAAGACAGAGCCACCCCAAAATTTAGGGCTGCACTGCTTACAAGGACCTCAACTTGGGTACACCTTAAATATCCCAGGAAATATAAAACTGGTTCAAAAAATTGTGGTACTTACATACGATGGAATATCCCTCAGCCATGAAATCAATGTCATAAGACCAGTAGCAGTAAAATGGGTAGATTCAGGTACGATGACTCTAAGTGAAATATGTCACAGAGAAAAAGAAACTTATCATAAGATATCACTTATGAAGATCCTGTAAACATGGCTACACTTGAACTGAGTTAGGAAAGAGAACAGTGTCTCACATTTAGAAAACACTCTTATGCCTGCTTAATGGGGAAGGAGAGGTGGGGTGATGCATAAAACCAGTGTTTGATATAAGCACAGGTACCTTTCCAAAAACCAACTATGGAATAGACAAGACCTACACCTTCCTCAACGAAATGGACTCAAAACCCCATATTTCCCGCAGAGGAATATATCTGACTAGTAATAATCTTAAAACCTATGTATTGATATGTCTCCGTAAGGGAATCAAGTGTGTCTAGACTGGCATAAACATGGCAGCGAGAATCAGCTCAAACCCACTATAAAAAGGAATTTCAAAAACAAAACAAAAAAACTGGGAAATTCTTTACAATTCCTTCAGGGTCTCTGATGAAACCTGGAATGACCCTAATTACAATGACAGCTGGATGTGGCATAACGAGGGACACTTGGGACTGAGACGATTGGTGAGATTGGGTGAGCAAATGCAGACCCTTTAAAGCACAAATGCCTGGCAACCATTTCATGGGTCCCAACTCTCCAGGATGAAGGGAATATTACTACAGCTCTAACATGTACGGTAAACCTAGAGAACGGACACACTGTGAATACGAAAGGTTTCTAAAACTCAAAGAATAGTCCCTCTCCTGGTGCTCCGGTTTGACTTTCAATCTGCTTTACTATCAATCTCCCAACTTGGAGAGACAGCCCCTTTAACCTCCGGGCTCACACAGGTTGCCAATTTGGCAGAGGATGAAAGGGAAGAGGGAGAACAAATGAGAGAGTAGCTGTTAGGCATTTGGACGGGCACATATCACTGTAATTTTCCGGCAGGAAGAAGAATTAACCAAAGTCTCAGCCACCCACCGGGAACCAGCATAGGTCCTGAACCAAAATTTTGGACTTGCGGTCAGCTCACAAAAAACGAGTTGAAAAATGGAGCTCAGTGGCACAGCAATTCACAAACTGGCCGAGTAATAAAGGACAACTATCGTCCAAAAATCTGTTGAGGGAAGGTAACGAGGCAGACTTGAAAGCGAGGCAGAATAGCAGGAAACAGATTTCAAGATGTACGTTGGAATCGCCTTTAAAGCACAGGAAGAGGAGCACACCTTGGACAATGATGCACTTGGCCAAAAAGGGCGTATGCGTTTTCTCCTGAATATATTCAGGAGAAAACGCATACGCCCTTTTTGGCCAAGCAAGCAAGCGGGCAATGCAAATCTGCACTACAGAGAAGTATCACTTCCCACCGGTCAAAAGGGACATCCACAAAATGTGTAAAATCCAGAAAGGCAAGACAGGCCCTGGAGAACAGGGAGCCTTGTTATGCTGATGGGCGGGATGTACATTGCCAACTGCCTCTCTGGAGGAGTGCATTGTGTTCCCTAAAACAAGTAAAGAACAGAGCTACAGAGCCAAGGGCACTTCCAGTCTAGGGAATATACCTTGGGAAAACTGAAAATCAATAAGACAGAGCCACCCCAAAATTTAGGGCTGCACTGCTTACAAGGACCTCAACTTGGGTACACCTTAAATATCCCAGGAAATATAAAAATGGTTCAAAAAATTGTGGTACTTACGTACGATGGAATATCCCTCAGCCATGAAATCAATGTCATAAGACCAGTAGCAGCAAAATGGGTGGATTCAGGTACGATGATTCTAAGTGAAATAAGTCACAGAGAAAAAGAAACTTATCATAAGATATCACTTATGAAGATCCTGTAAACATGGCTACACTTGAACTGAGTTAGGAAAGAGGACAGTGTCTCACATTTAGAAAACACTCTTATGCCTGCTTAAGGGGGAAGGAGAGGTGGGGTGATGCATAAAACCAGAGTTTGATATAAGCACAGGTACCGTTCCAAAAACCAACTATGGAATAGACAAGACCTACAACTTCCTCAGTGAAAGGGACTCAAAACCCCATATTTCCCGCAGAGGAATATATCTGACTAGTAAGAATCTTAAAACCTATGTATTGATATGTCTCCGTAAGGGAATCAAGTGTGTCTAGACTGGCATAAACATGGCAGCGAGAATCAGCTCAAACCCACTATAAAAAGGAATTTCAAAATAGAACAAAAGAACTGAGAATTTCTTTACAATTCCTTCAGGGTCTCTGAGGAAACCTGGAATGACCCTATCTACAATGACAGCTGGATGTGGCATAAGGCTGGACACTTGGGACTGAGAGGATTGGTGAGATTGGGTGAGCAAATGCAGACCCTTTAAAGCACAAATGCCTGGCAACCATATCATGGGTCCCAACTCTCCAGGATGAAGGGAATATTACTACAGCTCTAACATGTACGGGAAACCTAGAGAACGGACACACTGTGAATACGAAAGGTTTCTAAAACTCAACGAATAGTCCCTCTCCTGGTGCTCCGGTTTGACTTTCAATCTGCTTTACTATCAATCTCCCAACTTGGAGAGACAGCCCCTTTAACCTCCGGGCTCACACAGGTTGCCAATTTGGCAGAGGATGAAAGGGAAGAGGGAGAACCAATGAGAGAGTAGCTGTTAGGCATTAGGACGGGCACATATCACTCTAACTTCCCAGCAGGAAGAAGAATTAACCAAAGTCTCAGCCCCCCACCGGGAACCAGCATAGGTCCTGAACCGAAATTTTGGACTTGCTGTCAGCTCACAAAAAACGAGTTGAAAAATGTAGCTCAGGGACACAGCAATTCACAAACTGGCCGAGTAATAAAGGACAACTATAGTCCAAAAGTCTGTTGAGGGAAGGCAACGAGGCGGATTTGAAAGCGAGGCAGAATAGCAGGAAACAGATATCAAGAGGTACGTTGGAATCGCCTTTAAAGCACAGGAAGAGGGGCACAACTTCGACAATGATGCACTTGGACAAAAAGGGCGTATGCGTTTTCTCCTGAATATATTCAGGTGAAAACGCATACGCCCTTTTTGGCCAAGCAAGCAAGCGGGCAATGCAAATCTGCACTACAAAGAAGTATCACTTCCCACCGGTCCAAAGGGACATCCACAAAATGTGTAAAATCCAGAAAGGCAAGACAGGCCCTGGAGAACAGGGAGCCTTGTTATGCTGATGGGCGGGATGTAAATTGCCAACTGCCTATCTGGAGGAGTGCATTGTGTTCCCTAAAACAAACAAACAACAGAGCTACAGAGCCAAGGGCACTTCCAGTCTAGGGAATATACCTTGGGAAAACTGAAAATCAATAAGACAGATCCACCCCAAAATTTAGGGCTGCACTGCTTACAAGGACCTCAACTTGGGTACACCTTAAATATCACAGGAAATATAAAACTGGTTCAAAAAATTGTGGTACTTACGTACGATGGAATATCCCTCAGCCATGAAATCAATGTCATAAGACCAGTAGCAGCAAAATGGGTAGATTCGGGTACGATGATTCTAAGTGAAATAAGTCACAGAGAAAAAGAAACTTATCATAAGATATCACTTATGAAGATCCTGTAAACATGGCTACACTTGAACTGAGTTACGAAAGAGAACAGTGTCTCACATTTAGAAAACACTCTTATGCCTGCTTAAGGGGGAAGGAGAGGTGGGGTGATGCATAAAACCAGAGTTTGATATAAGCACAGGTACCGTTCCAAAAACCAACTATGGAATAGACAAGACCTTCACCTTCCTCAGTGAAAGGGACTCAAAACCCCATATTTCCCGCAGAGGAATATATCTGACTAGTAAGAATCTTAAAACCTATGTATTGATATGTCTCCGTAAGGGAATCAAGTGTGTCTAGACTGGCATAAACATGACAGCGAGAATCAGCTCAAACCCACTATAAAAAGGAATTTTAAAAACAGAACAAAAGAACTGGGAATTTCTTTACAATTCCTTCAGGGTCTCTGATGAAACCTGGAATGACCCTATCTACAATGACAGCTGGATGTGGCATAAGGCTGGTCACTTGGGACTGAGAGGATTGGTGAGATTGGGTGAGCAAATGCAGACCCTTTAAAGCACAAATGCCTGGCAACCATTTCATGGGTCCCAACTCTCCAGGATGAAGGGAATATTACTACAGCTCTAACATGTACGGTAAACCTAGAGAACGGACACACTGTGAATATGAAAGGTTTCTAAAACTCAACGAATAGTCCCTCTCCTGGTGCTCCGGTTTGACTTTCAATCTGCTTTACTGTCAATCTCCCAACTTGGAGAGACAGCCCCTTTAACCTCCGGGCTCACACAGGTTGCCAATTTGGCAGAGGATGAAAGGGAAGAGGGAGAACCAATGAGAGAGTAGCTGTTAGGCATTAGGACGGGCACATATCACTCTAACTTCCCAGCAGGAAGAAGAATTAACCAAAGTCTCAGCCCCCCACCGGGAACCAGCATAGGTCCTGAACCGAAATTTTGGACTTGCTGTCAGCTCACAAAAAACGAGTTGAAAAATGTAGCTCAGGGGCACAGCAATTCACAAACTGGCCGAGTAATAAAGGACAACTATAGTCCAAAAATCTGTTGAGGGAAGGCAACGAGGTGGATTTGAAAGCGAGGCAGAATAGCAGGAAACAGATTTCAAGAGGTACGTTGGAATCGCCTTTAAAGCACAGGAAGAGGGGCACAACTTCGACAATGATGCACTTGGCCAAAAAGGGCGTATGCGTTTTCTCCTGAATATATTCAGGAGAAAACGCATACACCCTTTTTGGCCAAGCAAGCAAGCGGGCAATGCAAATCTTCACTACAAAGAAGTATCACTTCCCACCGGTCCAAAGGGACATCCACAAAATGTGTAAAATCCAGAAAGGCAAGACAGGCCCTGGAGAACAGGGAGTCTTGTTATGCTGATGGGCGGGATGTAAATTGCCAACTGCCTCTCTGGAGGAGTGCATTGTGTTCCCTAAAACAAACAAACAACAGAGCTACAGAGCCAAGGGCACTTCCAGTCTAGAGAATATACCTTGGGAAAACTGAAAATCAATAAGACAGAGCCACCCCAAAATTTAGGGCTGCACTGCTTACAAGGACCTCAACTTGGGTACACCTTAAATATCCCAGGAAATATAAAACTGGTTCAAAAAATTGTGGTACTTACATACGATGGAATATCCCTCAGCCATGAAATCAATGTCATAAGACAAGTAGCAGTAAAATGGGTAGATTCAGGTACGATGATTCTAAGTGAAATAAGTCACAGAGAAAAAGAAACTTATCATAAGATATCACTTATGAAGATCCTGTAAACATGGCTACACTTGAACTGAGTTAGGAAAGAGAACAGTGTCTCACATTTAGAAAACACTCTTATGCCTGCTTAATGGGGAAGGAGAGGTGGGGTGATGCATAAAACCAGTGTTTGATATAAGCACAGGTACCTTTCCAAAAACCAACTATGGAATAGACAAGACCTACACCTTCCTCAACGAAATGGACTCAAAACCCCATATTTCCCGCAGAGGAATATATCTGACTAGTAAGAATCTTAAAACCTATGTATTGATATGTCTCCGTAAGGGAATCAAGTGTGTCTAGACTGGCATAAACATGGCAGCGAGAATCAGCTCAAACCCACTATAAAAAGGAATTTCAAAAACAAAACAAAAAAACTGGGAAATTCTTTACAATTCCTTCAGGGTCTCTGATGAAACCTGGAATGACCCTAATTACAATGACAGCTGGATGTGGCATAACGAGGGACACTTGGGACTGAGACGATTGGTGAGATTGGGTGAGCAAATGCAGACCCTTTAAAGCACAAATGCCTGGCAACCATTTCATGGGTCCCAACTCTCCAGGATGAAGGGAATATTACTACAGCTCTAACATGTACGGTAAACCTAGAGAACGGACACACTGTGAATACGAAAGGTTTCTAAAACTCAACGAATAGTCCCTCTCCTGGTGCTCCGGTTTGACTTTCAATCTGCTTTACTATCAATCTCCCAACTTGGAGAGACAGCCCCTTTAACCTCCGGGCTCACACAGGTTGCCAATTTGGCAGAGGATGAAAGGGAAGAGGGAGAACCAATGAGAGAGTAGCTGTTAGGCATTAGGACGGGCACATATCACTCTAACTTCCCAGCAGGAAGAAGAATTAACCAAAGTCTCAGCCCCCCACCGGGAACCAGCATAGGTCCTGAACCGAAATTTTGGACTTGCTGTCAGCTCACAAAAAACGAGTTGAAAAATGTAGCTCAGGGGCACAGCAATTCACAAACTGGCTGAGTAATAAAGGACAACTATAGTCCAAAAATCTGTTGAGGGAAGGCAACGAGGCGGATTTGAAAGCGAGGCAGAATAGCAGGAAACAGATTTCAAGAGGTACGTTGGAATCGCCTTTAAAGCACAGGAAGAGGGGCACAACTTCGACAATGATGCACTTGGCCAAAAAGGGCGTATGCGTTTTCTCCTGAATATATTCAGGAGAAAACGCATACGCTCTTTTTGGCCAAGCAAGCAAGCGGGCAATGCAAATCTTCACTACAAAGAAGTATCACTTCCCACCGGTCCAAAGGGACATCCACAAAATGTGTAAAATCCAGAAAGGCAAGACAGGCCCTGGAGAACAGGGAGTCTTGTTATGCTGATGGGCGGGATGTAAATTGCCAACTGCCTCTCTGGAGGAGTGCATTGTGTTCCCTAAAACAAACAAACAACAGAGCTACAGAGCCAAGGGCACTTCCAGTCTAGAGAATATACCTTGGGAAAACTGAAAATCAATAAGACAGAGCCACCCCAAAATTTAGGGCTGCACTGCTTACAAGGACCTCAACTTGGGTACACCTTAAATATCCCAGGAAATATAAAACTGGTTCAAAAAATTGTGGTACTTACATACGATGGAATATCCCTCAGCCATGAAATCAATGTCATAAGACCAGTAGCAGTAAAATGGGTAGATTCAGGTACGATGATTCTAAGTGAAATAAGTCACAGAGAAAAAGAAACTTATCATAAGATATCACTTATGAAGATCCTGTAAACATGGCTACACTTGAACTGAGTTAGGAAAGAGAACAGTGTCTCACATTTAGAAAACACTCTTATGCCTGCTTAATGGGGAAGGAGAGGTGGGGTGATGCATAAAACCAGTGTTTGATATAAGCACAGGTACCTTTCCAAAAACCAACTATGGAATAGACAAGACCTACACCTTCCTCAATGAAATGGACTCAAAACCCCATATTTCCCGCAGAGGAATATATCTGACTAGTAATAATCTTAAAACCTATGTATTGATATGTCTCCGTAAGGGAATCAAGTGTGTCTAGACTGGCATAAACATGGCAGCGAGAATCAGCTCAAACCCACTATAAAAAGGAATTTCAAAAACAGAACAAAAGAACTGCGAAATTCTTTACAATTCCTTCAGGGTCTCTGATGAAACCTGGAATGACCCTATCTACAATGACAGCTGGATGTGGCAAAAGGCTGGACGCTTGGGAATGAGAGGATTGGTGAGATTGGGTGAGCAAATGCAGACCGTTTAAAGCACAAATGCCTGGCAACCATTTCATGGGTCCCAACTCTCCAGGATGAAGGGAATATTACTACAGCTCTAACATGTACGGTAAACCTAGAGAACGGACACACTGTGAATACGAAAGGTTTCTAAAACTCACCGTATAGTCCCTCTCCTGGTGCTCCGGTTTGACTTTCCATCTGCTTTACTATCAACCTCCCAACTTGGAGAGACAGCCCCTTTAACCTCCGGGCTCACACAGGTTGCCAATTTAGCAGAGGATGAAAGGGAAGAGGGAGAACCAATGAGAGAGTAGCTGTTAGGCATTAGGACGGGCACATATCACTCTAACTTCCCAGCAGGAAGAAGAATTAACCAAAGTCTCAGCCCCCCACCGGGAACCAGCATAGGTCCTGAACCGAAATTTTGGACTTGCTGTCAGCTCACAAAAAACGAGTTGAAAAGTGGAGCTCAAGGGCACAGCAATTCACAAACTGGCAGAGTAATAAAGGACAACTATCGTCCAAAAATCTGTTGAGGGAAGGCAACGAGGCGGATTTGAAAGCGAGGCAGAATAGCAGGAAACAGATTTCAAGAGGTACGTTGGAATCGCCTTTAAAGCACAGGAAGAGGGGCACAACTTCGACAATGATGCACTTGGCCAAAAAGGGCGTATGCGTTTTCTCCTGAATATATTCAGGTGAAAACGCATACGCCCTTTTTGGCCAAGCAAGCAAGCGGGCAATGCAAATCTGCACTACAAAGAAGTATCACTTCCCACCGGTCCAAAGGGACATCCACAAAATGTGTAAAATCCAGAAAGGCAAGACAGGCCCTGGAGAACAGGGAGCCTTGTTATGCTGATGGGCGGGATGTAAATTGCCAACTGCCTATCTGGAGGAGTGCATTGTGTTCCCTAAAACAAACAAACAACAGAGCTACAGAGCCAAGGGCACTTCCAGTCTAGGGAATATACCTTGGGAAAACTGAAAATCAATAAGACAGAGCCACCCCAAAATTTAGGGCTGCACTGCTTACAAGGACCTCAACTTGGGTACACCTTAAATATCACAGGAAATATAAAACTGGTTCAAAAAATTGTGGTACTTACGTACGATGGAATATCCCTCAGCCATGAAATCAATGTCATAAGACCAGTAGCAGCAAAATGGGTAGATTCGGGTACGATGATTCTAAGTGAAATAAGTCACAGAGAAAAAGAAACTTATCATAAGATATCACTTATGAAGATCCTGTAAACATGGCTACACTTGAACTGAGTTACGAAAGAGAACAGTGTCTCACATTTAGAAAACACTCTTATGCCTGCTTAAGGGGGAAGGAGAGGTGGGGTGATGCATAAAACCAGAGTTTGATATAAGCACAGTTACCGTTCCAAAAACCAACTATGGAATAGACAAGACCTTCACCTTCCTCAGTGAAAGGGACTCAAAACCCCATATTTCCCGCAGAGGAATATATCTGACTAGTAAGAATCTTAAAACCTATGTATTGATATGTCTCCGTAAGGGAATCAAGTGTGTCTAGACTGGCATAAACATGACAGCGAGAATCAGCTCAAAACCACTATAAAAAGGAATTTCAAAAACAGAACAAAAGAACTGGGAATTTCTTTACAATTCCTTCAGGGTCTCTGATGAAACCTGGAATGACCCTATCTACAATGACAGCTGGATGTGGCATAAGGCTGGTCACTTGGGACTGAGAGGATTGGTGAGATTGGGTGAGCAAATGCAGACCCTTTAAAGCACAAATGCCTGGCAACCATTTCATGGGTCCCAACTCTCCAGGATGAAGGGAATATTACTACAGCTCTAACATGTACGGTAAACCTAGAGAACGGACACACTGTGAATACGAAAGGTTTCTAAAACTCAACGAATAGTCCCTCTCCTGGTGCTCTGGTTTGACTTTCAATCTGCTTTACTGTCAATCTCCCAACTTGGAGAGACAGCCCCTTTAACCTCCGGGCTCACACAGGTTGCCAATTTGGCAGAGGATGAAAGGGAAGAGGGAGAACCAATGAGAGAGTAGCTGTTAGGCATTAGGACGGGCACATATCACTCTAACTTCCCAGCAGGAAGAAGAATTAACCAAAGTCTCAGCCCCCCACCGGGAACCAGCATAGGTCCTGAACCGAAATTTTGGACTTGCTGTCAGCTCACAAAAAACGAGTTGAAAAATGTAGCTCAGGGGCACAGCAATTCACAAACTGGCCGAGTAATAAAGGACAACTATAGTCCAAAAATCTGTTGAGGGAAGGCAACGAGGCGGATTTGAAAGCGAGGCAGAATAGCAGGAAACAGATTTCAAGAGGTACGTTGGAATCGCCTTTAAAGCACAGGAAGAGGGACACAACTTCGACAATGATGCACTTGGCCAAAAAGGGCGTATGCGTTTTCTCCTGAATATATTCAGGAGAAAACGCATACGCCCTTTTTGGCCAAGCAAGCAAGCGGGCAATGCAAATCTGCACTACAAAGAAGTATCACTTCCCACCGGTCCAAAGGGACATCCACAAAATGTGTAAAATCCAGAAAGGCAAGAGAGGCCCTGGAGAACAGGGAGTCTTGTTATGCTGATGGGCGGGATGTAAATTGCCAACTGCCTCTCTGGAGGAGTGCATTGTGTTCCCTAAAACAAACAAACAACAGAGCTACAGAGCCAAGGGCACTTCCAGTCTAGAGAATATACCTTGGGAAAACTGAAAATCAATAAGACAGAGCCACCCCAAAATTTAGGGCTGCACTGCTTACAAGGACCTCAACTTGGGTACACCTTAAATATCCCAGGAAATATAAAACTGGTTCAAAAAATTTTGGTACTTACGTACGATGGAATATCCCTCAGCCATGAAATCAATGTCATAAGACCAGTAGCAGCAAAATGGGTAGATTCAGGTACGATGATTCTAAGTGAAATAAGTCACAGAGAAAAAGAAACTTATCATAAGATATCACTTATGAAGATCCTGTAAACATGGCTACACTTGAACTGAGTTAGGAAAGAGAACAGTGTCTCACATTTAGAAAACACTCTTATGCCTGCTTAATGGGGAAGGAGAGGTGGGGTGATGCATAAAACCAGTGTTTGATATAAGCACAGGTACCTTTCCAAAAACCAACTATGGAATAGACAAGACCTACACCTTCCTCAACGAAACGGACTCAAAACCCCATATTTCCCGCAGAGGAATATATCTTACTTGTAATAATCTTAAAACCTATGTATTGATATGTCTCCGTAAGGGAATCAAGTGTGTCTAGACTGGCATAAACATGGCAGCGAGAATCAGCTCAAACCCACTATAAAAAGGAATTTCAAAAACAAAACAAAAAAACTGGGAAATTCTTTACAATTCCTTCAAGGTCTCTGATGAAACCTGGAATGACCCTAATTACAATGACAGCTGGATGTGGCATAACGAGGGACACTTGGGACGAAGACGATTGGTGAGATTGGGTGAGCAAATGCAGACCCTTTAAAGCACAAATGCCTGGCACTCATTCCATGGGTCCCAACTCTCCAGGTTGAAGGGAATATTACTACAGCTATAACATGTACGGGAAACCTAGAGAACGGACACACTGTGAATGCGAAAGGTTTCTAAAACTCAACGAATATTCCCTCTCCTGGTGCTCGTGTATGACTTTCCATCTGCTTTACTTTCAACCTCCCAACTTGGAGAGACAGCCACTTTAACCTCCTGGTTCGCACAGGTTTCCAATTTGGCAGAGGATGAAAGGGAAGAGGGAGAACAAATGAGAGAGTAGCTGTTAGGCATTTGGACGGGCACATATCACTGTAATTTTCCGGCAGGAAGAAGAATTAACCAAAGTCTCAGCCACCCACCGGGAACCAGCATAGGTCCTGAACCAAAATTTTGGACTTGCGGTCAGCTCACAAAAAACGAGTTGAAAAATGGAGCTCAGTGGCACAGCAATTCACAAACTGGCCGAGTAATAAAGGACAACTATCGTCCAAAAATCTGTTGAGGGAAGGTAACGAGGCAGACTTGAAAGCGAGGCAGAATAGCAGGAAACAGATTTCAAGATGTACGTTGGAATCGCCTTTAAAGCACAGGAAGAGGAGCACACCTTGGACAATGATGCACTTGGCCAAAAAGGGCGTATGCGTTTTCTCCTGAATATATTCAGGAGAAAACGCATACGCCCTTTTTGGCCAAGCAAGCAAGCGGGCAATGCAAATCTGCACTACAGAGAAGTATCACTTCCCACCGGTCAAAAGGGACATCCACAAAATGTGTAAAATCCAGAAAGGCAAGACAGGCCCTGGAGAACAGGGAGCCTTGTTATGCTGATGGGCAGGATGTACATTGCCAACTGCCTCTCTGGAAGAGTGCATTGTGTTCCCTAAAACAAGTAAAGAACAGAGCTACAGAGCCAAGGGCACTTCCAGTCTAGGGAATATACCTTGGGAAAACTGAAAATCAATAAGACAGAGCCACCCCAAAATTTAGGGCTGCACTGCTTACAAGGACCTCAACTTGGGTACACCTTAAATATCCCAGGAAATATAAAAATGGTTCAAAAAATTGTGGTACTTACGTACGATGGAATATCCCTCAGCCATGAAATCAATGTCATAAGACCAGTAGCAGCAAAATGGGTGGATTCAGGTACGATGATTCTAAGTGAAATAAGTCACAGAGAAAAAGAAACTTATCATAAGATATCACTTATGAAGATCCTGTAAACATGGCTACACTTGAACTGAGTTAGGAAAGAGGACAGTGTCTCACATTTAGAAAACACTCTTATGCCTGCTTAAGGGGGAAGGAGAGGTGGGGTGATGCATAAAACCAGAGTTTGATATAAGCACAGGTACCGTTCCAAAAACCAACTATGGAATAGACAAGACCTACAACTTCCTCAGTGAAAGGGACTCAAAACCCCATATTTCCCGCAGAGGAATATATCTGACTAGTAAGAATCTTAAAACCTATGTATTGATATGTCTCCGTAAGGGAATCAAGTGTGTCTAGACTGGCATAAACATGGCAGCGAGAATCAGCTCAAACCCACTATAAAAAGGAATTTCAAAAACAGAACAAAAGAACTGAGAATTTCTTTACAATTCCTTCAGGGTCTCTGATGAAACCTGGAATGACCCTATCTACAATGACAGCTGGATGTGGCATAAGGCTGGACACTTGGGACTGAGAGGATTGGTGAGATTGGGTGAGCAAATGCAGACCCTTTAAAGCACAAATGCCTGGCAACCATATCATGGGTCCCAACTCTCCAGGATGAAGGGAATATTACTACAGCTCTAACATGTACGGGAAACCTAGAGAACGGACACACAGTGAATACGAAAGGTTTCTAAAACTCAACGAATAGTCCCTCTCCTGGTGCTCCGGTTTGACTTTCAATCTGCTTTACTATCAATCTCCCAACTTGGAGAGACAGCCCCTTTAACCTCCGGGCTCACACAGGTTGCCAATTTGGCAGAGGATGAAAGGGAAGAGGGAGAACCAATGAGAGAGTAGCTGTTAGGCATTAGGACGGGCACATATCACTCTAACTTCCCAGCAGGAAGAAGAATTAACCAAAGTCTCAGCCCCCCACCGGGAACCAGCATAGGTCCTGAACCGAAATTTTGGACTTGCTGTCAGCTCACAAAAAACGAGTTGAAAAATGTAGCTCAGGGGCACAGCAATTCACAAACTGGCCGAGTAATAAAGGACAACTATAGTCCAAAAATCTGTTGAGGGAAGGCAACGAGGCGGATTTGAAAGCGAGGCAGAATAGCAGGAAACAGATTTCAAGAGGTACGTTGGAATCGCCTTTAAAGCACAGGAAGAGGGGCACAACTTCGACAATGATGCACTTGGCCAAAAAGGGCGTATGCGTTTTCTCCTGAATATATTCAGGAGAAAACGCATACGCCCTTTTTGGCCAAGCAAGCAAGCGGGCAATGCAAATCTTCACTACAAAGAAGTATCACTTCCCACCGGTCCAAAGGGACATCCACAAAATGTGTAAAATCCAGAAAGGCAAGACAGGCTCTGGAGAACAGGGAGTCTTGTTATGCTGATGGGCGGGATGTAAATTGCCAACTGCCTCTCTGGAGGAGTGCATTGTGTTCCCTAAAACAAACAAACAACAGAGCTACAGAGCCAAGGGCACTTCCAGTCTAGAGAATATACCTTGGGAAAACTGAAAATCAATAAGACAGAGCCACCCCAAAATTTAGGGCTGCACTGCTTACAAGGACCTCAACTTGGGTACACCTTAAATATCCCAGGAAATATAAAACTGGTTCAAAAAATTGTGGTACTTACGTACGATGGAATATCCCTCAGCCATGAAATCAATGTCATAAGACCAGTAGCAGTAAAATGGGTAGATTCAGGTACGATGATTCTAAGTGAAATAAGTCACAGAGAAAAAGAAACTTATCATAAGATATCACTTATGAAGATCCTGTAAACATGGCTACACTTGAACTCAGTTAGGAAAGAGAACAGTGTCTCACATTTAGAAAACACTCTTATGCCTGCTTAATGGGGAAGGAGAGGTGGGGTGATGCATAAAACCAGTGTTTGATATAAGCACAGGTACCTTTCCAAAAACCAACTATGGAATAGACAAGACCTACACCTTCCTCAACGAAACGGACTCAAAACCCCATATTTCCCGCAGAGGAATATATCTTACTAGTAATAATCTTAAAACCTATGTATTGATATGTCTCCGTAAGGGAATCAAGTGTGTCTAGACTGGCATAAACATGGCAGCGAGAATCAGCTCAAACCCACTATAAAAAGGAATTTCAAAAACAAAACAAAAAAATGGGAAATTCTTTACAATTCCTTCAAGGTCTCTGATGAAACCTGGAATGACCATAATTACAATGACAGCTGGATGTGGCATAACGAGGGACACTTGGGACTAAGACGATTGGTGAGTTTGGGTGAGCAAATGCAGACCCTTTAAAGCACAAATGCCTGGCACTCATTCCGTGGGTCCCAACTCTCCAGGTTGAAGGGAATATTACTACAGCTATAACATGTACGGGAAACCTAGAGAACGAACACACTGTGAATACGAAAGGTTTCTAAAACTCAACGAATATTCCCTCTCCTGGTGCTCGGGTATGACTTTCCATCTGCTTTACTTTCAACCTCCCAACTTGGAGAGACAGCCCCTTTAACCTCCTGGTTCGCACAGGTTTCCAATTTGGCAGAGGATGAAAGGGAAGAGGGAGAACCAATGAGAGAGGAGCTGTTAGGCATTTGGACGGGCACATATCACTGTAATTTTCCGGCAGGAAGAAGAATTAACCAAAGTCTCAGCCACCCACCGGGAACCAGAATAGGTCCTGAACCAAAATTTTGGACTTGCGGTCAGCTCACAAAAAACGAGTTGAAAAATGTAGCTCAGTGGCACAGCAATTCACAAACTGGCCGAGTAATAAAGGACAACTATCGTCCAAAAATCTGTTGAGGGAAGGTAACGAGGCAGACTTGAAAGCGAGGCAGAATAGCAGGAAACAGATTTCAAGATGTACGTTGGAATCGCCTTTAAAGCACAGGAAGAGGAGCACACCTTGGACAATGATGCACTTGGCCAAAAAGGGCGTATGCGTTTTCTCCTGAATATATTCAGGAGAAAACGCATACGCCCTTTTTGGCCAAGCAAGCAAGCGGGCAATGCAAATCTGCACTACAGAGAAGTATCACTTCCCACCGGTCAAAAGGGACATCCACAAAATGTGTAAAATCCAGAAAGGCAAGACAGGCCCTGGAGAACAGGGAGCCTTGTTATGCTGATGGGCGGGATGTACATTGCCAACTGCCTCTCTGGAGGAGTGCATTGTGTTCCCTAAAACAAGTAAAGAACAGAGCTACAGAGCCAAGGGCACTTCCAGTCTAGGGAATATACCTTGGGAAAACTGAAAATCAATAAGACAGAGCCACCCCAAAATTTAGGGCTGCACTGCTTACAAGGACCTCAACTTGGGTACACCTTAAATATCCCAGGAAATATAAAAATGGTTCAAAAAATTGTGGTACTTACGTACGATGGAATATCCCTCAGCCATGAAATCAATGTCATAAGACCAGTAGCAGCAAAATGGGTGGATTCAGGTACGATGATTCTAAGTGAAATAAGTCACAGAGAAAAAGAAACTTATCATAAGATATCACTTATGAAGATCCTGTAAACATGGCTACACTTGAACTGAGTTAGGAAAGAGGACAGTGTCTCACATTTAGAAAACACTCTTATGCCTGCTTAAGGGGGAAGGAGAGGTGGGGTGATGCATAAAACCAGAGTTTGATATAAGCACAGGTACCGTTCCAAAAACCAACTATGGAATAGACAAGACCTACAACTTCCTCAGTGAAAGGGACTCAAAACACCATATTTCCCGCAGAGGAATATATCTGACTAGTAAGAATCTTAAAACCTATGTATTGATATGTCTCCGTAAGGGAATCAAGTGTGTCTAGACTGGCATAAACATGGCAGCGAGAATCAGCTCAAACCCACTATAAAAAGGAATTTCAAAAACAGAACAAAAGAACTGAGAATTTCTTTACAATTCCTTCAGGGTCTCTGATGAAACCTGGAATGACCCTATCTACAATGACAGCTGGATGTGGCATAAGGCTGGACACTTGGGACTGAGAGGATTGGTGAGATTGGGTGAGCAAATGCAGACCCTTTAAAGCACAAATGCCTGGCAACCATATCATGGGTCCCAACTCTCCAGGATGAAGGGAATATTACTACAGCTCTAACATGTACGGGAAACCTAGAGAACGGACACACTGTGAATACAAAAGGTTTCTAAAACTCAACGAATAGTCCCTCTCCTGGTGCTCCGGTTTGACTTTCAATCTGCTTTACTATCAATCTCCCAACTTGGAGAGACAGCCCCTTTAACCTCCGGGCTCACACAGGTTGCCAATTTGGCAGAGGATGAAAGGGAAGAGGGAGAACCAATGAGAGAGTAGCTGTTAGGCATTAGGACGGGCACATATCACTCTAACTTCCCAGCAGGAAGAAGAATTAACCAAAGTCTCAGCCCCCAACCGGGAACCAGCATAGGTCCTGAACCGAAATTTTGGACTTGCTGTCAGCTCACAAAAAACGAGTTGAAAAATGTAGCTCAGGGGCACAGCAATTCACAAACTGGCCGAGTAATAAAGGACAACTATAGTCCAAAAATCTGTTGAGGGAAGGCAACGAGGTGGATTTGAAAGCGAGGCAGAATAGCAGGAAACAGATTTCAAGAGGTACGTTGGAATCGCCTTTAAAGCACAGGAAGAGGGGCACAACTTCGACAATGATGCACTTGGCCAAAAAGGGCGTATGCGTTTTCTCCTGAATATATTCAGGAGAAAACGCATACGCCCTTTTTGGCCAAGCAAGCAAGCGGGCAATGCAAATCTTCACTACAAAGAAGCATCACTTCCCACCGGTCCAAAGGGACATCCACAAAATGTGTAAAATCCGGAAAGGCAAGACAGGCCCTGGAGAACAGGGAGTCTTGTTATGCTGATGGGCGGGATGTAAATTGACAACTGCCTCTCTGGAGGAGTGCATTGTGTTCCCTAAAACAAACAAACAACAGAGCTACAGAGCCAAGGGCACTTCCAGTCTAGAGAATATACCTTGGGAAAACTGAAAATCAATAAGACAGAGCCACCCCAAAATTTAGGGCTGCACTGCTTACAAGGACCTCAACTTGGGTACACCTTAAATATCCCAGGAAATATAAAACTGGTTCAAAAAATTGTGGTACTTACATACGATGGAATATCCCTCAGCCATGAAATCAATGTCATAAGACCAGTAGCAGTAAAATGGGTAGATTCAGGTACGATGATTCTAAGTGAAATAAGTCACAGAGAAAAAGAAACTTATCATAAGATATCACTTATGAAGATCCTGTAAACATGGCTACACTTGAACTGAGTTAGGAAAGAGAACAGTGTCTCACATTTAGAAAACACTCTTATGCCTGCTTAATGGGGAAGGAGAGGTGGGGTGATGCATAAAACCAGTGTTTGATATAAGCACAGGTACCTTTCCAAAAACCAACTATGGAATAGACAAGACCTACACCTTCCTCAACGAAATGGACTCAAAACCCCATATTTCCCGCAGAGGAATATATCTGACTAGTAATAATCTTAAAACCTATGTATTGATATGTCTCCGTAAGGGAATCAAGTGTGTCTAGACTGGCATAAACATGGCAGCGAGAATCAGCTCAAACCCACTATAAAAAGGAATTTCAAAAACAAAACAAAAAAACTGGGAAATTCTTTACAATTCCTTCAGGGTCTCTGATGAAACCTGGAATGACCCTAATTACAATGACAGCTGGATGTGGCATAACGAGGGACACTTGGGACTGAGACGATTGGTGAGATTGGGTGAGCAAATGCAGACCCTTTAAAGCACAAATGCCTGGCAACCATTTCATGGGTCCCAACTCTCCAGGATGAAGGGAATATTACTACAGCTCTAACATGTACGGTAAACCTAGAGAACGGACACACTGTGAATACGAAAGGTTTCTAAAACTCAACGAATAGTCCCTCTCCTGGTGCTCCGGTTTGACTTTCAATCTGCTTTACTATCAATCTCCCAACTTGGAGAGACAGCCCCTTTAACCTCCGGGCTCACACAGGTTGCCAATTTGGCAGAGGATGAAAGGGAAGAGGGAGAACCAATGAGAGAGTAGCTGTTAGGCATTAGGACGGGCACATATCACTCTAACTTCCCAGCAGGAAGAAGAATTAACCAAAGTCTCAGCCACCCACCGGGAACCAGCATAGGTCCTGAACCGAAATTTTGGACTTGCTGTCAGCTCACAAAAAACGAGTTGAAAAATGTATCTCAGGGGCACAGCAATTCACAAACTGGCCGAGTAATAAAGGACAACTATAGTCCAAAAATCTGTTGAGGGAAGGCAACGAGGCGGATTTGAAAGCGAGGCAGAATAGCAGGAAACAGATTTCAAGAGGTACGTTGGAATCGCCTTTAAAGCACAGGAAGAGGGGCACAACTTCGACAATGATGCACTTGGCCAAAAAGGGCGTATGCGTTTTCTCCTGAATATATTCAGGAGAAAACGCATACGCCCTTTTTGGCCAAGCAAGCAAGCGGGCAATGCAAATCTTCACTACAAAGAAGTATCACTTCCCACCGGTCCAAAGGGACATCCACAAAATGTGTAAAATCCAGAAAGGCAAGACAGGCCCTGGAGAACAGGGAGTCTTGTTATGCTGATGGGCGGGATGTAAATTGCCAACCGCCTCTCTGGAGGAGTGCATTGTGTTCCCTAAAACAAACAAACAACAGAGCTACAGAGCCAAGGGCACTTCCAGTCTAGAGAATATACCTTGGGAAAACTGAAAATCAATAAGACAGAGCCACCCCAAAATTTAGGGCTGCACTGCTTACAAGGACCTCAACTTGGGTACACCTTAAATATCCCAGGAAATATAAAACTGGTTCAAAAAATTGTGGTACTTACATACGATGGAATATCCCTCAGCCATGAAATCAATGTCATAAGACCAGTAGCAGTAAAATGGGTAGATTCAGGTACGATGATTCTAAGTGAAATAAGTCACAGAGAAAAAGAAACTTATCATAAGATATCACTTATGAAGATCCTGTAAACATGGCTACACTTGAACTGAGTTAGGAAAGAGAACAGTGTCTCACATGTAGAAAACACTCTTATGCCTGCTTAATGGGGAAGGAGAGGTGGGGTGATGCATAAAACCAGTGTTTGATATAAGCACAGGTACCTTTCCAAAAACCAACTATGGAATAGACAAGACCTACACCTTCCTCAACGAAATGGACTCAAAACCCCATATTTCCCGCAGAGGAATATATCTGACTAGTAAGAATCTTAAAACCTATGTATTGATATGTCTCCGTAAGGGAATCAAGTGTGTCTAGACTGGCATAAACATGGCAGCGAGAATCAGCTCAAACCCACTATAAAAAGGAATTTCAAAAACAAAACAAAAAAACTGGGAAATTCTTTACAATTCCTTCAGGGTCTCTGATGAAACCTGGAATGACCCTAATTACAATGACAGCTGGATGTGGCATAACGAGGGACACTTGGGACTGAGACGATTGGTGAGATTGGGTGAGCAAATGCAGACCCTTTAAAGCACAAATGCCTGGCAACCATTTCATGGGTCCCAACTCTCCAGGATGAAGGGAATATTACTACAGCTCTAACATGTACGGTAAACCTAGAGAACGGACACACTGTGAATACGAAAGGTTTCTAAAACTCAAAGAATAGTCCCTCTCCTGGTGCTCCGGTTTGACTTTCAATCTGCTTTACTATCAATCTCCCAACTTGGAGAGACAGCCCCTTTAACCTCCGGGCTCACACAGGTTGCCAATTTGGCAGAGGATGAAAGGGAAGAGGGAGAACAAATGAGAGAGTAGCTGTTAGGCATTTGGACGGGCACATATCACTGTAATTTTCCGGCAGGAAGAAGAATTAACCAAAGTCTCAGCCACCCACCGGGAACCAGCATAGGTCCTGAACCAAAATTTTGGACTTGCGGTCAGCTCACAAAAAACGAGTTGAAAAATGGAGCTCAGTGGCACAGCAATTCACAAACTGGCCGAGTAATAAAGGACAACTATCGTCCAAAAATCTGTTGAGGGAAGGTAACGAGGCAGACTTGAAAGCGAGGCAGAATAGCAGGAAACAGATTTCAAGATGTACGTTGGAATCGCCTTTAAAGCACAGGAAGAGGAGCACACCTTGGACAATGATGCACTTGGCCAAAAAGGGCGTATGCGTTTTCTCCTGAATATATTCAGGAGAAAACGCATACGCCCTTTTTGGCCAAGCAAGCAAGCGGGCAATGCAAATCTGCACTACAGAGAAGTATCACTTCCCACCGGTCAAAAGGGACATCCACAAAATGTGTAAAATCCAGAAAGGCAAGACAGGCCCTGGAGAACAGGGAGCCTTGTTATGCTGATGGGCGGGATGTACATTGCCAACTGCCTCTCTGGAGGAGTGCATTGTGTTCCCTAAAACAAGTAAAGAACAGAGCTACAGAGCCAAGGGCACTTCCAGTCTAGGGAATATACCTTGGGAAAACTGAAAATCAATAAGACAGAGCCACCCCAAAATTTAGGGCTGCACTGCTTACAAGGACCTCAACTTGGGTACACCTTAAATATCCCAGGAAATATAAAAATGGTTCAAAAAATTGTGGTACTTACGTACGATGGAATATCCCTCAGCCATGAAATCAATGTCATAAGACCAGTAGCAGAAAAATGGGTGGATTCAGGTACGATGATTCTAAGTGAAATAAGTCACAGAGAAAAAGAAACTTATCATAAGATATCACTTATGAAGATCCTGTAAACATGGCTACACTTGAACTGAGTTAGGAAAGAGGACAGTGTCTCACATTTAGAAAACACTCTTATGCCTGCTTAAGGGGGAAGGAGAGGTGGGGTGATGCATAAAACCAGAGTTTGATATAAGCACAGGTACCGTTCCAAAAACCAACTATGGAATAGACAAGACCTACAACTTCCTCAGTGAAAGGGACTCAAAACCCCATATTTCCCGCAGAGGAATATATCTGACTAGTAAGAATCTTAAAACCTATGTATTGATATGTCTCCGTAAGGGAATCAAGTGTGTCTAGACTGGCATAAACATGGCAGCGAGAATCAGCTCAAACCCACTATAAAAAGGAATTTCAAAAACAGAACAAAAGAACTGAGAATTTCTTTACAATTCCTTCAGGGTCTCTGAGGAAACCTGGAATGACCCTATCTACAATGACAGCTGGATGTGGCATAAGGCTGGACACTTGGGACTGAGAGGATTGGTGAGATTGGGTGAGCAAATGCAGACCCTTTAAAGCACAAATGCCTGGCAACCATATCATGGGTCCCAACTCTCCAGGATGAAGGGAATATTACTACAGCTCTAACATGTACGGGAAACCTAGAGAACGGACACACTGTGAATACGAAAGGTTTCTAAAACTCAACGAATAGTCCCTCTCCTGGTGCTCCGGTTTGACTTTCAATCTGCTTTACTATCAATCTCCCAACTTGGAGAGACAGCCCCTTTAACCTCCGGGCTCACACAGGTTGCCAATTTGGCAGAGGATGAAAGGGAAGAGGGAGAACCAATGAGAGAGTAGCTGTTAGGCATTAGGACGGGCACATATCACTCTAACTTCCCAGCAGGAAGAAGAATTAACCAAAGTCTCAGCCCCCCACCGGGAACCAGCATAGGTCCTGAACCGAAATTTTGGACTTGCTGTCAGCTCACAAAAAACGAGTTGAAAAATGTAGCTCAGGGACACAGCAATTCACAAACTGGCCGAGTAATAAAGGACAACTATAGTCCAAAAATCTGTTGAGGGAAGGCAACGAGGCGGATTTGAAAGCGAGGCAGAATAGCAGGAAACAGATTTCAAGATGTACGTTGGAATCGCCTTTAAAGCACAGGAAGAGGGGCACAACTTCGACAATGATGCACTTGGCCAAAAAGGGCGTATGCGTTTTCTCCTGAATATATTCAGGTGAAAACGCATACGCCCTTTTTGGCCAAGCAAGCAAGCGGGCAATGCAAATCTGCACTACAAAGAAGTATCACTTCCCACCGGTCCAAAGGGACATCCACAAAATGTGTAAAATCCAGAAAGGCAAGACAGGCCCTGGAGAACAGGGAGCCTTGTTATGCTGATGGGCGGGATGTAAATTGCCAACTGCCTCTCTGGAGGAGTGCATTGTGTTCCCTAAAACAAACAAACAACAGAGCTACAGAGCCAAGGGCACTTCCAGTCTAGGGAATATACCTTGGGAAAACTGAAAATCAATAAGACAGAGCCACCCCAAAATTAGGGCTGCACTGCTTACAAGGACCTCAACTTGGGTACACCTTAAATATCACAGGAAATATAAAACTGGTTCAAAAAATTGTGGTACTTACGTACGATGGAATATCCCTCAGCCATGAAATCAATGTCATAAGACCAGTAGCAGCAAAATGGGTAGATTCGGGTACGATGATTCTAAGTGAAATAAGTCACAGAGAAAAAGAAACTTATCATAAGATATCACTTATGAAGATCCTGTAAACATGGCTACACTTGAACTGAGTTAGGAAAGAGAACAGTGTCTCACATGTAGAAAACACTCTTATGCCTGCTTAATGGGGAAGGAGAGGTGGGGTGATGCATAAAACCAGTGTTTGATATAAGCACAGGTACCTTTCCAAAAACCAACTATGGAATAGACAAGACCTACACCTTCCTCAACGAAATGGACTCAAAACCCCATATTTCCCGCAGAGGAATATATCTGACTAGTAAGAATCTTAAAACCTATGTATTGATATGTCTCCGTAAGGGAATCAAGTGTGTCTAGACTGGCATAAACATGACAGCGAGAATCAGCTCAAACCCACTATAAAAAGGAATTTTAAAAACAGAACAAAAGAACTGGGAATTTCTTTACAATTCCTTCAGGGTCTCTGATGAAACCTGGAATGACCCTAATTACAATGACAGCTGGATGTGGCATAAGGCTGGTCACTTGGGACTGAGAGGATTGGTGAGATTGGGTGAGCAAATGCAGACCCTTTAAAGCACAAATGCCTGGCAACCATTTCATGGGTCCCAACTCTCCAGGATGAAGGGAATATTACTACAGCTCTAACATGTACGGTAAACCTAGAGAACGGACACACTGTGAATACGAAAGGTTTCTAAAACTCAACGAATAGTCCCTCTCCTGGTGCTCCGGTTTGACTTTCAATCTGCTTTACTGTCAATCTCCCAACTTGGAGAGACAGCCCCTTTAACCTCCGGGCTCACACAGGTTGCCAATTTGGCAGAGGATGAAAGGGAAGAGGGAGAACCAATGAGAGAGTAGCTGTTAGGCATTAGGACGGGCACATATCACTCTAACTTCCCAGCAGGAAGAAGAATTAACCAAAGTCTCAGCCCCCCACCGGGAACCAGCATAGGTCCTGAACCGAAATTTTGGACTTGCTGTCAGCTCACAAAAAACGAGTTGAAAAATGTAGCTCAGGGGCACAGCAATTCACAAACTGGCCGAGTAATAAAGGACAACTATAGTCCAAAAATCTGTTGAGGGAAGGCAACGAGGTGGATTTGAAAGCGAGGCAGAATAGCAGGAAACAGATTTCAAGAGGTACGTTGGAATCGCCTTTAAAGCACAGGAAGAGGGGCACAACTTCGACAATGATGCACTTGGCCAAAAAGGGCGTATGCGTTTTCTCCTGAATATATTCAGGAGAAAACGCATACGCCCTTTTTGGCCAAGCAAGCAAGCGGGCAATGCAAATCTTCACTACAAAGAAGTATCACTTCCCACCGGTCCAAAGGGACATCCACAAAATGTGTAAAATCCAGAAAGGCAAGACAGGCCCTGGAGAACAGGGAGTCTTGTTATGCTGATGGGCGGGATGTAAATTGCCAACTGCCTCTCTGGAGGAGTGCATTGTGTTCCCTAAAACAAACAAACAACAGAGCTACAGAGCCAAGGGCACTTCCAGTCTAGAGAATATACCTTGTGAAAACTGAAAATCAATAAGACAGAGCCACCCCAAAATTTAGGGCTGCACTGCTTACAAGGACCTCAACTTGGGTACACCTTAAATATCCCAGGAAATATAAAACTGGTTCAAAAAATTGTGGTACTTACATACGATGGAATATCCCTCAGCCATGAAATCAATGTCATAAGACCAGTAGCAGTAAAATGGGTAGATTCAGGTACGATGATTCTAAGTGAAATAAGTCACAGAGAAAAAGAAACTTATCATAAGATATCACTTATGAAGATCCTGTAAACATGGCTACACTTGAACTGAGTTAGGAAAGAGAACAGTGTCTCACATTTAGAAAACACTCTTATGCCTGCTTAATGGGGAAGGAGAGGTGGGGTGATGCATAAAACCAGTGTTTGATATAAGCACAGGTACCTTTCCAAAAACCAACTATGGAATAGACAAGACCTACACCTTCCTCAACGAAATGGACTCAAAACCCCATATTTCCCGCAGAGGAATATATCTGACTAGTAATAATCTTAAAACCTATGTATTGATATGGCTCCGTAAGGGAATCAAGTGTGTCTAGACTGGCATAAACATGGCAGCGAGAATCAGCTCAAACCCACTATAAAAAGGAATTTCTAAAACAAAACAAAAAAACTGGGAAATTCTTTACAATTCCTTCAGGGTCTCTGATGAAACCTGGAATGACCCTAATTACAATGACAGCTGGATGTGGCATAACGAGGGACACTTGGGACTGAGACGATTGGTGAGATTGGGTGAGCAAATGCAGACCCTTTAAAGCACAAATGCCTGGCAACCATTTCATGGGTCCCAACTCTCCAGGATGAAGGGAATATTACTACAGCTCTAACATGTACGGTAAACCTAGAGAACGGACACACTGTGAATACGAAAGGTTTCTAAAACTCAAAGAATACTCCCTCTCCTGGTGCTCCGGTTTGACTTTCAATCTGCTTTACTATCAATCTCCCAACTTGGAGAGACAGCCCCTTTAACCTCCGGGCTCACACAGGTTGCCAATTTGGCAGAGGATGAAAGGGAAGAGGGAGAACCAATGAGAGAGTAGCTGTTAGGCATTAGGACGGGCACATATCACTGTAATTTCCCAGCAGGAAGAAGAATTAACCAAAGTCTCAGCCCCCCACCGGGAACCAGCATAGGTCCTGAACCGAAATTTTGGACTTGCTGTCAGCTCACAAAAAACGAGTTGAAAAATGTAGCTCAGGGGCACAGCAATTCACAAACTGGCCGAGTAATAAAGGACAACTATAGTCCAACAATCTGTTGAGGGAAGGCAACGAGGCGGATTTGAAAGCGAGGCAGAATAGCAGGAAACAGATTTCAAGATGTACGTTGGAATCGCCTTTAAAGCACAGGAAGAGGGGCACAACTTCGACAATGATGCACTTGGCCAAAAAGGGCGTATGCGTTTTCTCCTGAATATATTCAGGAGAAAACGCATACGCCCTTTTTGGCCAAGCAAGCAAGCGGGCAATGCAAATCTTCACTACAAAGAAGTATCACTTCCCACCGGTCCAAAGGGACATCCACAAAATGTGTAAAATCCAGAAAGGCAAGACAGGCCCTGGAGAACAGGGAGTCTTGTTATGCTGATGGGCGGGATGTAAATTGCCAACTGCCTCTCTGGAGGAGTGCATTGTGTTCCCTAAAACAAACAAACAACAGAGCTACAGAGCCAAGGGCACTTCCAGTCTAGAGAATATACCTTGGGAAAACTGAAAATCAATAAGACAGAGCCACCCCAAAATTTAGGGCTGCACTGCTTACAAGGACCTCAACTTGGGTACACCTTAAATATCCCAGGAAATATAAAACTGGTTCAAAAAATTGTGGTACTTACATACGATGGAATATCCCTCAGCCATGAAATCAATGTCATAAGACCAGTAGCAGTAAAATGGGTAGATTCAGGTACGATGATTCTAAGTGAAATAAGTCACAGAGAAAAAGAAACTTATCATAAGATATCACTTATGAAGATCCTGTAAACATGGCTACACTTGAACTGAGTTAGGAAAGAGAACAGTGTCTCACATGTAGAAAACACTCTTATGCCTGCTTAATGGGGAAGGAGAGGTGGGGTGATGCATAAAACCAGTGTTTGATATAAGCACAGGTACCTTTCCAAAAACCAACTATGGAATAGACAAGACCTACACCTTCCTCAACGAAATGGACTCAAAACCCCATATTTCCCGCAGAGGAATATATCTGACTAGTAAGAATCTTAAAACCTATGTATTGATATGTCTCCGTAAGGGAATCAAGTGTGTCTAGACTGGCATAAACATGGCAGCGAGAATCAGCTCAAACCCACTATAAAAAGGAATTTCAAAAACAAAACAAAAAAACTGGGAAATTCTTTACAATTCCTTCAGGGTCTCTGATGAAACCTGGAATGACCCTAATTACAATGACAGCTGGATGTGGCATAACGAGGGACACTTGGGACTGAGACGATTGGTGAGATTGGGTGAGCAAATGCAGACCCTTTAAAGCACAAATGCCTGGCAACCATTTCATGGGTCCCAACTCTCCAGGATGAAGGGAATATTACTACAGCTCTAACATGTACGGTAAACCTAGAGAACGGACACACTGTGAATACGAAAGGTTTCTAAAACTCAAAGAATAGTCCCTCTCCTGGTGCTCCGGTTTGACTTTCAATCTGCTTTACTATCAATCTCCCAACTTGGAGAGACAGCCCCTTTAACCTCCGGGCTCACACAGGTTGCCAATTTGGCAGAGGATGAAAGGGAAGAGGGAGAACAAATGAGAGAGTAGCTGTTAGGCATTTGGACGGGCACATATCACTGTAATTTTCCGGCAGGAAGAAGAATTAACCAAAGTCTCAGCCACCCACCGGGAACCAGCATAGGTCCTGAACCAAAATTTTGGACTTGCGGTCAGCTCACAAAAAACGAGTTGAAAAATGGAGCTCAGTGGCACAGCAATTCACAAACTGGCCGAGTAATAAAGGACAACTATCGTCCAAAAATCTGTTGAGGGAAGGTAACGAGGCAGACTTGAAAGCGAGGCAGAATAGCAGGAAACAGATTTCAAGATGTACGTTGGAATCGCCTTTAAAGCACAGGAAGAGGAGCACACCTTGGACAATGATGCACTTGGCCAAAAAGGGCGTATGCGTTTTCTCCTGAATATATTCAGGAGAAAACGCATACGCCCTTTTTGGCCAAGCAAGCAAGCGGGCAATGCAAATCTGCACTACAGAGAAGTATCACTTCCCACCGGTCAAAAGGGACATCCACAAAATGTGTAAAATCCAGAAAGGCAAGACAGGCCCTGGAGAACAGGGAGCCTTGTTATGCTGATGGGCGGGATGTACATTGCCAACTGCCTCTCTGGAGGAGTGCATTGTGTTCCCTAAAACAAGTAAAGAACAGAGCTACAGAGCCAAGGGCACTTCCAGTCTAGGGAATATACCTTGGGAAAACTGAAAATCAATAAGACAGAGCCACCCCAAAATTTAGGGCTGCACTGCTTACAAGGACCTCAACTTGGGTACACCTTAAATATCCCAGGAAATATAAAAATGGTTCAAAAAATTGTGGTACTTACGTACGATGGAATATCCCTCAGCCATGAAATCAATGTCATAAGACCAGTAGCAGAAAAATGGGTGGATTCAGGTACGATGATTCTAAGTGAAATAAGTCACAGAGAAAAAGAAACTTATCATAAGATATCACTTATGAAGATCCTGTAAACATGGCTACACTTGAACTGAGTTAGGAAAGAGGACAGTGTCTCACATTTAGAAAACACTCTTATGCCTGCTTAAGGGGGAAGGAGAGGTGGGGTGATGCATAAAACCAGAGTTTGATATAAGCACAGGTACCGTTCCAAAAACCAACTATGGAATAGACAAGACCTACAACTTCCTCAGTGAAAGGGACTCAAAACCCCATATTTCCCGCAGAGGAATATATCTGACTAGTAAGAATCTTAAAACCTATGTATTGATATGTCTCCGTAAGGGAATCAAGTGTGTCTAGACTGGCATAAACATGGCAGCGAGAATCAGCTCAAACCCACTATAAAAAGGAATTTCAAAAACAGAACAAAAGAACTGAGAATTTCTTTACAATTCCTTCAGGGTCTCTGAGGAAACCTGGAATGACCCTATCTACAATGACAGCTGGATGTGGCATAAGGCTGGACACTTGGGACTGAGAGGATTGGTGAGATTGGGTGAGCAAATGCAGACCCTTTAAAGCACAAATGCCTGGCAACCATATCATGGGTCCCAACTCTCCAGGATGAAGGGAATATTACTACAGCTCTAACATGTACGGGAAACCTAGAGAACGGACACACTGTGAATACGAAAGGTTTCTAAAACTCAACGAATAGTCCCTCTCCTGGTGCTCCGGTTTGACTTTCAATCTGCTTTACTATCAATCTCCCAACTTGGAGAGACAGCCCCTTTAACCTCCGGGCTCACACAGGTTGCCAATTTGGCAGAGGATGAAAGGGAAGAGGGAGAACCAATGAGAGAGTAGCTGTTAGGCATTAGGACGGGCACATATCACTCTAACTTCCCAGCAGGAAGAAGAATTAACCAAAGTCTCAGCCCCCCACCGGGAACCAGCATAGGTCCTGAACCGAAATTTTGGACTTGCTGTCAGCTCACAAAAAACGAGTTGAAAAATGTAGCTCAGGGACACAGCAATTCACAAACTGGCCGAGTAATAAAGGACAACTATAGTCCAAAAATCTGTTGAGGGAAGGCAACGAGGCGGATTTGAAAGCGAGGCAGAATAGCAGGAAACAGATTTCAAGATGTACGTTGGAATCGCCTTTAAAGCACAGGAAGAGGGGCACAACTTCGACAATGATGCACTTGGCCAAAAAGGGCGTATGCGTTTTCTCCTGAATATATTCAGGTGAAAACGCATACGCCCTTTTTGGCCAAGCAAGCAAGCGGGCAATGCAAATCTGCACTACAAAGAAGTATCACTTCCCACCGGTCCAAAGGGACATCCACAAAATGTGTAAAATCCAGAAAGGCAAGACAGGCCCTGGAGAACAGGGAGCCTTGTTATGCTGATGGGCGGGATGTAAATTGCCAACTGCCTCTCTGGAGGAGTGCATTGTGTTCCCTAAAACAAACAAACAACAGAGCTACAGAGCCAAGGGCACTTCCAGTCTAGGGAATATACCTTGGGAAAACTGAAAATCAATAAGACAGAGCCACCCCAAAATTAGGGCTGCACTGCTTACAAGGACCTCAACTTGGGTACACCTTAAATATCACAGGAAATATAAAACTGGTTCAAAAAATTGTGGTACTTACGTACGATGGAATATCCCTCAGCCATGAAATCAATGTCATAAGACCAGTAGCAGCAAAATGGGTAGATTCGGGTACGATGATTCTAAGTGAAATAAGTCACAGAGAAAAAGAAACTTATCATAAGATATCACTTATGAAGATCCTGTAAACATGGCTACACTTGAACTGAGTTAGGAAAGAGAACAGTGTCTCACATGTAGAAAACACTCTTATGCCTGCTTAATGGGGAAGGAGAGGTGGGGTGATGCATAAAACCAGTGTTTGATATAAGCACAGGTACCTTTCCAAAAACCAACTATGGAATAGACAAGACCTACACCTTCCTCAACGAAATGGACTCAAAACCCCATATTTCCCGCAGAGGAATATATCTGACTAGTAAGAATCTTAAAACCTATGTATTGATATGTCTCCGTAAGGGAATCAAGTGTGTCTAGACTGGCATAAACATGACAGCGAGAATCAGCTCAAACCCACTATAAAAAGGAATTTTAAAAACAGAACAAAAGAACTGGGAATTTCTTTACAATTCCTTCAGGGTCTCTGATGAAACCTGGAATGACCCTAATTACAATGACAGCTGGATGTGGCATAAGGCTGGTCACTTGGGACTGAGAGGATTGGTGAGATTGGGTGAGCAAATGCAGACCCTTTAAAGCACAAATGCCTGGCAACCATTTCATGGGTCCCAACTCTCCAGGATGAAGGGAATATTACTACAGCTCTAACATGTACGGTAAACCTAGAGAACGGACACACTGTGAATACGAAAGGTTTCTAAAACTCAACGAATAGTCCCTCTCCTGGTGCTCCGGTTTGACTTTCAATCTGCTTTACTGTCAATCTCCCAACTTGGAGAGACAGCCCCTTTAACCTCCGGGCTCACACAGGTTGCCAATTTGGCAGAGGATGAAAGGGAAGAGGGAGAACCAATGAGAGAGTAGCTGTTAGGCATTAGGACGGGCACATATCACTCTAACTTCCCAGCAGGAAGAAGAATTAACCAAAGTCTCAGCCCCCCACCGGGAACCAGCATAGGTCCTGAACCGAAATTTTGGACTTGCTGTCAGCTCACAAAAAACGAGTTGAAAAATGTAGCTCAGGGGCACAGCAATTCACAAACTGGCCGAGTAATAAAGGACAACTATAGTCCAAAAATCTGTTGAGGGAAGGCAACGAGGTGGATTTGAAAGCGAGGCAGAATAGCAGGAAACAGATTTCAAGAGGTACGTTGGAATCGCCTTTAAAGCACAGGAAGAGGGGCACAACTTCGACAATGATGCACTTGGCCAAAAAGGGCGTATGCGTTTTCTCCTGAATATATTCAGGAGAAAACGCATACGCCCTTTTTGGCCAAGCAAGCAAGCGGGCAATGCAAATCTTCACTACAAAGAAGTATCACTTCCCACCGGTCCAAAGGGACATCCACAAAATGTGTAAAATCCAGAAAGGCAAGACAGGCCCTGGAGAACAGGGAGTCTTGTTATGCTGATGGGCGGGATGTAAATTGCCAACTGCCTCTCTGGAGGAGTGCATTGTGTTCCCTAAAACAAACAAACAACAGAGCTACAGAGCCAAGGGCACTTCCAGTCTAGAGAATATACCTTGTGAAAACTGAAAATCAATAAGACAGAGCCACCCCAAAATTTAGGGCTGCACTGCTTACAAGGACCTCAACTTGGGTACACCTTAAATATCCCAGGAAATATAAAACTGGTTCAAAAAATTGTGGTACTTACATACGATGGAATATCCCTCAGCCATGAAATCAATGTCATAAGACCAGTAGCAGTAAAATGGGTAGATTCAGGTACGATGATTCTAAGTGAAATAAGTCACAGAGAAAAAGAAACTTATCATAAGATATCACTTATGAAGATCCTGTAAACATGGCTACACTTGAACTGAGTTAGGAAAGAGAACAGTGTCTCACATTTAGAAAACACTCTTATGCCTGCTTAATGGGGAAGGAGAGGTGGGGTGATGCATAAAACCAGTGTTTGATATAAGCACAGGTACCTTTCCAAAAACCAACTATGGAATAGACAAGACCTACACCTTCCTCAACGAAATGGACTCAAAACCCCATATTTCCCGCAGAGGAATATATCTGACTAGTAATAATCTTAAAACCTATGTATTGATATGGCTCCGTAAGGGAATCAAGTGTGTCTAGACTGGCATAAACATGGCAGCGAGAATCAGCTCAAACCCACTATAAAAAGGAATTTCTAAAACAAAACAAAAAAACTGGGAAATTCTTTACAATTCCTTCAGGGTCTCTGATGAAACCTGGAATGACCCTAATTACAATGACAGCTGGATGTGGCATAACGAGGGACACTTGGGACTGAGACGATTGGTGAGATTGGGTGAGCAAATGCAGACCCTTTAAAGCACAAATGCCTGGCAACCATTTCATGGGTCCCAACTCTCCAGGATGAAGGGAATATTACTACAGCTCTAACATGTACGGTAAACCTAGAGAACGGACACACTGTGAATACGAAAGGTTTCTAAAACTCAAAGAATACTCCCTCTCCTGGTGCTCCGGTTTGACTTTCAATCTGCTTTACTATCAATCTCCCAACTTGGAGAGACAGCCCCTTTAACCTCCGGGCTCACACAGGTTGCCAATTTGGCAGAGGATGAAAGGGAAGAGGGAGAACCAATGAGAGAGTAGCTGTTAGGCATTAGGACGGGCACATATCACTGTAATTTCCCAGCAGGAAGAAGAATTAACCAAAGTCTCAGCCCCCCACCGGGAACCAGCATAGGTCCTGAACCGAAATTTTGGACTTGCTGTCAGCTCACAAAAAACGAGTTGAAAAATGTAGCTCAGGGGCACAGCAATTCACAAACTGGCCGAGTAATAAAGGACAACTATAGTCCAACAATCTGTTGAGGGAAGGCAACGAGGCGGATTTGAAAGCGAGGCAGAATAGCAGGAAACAGATTTCAAGATGTACGTTGGAATCGCCTTTAAAGCACAGGAAGAGGGGCACAACTTCGACAATGATGCACTTGGCCAAAAAGGGCGTATGCGTTTTCTCCTGAATATATTCAGGAGAAAACGCATACGCCCTTTTTGGCCAAGCAAGCAAGCGGGCAATGCAAATCTTCACTACAAAGAAGTATCACTTCCCACCGGTCCAAAGGGACATCCACAAAATGTGTAAAATCCAGAAAGGCAAGACAGGCCCTGGAGAACAGGGAGTCTTGTTATGCTGATGGGCGGGATGTAAATTGCCAACTGCCTCTCTGGAGGAGTGCATTGTGTTCCCTAAAACAAACAAACAACAGAGCTACAGAGCCAAGGGCACTTCCAGTCTAGAGAATATACCTTGGGAAAACTGAAAATCAATAAGACAGAGCCACCCCAAAATTTAGGGCTGCACTGCTTACAAGGACCTCAACTTGGGTACACCTTAAATATCCCAGGAAATATAAAACTGGTTCAAAAAATTGTGGTACTTACATACGATGGAATATCCCTCAGCCATGAAATCAATGTCATAAGACCAGTAGCAGTAAAATGGGTAGATTCAGGTACGATGATTCTAAGTGAAATAAGTCACAGAGAAAAAGAAACTTATCATAAGATATCACTTATGAAGATCCTGTAAACATGGCTACACTTGAACTGAGTTAGGAAAGAGAACAGTGTCTCACATTTAGAAAACACTCTTATGCCTGCTTAATGGGGAAGGAGAGGTGGGGTGATGCATAAAACCAGTGTTTGATATAAGCACAGGTACCTTTCCAAAAACCAACTATGGAATAGACAAGACCTACACCTTCCTCAACGAAATGGACTCAAAACCCCATATTTCCCGCAGAGGAATATATCTGACTAGTAATAATCTTAAAACCTATGTATTGATATGTCTCCGTAAGGGAATCAAGTGTGTCTAGACTGGCATAAACATGGCAGCGAGAATCAGCTCAAACCCACTATAAAAAGGAATTTCAAAAACAAAAAAAAAAACTGGGAAATTCTTTACAATTCCTTCAGGGTCTCTGATGAAACCTGGAATGACCCTAATTACAATGACAGCTGGATGTGGCATAACGAGGGACACTTGGGACTGAGACGATTGGTGAGATTGGGTGAGCAAATGCAGACCCTTTAAAGCACAAATGCCTGGCAACCATTTCATGGGTCCCAACTCTCCAGGATGAAGGGAATATTACTACAGCTCTAACATGTACGGTAAACCTAGAGAACGGACACACTGTGAATACGAAAGGTTTCTAAAACTCAAAGAATAGTCCCTCTCCTGGTGCTCCGGTTTGACTTTCAATCTGCTTTACTATCAATCTCCCAACTTGGAGAGACAGCCCCTTTAACCTACGGGCTCACACAGGTTGCCAATTTGGCAGAGGATGAAAGGGAAGAGGGAGAACAAATGAGAGAGTAGCTGTTAGGCATTTGGACGGGCACATATCACTGTAATTTTCCGGCAGGAAGAAGAATTAACCAAAGTCTCAGCCACCCACCGGGAACCAGCATAGGTCCTGAACCAAAATTTTGGACTTGCGGTCAGCTCACAAAAAACGAGTTGAAAAATGGAGCTCAGTGGCACAGCAATTCACAAACTGGCCGAGTAATAAAGGACAACTATCGTCCAAAAATCTGTTGAGGGAAGGTAACGAGGCAGACTTGAAAGCGAGGCAGAATAGCAGGAAACAGATTTCAAGATGTACGTTGGAATCGCCTTTAAAGCACAGGAAGAGGAGCACACCTTGGACAATGATGCACTTGGCCAAAAAGGGCGTATGCGTTTTCTCCTGAATATATTCAGGAGAAAACGCATACGCCCTTTTTGGCCAAGCAAGCAAGCGGGCAATGCAAATCTGCACTACAGAGAAGTATCACTTCCCACCGGTCAAAAGGGACATCCACAAAATGTGTAAAATCCAGAAAGGCAAGACAGGCCCTGGAGAACAGGGAGCCTTGTTATGCTGATGGGCGGTATGTACATTGCCAACTGCCTCTCTGGAGGAGTGCATTGTGTTCCCTAAAACAAGTAAAGAACAGAGCTACAGAGCCAAGGGCACTTCCAGTCTAGGGAATATACCTTGGGAAAACTGAAAATCAATAAGACAGAGCCACCCCAAAATTTAGGGCTGCACTGCTTACAAGGACCTCAACTTGGGTACACCTTAAATATCCCAGGAAATATAAAAATGGTTCAAAAAATTGTGGTACTTACGTACGATGGAATATCCCTCAGCCATGAAATCAATGTCATAAGACCAGTAGCAGCAAAATGGGTGGATTCAGGTACGATGATTCTAAGTGAAATAAGTCACAGAGAAAAAGAAACTTATCATAAGATATCACTTATGAAGATCCTGTAAACATGCCTACACTTGAACTGAGTTAGGAAAGAGGACAGTGTCTCACATTTAGAAAACACTCTTATGCCTGCTTAAGGGGGAAGGAGAGGTGGGGTGATGCATAAAACCAGAGTTTGATATAAGCACAGGTACCGTTCCAAAAACCAACTATGGAATAGACAAGACCTACAACTTCCTCAGTGAAAGGGACTCAAAACCCCATATTTCCCGCAGAGGAATATATCTGACTAGTAAGAATCTTAAAACCTATGTATTGATATGTCTCCGTAAGGGAATCAAGTGTGTCTAGACTGGCATAAACATGGCAGCGAGAATCAGCTCAAACCCACTATAAAAAGGAATTTCAAAAACAGAACAAAAGAACTGAGAATTTCTTTACAATTCCTTCAGGGTCTCTGATGAAACCTGGAATGACCCTATCTACAATGACAGCTGGATGTGGCATAAGGCTGGACACTTGGGACTGAGAGGATTGGTGAGAATGGGTGAGCAAATGCAGACGCTTTAAAGCACAAATGCCTGGCAACCATATCATGGGTCCCAACTCTCCAGGATGAAGGGAATATTACTACAGCTCTAACATGTACGGGAAATCTAGAGAACGGACACACTGTGAATACGAAAGGTTTCTAAAACTCAACGAATAGTCCCTCTCCTGGTGCTCCGGTTTGACTTTCAATCTGCTTTACTATCAATCTCCCAACTTGGAGAGACAGCCCCTTTAACCTCCGGGCTCACACAGGTTGCCAATTTGGCAGAGGATGAAAGGGAAGAGGGAGAACCAATGAGAGAGTAGCTGTTAGGCATTAGGACGGGCACATATCACTCTAACTTCCCAGCAGGAAGAAGAATTAACCAAAGTCTCAGCCCCCCACCGGGAACCAGCATAGGTCCTGAACCGAAATTTTGGACTTGCTGTCAGCTCACAAAAAACGAGTTGAAAAATGTAGCTCAGGGACACAGCAATTCACAAACTGGCTGAGTAATAAAGGACAACTATAGTCCAAAAGTCTGTTGAGGGAAGGCAACGAGGCGGATTTGAAAGCGAGGCAGAATAGCAGGAAACAGATATCAAGAGGTACGTTGGAATCGCCTTTAAAGCACAGGAAGAGGGGCACAACTTCGACAATGATGCACTTGGCCAAAAAGGGCGTATGCGTTTTCTCCTGAATATATTCAGGTGAAAACGCATACGCCCTTTTTGGCCAAGCAAGCAAGCGGGCAATGCAAATCTGCACTACAAAGAAGTATCACTTCCCACCGGTCCAAAGGGACATCCACAAAATGTGTAAAATCCAGAAAGGCAAGACAGGCCCTGGAGAACAGGGAGTCTTGTTATGCTGATGGGCGGGATGTAAATTGCCAACTGCCTATCTGGAGGAGTGCATTGTGTTCCCTAAAACAAACAAACAACAGAGCTACAGAGCCAAGGGCACTTCCAGTCTAGGGAATATACCTTGGGAAAACTGAAAATCAATAAGACAGAGCCACCCCAAAATTTAGGGCTGCACTGCTTACAAGGACCTCAACTTGGGTACACCTTAAATATCACAGGAAATATAAAACTGGTTCAAAAAATTGTGGTACTTACGTACGATGGAATATCCCTCAGCCATGAAATCAATGTCATAAGACCAGTAGCAGCAAAATGGGTAGATTCGGGTACGATGATTCTAAGTGAAATAAGTCACAGAGAAAAAGAAACTTATCATAAGATATCACTTATGAAGATCCTGTAAACATGGCTACACTTGAACTGAGTTACGAAAGAGAACAGTGTCTCACATTTAGAAAACACTCTTATGCCTGCTTAAGGGGGAAGGAGAGGTGGGGTGATGCATAAAACCAGAGTTTGATATAAGCACAGGTACCGTTCCAAAAACCAACTATGGAATAGACAAGACCTTCACCTTCCTCAGTGAAAGGGACTCAAAACCCCATATTTCCCGCAGAGGAATATATCTGACTAGTAAGAATCTTAAAACCTATGTATTGATATGTCTCCGTAAGGGAATCAAGTGTGTCTAGACTGGCATAAACATGACAGCGAGAATCAGCTCAAACCCACTATAAAAAGGAATTTTAAAAACAGAACAAAAGAACTGGGAATTTCTTTACAATTCCTTCAGGGTCTCTGATGAAACCTGGAATGACCCTATCTACAATGACAGCTGGATGTGGCATAAGGCTGGTCACTTGGGACTGAGAGGATTGGTGAGATTGGGTGAGCAAATGCAGACCCTTTAAAGCACAAATGCCTGGCAACCATTTCATGGGTCCCAACTCTCCAGGATGAAGGGAATATTACTACAGCTCTAACATGTACGGTAAACCTAGAGAACGGACACACTGTGAATACGAAAGGTTTCTAAAACTCAACGAATAGTCCCTCTCCTGGTGCTCCGGTTTGACTTTCAATCTGCTTTACTGTCAATCTCCCAACTTGGAGAGACAGCCCCTTTAACCTCCGGGCTCACACAGGTTGCCAATTTGGCAGAGGATGAAAGGGAAGAGGGAGAACCAATGAGAGAGTAGCTGTTAGGCATTAGGACGGGCACATATCACTCTAACTTCCCAGCAGGAAGAAGAATTAACCAAAGTCTCAGCCCCCCACCGGGAACCAGCATAGGTCCTGAACCGAAATTTTGGACTTGCTATCAGCTCACAAAAAACGAGTTGAAAAATGTAGCTCAGGGGCACAGCAATTCACAAACTGGCCGAGTAATAAAGGACAACTATAGTCCAAAAATCTGTTGAGGGAAGGCAACGAGGTGGATTTGAAAGCGAGGCAGAATAGCAGGAAACAGATTTCAAGAGGTACGTTGGAATCGCCTTTAAAGCACAGGAAGAGGGGCACAACTTCGACAATGATGCACTTGGCCAAAAAGGGCGTATGCGTTTTCTCCTGAATATATTCAGGAGAAAACGCATACGCCCTTTTTGGCCAAGCAAGCAAGCGGGCAATGCAAATCTTCACTACAAAGAAGTATCACTTCCCACCGGTCCAAAGGGACATCCACAAAATGTGTAAAATCCAGAAAGGCAAGACAGGCCCTGGAGAACAGGGAGTCTTGTTATGCTGATGGGCGGGATGTAAATTGCCAACTGCCTCTCTGGAGGAGTGCATTGTGTTCCCTAAAACAAACAAACAACAGAGCTACAGAGCCAAGGGCACTTCCAGTCTAGAGAATATACCTTGTGAAAACTGAAAATCAATAAGACAGAGCCACCCCAAAATTTAGGGCTGCACTGCTTACAAGGACCTCAACTTGGGTACACCTTAAATATCCCAGGAAATATAAAACTGGTTCAAAAAATTGTGGTACTTACATACGATGGAATATCCCTCAGCCATGAAATCAATGTCATAAGACCAGTAGCAGTAAAATGGGTAGATTCAGGTACGATGATTCTAAGTGAAATAAGTCACAGAGAAAAAGAAACTTATCATAAGATATCACTTATGAAGATCCTGTAAACATGGCTACACTTGAACTGAGTTAGGAAAGAGAACAGTGTCTCACATTTAGAAAACACTCTTATGCCTGCTTAATGGGGAAGGAGAGGTGGGGTGATGCATAAAACCAGTGTTTGATATAAGCACAGGTACCTTTCCAAAAACCAACTATGGAATAGACAAGACCTACACCTTCCTCAACGAAATGGACTCAAAACCCCATATTTCCCGCAGAGGAATATATCTGACTAGTAATAATCTTAAAACCTATGTATTGATATGTCTCCGTAAGGGAATCAAGTGTGTCTAGACTGGCATAAACATGGCAGCGAGAATCAGCTCAAACCCACTATAAAAAGGAATTTCAAAAACAAAAAAAAAAACTGGGAAATTCTTTACAATTCCTTCAGGGTCTCTGATGAAACCTGGAATGACCCTAATTACAATGACAGCTGGATGTGGCATAACGAGGGACACTTGGGACTGAGACGATTGGTGAGATTGGGTGAGCAAATGCAGACCCTTTAAAGCACAAATGCCTGGCAACCATTTCATGGGTCCCAACTCTCCAGGATGAAGGGAATATTACTACAGCTCTAACATGTACGGTAAACCTAGAGAACGGACACACAGTGAATACGAAAGGTTTCTAAAACTCAAAGAATAGTCCCTCTCCTGGTGCTCCGGTTTGACTTTCAATCTGCTTTACTATCAATCTCCCAACTTGGAGAGACAGCCCCTTTAACCTCCGGGCTCACACAGGTTGCCAATTTGGCAGAGGATGAAAGGGAAGAGGGAGAACCAATGAGAGAGTAGCTGTTAGGCATTAGGACGGGCACATATCACTCTAACTTCCCAGCAGGAAGAAGAATTAACCAAAGTCTCAGCCCCCCACCGGGAACCAGCATAGGTCCTGAACCGAAATTTTGGACTTGCTGTCAGCTCACAAAAAACGAGTTGAAAAATGTAGCTCAGGGGCGCAGCAATTCACAAACTGGCCGAGTAATAAAGGACAACTATCGTCCAAAAATCTGTTGAGGGAAGGCAACGAGGTGGATTTGAAAGCGAGGCAGAATAGCAGGAAACAGATTTCAAGAGGTACGTTGGAATCGCCTTTAAAGCACAGGAAGAGGGGCACAACTTCGACAATGATGCACTTGGCCAAAAAGGGCGTATGCGTTTTCTCCTGAATATATTCAGGAGAAAACGCATACGCCCTTTTTGGCCAAGCAAGCAAGCGGGCAATGCAAATCTTCACTACAAAGAAGTATCACTTCCCACCGGTCCAAAGGGACATCCACAAAATGTGTAAAATCCAGAAAGGCAAGAGAGGCCCTGGAGAACAGGGAGTCTTGTTATGCTGATGGGCGGGATGTAAATTGCCAACTGCCTCTCTGGAGGAGTGCATTGTGTTCCCTAAAACAAACAAACAACAGAGCTACAGAGCCAAGGGCACTTCCAGTCTAGAGAATATACCTTGGGAAAACTGAAAATCAATAAGACAGAGCCACCCCAAAATTTAGGGCTGCACTGCTTACAAGGACCTCAACTTGGGTACACCTTAAATATCCCAGGAAATATAAAACTGGTTCAAAAAATTGTGGTACTTACATACGATGGAATATCCCTCAGCCATGAAATCAATGTCATAAGACCAGTAGCAGTAAAATGGGTAGATTCAGGTACGATGATTCTAAGTGAAATAAGTCACAGAGAAAAAGAAACTTATCATAAGATATCACTTATGAAGATCCTGTAAACATGGCTACACTTGAACTGAGTTAGGAAAGAGAACAGTGTCTCACATTTAGAAAACACTCTTATGCCTGCTTAATGGGGAAGGAGAGGTGGGGTGATGCATAAAACCAGTGTTTGATATAAGCACAGGTACCTTTCCAAAAACCAACTATGGAATAGACAAGACCTACACCTTCCTCAACGAAATGGACTCAAAACCCCATATTTCCCGCAGAGGAATATATCTGACTAGTAATAATCTTAAAACCTATGTATTGATATGTCTCCGTAAGGGAATCAAGTGTGTCTAGACTGGCATAAACATGGCAGCGAGAATCAGCTCAAACCCACTATAAAAAGGAATTTCAAAAACAGAACAAAAGAACTGCGAAATTCTTTACAATTCCTTCAGGGTCTCTGATGAAACCTGGAATGACCCTATCTACAATGACAGCTGGATGTGGCAAAAGGCTGGACGCTTGGGAATGAGAGGATTGGTGAGATTGGGTGAGCAAATGCAGACCGTTTAAAGCACAAATGCCTGGCAACCATTTCATGGGTCCCAACTCTCCAGGATGAAGGGAATATTACTACAGCTCTAACATGTACGGTAAACCTAGAGAACGGACACACTGTGAATACGAAAGGTTTCTAAAACTCAAAGAATAGTCCCTCTCCTGGTGCTCCGGTTTGACTTTCAATCTGCTTTACTATCAATCTCCCAACTTGGAGAGACAGCCCCTTTAACCTACGGGCTCACACAGGTTGCCAATTTGGCAGAGGATGAAAGGGAAGAGGGAGAACAAATGAGAGAGTAGCTGTTAGGCATTTGGACGGGCACATATCACTGTAATTTTCCGGCAGGAAGAAGAATTAACCAAAGTCTCAGCCACCCACCGGGAACCAGCATAGGTCCTGAACCAAAATTTTGGACTTGCGGTCAGCTCACAAAAAACGAGTTGAAAAATGGAGCTCAGTGGCACAGCAATTCACAAACTGGCCGAGTAATAAAGGACAACTATCGTCCAAAAATCTGTTGAGGGAAGGTAACGAGGCAGACTTGAAAGCGAGGCAGAATAGCAGGAAACAGATTTCAAGATGTACGTTGGAATCGCCTTTAAAGCACAGGAAGAGGAGCACACCTTGGACAATGATGCACTTGGCCAAAAAGGGCGTATGCGTTTTCTCCTGAATATATTCAGGAGAAAACGCATACGCCCTTTTTGGCCAAGCAAGCAAGCGGGCAATGCAAATCTGCACTACAGAGAAGTATCACTTCCCACCGGTCAAAAGGGACATCCACAAAATGTGTAAAATCCAGAAAGGCAAGACAGGCCCTGGAGAACAGGGAGCCTTGTTATGCTGATGGGCGGTATGTACATTGCCAACTGCCTCTCTGGAGGAGTGCATTGTGTTCCCTAAAACAAGTAAAGAACAGAGCTACAGAGCCAAGGGCACTTCCAGTCTAGGGAATATACCTTGGGAAAACTGAAAATCAATAAGACAGAGCCACCCCAAAATTTAGGGCTGCACTGCTTACAAGGACCTCAACTTGGGTACACCTTAAATATCCCAGGAAATATAAAAATGGTTCAAAAAATTGTGGTACTTACGTACGATGGAATATCCCTCAGCCATGAAATCAATGTCATAAGACCAGTAGCAGCAAAATGGGTGGATTCAGGTACGATGATTCTAAGTGAAATAAGTCACAGAGAAAAAGAAACTTATCATAAGATATCACTTATGAAGATCCTGTAAACATGCCTACACTTGAACTGAGTTAGGAAAGAGGACAGTGTCTCACATTTAGAAAACACTCTTATGCCTGCTTAAGGGGGAAGGAGAGGTGGGGTGATGCATAAAACCAGAGTTTGATATAAGCACAGGTACCGTTCCAAAAACCAACTATGGAATAGACAAGACCTACAACTTCCTCAGTGAAAGGGACTCAAAACCCCATATTTCCCTCAGAGGAATATATCTGACTAGTAAGAATCTTAAAACCTATGTATTGATATGTCTCCGTAAGGGAATCAAGTGTGTCTAGACTGGCATAAACATGGCAGCGAGAATCAGCTCAAACCCACTATAAAAAGGAATTTCAAAAACAGAACAAAAGAACTGAGAATTTCTTTACAATTCCTTCAGGGTCTCTGATGAAACCTGGAATGACCCTATCTACAATGACAGCTGGATGTGGCATAAGGCTGGACACTTGGGACTGAGAGGATTGGTGAGAATGGGTGAGCAAATGCAGACGCTTTAAAGCACAAATGCCTGGCAACCATATCATGGGTCCCAACTCTCCAGGATGAAGGGAATATTACTACAGCTCTAACATGTACGGGAAATCTAGAGAACGGACACACTGTGAATACGAAAGGTTTCTAAAACTCAACGAATAGTCCCTCTCCTGGTGCTCCGGTTTGACTTTCAATCTGCTTTACTATCAATCTCCCAACTTGGAGAGACAGCCCCTTTAACCTCCGGGCTCACACAGGTTGCCAATTTGGCAGAGGATGAAAGGGAAGAGGGAGAACCAATGAGAGAGTAGCTGTTAGGCATTAGGACGGGCACATATCACTCTAACTTCCCAGCAGGAAGAAGAATTAACCAAAGTCTCAGCCCCCCACCGGGAACCAGCATAGGTCCTGAACCGAAATTTTGGACTTGCTGTCAGCTCACAAAAAACGAGTTGAAAAATGTAGCTCAGGGACACAGCAATTCACAAACTGGCTGAGTAATAAAGGACAACTATAGTCCAAAAGTCTGTTGAGGGAAGGCAACGAGGCGGATTTGAAAGCGAGGCAGAATAGCAGGAAACAGATATCAAGAGGTACGTTGGAATCGCCTTTAAAGCACAGGAAGAGGGGCACAACTTCGACAATGATGCACTTGGCCAAAAAGGGCGTATGCGTTTTCTCCTGAATATATTCAGGTGAAAACGCATACGCCCTTTTTGGCCAAGCAAGCAAGCGGGCAATGCAAATCTGCACTACAAAGAAGTATCACTTCCCACCGGTCCAAAGGGACATCCACAAAATGTGTAAAATCCAGAAAGGCAAGACAGGCCCTGGAGAACAGGGAGCCTTGTTATGCTGATGGGCGGGATGTAAATTGCCAACTGCCTATCTGGAGGAGTGCATTGTGTTCCCTAAAACAAACAAACAACAGAGCTACAGAGCCAAGGGCACTTCCAGTCTAGGGAATATACCTTGGGAAAACTGAAAATCAATAAGACAGAGCCACCCCAAAATTTAGGGCTGCACTGCTTACAAGGACCTCAACTTGGGTACACCTTAAATATCACAGGAAATATAAAACTGGTTCAAAAAATTGTGGTACTTACGTACGATGGAATATCCCTCAGCCATGAAATCAATGTCATAAGACCAGTAGCAGCAAAATGGGTAGATTCGGGTACGATGATTCTAAGTGAAATAAGTCACAGAGAAAAAGAAACTTATCATAAGATATCACTTATGAAGATCCTGTAAACATGGCTACACTTGAACTGAGTTACGAAAGAGAACAGTGTCTCACATTTAGAAAACACTCTTATGCCTGCTTAAGGGGGAAGGAGAGGTGGGGTGATGCATAAAACCAGAGTTTGATATAAGCACAGGTACCGTTCCAAAAACCAACTATGGAATAGACAAGACCTTCACCTTCCTCAGTGAAAGGGACTCAAAACCCCATATTTCCCGCAGAGGAATATATCTGACTAGTAAGAATCTTAAAACCTATGTATTGATATGTCTCCGTAAGGGAATCAAGTGTGTCTAGACTGGCATAAACATGACAGCGAGAATCAGCTCAAACCCACTATAAAAAGGAATTTTAAAAACAGAACAAAAGAACTGGGAATTTCTTTACAATTCCTTCAGGGTCTCTGATGAAACCTGGAATGACCCTATCTACAATGACAGCTGGATGTGGCATAAGGCTGGTCACTTGGGACTGAGAGGATTGGTGAGATTGGGTGAGCAAATGCAGACCCTTTAAAGCACAAATGCCTGGCAACCATTTCATGGGTCCCAACTCTCCAGGATGAAGGGAATATTACTACAGCTCTAACATGTACGGTAAACCTAGAGAACGGACACACTGTGAATACGAAAGGTTTCTAAAACTCAACGAATAGTCCCTCTCCTGGTGCTCCGGTTTGACTTTCAATCTGCTTTACTGTCAATCTCCCAACTTGGAGAGACAGCCCCTTTAACCTCCGGGCTCACACAGGTTGCCAATTTGGCAGAGGATGAAAGGGAAGAGGGAGAACCAATGAGAGAGTAGCTGTTAGGCATTAGGACGGGCACATATCACTCTAACTTCCCAGCAGGAAGAAGAATTAACCAAAGTCTCAGCCCCCCACCGGGAACCAGCATAGGTCCTGAACCGAAATTTTGGACTTGCTATCAGCTCACAAAAAACGAGTTGAAAAATGTAGCTCAGGGGCACAGCAATTCACAAACTGGCCGAGTAATAAAGGACAACTATAGTCCAAAAATCTGTTGAGGGAAGGCAACGAGGTGGATTTGAAAGCGAGGCAGAATAGCAGGAAACAGATTTCAAGAGGTACGTTGGAATCGCCTTTAAAGCACAGGAAGAGGGGCACAACTTCGACAATGATGCACTTGGCCAAAAAGGGCGTATGCGTTTTCTCCTGAATATATTCAGGAGAAAACGCATACGCCCTTTTTGGCCAAGCAAGCAAGCGGGCAATGCAAATCTTCACTACAAAGAAGTATCACTTCCCACCGGTCCAAAGGGACATCCACAAAATGTGTAAAATCCAGAAAGGCAAGACAGGCCCTGGAGAACAGGGAGTCTTGTTATGCTGATGGGCGGGATGTAAATTGCCAACTGCCTCTCTGGAGGAGTGCATTGTGTTCCCTAAAACAAACAAACAACAGAGCTACAGAGCCAAGGGCACTTCCAGTCTAGAGAATATACCTTGTGAAAACTGAAAATCAATAAGACAGAGCCACCCCAAAATTTAGGGCTGCACTGCTTACAAGGACCTCAACTTGGGTACACCTTAAATATCCCAGGAAATATAAAACTGGTTCAAAAAATTGTGGTACTTACATACGATGGAATATCCCTCAGCCATGAAATCAATGTCATAAGACCAGTAGCAGTAAAATGGGTAGATTCAGGTACGATGATTCTAAGTGAAATAAGTCACAGAGAAAAAGAAACTTATCATAAGATATCACTTATGAAGATCCTGTAAACATGGCTACACTTGAACTGAGTTAGGAAAGAGAACAGTGTCTCACATTTAGAAAACACTCTTATGCCTGCTTAATGGGGAAGGAGAGGTGGGGTGATGCATAAAACCAGTGTTTGATATAAGCACAGGTACCTTTCCAAAAACCAACTATGGAATAGACAAGACCTACACCTTCCTCAACGAAATGGACTCAAAACCCCATATTTCCCGCAGAGGAATATATCTGACTAGTAATAATCTTAAAACCTATGTATTGATATGTCTCCGTAAGGGAATCAAGTGTGTCTAGACTGGCATAAACATGGCAGCGAGAATCAGCTCAAACCCACTATAAAAAGGAATTTCAAAAACAAAACAAAAAAACTGGGAAATTCTTTACAATTCCTTCAGGGTCTCTGATGAAACCTGGAATGACCCTAATTACAATGACAGCTGGATGTGGCATAACGAGGGACACTTGGGACTGAGACGATTGGTGAGATTGGGTGAGCAAATGCAGACCCTTTAAAGCACAAATGCCTGGCAACCATTTCATGGGTCCCAACTCTCCAGGATGAAGGGAATATTACTACAGCTCTAACATGTACGGTAAACCTAGAGAACGGACACACTGTGAATACGAAAGGTTTCTAAAACTCAAAGAATAGTCCCTCTCCTGGTGCTCCGGTTTGACTTTCAATCTGCTTTACTATCAATCTCCCAACTTGGAGAGACAGCCCCTTTAACCTCCGGGCTCACACAGGTTGCCAATTTGGCAGAGGATGAAAGGGAAGAGGGAGAACCAATGAGAGAGTAGCTGTTAGGCATTAGGACGGGCACATATCACTCTAACTTCCCAGCAGGAAGAAGAATTAACCAAAGTCTCAGCCCCCCACCGGGAACCAGCATAGGTCCTGAACCGAAATTTTGGACTTGCTGTCAGCTCACAAAAAACGAGTTGAAAAATGTATCTCAGGGGCACAGCAATTCACAAACTGGCCGAGTAATAAAGGACAACTATAGTCCAAAAATCTGTTGAGGGAAGGCAACGAGGCGGATTTGAAAGCGAGGCAGAATAGCAGGAAACAGATTTCAAGAGGTACGTTGGAATCGCCTTTAAAGCACAGGAAGAGGGGCACAACTTCGACAATGATGCACTTGGCCAAAAAGGGCGTATGCGTTTTCTCCTGAATATATTCAGGAGAAAACGCATACGCCCTTTTTGGCCAAGCAAGCAAGCGGGCAATGCAAATCTTCACTACAAAGAAGTATCACTTCCCACCGGTCCAAAGGGACATCCACAAAATGTGTAAAATCCAGAAAGGCAAGAGAGGCCCTGGAGAACAGGGAGTCTTGTTATGCTGATGGGCGGGATGTAAATTGCCAACTGCCTCTCTGGAGGAGTGCATTGTGTTCCCTAAAACAAACAAACAACAGAGCTACAGAGCCAAGGGCACTTCCAGTCTAGAGAATATACCTTGGGAAAACTGAAAATCAATAAGACAGAGCCACCCCAAAATTTAGGGCTGCACTGCTTACAAGGACCTCAACTTGGGTACACCTTAAATATCCCAGGAAATATAAAACTGGTTCAAAAAATTGTGGTACTTACATACGATGGAATATCCCTCAGCCATGAAATCAATGTCATAAGACCAGTAGCAGTAAAATGGGTAGATTCAGGTACGATGATTCTAAGTGAAATAAGTCACAGAGAAAAAGAAACTTATCATAAGATATCACTTATGAAGATCCTGTAAACATGGCTACACTTGAACTGAGTTAGGAAAGAGAACAGTGTCTCACATTTAGAAAACACTCTTATGCCTGCTTAATGGGGAAGGAGAGGTGGGGTGATGCATAAAACCAGTGTTTGATATAAGCACAGGTACCTTTCCAAAAACCAACTATGGAATAGACAAGACCTACACCTTCCTCAACGAAATGGACTCAAAACCCCATATTTCCCGCAGAGGAATATATCTGACTAGTAATAATCTTAAAACCTATGTATTGATATGTCTCCGTAAGGGAATCAAGTGTGTCTAGACTGGCATAAACATGGCAGCGAGAATCAGCTCAAACCCACTATAAAAAGGAATTTCAAAAACAAAACAAAAAAACTGGGAAATTGTTTACAATTCCTTCAGGGTCTCTGATGAAACCTGGAATGACCCTAATTACAATGACAGCTGGATGTGGCATAACGAGGGACACTTGGGACTGAGACGATTGGTGAGATTGGGTGAGCAAATGCAGACCCTTTAAAGCACAAATGCCTGGCAACCATTTCATGGGTCCCAACTCTCCAGGATGAAGGGAATATTACTACAGCTCTAACATGTACGGTAAACCTAGAGAACGGACACACTGTGAATACGAAAGGTTTCTAAAACTCAAAGAATAGTCCCTCTCCTGGTGCTCCGGTTTGACTTTCAATCTGCTTTACTATCAATCTCCCAACTTGGAGAGACAGCCCCTTTAACCTCCGGGCTCACACAGGTTGCCAATTTGGCAGAGGATGAAAGGGAAGAGGGAGAACCAATGAGAGAGTAGCTGTTAGGCATTAGGACGGGCACATATCACTCTAACTTCCCAGCAGGAAGAAGAATTAACCAAAGTCTCAGCCCCCCACCGGGAACCAGCATAGGTCCTGAACCGAAATTTTGGACTTGCTGTCAGCTCACAAAAAACGAGTTGAAAAATGTAGCTCAGGGGCACAGCAATTCACAAACTGGCCGAGTAATAAAGGACAACTATCGTCCAAAAATCTGTTGAGGGAAGGTAACGAGGCAGACTTGAAAGCGAGGCAGAATAGCAGGAAACAGATTTCAAGATGTACGTTGGAATCGCCTTTAAAGCACAGGAAGAGGAGCACACCTTGGACAATGATGCACTTGGCCAAAAAGGGCGTATGCGTTTTCTCCTGAATATATTCAGGAGAAAACGCATACGCCCTTTTTGGCCAAGCAAGCAAGCGGGCAATGCAAATCTGCACTACAGAGAAGTATCACTTCCCACCGGTCAAAAGGGACATCCACAAAATGTGTAAAATCCAGAAAGGCAAGACAGGCCCTGGAGAACAGGGAGCCTTGTTATGCTGATGGGCGGGATGTACATTGCCAACTGCCTCTCTGGAGGAGTGCATTGTGTTCCCTAAAACAAGTAAAGAACAGAGCTACAGAGCCAAGGGCACTTCCAGTCTAGGGAATATACCTTGGGAAAACTGAAAATCAATAAGACAGAGCCACCCCAAAATTTAGGGCTGCACTGCTTACAAGGACCTCAACTTGGGTACACCTTAAATATCCCAGGAAATATAAAAATGGTTCAAAAAATTGTGGTTCTTACGTACGATGGAATATCCCTCAGCCATGAAATCAATGTCATAAGACCAGTAGCAGCAAAATGGGTGGATTCAGGTACGATGATTCTAAGTGAAATAAGTCACAGAGAAAAAGAAACTTATCATAAGATATCACTTATGAAGATCCTGTAAACATGGCTACACTTGAACTGAGTTAGGAAAGAGGACAGTGTCTCACATTTAGAAAACACTCTTATGCCTGCTTAAGGGGGAAGGAGAGGTGGGGTGATGCATAAAACCAGAGTTTGATATAAGCACAGGTACCGTTCCAAAAACCAACTATGGAATAGACAAGACCTACAACTTCCTCAGTGAAAGGGACTCAAAACCCCATATTTCCCGCAGAGGAATATATCTGACTAGTAAGAATCTTAAAACCTATGTATTGATATGTCTCCGTAAGGGAATCAAGTGTGTCTAGACTGGCATAAACATGGCAGCGAGAATCAGCTCAAACCCACTATAAAAAGGAATTTCAAAAACAGAACAAAAGAACTGAGAATTTCTTTACAATTCCTTCAGGGTCTCTGATGAAACCTGGAATGACCCTATCTACAATGACAGCTGGATGTGGCATAAGGCTGGACACTTGGGACTGAGAGGATTGGTGAGATTGGGTGAGCAAATGCAGACCCTTTAAAGCACAAATGCCTGGCAACCATATCATGGGTCCCAACTCTCCAGGATGAAGGGAATATTACTACAGCTCTAACATGTACGGGAAACCTAGAGAACGGACACACTGTGAATACGAAAGGTTTCTAAAACTCAACGAATAGTCCCTCTCCTGGTGCTCCGGTTTGACTTTCAATCTGCTTTACTATCAATCTCCCAACTTGGAGAGACAGCCCCTTTAACCTCCGGGCTCACACAGGTTGCCAATTTGGCAGAGGATGAAAGGGAAGAGGGAGAACCAATGAGAGAGTAGCTGTTAGGCATTAGGACGGGCACATATCACTCTAACTTCCCAGCAGGAAGAAGAATTAACCAAAGTCTCAGCCCCCCACCGGGAACCAGCATAGGTCCTGAACCGAAATTTTGGACTTGCTGTCAGCTCACAAAAAACGAGTTGAAAAATGTAGCTCAGGGACACAGCAATTCACAAACTGGCCGAGTAATAAAGGACAACTATAGTCCAAAAGTCTGTTGAGGGAAGGCAACGAGGCGGATTTGAAAGCGAGGCAGAATAGCAGGAAACAGATATCAAGAGGTACGTTGGAATCGCCTTTAAAGCACAGGAAGAGGGGCACAACTTCGACAATGATGCACTTGGCCAAAAAGGGCGTATGTGTTTTCTCCTGAATATATTCAGGTGAAAACGCATACGCCCTTTTTGACCAAGCAAGCAAGCGGGCAATGCAAATCTGCACTACAAAGAAGTATCACTTCCCACCGGTCCAAAGGGACATCCACAAAATGTGTAAAATCCAGAAAGGCAAGACAGGCCCTGGAGAACAGGGAGCCTTGTTATGCTGATGGGCGGGATGTAAATTGCCAACTGCCTATCTGGAGGAGTGCATTGTGTTCCCTAAAACAAACAAACAACAGAGCTACAGAGCCAAGGGCACTTCCAGTCTAGAGAATATACCTTGGGAAAACTGAAAATCAATAAGACAGAGCCACCCCAAAATTTAGGGCTGCACTGCTTACAAGGACCTCAACTTGGGTACACCTTAAATATCACAGGAAATATAAAACTGGTTCAAAAAATTGTGGTACTTACGTACGATGGAATATCCCTCAGCCATGAAATCAATGTCATAAGACCAGTAGCAGCAAAATGGGTAGATTCGGGTACGATGATTCTAAGTGAAATAAGTCACAGAGAAAAAGAAACTTATCATAAGATATCACTTATGAAGATCCTGTAAACATGGCTACACTTGAACTGAGTTACGAAAGAGAACAGTGTCTCACATTTAGAAAACACTCTTATGCCTGCTTAAGGGGGAAGGAGAGGTGGGGTGATGCATAAAACCAGAGTTTGATATAAGCACAGGTACCGTTCCAAAAACCAACTATGGAATAGACAAGACCTTCACCTTCCTCAGTGAAAGGGACTCAAAACCCCATATTTCCCGCAGAGGAATATATCTGACTAGTAAGAATCTTAAAACCTATGTATTGATATGTCTCCGTAAGGGAATCAAGTGTGTCTAGACTGGCATAAACATGACAGCGAGAATCAGCTCAAACCCACTATAAAAAGGAATTTTAAAAACAGAACAAAAGAACTGGGAATTTCTTTACAATTCCTTCAGGGTCTCTGATGAAACCTGGAATGACCCTATCTACAATGACAGCTGGATGTGGCATAAGGCTGGTCACTTGGGACTGAGAGGATTGGTGAGATTGGGTGAGCAAATGCAGACCCTTTAAAGCACAAATGCCTGGCAACCATTTCATGGGTCCCAACTCTCCAGGATGAAGGGAATATTACTACAGCTCTAACATGTACGGTAAACCTAGAGAACGGACACACTGTGAATACGAAAGGTTTCTAAAACTCAACGAATAGTCCCTCTCCTGGTGCTCCGGTTTGACTTTCAATCTGCTTTACTGTCAATCTCCCAACTTGCAGAGACAGCCCCTTTAACCTCCGGGCTCACACAGGTTGCCAATTTGGCAGAGGATGAAAGGGAAGAGGGAGAACCAATGAGAGAGTAGCTGTTAGGCATTAGGACGGGCACATATCACTCTAACTTCCCAGCAGGAAGAAGAATTAACCAAAGTCTCAGCCCCCCACCGGGAACCAGCATAGGTCCTGAACCGAAATTTTGGACTTGCTGTCAGCTCACAAAAAACGAGTTGAAAAATGTAGCTCAGGGGCACAGCAATTCACAAACTGGCCGAGTAATAAAGGACAACTATAGTCCAAAAATCTGTTGAGGGAAGGCAACGAGGTGGATTTGAAAGCGAGGCAGAATAGCAGGAAACAGATTTCAAGAGGTACGTTGGAATCGCCTTTAAAGCACAGGAAGAGGGGCACAACTTCGACAATGATGCACTTGGCCAAAAAGGGCGTATGCGTTTTCTCCTGAATATATTCAGGTGAAAACGCATACGCCCTTTTTGGCCAAGCAAGCAAGCGGGCAATGCAAATCTGCACTACAAAGAAGTATCACTTCCCACCGGTCCAAAGGGACATCCACAAAATGTGTAAAATCCAGAAAGGCAAGACAGGCCCTGGAGAACAGGGAGTCTTGTTATGCTGATGGGCGGGATGTAAATTGCCAACTGCCTCTCTGGAGGAGTGCATTGTGTTCCCTAAAACAAACAAACAACAGAGCTACAGAGCCAAGGGCACTTCCAGTCTAGAGAATATACCTTGGGAAAACTGAAAATCAATAAGACAGAGCCACCCCAAAATTTAGGGCTGCACTGCTTACAAGGACCTCAACTTGGGTACACCTTAAATATCCCAGGAAATATAAAACTGGTTCAAAAAATTGTGGTACTTACATACGATGGAATATCCCTCAGCCATGAAATCAATGTCATAAGACCAGTAGCAGTAAAATGGGTAGATTCAGGTACGATGATTCTAAGTGAAATAAGTCACAGAGAAAAAGAAACTTATCATAAGATATCACTTATGAAGATCCTGTAAACATGGCTACACTTGAACTGAGTTAGGAAAGAGAACAGTGTCTCACATTTAGAAAACACTCTTATGCCTGCTTAATGGGGAAGGAGAGGTGGGGTGATGCATAAAACCAGTGTTTGATATAAGCACAGGTACCTTTCAAAAAACCAACTATGGAATAGACAAGACCTACACCTTCCTCAACGAAATGGAGTCAAAACCCCATATTTCCCGCAGAGGAATATATCTGACTAGTAATAATCTTAAAACCTATGTATTGATATGTCTCCGTAAGGGAATCAAGTGTGTCTAGACTGGCATAAACATGGCAGCGAGAATCAGCTCAAACCCACTATAAAAAGGAATTTCAAAAACAAAACAAAAAAACTGGGAAATTCTTTACAATTCCTTCAGGGTCTCTGATGAAACCTGGAATGACCCTAATTACAATGACAGCTGGATGTGGCATAACGAGGGACACTTGGGACTGAGAGGATTGGTGAGATTGGGTGAGCAAATGCAGACCCTTTAAAGCACAAATGCCTGGCAACCATTTCATGGGTCCCAACTCTCCAGGATGAAGGGAATATTACTACAGCTCTAACATGTACGGTAAACCTAGAGAACGGACACACTGTGAATACGAAAGGTTTCTAAAACTCAACGAATAGTCCCTCTCCTGGTGCTCCGGTTTGACTTTCAATCTGCTTTACTATCAATCTCCCAACTTGGAGAGACAGCCCCTTTAACCTCCGGGCTCACACAGGTTGCCAATTTGGCAGAGGATGAAAGGGAAGAGGGAGAACCAATGAGAGAGTAGCTGTTAGGCATTAGGACGGGCACATATCACTCTAACTTCCCAGCAGGAAGAAGAATTAACCAAAGTCTCAGCTCCCCACCGGGAACCAGCATAGGTCCTGAACCGAAATTTTGGACTTGCTCTCAGCTCACAAAAAACGAGTTGAAAAATGTAGCTCAGGGGCACAGCAATTCACAAACTGGCCGAGTAATAAAGGACAACTATAGTCCAAAAATCTGTTGAGGGAAGGCAACGAGGCGGATTTGAAAGCGAGGCAGAATAGCAGGAAACAGATTTCAAGAGGTACGTTGGAATCGCCTTTAAAGCACAGGAAGAGGGGCACAACTTCGACAATGATGCACTTGGCCAAAAAGGGCGTATGCGTTTTCTCCTGAATATATTCAGGAGAAAACGCATACGCCCTTTTTGGCCAAGCAAGCAAGCGGGCAATGCAAATCTTCACTACAAAGAAGTATCACTTCCCACCGGTCCAAAGGGACATCCACAAAATGTGTAAAATCCAGAAAGGCAAGACAGGCCCTGGAGAACAGGGAGTCTTGTTATGCTGATGGGCGGGATGTAAATTGCCAACTGCCTCTCTGGAGGAGTGCATTGTGTTCCCTAAAACAAACAAACAACAGAGCTACAGAGCCAAGGGCACTTCCAGTCTAGAGAATATACCTTGGGAAAACTGAAAATCAATAAGACAGAGCCACCCCAAAATTTAGGGCTGCACTGCTTACAAGGACCTCAACTTGGGTACACCTTAAATATCCCAGGAAATATAAAACTGGTTCAAAAAATTGTGGTACTTACATACGATGGAATATCCCTCAGCCATGAAATCAATGTCATAAGACCAGTAGCAGTAAAATGGGTAGATTCAGGTACGATGATTCTAAGTGAAATAAGTCACAGAGAAAAAGAAACTTATCATAAGATATCACTTATGAAGATCCTGTAAACATGGCTACACTTGAACTGAGTTAGGAAAGAGAACAGTGTCTCACATTTAGAAAACACTCTTATGCCTGCTTAATGGGGAAGGAGAGGTGGGGTGATGCATAAAACCAGTGTTTGATATAAGCACAGGTACCTTTCCAAAAACCAACTATGGAATAGACAAGACCTACACCTTCCTCAACGAAATGGACTCAAAACCCCATATTTCCCGCAGAGGAATATATCTGACTAGTAATAATCTTAAAACCTATGTATTGATATGTCTCCGTAAGGGAATCAAGTGTGTCTAGACTGGCATAAACATGGCAGCGAGAATCAGCTCAAACCCACTATAAAAAGGAATTTCAAAAACAAAACAAAAAAACTGGGAAATTCTTTACAATTCCTTCAGGGTCTCTGATGAAACCTGGAATGACCCTAATTACAATGACAGCTGGATGTGGCATAACGAGGGACACTTGGGACTGAGACGATTGGTGAGATTGGGTGAGCAAATGCAGACCCTTTAAAGCACAAATGCCTGGCAACCATTTCATGGGTCCCAACTCTCCAGGATGAAGGGAATATTACTACAGCTCTAACATGTACGGTAAACCTAGAGAACGGACACACTGTGAATACGAAAGGTTTCTAAAACTCAAAGAATAGTCCCTCTCCTGGTGCTCCGGTTTGACTTTCAATCTGCTTTACTATCAATCTCCCAACTTGGAGAGACAGCCCCTTTAACCTCCGGGCTCACACAGGTTGCCAATTTGGCAGAGGATGAAAGGGAAGAGGGAGAACAAATGAGAGAGTAGCTGTTAGGCATCTGGACGGGCACATATCACTGTAATTTTCCGGCAGGAAGAAGAATTAACCAAAGTCTCAGCCACCCACCGGGAACCAGCATAGGTCCTGAACCAAAATTTTGGACTTGCGGTCAGCTCACAAAAAACGAGTTGAAAAATGGAGCTCAGTGGCACAGCAATTCACAAACTGGCCGAGTAATAAAGGACAACTATCGTCCAAAAATCTGTTGAGGGAAGGTAACGAGGCAGACTTGAAAGCGAGGCAGAATAGCAGGAAACAGATTTCAAGATGTACGTTGGAATCGCCTTTAAAGCACAGGAAGAGGAGCACACCTTGGACAATGATGCACTTGGCCAAAAAGGGCGTATGCGTTTTCTCCTGAATATATTCAGGAGAAAACGCATACGCCCTTTTTGGCCAAGCAAGCAAGCGGGCAATGCAAATCTGCACTACAGAGAAGTATCACTTCCCACCGGTCAAAAGGGACATCCACAAAATGTGTAAAATCCAGAAAGGCAAGACAGGCCCTGGAGAACAGGGAGCCTTGTTATGCTGATGGGCGGGATGTACATTGCCAACTGCCTCTCTGGAGGAGTGCATTGTGTTCCCTAAAACAAGTAAAGAACAGAGCTACAGAGCCAAGGGCACTTCCAGTCTAGGGAATATACCTTGGGAAAACTGAAAATCAATAAGACAGAGCCACCCCAAAATTTAGGGCTGCACTGCTTACAAGGACCTCAACTTGGGTACACCTTAAATATCCCAGGAAATATAAAAATGGTTCAAAAAATTGTGGTACTTACGTACGATGGAATATCCCTCAGCCATGAAATCAATGTCATAAGACCAGTAGCAGCAAAATGGGTGGATTCAGGTACGATGATTCTAAGTGAAATAAGTCACAGAGAAAAAGAAACTTATCATAAGATATCACTTATGAAGATCCTGTAAACATGGCTACACTTGAACTGAGTTAGGAAAGAGGACAGTGTCTCACATTTAGAAAACACTCTTATGCCTGCTTAAGGGGGAAGGAGAGGTGGGGTGATGCATAAAACCAGAGTTTGATATAAGCACAGGTACCGTTCCAAAAACCAACTATGGAATAGACAAGACCTACAACTTCCTCAGTGAAAGGGACTCAAAACCCCATATTTCCCGCAGAGGAATATATCTGACTAGTAAGAATCTTAAAACCTATGTATTGATATGTCTCCGTAAGGGAATCAAGTGTGTCTAGACTGGCATAAACATGGCAGCGAGAATCAGCTCAAACCCACTATAAAAAGGAATTTCAAAAACAGAACAAAAGAACTGAGAATTTCTTTACAATTCCTTCAGGGTCTCTGATGAAACCTGGAATGACCCTATCTACAATGACAGCTGGATGTGGCATAAGGCTGGACACTTGGGACTGAGAGGATTGGTGAGATTGGGTGAGCAAATGCAGACCCTTTAAAGCACAAATGCCTGGCAACCATATCATGGGTCCCAACTCTCCAGGATGAAGGGAATATTACTACAGCTCTAACATGTACGGGAAACCTAGAGAACGGACACACTGTGAATACGAAAGGTTTCTAAAACTCAACGAATAGTCCCTCTCCTGGTGCTCCGGTTTGACTTTCAATCTGCTTTACTATCAATCTCCCAACTTGGAGAGACAGCCCCTTTAACCTCCGGGCTCACACAGGTTGCCAATTTGGCAGAGGATGAAAGGGAAGAGGGAGAACCAATGAGAGAGTAGCTGTTAGGCATTAGGACGGGCACATATCACTCTAACTTCCCAGCAGGAAGAAGAATTAACCAAAGTCTCAGCCCCCCACCGGGAACCAGCATAGGTCCTGAACCGAAATTTTGGACTTGCTGTCAGCTCACAAAAAACGAGTTGAAAAATGTAGCTCAGGGACACAGCAATTCACAAACTGGCAGAGTAATAAAGGACAACTATAGTCCAAAAGTCTGTTGAGGGAAGGCAACGAGGCGGATTTGAAAGCGAGGCAGAATAGCAGGAAACAGATATCAAGAGGTACGTTGGAATCGCCTTTAAAGCACAGGAAGAGGGGCACAACTTCGACAATGATGCACTTGGCCAAAAAGGGCGTATGCGTTTTCTCCTGAATATATTCAGGTGAAAACGCATACGCCCTTTTTGGCCAAGCAAGCAAGCGGGCAATGCAAATCTGCACTACAAAGAAGTATCACTTCCCACCGGTCCAAAGGGACATCCACAAAATGTGTAAAATCCAGAAAGGCAAGACAGGCCCTGGAGAACAGGGAGCCTTGTTATGCTGATGGGCGGGATGTAAATTGCCAACTGCCTATCTGGAGGAGTGCATTGTGTTCCCTAAAACAAACAAACAACAGAGCTACAGAGCCAAGGGCACTTCCAGTCTAGGGAATATACCTTGGGAAAACTGAAAATCAATAAGACAGAGCCACCCCAAAATTTAGGGCTGCACTGCTTACAAGGACCTCAACTTGGGTACACCTTAAATATCACAGGAAATATAAAACTGGTTCAAAAAATTGTGGTACTTACGTACGATGGAATATCCCTCAGCCATGAAATCAATGTCATAAGACCAGTAGCAGCAAAATGGGTAGATTCGGGTACGATGATTCTAAGTGAAATAAGTCACAGAGAAAAAGAAACTTATCATAAGATATCACTTATGAAGATCCTGTAAACATGGCTACACTTGAACTGAGTTACGAAAGAGAACAGTGTCTCACATTTAGAAAACACTCTTATGCCTGCTTAAGGGGGAAGGAGAGGTGGGGTGATGCATAAAACCAGAGTTTGATATAAGCACAGGTACCGTTCCAAAAACCAACTATGGAATAGACAAGACCTTCACCTTCCTCAGTGAAAGGGACTCAAAACCCCATATTTCCCGCAGAGGAATATATCTGACTAGTAAGAATCTTAAAACCTATGTATTGATATGTCTCCGTAAGGGAATCAAGTGTGTCTAGACTGGCATAAACATGACAGCGAGAATCAGCTCAAACCCACTATAAAAAGGAATTTTAAAAACAGAACAAAAGAACTGGGAATTTCTTTACAATTCCTTCAGGGTCTCTGATGAAACCTGGAATGACCCTATCTACAATGACAGCTGGATGTGGCATAAGGCTGGTCACTTGGGACTGAGAGGATTGGTGAGATTGGGTGAGCAAATGCAGACCCTTTAAAGCACAAATGCCTGGCAACCATTTCATGGGTCCCAACTCTCCAGGATGAAGGGAATATTACTACAGCTCTAACATGTACGGTAAACCTAGAGAACGGACACACTGTGAATACGAAAGGTTTCTAAAACTCAACGAATAGTCCCTCTCCTGGTGCTCCGGTTTGACTTTCAATCTGCTTTACTGTCAATCTCCCAACTTGGAGAGACAGCCCCTTTAACCTCCGGGCTCACACAGGTTGCCAATTTGGCAGAGGATGAAAGGGAAGAGGGAGAACCAATGAGAGAGTAGCTGTTAGGCATTAGGACGGGCACATATCACTCTAACTTCCCAGCAGGAAGAAGAATTAACCAAAGTCTCAGCCCCCCACCGGGAACCAGCATAGGTCCTGAACCGAAATTTTGGACTTGCTGTCAGCTCACAAAAAACGAGTTGAAAAATGTAGCTCAGGGGCACAGCAATTCACAAACTGGCCGAGTAATAAAGGACAACTATAGTCCAAAAATCTGTTGAGGGAAGGCAACGAGGTGGATTTGAAAGCGAGGCAGAATAGCAGGAAACAGATTTCAAGAGGTACGTTGGAATCGCCTTTAAAGCACAGGAAGAGGGGCACAACTTCGACAATGATGCACTTGGCCAAAAAGGGAGTATGCGTTTTCTCCTGAATATATTCAGGAGAAAACGCATACACCCTTTTTGGCCAAGCAAGCAAGCGGGCAATGCAAATCTTCACTACAAAGAAGTATCACTTCCCACCGGTCCAAAGGGACATCCACAAAATGTGTAAAATCCAGAAAGGCAAGACAGGCCCTGGAGAACAGGGAGTCTTGTTATGCTGATGGGCGGGATGTAAATTGCCAACTGCCTCTCTGGAGGAGTGCATTGTGTTCCCTAAAACAAACAAACAACAGAGCTACAGAGCCAAGGGCACTTCCAGTCTAGAGAATATACCTTGGGAAAACTGAAAATCAATAAGACAGAGCCACCCCAAAATTTAGGGCTGCACTGCTTACAAGGACCTCAACTTGGGTACACCTTAAATATCCCAGGAAATATAAAACTGGTTCAAAAAATTGTGGTACTTACATACGATGGAATATCCCTCAGCCATGAAATCAATGTCATAAGACCAGTAGCAGTAAAATGGGTAGATTCAGGTACGATGATTCTAAGTGAAATAAGTCACAGAGAAAAAGAAACTTATCATAAGATATCACTTATGAAGATCCTGTAAACATGGCTGCACTTGAACTGAGTTAGGAAAGAGAACAGTGTCTCACATTTAGAAAACACTCTTATGCCTGCTTAATGGGGAAGGAGAGGTGGGGTGATGCATAAAACCAGTGTTTGATATAAGCACAGGTACCTTTCCAAAAACCAACTATGGAATAGACAAGACCTACACCTTCCTCAACGAAATGGACTCAAAACCCCATATTTCCCGCAGAGGAATATATCTGACTAGTAATAATCTTAAAACCTATGTATTGATATGTCTCCGTAAGGGAATCAAGTGTGTCTAGACTGGCATAAACATGGCAGCGAGAATCAGCTCAAACCCACTATAAAAAGGAATTTCAAAAACAAAACAAAAAAACTGGGAAATTCTTTACAATTCCTTCAGGGTCTCTGATGAAACCTGGAATGACCCTAATTACAATGACAGCTGGATGTGGCATAACGAGGGACACTTGGGACTGAGACGATTGGTGAGATTGGGTGAGCAAATGCAGACCCTTTAAAGCACAAATGCCTGGCAACCATTTCATGGGTCCCAACTCTCCAGGATGAAGGGAATATTACTACAGCTCTAACATGTACGGTAAACCTAGAGAACGGACACACTGTGAATACGAAAGGTTTCTAAAACTCAAAGAATAGTCCCTCTCCTGGTGCTCCGGTTTGACTTTCAATCTGCTTTACTATCAATCTCCCAACTTGGAGAGACAGCCCCTTTAACCTCCGGGCTCACACAGGTTGCCAATTTGGCAGAGGATGAAAGGGAAGAGGGAGAACAAATGAGAGAGTAGCTGTTAGGCATCTGGACGGGCACATATCACTGTAATTTTCCGGCAGGAAGAAGAATTAACCAAAGTCTCAGCCACCCACCGGGAACCAGCATAGGTCCTGAACCAAAATTTTGGACTTGCGGTCAGCTCACAAAAAACGAGTTGAAAAATGGAGCTCAGTGGCACAGCAATTCACAAACTGGCCGAGTAATAAAGGACAACTATCGTCCAAAAATCTGTTGAGGGAAGGTAACGAGGCAGACTTGAAAGCGAGGCAGAATAGCAGGAAACAGATTTCAAGATGTACGTTGGAATCGCCTTTAAAGCACAGGAAGAGGAGCACACCTTGGACAATGATGCACTTGGCCAAAAAGGGCGTATGCGTTTTCTCCTGAATATATTCAGGAGAAAACGCATACGCCCTTTTTGGCCAAGCAAGCAAGCGGGCAATGCAAATCTGCACTACAGAGAAGTATCACTTCCCACCGGTCAAAAGGGACATCCACAAAATGTGTAAAATCCAGAAAGGCAAGACAGGCCCTGGAGAACAGGGAGCCTTGTTATGCTGATGGGCGGGATGTACATTGCCAACTGCCTCTCTGGAGGAGTGCATTGTGTTCCCTAAAACAAGTAAAGAACAGAGCTACAGAGCCAAGGGCACTTCCAGTCTAGGGAATATACCTTGGGAAAACTGAAAATCAATAAGACAGAGCCACCCCAAAATTTAGGGCTGCACTGCTTACAAGGACCTCAACTTGGGTACACCTTAAATATCCCCGGAAATATAAAAATGGTTCAAAAAATTGTGGTACTTACGTACGATGGAATATCCCTCAGCCATGAAATCAATGTCATAAGACCAGTAGCAGCAAAATGGGTGGATTCAGGTACGATGATTCTAAGTGAAATAAGTCACAGAGAAAAAGAAACTTATCATAAGATATCACTTATGAAGATCCTGTAAACATGGCTACACTTGAACTGAGTTAGGAAAGAGGACAGTGTCTCACATTTAGAAAACACTCTTATGCCTGCTTAAGGGGGAAGGAGAGGTGGGGTGATGCATAAAACCAGAGTTTGATATAAGCACAGGTACCGTTCCAAAAACCAACTATGGAATAGACAAGACCTACAACTTCCTCAGTGAAAGGGACTCAAAACCCCATATTTCCCGCAGAGGAATATATCTGACTAGTAAGAATCTTAAAACCTATGTATTGATATGTCTCCGTAAGGGAATCAAGTGTGTCTAGACTGGCATAAACATGGCAGCGAGAATCAGCTCAAACCCACTATAAAAAGGAATTTCAAAAACAGAACAAAAGAACTGAGAATTTCTTTACAATTCCTTCAGGGTCTCTGATGAAACCTGGAATGACCCTATCTACAATGACAGCTGGATGTGGCATAAGGCTGGACACTTGGGACTGAGAGGATTGGTGAGATTGGGTGAGCAAATGCAGACCCTTTAAAGCACAAATGCCTGGCAACCATATCATGGGTCCCAACTCTCCAGGATGAAGGGAATATTACTACAGCTCTAACATGTACGGGAAACCTAGAGAACGGACACACTGTGAATACGAAAGGTTTCTAAAACTCAACGAATAGTCCCTCTCCTGGTGCTCCGGTTTGACTTTCAATCTGCTTTACTATCAATCTCCCAACTTGGAGAGACAGCCCCTTTAACCTCCGGGCTCACACAGGTTGCCAATTTGGCAGAGGATGAAAGGGAAGAGGGAGAACCAATGAGAGAGTAGCTGTTAGGCATTAGGACGGGCACATATCACTCTAACTTCCCAGCAGGAAGAAGAATTAACCAAAGTCTCAGCCCCCCACCGGGAACCAGCATAGGTCCTGAACCGAAATTTTGGACTTGCTGTCAGCTCACAAAAAACGAGTTGAAAAATGTAGCTCAGGGACACAGCAATTCACAAACTGGCCGAGTAATAAAGGACAACTATAGTCCAAAAATCTGTTGAGGGAAGGCAACGAGGCGGATTTGAAAGCGAGGCAGAATAGCAGGAAACAGATATCAAGAGGTACGTTGGAATCGCCTTTAAAGCACAGGAAGAGGGGCACAACTTCGACAATGATGCACTTGGCCAAAAAGGGCGTATGCGTTTTCTCCTGAATATATTCAGGTGAAAACGCATACGCCCTTTTTGGCCAAGCAAGCAAGCGGGCAATGCAAATCTGCACTACAAAGAAGTATCACTTCCCACCGGTCCAAAGGGACATCCACAAAATGTGTAAAATCCAGAAAGGCAAGACAGGCCCTGGAGAACAGGGAGTCTTGTTATGCTGATGGGCGGGATGTAAATTGCCAACTGCCTCTCTGGAGGAGTGCATTGTGTTCCCTAAAACAAACAAACAACAGAGCTACAGAGCCAAGGGCACTTCCAGTCTAGAGAATATACCTTGGGAAAACTGAAAATCAATAAGACAGAGCCACCCCAAAATTTAGGGCTGCACTGCTTACAAGGACCTCAACTTGGGTACACCTTAAATATCCCAGGAAATATAAAACTGGTTCAAAAAATTGTGGTACTTACATACGATGGAATATCCCTCAGCCATGAAATCAATGTCATAAGACCAGTAGCAGTAAAATGGGTAGATTCAGGTACGATGATTCTAAGTGAAATAAGTCACAGAGAAAAAGAAACTTATCATAAGATATCACTTATGAAGATCCTGTAAACATGGCTACACTTGAACTGAGTTAGGAAAGAGAACAGTGTCTCACATTTAGAAAACACTCTTATGCCTGCTTAATGGGGAAGGAGAGGTGGGGTGATGCATAAAACCAGTGTTTGATATAAGCACAGGTACCTTTCCAAAAACCAACTATGGAATAGACAAGACCTACACCTTCCTCAACGAAATGGACTCAAAACCCCATATTTCCCGCAGAGGAATATATCTGACTAGTAATAATCTTAAAACCTATGTATTGATATGTCTCCGTAAGGGAATCAAGTGTGTCTAGACTGGCATAAACATGGCAGCGAGAATCAGCTCAAACCCACTATAAAAAGGAATTTCAAAAACAAAACAAAAAAACTGGGAAATTCTTTACAATTCCTTCAGGGTCTCTGATGAAACCTGGAATGACCCTAATTACAATGACAGCTGGATGTGGCATAACGAGGGACACTTGGGACTGAGACGATTGGTGAGATTGGGTGAGCAAATGCAGACCCTTTAAAGCACAAATGCCTGGCAACCATTTCATGGGTCCCAACTCTCCAGGATGAAGGGAATATTACTACAGCTCTAACATGTACGGTAAACCTAGAGAACGGACACACTGTGAATATGAAAGGTTTCTAAAACTCAAAGAATAGTCCCTCTCCTGGTGCTCCGGTTTGACTTTCAATCTGCTTTACTATCAATCTCCCAACTTGGAGAGACAGCCCCTTTAACCTCCGGGCTCACACAGGTTGCCAATTTGGCAGAGGATGAAAGGGAAGAGGGAGAACAAATGAGAGAGTAGCTGTTAGGCATTTGGACGGGCACATATCACTGTAATTTTCCGGCAGGAAGAAGAATTAACCAAAGTCTCAGCCACCCACCGGGAACCAGCATAGGTCCTGAACCAAAATTTTGGACTTGCGGTCAGCTCACAAAAAACGAGTTGAAAAATGGAGCTCAGTGGCACAGCAATTCACAAACTGGCCGAGTAATAAAGGACAACTATCGTCCAAAAATCTGTTGAGGGAAGGTAACGAGGCAGACTTGAAAGCGAGGCAGAATAGCAGGAAACAGATTTCAAGATGTACGTTGGAATCGCCTTTAAAGCACAGGAAGAGGAGCACACCTTGGACAATGATGCACTTGGCCAAAAAGGGCGTATGCGTTTTCTCCTGAATATATTCAGGAGAAAACGCATACGCCCTTTTTGGCCAAGCAAGCAAGCGGGCAATGCAAATCTGCACTACAGAGAAGTATCACTTCCCACCGGTCAAAAGGGACATCCACAAAATGTGTAAAATCCAGAAAGGCAAGACAGGCCCTGGAGAACAGGGAGCCTTGTTATGCTGATGGGCGGGATGTACATTGCTAACTGCCTCTCTGGAGGAGTGCATTGTGTTCCCTAAAACAAGTAAAGAACAGAGCTACAGAGCCAAGGGCACTTCCAGTCTAGGGAATATACCTTGGGAAAACTGAAAATCAATAAGACAGAGCCACCCCAAAATTTAGGGCTGCACTGCTTACAAGGACCTCAACTTGGGTACACCTTAAATATCCCAGGAAATATAAAAATGGTTCAAAAAATTGTGGTACTTACGTACGATGGAATATCCCTCAGCCATGAAATCAATGTCATAAGACCAGTAGCAGCAAAATGGGTGGATTCAGGTACGATGATTCTAAGTGAAATAAGTCACAGAGAAAAAGAAACTTATCATAAGATATCACTTATGAAGATCCTGTAAACATGGCTACACTTGAACTGAGTTAGGAAAGAGGACAGTGTCTCACATTTAGAAAACACTCTTATGCCTGCTTAAGGGGGAAGGAGAGGTGGGGTGATGCATAAAACCAGAGTTTGATATAAGCACAGGTACCGTTCCAAAAACCAACTATGGAATAGACAAGACCTACAACTTCCTCAGTGAAAGGGACTCAAAACCCCATATTTCCCGCAGAGGAATATATCTGACTAGTAATAATCTTAAAACCTATGTATTGATATGTCTCCGTAAGGGAATCAAGTGTGTCTAGACTGGCATAAACATGGCAGCGAGAATCAGCTCAAACCCACTATAAAAAGGAATTTCAAAAACAGAACAAAAGAACTGAGAATTTCTTTACAATTCCTTCAGGGTCTCTGATGAAACCTGGAATGACCCTATCTACAATGACAGCTGGATGTGGCATAAGGCTGGTCACTTGGGACTGAGAGGATTGGTGAGATTGGGTGAGCAAATGCAGACCCTTTAAAGCACAAATGCCTGGCAACCATATCATGGGTCCCAACTCTCCAGGATGAAGGGAATATTACTACAGCTCTAACATGTACGGGAAACCTAGAGAACGGACACACTGTGAATACGAAAGGTTTCTAAAACTCAACGAATAGTCCCTCTCCTGGTGCTCCGGTTTGACTTTCAATCTGCTTTACTATCAATCTCCCAACTTGGAGAGACAGCCCCTTTAACCTCCGGGCTCACACAGGTTGCCAATTTGGCAGAGGATGAAAGGGAAGAGGGAGAACCAATGAGAGAGTAGCTGTTAGGCATTAGGACGGGCACATATCACTCTAACTTCCCAGCAGGAAGAAGAATTAACCAAAGTCTCAGCCCCCCACCGGGAACCAGCATAGGTCCTGAACCGAAATTTTGGACTTGCTGTCAGCTCACAAAAAACGAGTTGAAAAATGTAGCTCAGGGACACAGCAATTCACAAACTGGCCGAGTAATAAAGGACAACTATAGTCCAAAAATCTGTTGAGGGAAGGCAACGAGGCGGATTTGAAAGCGAGGCAGAATAGCAGGAAACAGATATCAAGAGGTACGTTGGAATCGCCTTTAAAGCACAGGAAGAGGGGCACAACTTCGACAATGATGCACTTGGCCAAAAAGGGCGTATGCGTTTTCTCCTGAATATATTCAGGTGAAAACGCATACGCCCTTTTTGGCCAAGCAAGCAAGCGGGCAATGCAAATCTGCACTACAAAGAAGTATCACTTCCCACCGGTCCAAAGGGACATCCACAAAATGTGTAAAATCCAGAAAGGCAAGACAGGCCCTGGAGAACAGGGAGCCTTGTTATGCTGATGGGCGGGATGTAAATTGCCAACTGCCTATCTGGAGGAGTGCATTGTGTTCCCTAAAACAAACAAACAACAGAGCTACAGAGCCAAGGGCACTTCCAGTCTAGGGAATATACCTTGGGAAAACTGAAAATCAATAAGACAGAGCCACCCCAAAATTAGGGCTGCACTGCTTACAAGGACCTCAACTTGGGTACACCTTAAATATCACAGGAAATATAAAACTGGTTCAAAAAATTGTGGTACTTACGTACGATGGAATATCCCTCAGCCATGAAATCAATGTCATAAGACCAGTAGCAGCAAAATGGGTAGATTCGGGTACGATGATTCTAAGTGAAATAAGTCACAGAGAAAAAGAAACTTATCATAAGATATCACTTATGAAGATCCTGTAAACATGGCTACACTTGAACTGAGTTATGAAAGAGAACAGTGTCTCACATTTAGAAAACACTCTTATGCCTGCTTAAGGGGGAAGGAGAGGTGGGGTGATGCATAAAACCAGAGTTTGATATAAGCACAGGTACCGTTCCAAAAACCAACTATGGAATAGACAAGACCTTCACCTTCCTCAGTGAAAGGGACTCAAAACCCCATATTTCCCGCAGAGGAATATATCTGACTAGTAAGAATCTTAAAACCTATGTATTGATATGTCTCCGTAAGGGAATCAAGTGTGTCTAGACTGGCATAAACATGACAGCGAGAATCAGCTCAAACCCACTATAAAAAGGAATTTTAAAAACAGAACAAAAGAACTGGGAATTTCTTTACAATTCCTTCAGGGTCTCTGATGAAACCTGGAATGACCCTATCTACAATGACAGCTGGATGTGGCATAAGGCTGGTCACTTGGGACTGAGAGGATTGGTGAGATTGGGTGAGCAAATGCAGACCCTTTAAAGCACAAATGCCTGGCAACCATTTCATGGGTCCCAACTCTCCAGGATGAAGGGAATATTACTACAGCTCTAACATGTACGGTAAACCTAGAGAACGGACACACTGTGAATACGAAAGGTTTCTAAAACTCAACGAATAGTCCCTCTCCTGGTGCTCCGGTTTGACTTTCAATCTGCTTTACTGTCAATCTCCCAACTTGGAGAGACAGCCCCTTTAACCTCCGGGCTCACACAGGTTGCCAATTTGGCAGAGGATGAAAGGGAAGAGGGAGAACCAATGAGAGAGTAGCTGTTAGGCATTAGGACGGGCACATATCACTCTAACTTCCCAGCAGGAAGAAGAATTAACCAAAGTCTCAGCCCCCCACCGGGAACCAGCATAGGTCCTGAACCGAAATTTTGGACTTGCTGTCAGCTCACAAAAAACGAGTTGAAAAATGTAGCTCAGGGGCACAGCAATTCACAAACTGGCCGAGTAATAAAGGACAACTATAGTCCAAAAATCTGTTGAGGGAAGGCAACGAGGTGGATTTGAAAGCGAGGCAGAATAGCAGGAAACAGATTTCAAGAGGTACGTTGGAATCGCCTTTAAAGCACAGGAAGAGGGGCACAACTTCGACAATGATGCACTTGGCCAAAAAGGGCGTATGCGTTTTCTCCTGAATATATTCAGGAGAAAACGCATACGCCCTTTTTGGCCAAGCAAGCAAGCGGGCAATGCAAATCTTCACTACAAAGAAGTATCACTTCCCACCGGTCCAAAGGGACATCCACAAAATGTGTAAAATCCAGAAAGGCAAGACAGGCCCTGGAGAACAGGGAGTCTTGTTATGCTGATGGGCGGGATGTAAATTGCCAACTGCCTCTCTGGAGGAGTGCATTGTGTTCCCTAAAACAAACAAACAACAGAGCTACAGAGCCAAGGGCACTTCCAGTCTAGAGAATATACCTTGGGAAAACTGAAAATCAATAAGACAGAGCCACCCCAAAATTTAGGGCTGCACTGCTTACAAGGACCTCAACTTGGGTACACCTTAAATATCCCAGGAAATATAAAACTGGTTCAAAAAATTGTGGTACTTACATACGATGGAATATCCCTCAGCCATGAAATCAATGTCATAAGACCAGTAGCAGTAAAATGGGTAGATTCAGGTACGATGATTCTAAGTGAAATAAGTCACAGAGAAAAAGAAACTTATCATAAGATATCACTTATGAAGATCCTGTAAACATGGCTACACTTGAACTGAGTTAGGAAAGAGAACAGTGTCTCACATTTAGAAAACACTCTTATGCCTGCTTAATGGGGAAGGAGAGGTGGGGTGATGCATAAAACCAGTGTTTGATATAAGCACAGGTACCTTTCCAAAAACCAACTATGGAATAGACAAGACCTACACCTTCCTCAACGAAATGGACTCAAAACCCCATATTTCCCGCAGAGGAATATATCTGACTAGTAATAATCTTAAAACCTATGTATTGATATGTCTCCGTAAGGGAATCAAGTGTGTCTAGACTGGCATAAACATGGCAGCGAGAATCAGCTCAAACCCACTATAAAAAGGAATTTCAAAAACAAAACAAAAAAACTGGGAAATTCTTTACAATTCCTTCAGGGTCTCTGATGAAACCTGGAATGACCCTAATTACAATGACAGCTGGATGTGGCATAACGAGGGACACTTGGGACTGAGACGATTGGTGAGATTGGGTGAGCAAATGCAGACCCTTTAAAGCACAAATGCCTGGCAACCATTTCATGGGTCCCAACTCTCCAGGATGAAGGGAATATTACTACAGCTCTAACATGTACGGGAAACCTAGAGAACGGACACACTGTGAATACGAAAGGTTTCTAAAACTCAACGAATAGTCCCTCTCCTGGTGCTCCGGTTTGACTTTCAATCTGCTTTACTATCAATCTCCCAACTTGGAGAGACAGCCCCTTTAACCTCCGGGCTCACACAGGTTGCCAATTTGGCAGAGGATGAAAGGGAAGAGGGAGAACCAATGAGAGAGTAGCTGTTAGGCATTAGGACGGGCACATATCACTCTAACTTCCCAGCAGGAAGAAGAATTAACCAAAGTCTCAGCCCCCCACCGGGAACCAGCATAGGTCCTGAACCGAAATTTTGGACTTGCTGTCAGCTCACAAAAAACGAGTTGAAAAATGTAGCTCAGGGGCACAGCAATTCACAAACTGGCCGAGTAATAAAGGACAACTATAGTCCAAAAATCTGTTGAGGGAAGGCAACGAGGCGGATTTGAAAGCGAGGCAGAATAGCAGGAAACAGATTTCAAGAGGTACGTTGGAATCGCCTTTAAAGCACAGGAAGAGGGGCACAACTTCGACAATGATGCACTTGGCCAAAAAGGGCGTATGCGTTTTCTCCTGAATATATTCAGGAGAAAATGCATACGCCCTTTTTGGCCAAGCAAGCAAGCGGGCAATGCAAATCTTCACTACAAAGAAGTATCACTTCCCACCGGTCCAAAGGGACATCCACAAAATGTGTAAAATCCAGAAAGGCAAGACAGGCCCTGGAGAACAGGGAGTCTTGTTATGCTGATGGGCGGGATGTAAATTGCCAACTGCCTCTCTGGAGGAGTGCATTGTGTTCCCTAAAACAAACAAACAACAGAGCTACAGAGCCAAGGGCACTTCCAGTCTAGAGAATATACCTTGGGAAAACTGAAAATCAATAAGACAGAGCCACCCCAAAATTTAGGGCTGCACTGCTTACAAGGACCTCAACTTGGGTACACCTTAAATATCCCAGGAAATATAAAACTGGTTCAAAAAATTGTGGTACTTACATACGATGGAATATCCCTCAGCCATGAAATCAATGTCATAAGACCAGTAGCAGTAAAATGGGTAGATTCAGGTACGATGATTCTAAGTGAAATAAGTCACAGAGAAAAAGAAACTTATCATAAGATATCACTTATGAAGATCCTGTAAACATGGCTACACTTGAACTGAGTTAGGAAAGAGAACAGTGTCTCACATTTAGAAAACACTCTTATGCCTGCTTAATGGGGAAGGAGAGGTGGGGTGATGCATAAAACCAGTGTTTGATATAAGCACAGGTACCTTTCCAAAAACCAACTATGGAATAGACAAGACCTACACCTTCCTCAACGAAATGGACTCAAAACCCCATATTTCCCGCAGAGGAATATATCTGACTAGTAATAATCTTAAAACCTATGTATTGATATGTCTCCGTAAGGGAATCAAGTGTGTCTAGACTGGCATAAACATGGCAGCGAGAATCAGCTCAAACCCACTATAAAAAGGAATTTCAAAAACAAAACAAAAAAACTGGGAAATTCTTTACAATTCCTTCAGGGTCTCTGATGAAACCTGGAATGACCCTAATTACAATGACAGCTGGATGTGGCATAACGAGGGACACTTGGGACTGAGACGATTGGTGAGATTGGGTGAGCAAATGCAGACCCTTTAAAGCACAAATGCCTGGCAACCATTTCATGGGTCCCAACTCTCCAGGATGAAGGGAATATTACTACAGCTCTAACATGTACGGTAAACCTAGAGAACGGACACACTGTGAATACGAAAGGTTTCTAAAACTCAAAGAATAGTCCCTCTCCTGGTGCTCCGGTTTGACTTTCAATCTGCTTTACTATCAATCTCCCAACTTGGAGAGACAGCCCCTTTAACCTCCGGGCTCACACAGGTTGCCAATTTGGCAGAGGATGAAAGGGAAGAGGGAGAACAAATGAGAGAGTAGCTGTTAGGCATTTGGACGGGCACATATCACTGTAATTTTCCGGCAGGAAGAAGAATTAACCAAAGTCTCAGCCACCCACCGGGAACCAGCATAGGTCCTGAACCAAAATTTTGGACTTGCGGTCAGCTCACAAAAAACGAGTTGAAAAATGGAGCTCAGTGGCACAGCAATTCACAAACTGGCCGAGTAATAAAGGACAACTATCGTCCAAAAATCTGTTGAGGGAAGGTAACGAGGCAGACTTGAAAGCGAGGCAGAATAGCAGGAAACAGATTTCAAGATGTACGTTGGAATCGCCTTTAAAGCACAGGAAGAGGAGCACACCTTGGACAATGATGCACTTGGCCAAAAAGGGCGTATGCGTTTTCTCCTGAATATATTCAGGAGAAAACGCATACGCCCTTTTTGGCCAAGCAAGCAAGCGGGCAATGCAAATCTGCACTACAGAGAAGTATCACTTCCCACCGGTCAAAAGGGACATCCACAAAATGTGTAAAATCCAGAAAGGCAAGACAGGCCCTGGAGAACAGGGAGCCTTGTTATGCTGATGGGCGGGATGTACATTGCCAACTGCCTCTCTGGAGGAGTGCATTGTGTTCCCTAAAACAAGTAAAGAACAGAGCTACAGAGCCAAGGGCACTTCCAGTCTAGGGAATATACCTTGGGAAAACTGAAAATCAATAAGACAGAGCCACCCCAAAATTTAGGGCTGCACTGCTTACAAGGACCTCAACTTGGGTACACCTTAAATATCCCAGGAAATATAAAAATGGTTCAAAAAATTGTGGTACTTACGTACGATGGAATATCCCTCAGCCATGAAATCAATGTCATAAGACCAGTAGCAGCAAAATGGGTGGATTCAGGTACGATGATTCTAAGTGAAATAAGTCACAGAGAAAAAGAAACTTATCATAAGATATCACTTATGAAGATCCTGTAAACATGGCTACACTTGAACTGAGTTAGGAAAGAGGACAGTGTCTCACATTTAGAAAACACTCTTATGCCTGCTTAAGGGGGAAGGAGAGGTGGGGTGATGCATAAAACCAGAGTTTGATATAAGCACAGGTACCGTTCCAAAAACCAACTATGGAATAGACAAGACCTACAACTTCCTCAGTGAAAGGGACTCAAAACCCCATATTTCCCGCAGAGGAATATATCTGACTAGTAAGAATCTTAAAACCTATGTATTGATATGTCTCCGTAAGGGAATCAAGTGTGTCTAGACTGGCATAAACATGGCAGCGAGAATCAGCTCAAACCCACTATAAAAAGGAATTTCAAAAACAGAACAAAAGAACTGAGAATTTCTTTACAATTCCTTCAGGGTCTCTGATGAAACCTGGAATGACCCTATCTACAATGACAGCTGGATGTGGCATAAGGCTGGACACTTGGGACTGAGACGATTGGTGAGATTGGGTGAGCAAATGCAGACCCTTTAAAGCACAAATGCCTGGCAACCATATCATGGGTCCCAACTCTCCAGGATGAAGGGAATATTACTACAGCTCTAACATGTACGGTAAACCTAGAGAACGGACACACTGTGAATACGAAAGGTTTCTAAAACTCAACGAATAGTCCCTCTCCTGGTGCTCCGGTTTGACTTTCAATCTGCTTTACTATCAATCTCCCAACTTGGAGAGACAGCCCCTTTAACCTCCGGGCTCACACAGGTTGCCAATTTGGCAGAGGATGAAAGGGAAGAGGGAGAACCAATGAGAGAGTAGCTGTTAGGCATTAGGACGGGCACATATCACTCTAACTTCCCAGCAGGAAGAAGAATTAACCAAAGTCTCAGCCCCCCACCGGGAACCAGCATAGGTCCTGAACCGAAATTTTGGAATTGCTGTCAGCTCACAAAAAACGAGTTGAAAAATGTAGCTCAGGGACACAGCAATTCACAAACTGGCCGAGTAATAAAGGACAACTATAGTCCAAAAATCTGTTGAGTGAAGGCAACGAGGCGGATTTGAAAGCGAGGCAGAATAGCAGGAAACAGATATCAAGAGGTACGTTGGAATCGCCTTTAAAGCACAGGAAGAGGGGCACAACTTCGACAATGATGCCCTTGGCCAAAAAGGGCGTATGCGTTTTCTCCTGAATATATTCAGGTGAAAACGCATACGCCCTTTTTGGCCAAGCAAGCAAGCGGGCAATGCAAATCTGCACTACAAAGAAGTATCACTTCCCACCGGTCCAAAGGGACATCCACAAAATGTGTAAAATCCAGAAAGGCAAGACAGGCCCTGGAGAACAGGGAGCCTTGTTATGCTGATGGGCGGGATGTAAATTGCCAACTGCCTCTCTGGAGGAGTGCATTGTGTTCCCTAAAACAAACAAACAACAGAGCTACAGAGCCAAGGGCACTTCCAGTCTAGGGAATATACCTTGGGAAAACTGAAAATCAATAAGACAGAGCCACCCCAAAATTAGGGCTGCACTGCTTACAAGGACCTCAACTTGGGTACACCTTAAATATCACAGGAAATATAAAACTGGTTCAAAAAATTGTGGTACTTACGTACGATGGAATATCCCTCAGCCATGAAATCAATGTCATAAGACCAGTAGCAGCAAAATGGGTAGATTCGGGTACGATGATTCTAAGTGAAATAAGTCACAGAGAAAAAGAAACTTATCATAAGATATCACTTATGAAGATCCTGTAAACATGGCTACACTTGAACTGAGTTACGAAAGAGAACAGTGTCTCACATTTAGAAAACACTCTTATGCCTGCTTAAGGGGGAAGGAGAGGTGGGGTGATGCATAAAACCAGAGTTTGATATAAGCACAGGTACCGTTCCAAAAACCAACTATGGAATAGACAAGACCTTCACCTTCCTCAGTGAAAGGGACTCAAAACCCCATATTTCCCGCAGAGGAATATATCTGACTAGTAAGAATCTTAAAACCTATGTATTGATATGTCTCCGTAAGGGAATCAAGTGTGTCTAGACTGGCATAAACATGACAGCGAGAATCAGCTCAAACCCACTATAAAAAGGAATTTTAAAAACAGAACAAAAGAACTGGGAATTTCTTTACAATTCCTTCAGGGTCTCTGATGAAACCTGGAATGACCCTATCTACAATGACAGCTGGATGTGGCATAAGGCTGGTCACTTGGGACTGAGAGGATTGGTGAGATTGGGTGAGCAAATGCAGACCCTTTAAAGCACAAATGCCTGGCAACCATTTCATGGGTCCCAACTCTCCAGGATGAAGGGAATATTACTACAGCTCTAACATGTACGGTAAACCTAGAGAACGGACACACTGTGAATACGAAAGGTTTCTAAAACTCAACGAATAGTCCCTCTCCTGGTGCTCCGGTTTGACTTTCAATCTGCTTTACTGTCAATCTCCCAACTTGGAGAGACAGCCCCTTTAACCTCCGGGCTCACACAGGTTGCCAATTTGGCAGAGGATGAAAGGGAAGAGGGAGAACCAATGAGAGAGTAGCTGTTAGGCATTAGGACGGGCACATATCACTCTAACTTCCCAGCAGGAAGAAGAATTAACCAAAGTCTCAGCCCCCCACCGGGAACCAGCATAGGTCCTGAACCGAAATTTTGGACTTGCTGTCAGCTCACAAAAAACGAGTTGAAAAATTTAGCTCAGGGGCACAGCAATACACAAACTGGCCGAGTAATAAAGGACAACTATAGTCCAAAAATCTGTTGAGGGAAGGCAACGAGGTGGATTTGAAAGCGAGGCAGAATAGCAGGAAACAGATTTCAAGAGGTACGTTGGAATCGCCTTTAAAGCACAGGAAGAGGGGCACAACTTCGACAATGATGCACTTGGCCAAAAAGGGCGTATGCGTTTTCTCCTGAATATATTCAGGAGAAAACGCATACGCCCTTTTTGGCCAAGCAAGCAAGCGGGCAATGCAAATCTTCACTACAAAGAAGTATCACTTCCCACCGGTCCAAAGGGACATCCACAAAATGTGTAAAATCCAGAAAGGCAAGACAGGCCCTGGAGAACAGGGAGTCTTGTTATGCTGATGGGCGGGATGTAAATTGCCAACTGCCTCTCTGGAGGAGTGCATTGTGTTCCCTAAAACAAACAAACAACAGAGCTACAGAGCCAAGGGCACTTCCAGTCTAGAGAATATACCTTGGGAAAACTGAAAATCAATAAGACAGAGCCACCCCAAAATTTAGGGCTGCACTGCTTACAAGGACCTCAACTTGGGTACACCTTAAATATCCCAGGAAATATAAAACTGGTTCAAAAAATTGTGGTACTTACATACGATGGAATATCCCTCAGCCATGAAATCTATGTCATAAGACCAGTAGCAGTAAAATGGGTAGATTCAGGTACGATGATTCTAAGTGAAATAAGTCACAGAGAAAAAGAAACTTATCATAAGATATCACTTATGAAGATCCTGTAAACATGGCTACACTTGAACTGAGTTAGGAAAGAGAACAGTGTCTCACATTTAGAAAACACTCTTATGCCTGCTTAATGGGGAAGGAGAGGTGGGGTGATGCATAAAACCAGTGTTTGATATAAGCACAGGTACCTTTCCAAAAACCAACTATGGAATAGACAAGACCTACACCTTCCTCAACGAAATGGACTCAAAACCCCATATTTCCCGCAGAGGAATATATCTGACTAGTAATAATCTTAAAACCTATGTATTGATATGTCTCCGTAAGGGAATCAAGTGTGTCTAGACTGGCATAAACATGGCAGCGAGAATCAGCTCAAACCCACTATAAAAAGGAATTTCAAAAACAAAACAAAAAAACTGGGAAATTCTTTACAATTCCTTCAGGGTCTCTGATGAAACCTGGAATGACCCTAATTACAATGACAGCTGGATGTGGCATAACGAGGGACACTTGGGACTGAGACGATTGGTGAGATTGGGTGAGCAAATGCAGACCCTTTAAAGCACAAATGCCTGGCAACCATTTCATGGGTCCCAACTCTCCAGGATGAAGGGAATATTACTACAGCTCTAACATGTACGGTAAACCTAGAGAACAGACACACTGTGAATACGAAAGGTTTCTAAAACTCAAAGAATAGTCCCTCTCCTGGTGCTCCGGTTTGACTTTCAATCTGCTTTACTATCAATCTCCCAACTTGGAGAGACAGCCCCTTTAACCTCCGGGCTCACACAGGTTGCCAATTTGGCAGAGGATGAAAGGGAAGAGGGAGAACCAATGAGAGAGTAGCTGTTAGGCATTAGGACGGGCACATATCACTCTAACTTCCCAGCAGGAAGAAGAATTAACCAAAGTCTCAGCCCCCCACCGGGAACCAGCATAGGTCCTGAACCGAAATTTTGGACTTGCTGTCAGCTCACAAAAAACGAGTTGAAAAATGTAGCTCAGGGGCACAGCAATTCACAAACTGGCCGAGTAATAAAGGACAACTATAGTCCAAAAATCTGTTGAGGGAAGGCAACGAGGCGGATTTGAAAGCGAGGCAGAATAGCAGGAAACAGATTTCAAGAGGTACGTTGGAATCGCCTTTAAAGCACAGGAAGAGGGGCACAACTTCGACAATGATGCACTTGGCCAAAAAGGGCGTATGCGTTTTCTCCTGAATATATTCAGGAGAAAACGCATACGCCCTTTTTGGCCAAGCAAGCAAGCGGGCAATGCAAATCTTCACTACAAAGAAGTATCACTTTCCACCGGTCCAAAGGGACATCCACAAAATGTGTAAAATCCAGAAAGGCAAGACAGGCCCTGGAGAACAGGGAGTCTTGTTATGCTGATGGGCGGGATGTAAATTGCCAACTGCCTCTCTGGAGGAGTGCATTGTGTTCCCTAAAACAAACAAACAACAGAGCTACAGAGCCAAGGGCACTTCCAGTCTAGAGAATATACCTTGGGAAAACTGAAAATCAATAAGACAGAGCCACCCCAAAATTTAGGGCTGCACTGCTTACAAGGACCTCAACTTGGGTACACCTTAAATATCCCAGGAAATATAAAACTGGTTCAAAAAATTGTGGTACTTACATACGATGGAATATCCCTCAGCCATGAAATCAATGTCATAAGACCAGTAGCAGTAAAATGGGTAGATTCAGGTACGATGATTCTAAGTGAAATAAGTCACAGAGAAAAAGAAACTTATCATAAGATATCACTTATGAAGATCCTGTAAACATGGCTACACTTGAACTGAGTTAGGAAAGAGAACAGTGTCTCACATTTAGAAAACACTCTTATGCCTGCTTAATGGGGAAGGAGAGGTGGGGTGATGCATAAAACCAGTGTTTGATATAAGCACAGGTACCTTTCCAAAAACCAACTATGGAATAGACAAGACCTACACCTTCCTCAACGAAATGGACTCAAAACCCCATATTTCCCGCAGAGGAATATATCTGACTAGTAATAATCTTAAAACCTATGTATTGATATGTCTCCGTAAGGGAATCAAGTGTGTCTAGACTGGCATAAACATGGCAGCGAGAATCAGCTCAAACCCACTATAAAAAGGAATTTCAAAAACAAAACAAAAAAACTGGGAAATTCTTTACAATTCCTTCAGGGTCTCTGATGAAACCTGGAATGACCCTAATTACAATGACAGCTGGATGTGGCATAACGAGGGACACTTGGGACTGAGACGATTGGTGAGATTGGGTGAGCAAATGCAGACCCTTTAAAGCACAAATGCCTGGCAACCATTTCATGGGTCCCAACTCTCCAGGATGAAGGGAATATTACTACAGCTCTAACATGTACGGTAAACCTAGAGAACGGACACACTGTGAATACGAAAGGTTTCTAAAACTCAAAGAATAGTCCCTCTCCTGGTGCTCCGGTTTGACTTTCAATCTGCTTTACTATCAATCTCCCAACTTGGAGAGACAGCCCCTTTAACCTCCGGGCTCACACAGGTTGCCAATTTGGCAGAGGATGAAAGGGAAGAGGGAGAACAAATGAGAGAGTAGCTGTTAGGCATTTGGACGGGCACATATCACTGTAATTTTCCGGCAGGAAGAAGAATTAACCAAAGTCTCAGCCACCCACCGGGAACCAGCAGAGGTCCTGAACCAAAATTTTGGACTTGCGGTCAGCTCACAAAAAACGAGTTGAAAAATGGAGCTCAGTGGCACAGCAATTCACAAACTGGCCGAGTAATAAAGGACAACTATCGTCCAAAAATCTGTTGAGGGAAGGTAACGAGGCAGACTTGAAAGCGAGGCAGAATAGCAGGAAACAGATTTCAAGATGTACGTTGGAATCGCCTTTAAAGCACAGGAAGAGGAGCACACCTTGGACAATGATGCACTTGGCCAAAAAGGGCGTATGCGTTTTCTCCTGAATATATTCAGGAGAAAACGCATACGCCCTTTTTGGCCAAGCAAGCAAGCGGGCAATGCAAATCTGCACTACAGAGAAGTATCACTTCCCACCGGTCAAAAGGGACATCCACAAAATGTGTAAAATCCAGAAAGGCAAGACAGGCCCTGGAGAACAGGGAGCCTTGTTATGCTGATGGGCGGGATGTACATTGCCAACTGCCTCTCTGGAGGAGTGCATTGTGTTCCCTAAAACAAGTAAAGAACAGAGCTACAGAGCCAAGGGCACTTCCAGTCTAGGGAATATACCTTGGGAAAACTGAAAATCAATAAGACAGAGCCACCCCAAAATTTAGGGCTGCACTGCTTACAAGGACCTCAACTTGGGTACACCTTAAATATCCAAGGAAATATAAAAATGGTTCAAAAAATTGTGGTACTTACGTACGATGGAATATCCCTCAGCCATGAAATCAATGTCATAAGACCAGTAGCAGAAAAATGGGTGGATTCAGGTACGATGATTCTAAGTGAAATAAGTCACAGAGAAAAAGAAACTTATCATAAGATATCACTTATGAAGATCCTGTAAACATGGCTACACTTGAACTGAGTTAGGAAAGAGGACAGTGTCTCACATTTAGAAAACACTCTTATGCCTGCTTAAGGGGGAAGGAGAGGTGGGGTGATGCATAAAACCAGAGTTTGATATAAGCACAGGTACCGTTCCAAAAACCAACTATGGAATAGACAAGACCTACAACTTCCTCAGTGAAAGGGACTCAAAACCCCATATTTCCCGCAGAGGAATATATCTGACTAGTAAGAATCTTAAAACCTATGTATTGATATGTCTCCGTAAGGGAATCAAGTGTGTCTAGACTGGCATAAACATGGCAGCGAGAATCAGCTCAAACCCACTATAAAAAGGAATTTCAAAAACAGAACAAAAGAACTGAGAATTTCTTTACAATTCCTTCAGGGTCTCTGATGAAACCTGGAATGACCCTATCTACAATGACAGCTGGATGTGGCATAAGGCTGGACACTTGGGACTGAGAGGATTGGTGAGATTGGGTGAGCAAATGCAGACCCTTTAAAGCACAAATGCCTGGCAACCATATCATGGGTCCCAACTCTCCAGGATGAAGGGAATATTACTACAGCTCTAACATGTACGGGAAACCTAGAGAACGGACACACTGTGAATACGAAAGGTTTCTAAAACTCAACGAATAGTCCCTCTCCTGGTGCTCCGGTTTGACTTTCAATCTGCTTTACTATCAATCTCCCAACTTGGAGAGACAGCCCCTTTAACCTCCGGGCTCACACAGGTTGCCAATTTGGCAGAGGATGAAAGGGAAGAGGGAGAACCAATGAGAGAGTAGCTGTTAGGCATTAGGACGGGCACATATCACTCTAACTTCCCAGCAGGAAGAAGAATTAACCAAAGTCTCAGCCCCCCACCGGGAACCAGCATAGGTCCTGAACCGAAATTTTGGACTTGCTGTCAGCTCACAAAAAACGAGTTGAAAAATGTAGCTCAGGGGCACAGCAATTCACAAACTGGCCGAGTAATAAAGGACAACTATAGTCCAAAAATCTGTTGAGGGAAGGCAACGAGGCGGATTTGAAAGCGAGGCAGAATAGCAGGAAACAGATTTCAAGAGGTACGTTGGAATCGCCTTTAAAGCACAGGAAGAGGGGCACAACTTCGACAATGATGCACTTGGCCAAAAAGGGCGTATGCGTTTTCTCCTGAATATATTCAGGAGAAAACGCATACGCCCTTTTTGGCCAAGCAAGCAAGCGGGCAATGCAAATCTTCACTACAAAGAAGTATCACTTCCCACCGGTCCAAAGGGACATCCACAAAATGTGTAAAATCCAGAAAGGCAAGACAGGCCCTGGAGAACAGGGAGTCTTGTTATGCTGATGGGCGGGATGTAAATTGCCAACTGCCTCTCTGGAGGAGTGCATTGTGTTCCCTAAAACAAACAAACAACAGAGCTACAGAGCCAAGGGCACTTCCAGTCTAGAGAATATACCTTGGGAAAACTGAAAATCAATAAGACAGAGCCACCCCAAAATTTAGGGCTGCACTGCTTACAAGGACCTCAACTTGGGTACACCTTAAATATCCCAGGAAATATAAAACTGGTTCAAAAAATTGTGGTACTTACATACGATGGAATATCCCTCAGCCATGAAATCAATGTCATAAGACCAGTAGCAGTAAAATGGGTAGATTCAGGTACGATGATTCTAAGTGAAATAAGTCACAGAGAAAAAGAAACTTATCATAAGATATCACTTATGAAGATCCTGTAAACATGGCTACACTTGAACTGAGTTAGGAAAGAGAACAGTGTCTCACATTTAGAAAACACTCTTATGCCTGCTTAATGGGGAAGGAGAGGTGGGGTGATGCATAAAACCAGTGTTTGATATAAGCACAGGTACCTTTCCAAAAACCAACTATGGAATAGACAAGACCTACACCTTCCTCAACGAAATGGACTCAAAACCCCATATTTCCCGCAGAGGAATATATCTGACTAGTAATAATCTTAAAACCTATGTATTGATATGTCTCCGTAAGGGAATCAAGTGTGTCTAGACTGGCATAAACATGGCAGCGAGAATCAGCTCAAACCCACTATAAAAAGGAATTTCAAAAACAAAACAAAAAAACTGGGAAATTCTTTACAATTCCTTCAGGGTCTCTGATGAAACCTGGAATGACCCTAATTACAATGACAGCTGGATGTGGCATAACGAGGGACACTTGGGACTGAGACGATTGGTGAGATTGGGTGAGCAAATGCAGACCCTTTAAAGCACAAATGCCTGGCAACCATTTCATGGGTCCCAACTCTCCAGGATGAAGGGAATATTACTACAGCTCTAACATGTACGGTAAACCTAGAGAACGGACACACTGTGAATACGAAAGGTTTCTAAAACTCAAAGAATAGTCCCTCTCCTGGTGCTCCGGTTTGACTTTCAATCTGCTTTACTATCAATCTCCCAACTTGGAGAGACAGCCCCTTTAACCTCCGGGCTCACACAGGTTGCCAATTTGGCAGAGGATGAAAGGGAAGAGGGAGAACAAATGAGAGAGTAGCTGTTAGGCATTTGGACGGGCACATATCACTGTAATTTTCCGGCAGGAAGAAGAATTAACCAAAGTCTCAGCCACCCACCGGGAACCAGCAGAGGTCCTGAACCAAAATTTTGGACTTGCGGTCAGCTCACAAAAAACGAGTTGAAAAATGGAGCTCAGTGGCACAGCAATTCACAAACTGGCCGAGTAATAAAGGACAACTATCGTCCAAAAATCTGTTGAGGGAAGGTAACGAGGCAGACTTGAAAGCGAGGCAGAATAGCAGGAAACAGATTTCAAGATGTACGTTGGAATCGCCTTTAAAGCACAGGAAGAGGAGCACACCTTGGACAATGATGCACTTGGCCAAAAAGGGCGTATGCGTTTTCTCCTGAATATATTCAGGAGAAAACGCATACGCCCTTTTTGGCCAAGCAAGCAAGCGGGCAATGCAAATCTGCACTACAGAGAAGTATCACTTCCCACCGGTCAAAAGGGACATCCACAAAATGTGTAAAATCCAGAAAGGCAAGACAGGCCCTGGAGAACAGGGAGCCTTGTTATGCTGATGGGCGGGATGTACATTGCCAACTGCCTCTCTGGAGGAGTGCATTGTGTTCCCTAAAACAAGTAAAGAACAGAGCTACAGAGCCAAGGGCACTTCCAGTCTAGGGAATATACCTTGGGAAAACTGAAAATCAATAAGACAGAGCCACCCCAAAATTTAGGGCTGCACTGCTTACAAGGACCTCAACTTGGGTACACCTTAAATATCCAAGGAAATATAAAAATGGTTCAAAAAATTGTGGTACTTACGTACGATGGAATATCCCTCAGCCATGAAATCAATGTCATAAGACCAGTAGCAGAAAAATGGGTGGATTCAGGTACGATGATTCTAAGTGAAATAAGTCACAGAGAAAAAGAAACTTATCATAAGATATCACTTATGAAGATCCTGTAAACATGGCTACACTTGAACTGAGTTAGGAAAGAGGACAGTGTCTCACATTTAGAAAACACTCTTATGCCTGCTTAAGGGGGAAGGAGAGGTGGGGTGATGCATAAAACCAGAGTTTGATATAAGCACAGGTACCGTTCCAAAAACCAACTATGGAATAGACAAGACCTACAACTTCCTCAGTGAAAGGGACTCAAAACCCCATATTTCCCGAAGAGGAATATATCTGACTAGTAAGAATCTTAAAACCTATGTATTGATATGTCTCCGTAAGGGAATCAAGTGTGTCTAGACTGGCATAAACATGGCAGCGAGAATCAGCTCAAACCCACTATAAAAAGGAATTTCAAAAACAGAACAAAAGAACTGAGAATTTCTTTACAATTCCTTCAGGGTCTCTGAGGAAACCTGGAATGACCCTATCTACAATGACAGCTGGATGTGGCATAAGGCTGGACACTTGGGACTGAGAGGATTGGTGAGATTGGGTGAGCAAATGCAGACCCTTTAAAGCACAAATGCCTGGCAACCATATCATGGGTCCCAACTCTCCAGGATGAAGGGAATATTACTACAGCTCTAACATGTACGGGAAACCTAGAGAACGGACACACTGTGAATACGAAAGGTTTCTAAAACTCAACGAATAGTCCCTCTCCTGGTGCTCCGGTTTGACTTTCAATCTGCTTTACTATCAATCTCCCAACTTGGAGAGACAGCCCCTTTAACCTCCGGGCTCACACAGGTTGCCAATTTGGCAGAGGATGAAAGGGAAGAGGGAGAACCAATGAGAGAGTAGCTGTTAGGCATTAGGACGGGCACATATCACTCTAACTTCCCAGCAGGAAGAAGAATTAACCAAAGTCTCAGCCCCCCACCGGGAACCAGCATAGGTCCTGAACCGAAATTTTGGACTTGCTGTCAGCTCACAAAAAACGAGTTGAAAAATGTAGCTCAGGGACACAGCAATTCACAAACTGGCCGAGTAATAAAGGACAACTATAGTCCAAAAATCTGTTGAGGGAAGGCAACGAGGCGGATTTGAAAGCGAGGCAGAATAGCAGGAAACAGATATCAAGAGGTACGTTGGAATCGCCTTTAAAGCACAGGAAGAGGGGCACAACTTCGACAATGATGCACTTGGCCAAAAAGGGCGTATGCGTTTTCTCCTGAATATATTCAGGTGAAAACGCATACGCCCTTTTTGGCCAAGCAAGCAAGTGGGCAATGCAAATCTGCACTACAAAGAAGTATCACTTCCCACCGGTCCAAAGGGACATCCACAAAATGTGTAAAATCCAGAAAGGCAAGACAGGCCCTGGAGAACAGGGAGCCTTGTTATGCTGATGGGCGGGATGTAAATTGCCAACTGCCTCTCTGGAGGAGTGCATTGTGTTCCCTAAAACAAACAAACAACAGAGCTACAGAGCCAAGGGCACTTCCAGTCTAGGGAATATACCTTGGGAAAACTGAAAATCAATAAGACAGAGCCACCCCAAAATTAGGGCTGCACTGCTTACAAGGACCTCAACTTGGGTACACCTTAAATATCACAGGAAATATAAAACTGGTTCAAAAAATTGTGGTACTTACGTACGATGGAATATCCCTCAGCCATGAAATCAATGTCATAAGACCAGTAGCAGCAAAATGGGTAGATTCGGGTACGATGATTCTAAGTGAAATAAGTCACAGAGAAAAAGAAACTTATCATAAGATATCACTTATGAAGATCCTGTAAACATGGCTACACTTGAACTGAGTTACGAAAGAGAACAGTGTCTCACATTTAGAAAACACTCTTATGCCTGCTTAAGGGGGAAGGAGAGGTGGGGTGATGCATAAAACCAGAGTTTGATATAAGCACAGGTACCGTTCCAAAAACCAACTATGGAATAGACAAGACCTTCACCTTCCTCAGTGAAAGGGACTCAAAACCCCATATTTCCCGCAGAGGAATATATCTGACTAGTAAGAATCTTAAAACCTATGTATTGATATGTCTCCGTAAGGGAATCAAGTGTGTCTAGACTGGCATAAACATGACAGCGAGAATCAGCTCAAACCCACTATAAAAAGGAATTTTAAAAACAGAACAAAAGAACTGGGAATTTCTTTACAATTCCTTCAGGGTCTCTGATGAAACCTGGAATGACCCTATCTACAATGACAGCTGGATGTGGCATAAGGCTGGTCACTTGGGACTGAGAGGATTGGTGAGATTGAGTGAGCAAATGCAGACCCTTTAAAGCACAAATGCCTGGCAACCATTTCATGGGTCCCAACTCTCCAGGATGAAGGGAATATTACTACAGCTCTAACATGTACGGTAAACCTAGAGAACGGACACACTGTGAATACGAAAGGTTTCTAAAACTCAACGAATAGTCCCTCTCCTGGTGCTCCGGTTTGACTTTCAATCTGCTTTACTGTCAATCTCCCAACTTGGAGAGACAGCCCCTTTAACCTCCGGGCTCACACAGGTTGCCAATTTGGCAGAGGATGAAAGGGAAGAGGGAGAACCAATGAGAGAGTAGCTGTTAGGCATTAGGACGGGCACATATCACTCTAACTTCCCAGCAGGAAGAAGAATTAACCAAAGTCTCAGCCCCCCACCGGGAACCAGCATAGGTCCTGAACCGTAATTTTGGACTTGCTGTCAGCTCACAAAAAACGAGTTGAAAAATGTAGCTCAGGGGCACAGCAATTCACAAACTGGCCGAGTAATAAAGGACAACTATAGTCCAAAAATCTGTTGAGGGAAGGCAACGAGGTGGATTTGAAAGCGAGGCAGAATAGCAGGAAACAGATTTCAAGAGGTACGTTGGAATCGCCTTTAAAGCACAGGAAGAGGGGCACAACTTCGACAATGATGCACTTGGCCAAAAAGGGCGTATGCGTTTTCTCCTGAATATATTCAGGAGAAAACGCATACGCCCTTTTTGGCCAAGCAAGCAAGCGGGCAATGCAAATCTTCACTACAAAGAAGTATCACTTCCCACCGGTCCAAAGGGACATCCACAAAATGTGTAAAATCCAGAAAGGCAAGACAGGCCCTGGAGAACAGGGAGTCTTGTTATGCTGATGGGCGGGATGTAAATTGCCAACTGCCTCTCTGGAGGAGTGCATTGTGTTCCCTAAAACAAACAAACAACAGAGCTACAGAGCCAAGGGCACTTCCAGTCTAGAGAATATACCTTGGGAAAACTGAAAATCAATAAGACAGAGCCACCCCAAAATTTAGGGCTGCACTGCTTACAAGGACCTCAACTTGGGTACACCTTAAATATCCCAGGAAATATAAAACTGGTTCAAAAAATTGTGGTACTTACATACGATGGAATATCCCTCAGCCATGAAATCAATGTCATAAGACCAGTAGCAGTAAAATGGGTAGATTCAGGTACGATGATTCTAAGTGAAATAAGTCACAGAGAAAAAGAAACTTATCATAAGATATCACTTATGAAGATCCTGTAAACATGGCTACACTTGAACTGAGTTAGGAAAGAGAACAGTGTCTCACATTTAGAAAACACTCTTATGCCTGCTTAATGGGGAAGGAGAGGTGGGGTGATGCATAAAACCAGTGTTTGATATAAGCACAGGTACCTTTCCAAAAACCAACTATGGAATAGACAAGACCTACACCTTCCTCAACGAAATGGACTCAAAACCCCATATTTCCCGCAGAGGAATATATCTGACTAGTAATAATCTTAAAACCTATGTATTGATATGGCTCCGTAAGGGAATCAAGTGTGTCTAGACTGGCATAAACATGGCAGCGAGAATCAGCTCAAACCCACTATAAAAAGGAATTTCTAAAACAAAACAAAAAAACTGGGAAATTCTTTACAATTCCTTCAGGGTCTCTGATGAAACCTGGAATGACCCTAATTACAATGACAGCTGGATGTGGCATAACGAGGGACACTTGGGACTGAGACGATTGGTGAGATTGGGTGAGCAAATGCAGACCCTTTAAAGCACAAATGCCTGGCAACCATTTCATGGGTCCCAACTCTCCAGGATGAAGGGAATATTACTACAGCTCTAACATGTACGGTAAACCTAGAGAACGGACACACTGTGAATACGAAAGGTTTCTAAAACTCAAAGAATAGTCCCTCTCCTGGTGCTCCGGTTTGACTTTCAATCTGCTTTACTATCAATCTCCCAACTTGGAGAGACAGCCCCTTTAACCTCCGGGCTCACACAGGTTGCCAATTTGGCAGAGGATGAAAGGGAAGAGGGAGAACCAATGAGAGAGTAGCTGTTAGGCATTAGGACGGGCACATATCACTGTAATTTCCCAGCAGGAAGAAGAATTAACCAAAGTCTCAGCCCCCCACCGGGAACCAGCATAGGTCCTGAACCGAAATTTTGGACTTGCTGTCAGCTCACAAAAAACGAGTTGAAAAATGTAGCTCAGGGGCACAGCAATTCACAAACTGGCCGAGTAATAAAGGACAACTATAGTCCAACAATCTGTTGAGGGAAGGCAACGAGGCGGATTTGAAAGCGAGGCAGAATAGCAGGAAACAGATTTCAAGATGTACGTTGGAATCGCCTTTAAAGCACAGGAAGAGGGGCACAACTTCGACAATGATGCACTTGGCCAAAAAGGGCGTATGCGTTTTCTCCTGAATATATTGAGGAGAAAACGCATACGCCCTTTTTGGCCAAGCAAGCAAGCGGGCAATGCAAATCTTCACTACAAAGAAGTATCACTTCCCACCGGTCCAAAGGGACATCCACAAAATGTGTAAAATCCAGAAAGGCAAGACCGGCCCTGGAGAACAGGGAGTCTTGTTATGCTGATGGGCGGGATGTAAATTGCCAACTGCCTCTCTGGAGGAGTGCATTGTGTTCCCTAAAACAAACAAACAACAGAGCTACAGAGCCAAGGGCACTTCCAGTCTAGAGAATATACCTTGTGAAAACTGAAAATCAATAAGACAGAGCCACCCCAAAATTTAGGGCTGCACTGCTTACAAGGACCTCAACTTGGGTACACCTTAAATATCCCAGGAAATATAAAACTGGTTCAAAAAATTGTGGTACTTACATACGATGGAATATCCCTCAGCTATGAAATCAATGTCATAAGACCAGTAGCAGTAAAATGGGTAGATTCAGGTACGATGATTCTAAGTGAAATAAGTCACAGAGAAAAAGAAACTTATCATAAGATATCACTTATGAAGATCCTGTAAACATGGCTACACTTGAACTGAGTTAGGAAAGAGAACAGTGTCTCACATTTAGAAAACACTCTTATGCCTGCTTAATGGGGAAGGAGAGGTGGGGTGATGCATAAAACCAGTGTTTGATATAAGCACAGGTACCTTTCCAAAAACCAACTATGGAATAGACAAGACCTACACCTTCCTCAACGAAATGGACTCAAAACCCCATATTTCCCGCAGAGGAATATATCTGACTAGTAATAATCTTAAAACCTATGTATTGATATGTCTCCGTAAGGGAATCAAGTGTGTCTAGACTGGCATAAACATGGCAGCGAGAATCAGCTCAAACCCACTATAAAAAGGAATTTCAAAAACAAAACAAAAAAACTGGGAAATTCTTTACAATTCCTTCAGGGTCTCTGATGAAACCTGGAATGACCCTAATTACAATGACAGCTGGATGTGGCATAACGAGGGACACTTGGGACTGAGACGATTGGTGAGATTGGGTGAGCAAATGCAGACCCTTTAAAGCACAAATGCCTGGCAACCATTTCATGGGTCCCAACTCTCCAGGATGAAGGGAATATTACTACAGCTCTAACATGTACGGTAAACCTAGAGAACGGACACACTGTGAATACGAAAGGTTTCTAAAACTCAAAGAATAGTCCCTCTCCTGGTGCTCCGGTTTGACTTTCAATCTGCTTTACTATCAATCTCCCAACTTGGAGAGACAGCCCCTTTAACCTCCGGGCTCACACAGGTTGCCAATTTGGCAGAGGATGAAAGGGAAGAGGGAGAACCAATGAGAGAGTAGCTGTTAGGCATTAGGACGGGCACATATCACTCTAACTTCCCAGCAGGAAGAAGAATTAACCAAAGTCTCAGCCCCCCACCGGGAACCAGCATAGGTCCTGAACCGAAATTTTGGACTTGCTGTCAGCTCACAAAAAACGAGTTGAAAAATGTAGCTCAGGGGCACAGCAATTCACAAACTGGCCGAGTAATAAAGGACAACTATAGTCCAAAAATCTGTTGAGGGAAGGCAACGAGGTGGATTTGAAAGCGAGGCAGAATAGCAGGAAACAGATTTCAAGAGGTACGTTGGAATCGCCTTTAAAGCACAGGAAGAGGGGCACAACTTCGACAATGATGCACTTGGCCAAAAAGGGCGTATGCGTTTTCTCCTGAATATATTCAGGAGAAAATGCATACGCCCTTTTTGGCCAAGCAAGCAAGCGGGCAATGCAAATCTTCACTACAAAGAAGTATCACTTCCCACCGGTCCAAAGGGACATCCACAAAATGTGTAAAATCCAGAAAGGCAAGACAGGCCCTGGAGAACAGGGAGTCTTGTTATGCTGATGGGCGGGATGTAAATTGCCAACTGCCTCTCTGGAGGAGTGCATTGTGTTCCCTAAAACAAACAAACAACAGAGCTACAGAGCCAAGGGCACTTCCAGTCTAGAGAATATACCTTGGGAAAACTGAAAATCAATAAGACAGAGCCACCCCAAAATTTAGGGCTGCACTGCTTACAAGGACCTCAACTTGGGTACACCTTAAATATCCCAGGAAATATAAAACTGGTTCAAAAAATTGTGGTACTTACATACGATGGAATATCCCTCAGCCATGAAATCAATGTCATAAGACCAGTAGCAGTAAAATGGGTAGATTCAGGTACGATGATTCTAAGTGAAATAAGTCACAGAGAAAAAGAAACTTATCATAAGATATCACTTATGAAGATTCTGTAAACATGGCTACACTTGAACTGAGTTAGGAAAGAGAACAGTGTCTCACATTTAGAAAACACTCTTATGCCTGCTTAATGGGGAAGGAGAGGTGGGGTGATGCATAAAACCAGTGTTTGATATAAGCACAGGTACCTTTCCAAAAACCAACTATGGAATAGACAAGACCTACACCTTCCTCAACGAAATGGACTCAAAACCCCATATTTCCCGCAGAGGAATATATCTGACTAGTAATAATCTTAAAACCTATGTATTGATATGTCTCCGTAAGGGAATCAAGTGTGTCTAGACTGGCATAAACATGGCAGCGAGAATCAGCTCAAACCCACTATAAAAAGGAATTTCAAAAACAAAACAAAAAAACTGGGAAATTCTTTACAATTCCTTCAGGGTCTCTGATGAAACCTGGAATGACCCTAATTACAATGACAGCTGGATGTGGCATAACGAGGGACACTTGGGACTGAGACGATTGGTGAGATTGGGTGAGCAAATGCAGACCCTTTAAAGCACAAATGCCTGGCAACCATTTCATGGGTCCCAACTCTCCAGGATGAAGGGAATATTACTACAGCTCTAACATGTACGGTAAACCTAGAGAACGGACACACTGTGAATACGAAAGGTTTCTAAAACTCAAAGAATAGTCCCTCTCCTGGTGCTCCGGTTTGACTTTCAATCTGCTTTACTATCAATCTCCCAACTTGGAGAGACAGCCCCTTTAACCTCCGGGCTCACACAGGTTGCCAATTTGGCAGAGGATGAAAGGGAAGAGGGAGAACAAATGAGAGAGTAGCTGTTAGGCATTTGGACGGGCACATATCACTGTAATTTTCCGGCAGGAAGAAGAATTAACCAAAGTCTCAGCCACCCACCGGGAACCAGCATAGGTCCTGAACCAAAATTTTGGACTTGCGGTCAGCTCACAAAAAACGAGTTGAAAAATGGAGCTCAGTGGCACAGCAATTCACAAACTGGCCGAGTAATAAAGGACAACTATCGTCCAAAAATCTGTTGAGGGAAGGTAACGAGGCAGACTTGAAAGCGAGGCAGAATAGCAGGAAACAGATTTCAAGATGTACGTTGGAATCGCCTTTAAAGCACAGGAAGAGGAGCACACCTTGGACAATGATGCACTTGGCCAAAAAGGGCGTATGCGTTTTCTCCTGAATATATTCAGGAGAAAACGCATACGCCCTTTTTGGCCAAGCAAGCAAGCGGGCAATGCAAATCTGCACTACAGAGAAGTATCACTTCCCACCGGTCAAAAGGGACATCCACAAAATGTGTAAAATCCAGAAAGGCAAGACAGGCCCTGGAGAACAGGGAGCCTTGTTATGCTGATGGGCGGGATGTACATTGCCAACTGCCTCTCTGGAGGAGTGCATTGTGTTCCCTAAAACAAGTAAAGAACAGAGCTACAGAGCCAAGGGCACTTCCAGTCTAGGGAATATACCTTGGGAAAACTGAAAATCAATAAGACAGAGCCACCCCAAAATTTAGGGCTGCACTGCTTACAAGGACCTCAACTTGGGTACACCTTAAATATCCAAGGAAATATAAAAATGGTTCAAAAAATTGTGGTACTTACGTACGATGGAATATCCCTCAGCCATGAAATCAATGTCATAAGACCAGTAGCAGAAAAATGGGTGGATTCAGGTACGATGATTCTAAGTGAAATAAGTCACAGAGAAAAAGAAACTTATCATAAGATATCACTTATGAAGATCCTGTAAACATGGCTACACTTGAACTGAGTTAGGAAAGAGGACAGTGTCTCACATTTAGAAAACACTCTTATGCCTGCTTAAGGGGGAAGGAGAGGTGGGGTGATGCATAAAACCAGAGTTTGATATAAGCACAGGTACCGTTACAAAAACCAACTATGGAATAGACAAGACCTACAACTTCCTCAGTGAAAGGGACTCAAAACCCCATATTTCCCGCAGAGGAATATATCTGACTAGTAAGAATCTTAAAACCTATGTATTGATATGTCTCCGTAAGGGAATCAAGTGTGTCTAGACTGGCATAAACATGGCAGCGAGAATCAGCTCAAACCCACTATAAAAAGGAATTTCAAAAACAGAACAAAAGAACTGAGAATTTCTTTACAATTCCTTCAGGGTCTCTGAGGAAACCTGGAATGACCCTATCTACAATGACAGCTGGATGTGGCATAAGGCTGGACACTTGGGACTGAGAGGATTGGTGAGATTGGGTGAGCAAATGCAGACCCTTTAAAGCACAAATGCCTGGCAACCATATCATGGGTCCCAACTCTCCAGGATGAAGGGAATATTACTACAGCTCTAACATGTACGGGAAACCTAGAGAACGGACACACTGTGAATACGAAAGGTTTCTAAAACTCAACGAATAGTCCCTCTCCTGGTGCTCCGGTTTGACTTTCAATCTGCTTTACTATCAATCTCCCAACTTGGAGAGACAGCCCCTTTAACCTCCGGGCTCACACAGGTTGCCAATTTGGCAGAGGATGAAAGGGAAGAGGGAGAACCAATGAGAGAGTAGCTGTTAGGCATTAGGACGGGCACATATCACTCTAACTTCCCAGCAGGAAGAAGAATTAACCAAAGTCTCAGCCCCCCACCGGGAACCAGCATAGGTCCTGAACCGAAATTTTGGACTTGCTGTCAGCTCACAAAAAACGAGTTGAAAAATGTAGCTCAGGGACACAGCAATTCACAAACTGGCCGAGTAATAAAGGACAACTATAGTCCAAAAATCTGTTGAGGGAAGGCAACGAGGCGGATTTGAAAGCGAGGCAGAATAGCAGGAAACAGATTTCAAGATGTACGTTGGAATCGCCTTTAAAGCACAGGAAGAGGGGCACAACTTCGACAATGATGCACTTGGCCAAAAAGGGCGTATGCGTTTTCTCCTGAATATATTCAGGTGAAAACGCATACGCCCTTTTTGGCCAAGCAAGCAAGCGGGCAATGCAAATCTGCACTACAAAGAAGTATCACTTCCCACCGGTCCAAAGGGACATCCACAAAATGTGTAAAATCCAGAAAGGCAAGACAGGCCCTGGAGAACAGGGAGCCTTGTTATGCTGATGGGCGGGATGTAAATTGCCAACTGCCTCTCTGGAGGAGTGCATTGTGTTCCCTAAAACAAACAAACAACAGAGCTACAGAGCCAAGGGCACTTCCAGTCTAGGGAATATACCTTGGGAAAACTGAAAATCAATAAGACAGAGCCACCCCAAAATTAGGGCTGCACTGCTTACAAGGACCTCAACTTGGGTACACCTTAAATATCACAGGAAATATAAAACTGGTTCAAAAAATTGTGGTACTTACGTACGATGGAATATCCCTCAGCCATGAAATCAATGTCATAAGACCAGTAGCAGCAAAATGGGTAGATTCGGGTACGATGATTCTAAGTGAAATAAGTCACAGAGAAAAAGAAACTTATCATAAGATATCACTTATGAAGATCCTGTAAACATGGCTACACTTGAACTGAGTTACGAAAGAGAACAGTGTCTCACATTTAGAAAACACTCTTATGCCTGCTTAAGGGGGAAGGAGAGGTGGGGTGATGCATAAAACCAGAGTTTGATATAAGCACAGGTACCGTTCCAAAAACCAACTATGGAATAGACAAGACCTTCACCTTCCTCAGTGAAAGGGACTCAAAACCCCATATTTCCCGCAGAGGAATATATCTGACTAGTAAGAATCTTAAAACCTATGTATTGATATGTCTCCGTAAGGGAATCAAGTGTGTCTAGACTGGCATAAACATGACAGCGAGAATCAGCTCAAACCCACTATAAAAAGGAATTTTAAAAACAGAACAAAAGAACTGGGAATTTCTTTACAATTCCTTCAGGGTCTCTGATGAAACCTGGAATGACCCTATCTACAATGACAGCTGGATGTGGCATAAGGCTGGTCACTTGGGACTGAGAGGATTGGTGAGATTGGGTGAGCAAATGCAGACCCTTTAAAGCACAAATGCCTGGCAACCATTTCATGGGTCCCAACTCTCCAGGATGAAGGGAATATTACTACAGCTCTAACATGTACGGTAAACCTAGAGAACGGACACACTGTGAATACGAAAGGTTTCTAAAACTCAACGAATAGTCCCTCTCCTGGTGCTCCGGTTTGACTTTCAATCTGCTTTACTGTCAATCTCCCAACTTGGAGAGACAGCCCCTTTAACCTCCGGGCTCACACAGGTTGCCAATTTGGCAGAGGATGAAAGGGAAGAGGGAGAACCAATGAGAGAGTAGCTGTTAGGCATTAGGACGGGCACATATCACTCTAACTTCCCAGCAGGAAGAAGAATTAACCAAAGTCTCAGCCCCCCACCGGGAACCAGCATAGGTCCTGAACCGAAATTTTGGACTTGCTGTCAGCTCACAAAAAACGAGTTGAAAAATGTAGCTCAGGGGCACAGCAATTCACAAACTGGCCGAGTAATAAAGGACAACTATAGTCCAAAAATCTGTTGAGGGAAGGCAACGAGGTGGATTTGAAAGCGAGGCAGAATAGCAGGAAACAGATTTCAAGAGGTACGTTGGAATCGCCTTTAAAGCACAGGAAGAGGGGCACAACTTCGACAATGATGCACTTGGCCAAAAAGGGCGTATGCGTTTTCTCCTGAATATATTCAGGAGAAAACGCATACGCCCTTTTTGGCCAAGCAAGCAAGCGGGCAATGCAAATCTTCACTACAAAGAAGTATCACTTCCCACCGGTCCAAAGGGACATCCACAAAATGTGTAAAATCCAGAAAGGCAAGACAGGCCCTGGAGAACAGGGAGTCTTGTTATGCTGATGGGCGGGATGTAAATTGCCAACTGCCTCTCTGGAGGAGTGCATTGTGTTCCCTAAAACAAACAAACAACAGAGCTACAGAGCCAAGGGCACTTCCAGTCTAGAGAATATACCTTGGGAAAACTGAAAATCAATAAGACAGAGCCACCCCAAAATTTAGGGCTGCACTGCTTACAAGGACCTCAACTTGGGTACACCTTAAATATCCCAGGAAATATAAAACTGGTTCAAAAAATTGTGGTACTTACATACGATGGAATATCCCTCAGCCATGAAATCAATGTCATAAGACCAGTAGCAGTAAAATGGGTAGATTCAGGTACGATGATTCTAAGTGAAATAAGTCACAGAGAAAAAGAAACTTATCATAAGATATCACTTATGAAGATCCTGTAAACATGGCTACACTTGAACTGAGTTAGGAAAGAGAACAGTGTCTCACATTTAGAAAACACTCTTATGCCTGCTTAATGGGGAAGGAGAGGTGGGGTGATGCATAAAACCAGTGTTTGATATAAGCACAGGTACCTTTCCAAAAACCAACTATGGAATAGACAAGACCTACACCTTCCTCAACGAAATGGACTCAAAACCCCATATTTCCCGCAGAGGAATATATCTGACTAGTAATAATCTTAAAACCTATGTATTGATATGGCTCCGTAAGGGAATCAAGTGTGTCTAGACTGGCATAAACATGGCAGCGAGAATCAGCTCAAACCCACTATAAAAAGGAATTTCTAAAACAAAACAAAAAAACTGGGAAATTCTTTACAATTCCTTCAGGGTCTCTGATGAAACCTGGAATGACCCTAATTACAATGACAGCTGGATGTGGCATAACGAGGGACACTTGGGACTGAGACGATTGGTGAGATTGGGTGAGCAAATGCAGACCCTTTAAAGCACAAATGCCTGGCAACCATTTCATGGGTCCCAACTCTCCAGGATGAAGGGAATATTACTACAGCTCTAACATGTACGGTAAACCTAGAGAACGGACACACTGTGAATACGAAAGGTTTCTAAAACTCAAAGAATAGTCCCTCTCCTGGTGCTCCGGTTTGACTTTCAATCTGCTTTACTATCAATCTCCCAACTTGGAGAGACAGCCCCTTTAACCTCCGGGCTCACACAGGTTGCCAATTTGGCAGAGGATGAAAGGGAAGAGGGAGAACCAATGAGAGAGTAGCTGTTAGGCATTAGGACGGGCACATATCACTCTGACTTCCCAGCAGGAAGAAGAATTAACCAAAGTCTCAGCCCCCCACCGGGAACCAGCATAGGTCCTGAACCAAAATTTTGGACTTGCTGTCAGCTCACAAAAAACGAGTTGAAAAATGTAGCTCAGGGGCACAGCAATTCACAAACTGGCCGAGTAATAAAGGACAACTATAGTCCAAAAATCTGTTGAGGGAAGGCAACGAGGTGGATTTGAAAGCGAGGCAGAATAGCAGGAAACAGATTTCAAGAGGTACGTTGGAATCGCCTTTAAAGCACAGGAAGAGGGGCACAACTTCGACAATGATGCACTTGGCCAAAAAGGGCGTATGCGTTTTCTCCTGAATATATTCAGGAGAAAACGCATACGCCCTTTTTGGCCAAGCAAGCAAGCGGGCAATGCAAATCTTCACTACAAAGAAGTATCACTTCCCACCGGTCCAAAGGGACATCCACAAAATGTGTAAAATCCAGAAAGGCAAGACAGGCCCTGGAGAACAGGGAGTCTTGTTATGCTGATGGGCGGGATGTAAATTGCCAACTGCCTCTCTGGAGGAGTGCATTGTGTTCCCTAAAACAAACAAACAACAGAGCTACAGAGCCAAGGGCACTTCCAGTCTAGAGAATATACCTTGGGAAAACTGAAAATCAATAAGACAGAGCCACCCCAAAATTTAGGGCTGCACTGCTTACAAGGACCTCAACTTGGGTACACCTTAAATATCCCAGGAAATATAAAACTGGTTCAAAAAATTGTGGTACTTACATACGATGGAATATCCCTCAGCCATGAAATCAATGTCATAAGACCAGTAGCAGTAAAATGGGTAGATTCAGGTACGATGATTCTAAGTGAAATAAGTCACAGAGAAAAAGAAACTTATCATAAGATATCACTTATGAAGATTCTGTAAACATGGCTACACTTGAACTGAGTTAGGAAAGAGAACAGTGTCTCACATTTAGAAAACACTCTTATGCCTGCTTAATGGGGAAGGAGAGGTGGGGTGATGCATAAAACCAGTGTTTGATATAAGCACAGGTACCTTTCCAAAAACCAACTATGGAATAGACAAGACCTACACCTTACTCAACGAAATGGACTCAAAACCCCATATTTCCCGCAGAGGAATATATCTGACTAGTAATAATCTTAAAACCTATGTATTGATATGTCTCCGTAAGGGAATCAAGTGTGTCTAGACTGGCATAAACATGGCAGCGAGAATCAGCTCAAACCCACTATAAAAAGGAATTTCAAAAACAAAACAAAAAAACTGGGAAATTCTTTACAATTCCTTCAGGGTCTCTGATGAAACCTGGAATGACCCTAATTACAATGACAGCTGGATGTGGCATAACGAGGGACACTTGGGACTGAGACGATTGGTGAGATTGGGTGAGCAAATGCAGACCCTTTAAAGCACAAATGCCTGGCAACCATTTCATGGGTCCCAACTCTCCAGGATGAAGGGAATATTACTACAGCTCTAACATGTACGGTAAACCTAGAGAACGGACACACTGTGAATACGAAAGGTTTCTAAAACTCAAAGAATAGTCCCTCTCCTGGTGCTCCGGTTTGACTTTCAATCTGCTTTACTATCAATCTCCCAACTTGGAGAGACAGCCCCTTTAACCTCCGGGCTCACACAGGTTGCCAATTTGGCAGAGGATGAAAGGGAAGAGGGAGAACAAATGAGAGAGTAGCTGTTAGGCATTTGGACGGGCACATATCACTGTAATTTTCCGGCAGGAAGAAGAATTAACCAAAGTCTCAGCCACCCACCGGGAACCAGCATAAGTCCTGAACCAAAATTTTGGACTTGCGGTCAGCTCACAAAAAACGAGTTGAAAAATGGAGCTCAGTGGCACAGCAATTCACAAACTGGCCGAGTAATAAAGGACAACTATCGTCCAAAAATCTGTTGAGGGAAGGTAACGAGGCAGACTTGAAAGCGAGGCAGAATAGCAGGAAACAGATTTCAAGATGTACGTTGGAATCGCCTTTAAAGCACAGGAAGAGGAGCACACCTTGGACAATGATGCACTTGGCCAAAAAGGGCGTATGCGTTTTCTCCTGAATATATTCAGGAGAAAACGCATACGCCCTTTTTGGCCAAGCAAGCAAGCGGGCAATGCAAATCTGCACTACAGAGAAGTATCACTTCCCACCGGTCAAAAGGGACATCCACAAAATGTGTAAAATCCAGAAAGGCAAGACAGGCCCTGGAGAACAGGGAGCCTTGTTATGCTGATGGGCGGGATGTACATTGCCAACTGCCTCTCTGGAGGAGTGCATTGTGTTCCCTAAAACAAGTAAGGAACAGAGCTACAGAGCCAAGGGCACTTCCAGTCTAGGGAATATACCTTGGGAAAACTGAAAATCAATAAGACAGAGCCACCCCAAAATTTAGGGCTGCACTGCTTACAAGGACCTCAACTTGGGTACACCTTAAATATCCAAGGAAATATAAAAATGGTTCAAAAAATTGTGGTACTTACGTACGATGGAATATCCCTCAGCCATGAAATCAATGTCATAAGACCAGTAGCAGAAAAATGGGTGGATTCAGGTACGATGATTCTAAGTGAAATAAGTCACAGAGAAAAAGAAACTTATCATAAGATATCACTTATGAAGATCCTGTAAACATGGCTACACTTGAACTGAGTTAGGAAAGAGGACAGTGTCTCACATTTAGAAAACACTCTTATGCCTGCTTAAGGGGGAAGGAGAGGTGGGGTGATGCATAAAACCAGAGTTTGATATAAGCACAGGTACCGTTCCAAAAACCAACTATGGAATAGACAAGACCTACAACTTCCTCAGTGAAAGGGACTCAAAACCCCATATTTCCCGCAGAGGAATATATCTGACTAGTAAGAATCTTAAAACCTATGTATTGATATGTCTCCGTAAGGGAATCAAGTGTGTCTAGACTGGCATAAACATGGCAGCGAGAATCAGCTCAAACCCACTATAAAAAGGAATTTCAAAAACAGAACAAAAGAACTGAGAATTTCTTTACAATTCCTTCAGGGTCTCTGATGAAACCTGGAATGACCCTATCTACAATGACAGCTGGATGTGGCATAAGGCTGGACACTTGGGACTGAGAGGATTGGTGAGATTGGGTGAGCAAATGCAGACCCTTTAAAGCACAAATGCCTGGCAACCATATCATGGGTCCCAACTCTCCAGGATGAAGGGAATATTACTACAGCTCTAACATGTACGGGAAACCTAGAGAACGGACACACTGTGAATACGAAAGGTTTCTAAAACTCAACGAATAGTCCCTCTCCTGGTGCTCCGGTTTGACTTTCAATCTGCTTTACTATCAATCTCCCAACTTGGAGAGACAGCCCCTTTAACCTCCGGGCTCACACAGGTTGCCAATTTGGCAGAGGATGAAAGGGAAGAGGGAGAACCAATGAGAGAGTAGCTGTTAGGCATTAGGACGGGCACATATCACTCTAACTTCCCAGCAGGAAGAAGAATTAACCAAAGTCTCAGCCCCCCACCGGGAACCAGCATAGGTCCTGAACCGAAATTTTGGACTTGCTGTCAGCTCACAAAAAACGAGTTGAAAAATGTAGCTCAGGGACACAGCAATTCACAAACTGGCCGAGTAATAAAGGACAACTATAGTCCAAAAATCTGTTGAGGGAAGGCAACGAGGCGGATTTGAAAGCGAGGCAGAATAGCAGGAAACAGATATCAAGAGGTACGTTGGAATCGCCTTTAAAGCACAGGAAGAGGGGCACAACTTCGACAATGATGCACTTGGCCAAAAAGGGCGTATGCGTTTTCTCCTGAATATATTCAGGTGAAAACGCATACGCCCTTTTTGGCCAAGCAAGCAAGCGGGCAATGCAAATCTGCACTACAAAGAAGTATCACTTCCCACCGGTCCAAAGGGACATCCACAAAATGTGTAAAATCCAGAAAGGCAAGACAGGCCCTGGAGAACAGGGAGCCTTGTTATGCTGATGGGCGGGATGTAAATTGCCAACTGCCTATCTGGAGGAGTGCATTGTGTTCCCTAAAACAAACAAACAACAGAGCTACAGAGCCAAGGGCACTTCCAGTCTAGGGAATATACCTTGGGAAAACTGAAAATCAATAAGACAGAGCCACCCCAAAATTAGGGCTGCACTGCTTACAAGGACCTCAACTTGGGTACACCTTAAATATCACAGGAAATATAAAACTGGTTCAAAAAATTGTGGTACTTACGTACGATGGAATATCCCTCAGCCATGAAATCAATGTCATAAGACCAGTAGCAGCAAAATGGGTAGATTCGGGTACGATGATTCTAAGTGAAATAAGTCACAGAGAAAAAGAAACTTATCATAAGATATCACTTATGAAGATCCTGTAAACATGGCTACACTTGAACTGAGTTACGAAAGAGAACAGTGTCTCACATTTAGAAAACACTCTTATGCCTGCTTAAGGGGGAAGGAGAGGTGGGGTGATGCATAAAACCAGAGTTTGATATAAGCACAGGTACCGTTCCAAAAACCAACTATGGAATAGACAAGACCTTCACCTTCCTCAGTGAAAGGGACTCAAAACCCCATATTTCCCGCAGAGGAATATATCTGACTAGTAAGAATCTTAAAACCTATGTATTGATATGTCTCCGTAAGGGAATCAAGTGTGTCTAGACTGGCATAAACATGACAGCGAGAATCAGCTCAAACCCACTATAAAAAGGAATTTTAAAAACAGAACAAAAGAACTGGGAATTTCTTTACAATTCCTTCAGGGTCTCTGATGAAACCTGGAATGACCCTATCTACAATGACAGCTGGATGTGGCATAAGGCTGGTCACTTGGGACTGAGAGGATTGGTGAGATTGGGTGAGCAAATGCAGACCCTTTAAAGCACAAATGCCTGGCAACCATTTCATGGGTCCCAACTCTCCAGGATGAAGGGAATATTACTACAGCTCTAACATGTACGGTAAACCTAGAGAACGGACACACTGTGAATACGAAAGGTTTCTAAAACTCAACGAATAGTCCCTCTCCTGGTGCTCCGGTTTGACTTTCAATCTGCTTTACTGTCAATCTCCCAACTTGGAGAGACAGCCCCTTTAACCTCCGGGCTCACACAGGTTGCCAATTTGGCAGAGGATGAAAGGGAAGAGGGAGAACCAATGAGAGAGTAGCTGTTAGGCATTTGGACGGGCACATATCACTGTAATTTTCCGGCAGGAAGAAGAATTAACCAAAGTCTCAGCCCCCCACCGGGAACCAGCATAGGTCCTGAACCAAAATTTTGGACTTGCGGTCAGCTCACAAAAAACGAGTTGAAAAATGTAGCTCAGGGGCACAGCAATTCACAAACTGGCCGAGTAATAAAGGACAACTATCGTCCAAAAATCTGTTGAGGGAAGGTAACGAGGCAGACTTGAAAGCGAGGCAGAATAGCAGGAAACAGATTTCAATATGTACGTTGGAATCGCCTTTAAAGCACAGGAAGTGGAGCACACCTTGGACAATGATGCACATGGCCAAAAAGGGCCTATGCGTTTTCTCCTGAATATATTCAGGAGAAAACGCATACGCCCTTTTTGGCCAAGCAAGCAAGCAGGCAATGCAAATCTGCACTACAGAGAAGTATCACTTCCCACCGGTCAAAAGGGACATCCACAAAATGTGTAAAAACCAGAAAGGCAAGACAGGCCCTGGAGAACAGGGAGCCTTGTTATGCTGATGGGCGGTAAGTAAATTGCCAACTGCCTCTCGGGAGGGGTGCATTGTGTTCCCTAAAACAAGTAAAGAACAGAGCTACAGAGCCAAGGGCACTTCCAGTCTAGGGAATATACCTTGGGAAAACTGAAAATCAATAAGACAGAGCCACCCCAAAATTTAGGGCTGCACTGCTTACAAGGACCTCAACTTGGGTACACCTTAAATATCCCAGGAAATATCAAAATGGTTCAAAAAATTGTGGTACTTACGTACGACGGAATATCCCTCAGCCATGAAATCAATGTCATAAGACCAGTAGCAGCAAAATGGGTGGATTCAGGTACGATGATTCTAAGTGAAATAAGTCACAGAGAAAAAGAAACTTATCATAAGATATCACTTATGAAGATCCTGTAAACATGGCTACACTTGAACTGAGTTAGGAAAGAGAACAGTGTCTCACATTTAGAAAACACTCTTATGCCTGCTTAAGGGGGAAGGAGAGGTGGGGTGATGCATAAAACCAGAGTTTGATATAAGCACAGGTACCTTTCCAAAAACCAACTATGGAATAGACAAGACCTACACCTTCCTCAACGAAACGGACTGAAAACCCCATATTTCCTGCAGAGGAATATATCTGACTAGTAAGAATCTTAAAACCTATGTATTGATATGTCTCCGTAAGGGAATCAAGTGTGTCTAGACTGGCATAAACATGGCAGCGAGAATCAGCTCAAACCCACTATAAAAAGGAATTTTAAAAACAGAACAAAAGAACTGGGAATTTCTTTACAATTCCTTCAGGGTCTCTGATGAAACCTGGAATGACCCTATCTACAATGACAGCTGGATGTGGCATAAGGCTGGTCACTTGGGACTGAGAGGATTGGTGAGATTGGGTGAGCAAATGCAGACCCTTTAAAGCACAAATGCCTGGCAACCATTTCATGGGTCCCAACTCTCCAGGATGAAGGGAATATTACTACAGCTCTAACATGTACGGTAAACCTAGAGAACGGACACACTGTGAATACGAAAGGTTTCTAAAACTCAACGAATAGTCCCTCTCCTGGTGCTCCGGTTTGACTTTCAATCTGCTTTACTGTCAATCTCCCAACTTGGAGAGACAGCCCCTTTAACCTCCGGGCTCACACAGGTTGCCAATTTGGCAGAGGATGAAAGGGAAGAGGGAGAACCAATGAGAGAGTAGCTGTTAGGCATTTGGACGGGCACATATCACTGTAATTTTCCGGCAGGAAGAAGAATTAACCAAAGTCTCAGCCCCGCACCGGGAACCAGCATAGGTCCTGAACCAAAATTTCGGACTTGCGGTCAGCTCACAAAAAACGAGTTGAAAAATGTAGCTCAGGGGCACAGCAATTCACAAACTGGCCGAGTAATAAAGGACAACTATCGTCCAAAAATCTGTTGAGGGAAGGTAACGAGGCAGACTTGAAAGCGAGGCAGAATAGCAGGAAACAGATTTCAATATGTACGTTGGAATCGCCTTTAAAGCACAGGAAGAGGAGCACACCTTGGACAATGATGCACATGGCCAAAAAGGGCCTATGCATTTTCTCCTGAATATATTCAGGAGAAAACGCATACGCCCTTTTTGGCCAAGCAAGCAAGCAGGCAATGCAAATCTGCACTACAGAGAAGTATCACTTCCCACCGGTCAAAAGGGACATCCACAAAATGTGTAAAAACCAGAAAGGCAAGACAGGCCCTGGAGAACAGGGAGCCTTGTTATGCTGATGGGCGGGAAGTAAATTGCCAACTGCCTCTCGGGAGGGGTGCATTGTGTTCCCTAAAACAAGTAAAGAACAGAGCTACAGAGCCAAGGGCACTTCCAGTCTAGGGAATATACCTTGGGAAAACTGAAAATCAATAAGACAGAGCCACCCCAAAATTTAGGGCTGCACTGCTTACAAGGACCTCAACTTGGGTACACCTTAAATATCCCAGGAAATATCAAAATGGTTCAAAAAATTGTGGTACTTACGTACGACGGAATATCCCTCAGCCATGAAATCAATGTCATAAGACCAGTAGCAGCACAATGGGTGGATTCAGGTACGATGATTCTAAGTGAAATAAGTCACAGAGAAAAAGAAACTTATCATAAGATATCACTTATGAAGATCCTGTAAACATGGCTACACTTGAACTGAGTTAGGAAAGAGAACAGTGTCTCACATTTAGAAAACACTCTTATGCCTGCTTAAGGGGGAAGGAGAGGTGGGGTGATGCATAAAACCAGAGTTTGATATAAGCACAGGTACCTTTCCAAAAACCAACTATGGAATAGACAAGACCTACACCTTCCTCAACGAAACGGACTGAAAACCCCATATTTCCTGCAGAGGAATATATCTGACTAGTAAGAATCTTAAAACCTATGTATTGATATGTCTCCGTAAGGGAATCAAGTGTGTCTAGACTGGCATAAACATGGCAGCGAGAATCAGCTCAAACCCACTATAAAAAGGAATTTCAAAAACAGAACAAAAGAACTGGGAAATTCTTTACAATTCCTTCAGGGTCTCTGATGAAACCTGGAATGACCCTATCTACAATGACAGCTGGATGTGGCATAAGGCTGGACGCTTGGGAATGAGAGGATTCGTGAGATTGGGTGAGCAAATGCAGACCCTTTAAAGCACAAATGCCTGGCAACCATTTCATGGGTCCCAACTCTCCAGGATGAAGGGAATATTACTACAGCTCTAACATGTACGGTAAACCTAGAGAACGGACACACTGTGAATACGAAAGGTTTCTAAAACTCAACGAATAGTCCCTCTCCTGGTGCTCCGGTTTGACTTTCCATCTGCTTTACTATCAATCTCCCAACTTGGAGAGACAGCCCCTTTAACCTCCGGGCTCACACAGGTTGCCAATTTGGCAGAGGATGAAAGGGAAGAGGGAGAACCAATGAGAGAGTAGCTGTTAGGCATTAGGACGGGCACATATCACTCTAACTTCCCAGCAGGAAGAAGAATTAACCAAAGTCTCAGCCCCCCACCGGGAACCAGCATAGGTCCTGAACCGAAATTTTGGACTTGCTGTCAGCTCACAAAAAACGAGTTGAAAAGTGGAGCTCAAGGGCACAGCAATTCACAAACTGGCAGAGTAATAAAGGACAACTATAGTCCAAAAATCTGTTAAGGGAAGGCAACGAGGCGGACTTGAAAGCGAGGCAGAATAGCAGGAAACAGATTTCAAGAGGTACGTTGGAATCCCCTTTAAAGCACAGGAAGTGGGGCACAACTTCGACAATGATGCACTTGGCCAAAAAGTGCGTATGCGTTTTCTCCTAAATATATTCAGGAGAAAACGCATAAGCCCTTTTTGGCCAAGCAAGCAAGCAGGCAATGCAAATCTGCACTACAAAGAAGTATCACTTCCCACGGGTCAAAAGGGACATCCGCAAAATGTGTAAGAACCAGAAAGGCAAGACAGGCCCTGGGGAACAGGGAGCCTTGTTATGCTGATAGGTGGGATGTAAATTGTCAACTGCCTCTCTGGAGGAGTGCATTGTGTTCCCTAAAACAAATAAACAACAGAGCTACAGAGCCAAGGGGACTTCCAGTCTAGGGAATATACCTTGGGAAAACTGAAAATCAATAAGACAGAGCCACCCCAAAATTTAGGGCAGAACTGCTTTCAAGGACCTCAACTTGGGTACACCTTAAATATCCCAGGAAATATAAAAATGGTTCAAAAAATTGTGGTATTTATGCACGATGGAATATCCCTCAGCAATGAAATCAATGTCATAAGACCAGTAGCAGCAAAATGGTTGGATTCAGGTCCGATGATTATAAGTGAAATAAGGCACAGAGAAAAAGAAACTTATCATAAGATATCACTTATGAAGATCCTTTAAACATGGCTACACTTGAACTGAGTTAGGAAAGAGAACAGTGTCTCACATTTAGAAAACACTCCTATGCCTGCCTAAGGGGGAAGGAGAGGTGGGGTGATGCATAAAACCAGAGTTTGATATAAGCACAGGTACCGTTCCAAAAACCAACTATGGAATAGACATGACTTACACCTTCCTCAGTGAAAGGGATTCAAAACCCCATATTTCCCACAGAGGAATATATCTGACTAGTAAGAATCTTAAAACCTATGGATTGATATGTCTCCGTAAGGGAATCAAGTGTGTCTAGCTTGGCATCAACATGGCAGCGAGAATCAGCTCAAACCCACTATAAAAAGGAATTTCAAAAACAAAACAAAAAAACTGGGAAATTCTTGACAATTCCTTCAGGTCTCTGATGAAACCTGGAATGACCCTATCTTCAAAGACAGCTGGATGAGACATAAGGCTGGACACTTGGGACTGAGAGGACTGGTGAGATTGGGCGAGAAAATGCAGACCTTTTAAAGTAGTAATGCATGCCCCCATTCCATGTGTCCCAAATCTCCAGGTAGAAGGGAATATCACTACAATTATAACATGTATGGGAAACCTAGAAAATGGACACCCTGTGATGGCGAAAGGTTTCTAAAACTCTCCTAATTTTTCCTCTCCTTGTGCTCCACTTTGGCATTCCAACTGCTTTACTATCAATCTCCCAACTTAGGAGAGTCAGCCCCTATAACCTCCTGGTTCGCACAGTTTGCTAATTGTGCAGAGGATGAAAGGGAAGAGGGAGAACCAATCAGAGAGTAGATGTAGGCATTTGGACGGGCACATGTCACTCTAAGTTCCCGGCAGGAAGAAGAATTAACCAAAGCCTCAGCCACCCACAGGGAACCAATATAGCCACCCCTGGAACCAGTATAGGTCCTGAAGCAAAATTGTGGATTTGCTGCCAGCTCACAAAGATGGGATTTGAAAATTGGAGCTCAGGGGCACAGCAATTCACAAACCTGCAGACTTATAAAGGACTACTCTCTTCCAAAAATCTGTTGAGGGAAGGAAATGAAGCGGCCTTGAAAATGAGGCAGAATTGCACAAAACATATTTCAAGAGGTAAATTGGAATCGCCTTTAAAGCACAGGAAAAGCATCCCAACTTGGACAGAGATGCACTTGGCCAAAAAGGACGTATGCCTTTTCTCCTGAATATATTCAGAAGAAAACGCATACGCCCTTTTTGGCCAATCAAGCAAGCGCGCAATACAAATCCACACTACAAAGAATTGTCACTTACCACCGGTCAAAAGGGACATCCGAATATCTGTAAAAACCAGAAAGGCAAGAGAGAGATGGCAAGGGCATGAAGCAATGTGATCCCAATGGTCATGGAGGATTGTGATGACAAGCGCATGGAGAATTGTGATGACAAGATTATGTACCATTTTGTTGACAAAGGCAAGGAGCATTATGATGACAAGGTTCATGGAGCACTGTGATGACAAGCATCACGGAGCATAGTGATTACAGGGGTCATGGAGCATTGGGATGACAAGCGCATGGATCATTGTGATGACAATGGTCATGGAGCATTTTAATGACAAGAGTCCCGGATCATTTTGTTGTCAGGGTTCATGGAGCGTTGTGATGACAGTGGTCATGGAGCATTGTGATGACAGGGGTCATGGCGCATTGTGATGAGAAGGTCATGGAGCATTGGGCTGAAAATGTCCATGGAGTACTGTGATGACAGGGGTCATGGAGCATTGTGATGACAAGGTACTGGAGCACTGTGATGAGAAGACCATGGAGCCTTGTGATGACAAGTCTCATGGAGCATTCTGATGAAAAGTGCCATGGAGCATTGTGATTACAGGGGTCTAGGAGCATTGTGATGACAAGGGCATGGAGCATTGTGATTACAGAGGTCTTGGAGCACTGTGATGAAAACGGCATGGATCATTGTGATGAAAACGGCATGGAGCCTTGTCATGACAGGGTTCAAGGAGCAAACTGACAACAAGTGTCAGGGAGCATTGTGATGACAAGGGTATTGAGTATTGTGATGACAAAGGTCATGGAGCATTGTGATGAGAAGACCATGGATAATTGTGATGACGAGCGTCATGGGGCATTGTGATGATAAGTGTTATGGAACATATTGATCACAAGGATTTGGAGCATTGTGATGACAGAGGTCATGGAGCATTTTGGTTTCATTGTGATGACAATAGCCTGAAGCATTATGATGATGGGCATGGTGCATTGTGATGACAGGGTTCATGGAGCATTGAGATGAAAAGGGGCATGGAGCCTTGCGATTACAGGAGTCTTGGAGCATTGTGATGACAAAGGCATGGAACATCGTGAATGAGAAGGCCATGGAGCATTCTGTTGACATGCGTCATGCAGCTTTGTGATGACAAGGGCATGGAGCATTGTGATTACAGGGGTCTTGGAGCATTGTGATGACAAGGGTCATGGAGCCTTGTGATGACAAGGCTGTGGAACATTGTGATGGCAGGGGTCATGGAGCATTGTTATGACAGGGGTAATGGAGCATTGTGATGACAAGGGCATGGAGCATTGGTCTGAAAATTTTCATGGATTATTGTGATGAGAGTGGGCAAGGAGCATTGTGATGACAAGGGCATGGAACTCTGTGATACATGGGTCATGGAGGATTGTAATGAGAAGCGCATGGAGCATTGTGATAAGAATGGCATCGAGCATTGTGATGAAAAGCATCATGGAGCCTGTGATGACAAGGGCATGGAACAATGTGATGAGAGGGTTCATGGAGCATTGTGATGACAATGGCATGCAGCATTGTGATGACAAGGGTCATTGAGCTTTGTGATGACAAATGTCATGGAGCATTTTGATGACAAGGGTGTGGTGCATTCTGTTGTGAAGGGCAGGGAGCATTGTGATGACAGGGGTTATGGAACATTGTGATGTCAGGGGAATGGAGCATTGTGATGATAAAGGCATGTAGCATTGTTGTGACAAGGGTCATGGAATATTGTGATGACAGGGGTGAGGGAGTATTGTGTTGACTAGTGATGGAACATTGTGATATCAGTGGTGAGAGAGCATTTTGATGAGAAGTGCATGGAGCAGTGTGATGCCAAGGTTTATGGAGCATTGTGATGACAAAGATGTGGAGCATTGTGATGACAAGCGCATGGCACATTGTGATGCCATGGGTCATGGAGTATTGTGCTAACAAAGGCATTGAGCATTGGGAGGACAAGGGTCACCGAGCATTGTGATGAAATGTTCATGGAGCGCTGTGGTGACAAAGGTCACAGAGCCTTGTGATGACGAGGGCATGGACCATTGTGATGACAAAGGTCATGAAGCATTGTGATGACTGGAGTCACGGAGCATTGTGATGACAGGGGTCATAGAGCATTGTGATGAAAGGGCATGGAGCATTGGTTTGACAAGTTTCAGGGATTATTGTGATGACAGTGGGCAAGGCGCGTTGTGATGACAAGGGCATGGAGCATTGTGATGAGAAGGTCATGGAGTATTGTGAAGAAGGGTGTCAGGGAGCATTGTGATGACATATGTCATGGGCCATTGCGATGACAATGGAATGGAGCATTGTGATGCCAAGTGTCATGGAGGATTGTGATGACAAAGGTAATGGAGCATTTTGATGACAAGCGCTTGGGGCATTGTGATGACAAGGGTCATGGAGCATTGTGATAACAAGGGCCATTGAGAATTTTGATGACATGTTCATGAAGGGTTGTGATGACAATCACATGGAGCTTGCTGTGACAGGGATCATGGAGCATTGCGATGACAAGTGCATAGAGAATTGTGATGACAAAGCATGTAACACTGTGATGAAAAGCATCATGGAGCACAGTGATGCCAAGAACGTGGAGAATTGTGATGACAGGGGACATGGAGCATTGTGATGACCAGGGCATGGAGTATTGTGATGGCAAGACCGTGGAGCATTGTGATGAGAAGACCATGGATAATTGTGATGATGAGCGTCATGGAGCACTGTAATGACAAGGTGTATGGAGCATTGTGATAACAGGGGTCATGGAGCATTGTGATGACAAGGTTCATGGAGCATTCTGATGACAAGCTTGTGGAGTATTTTGATGACAATGACATGGAGCATTTTGATGAAAATGGCATGGGGCATTGTGATGAAAAAGACATGGAGCGTTTTCATGACAGTTTTCAGGGAGCATTCTGACGACAAGTGTCAGGGAGCATTGTGATGACAAAGGTCATGGAGAATTGTGACGACAAGGGCATGGAGTATTGTGATGACAAGCACATGGAGCTTGCTATGACGGGGACATGGAGCATTGCGATGACAAGTGCATAGAGAATTGTGATGACAAAGCATGTAACACTGTGATGAGAAGTGTCATGGAGCATAGTGATGCCAAGATCGTGGAGAATTGTGATGACAGGGGACATGGAGCATTGTGATGACCAGGGCATGGAGCATTGTGATGGCAAGATCGTGGAGCATTGTGATGAGAAGACCATGGAAAATTGTGATGACGAGGGTCATGGAGCACTGTAATGACAAGGGGTATAGAGCACTGTGATGACAGTGGTTATGGAGCATTGTGATGACCGGGGACATGGAGCATTGTGATGCCCAAGGCATGGAGCACTGTGATGGCAAGACCGTGGAGCATTGTGATGAGAAGACCATGGATAATTGTGATGAGGAGCGTCATGGAGCACTGTAATGACAAGTGGTATGGAGCCTTGTGATGACAGGGGTCATGGAGCATTGTTATGACAGTGGTCATGGAGCATTGTGATGACAAGTGTCATGGAGCATTTTGATGACAAGGGCGTGCAGCATTGTGATGAGAAGACCATGGACAATTGTGATTACGAGTGTCATGGAGCACTGTAATGACAAGCAGTATGGAGCATTGTGATGACAGGGGTCATGGAGCATTGTGATGACTGGGGACATGGAGCATTGTGATGACCAGAGCATGGAGCATTGTGATGGCAAGACCGTGGAGCACTGTGATGAGAAGACCGTGGATAATTGTGATGACGAACATCATGGAGCACTGTAATGACAAGGGGCATGGAGCATTGTGATGACAGGTGTCATGGAGCATTATGATGACAGGGGTCATGGACCATTGAGATGACAAGGGTCACGGAGCATTCTGATGACAAGCTTGTGGAGTATTGTGATGACAATCGAATGAAGCATTGTGATGAAAAGGGCATGGATCATTGTGATGAAAAAGGCATGGAGACTTGTCATGACAGGGTTCAATGAGCATACTGATGACAAGTGTCAGGGAGCATTGTGATGACAAGTGTATTGAGAATTGTGATGACAAAGGTCATGGAGCATTGTGATGAGAAGTCCATGGATAATTGTGATGACCAACGTCATGGGGCGTTGTGATGACAAGTGTTATGGAACATTGTGATCACAAGGGTTTGGAGCATTGTGATGAGAGAGGTCATGGAGAATTTTGATTTCATTGTGATGACAATAGCATGAAGCATTATGATGATGGGCATGGTGCATTGTGATGACAGGGTTCATGGAGCATTGAGATGCAAAGAGGCATGGATCATTGTAATAACAAGGGTCTTGGAGCATTGTGATGACAAGGGCATGGAGTATTGTGATGAGAAGGCCATGGAGCATTCTGATGACATGCGTCAGGGAGCTTTGTGATGACATGGGCATGGAGCATTGTGATTACAGGGGTCTTGGAGCATTGTGATGACAAGGGCCATGGAGTCTTGTGAAGACAAGGCCGTAGAACATTGTGATGGCAGGGGTCATGGAGCATTGTTATTACAGTTGTAATGGAGCATTGTGATGACAAGGGCATGGAGCATTGGTCTGAAAAGTTTCATGGATTATTGTGATGAGAGTGAGCATGGAGCATTGTGATGACAAGGGCACGGAACACAGTGATACATGTGTCATGGAGGATTGCAATGACAAGGGCATGGAGCATTGTGATGGCAAGCGTCATGGAGCTTTGTGATGACAGCGGCATGGAGCAATGTGATGAGAGGTTTCATGGAGCTTTGTGATGACAATGGCATGGAGCATTGTGATTCCAAGGGTCATGCAGCTTTGTGATGACATAGGCCATGGAGCATTTTGATGACAAGGGTGTGGTGCATTGTGATGAGAAGGGCAGGGAGCATTGTGATTTCAGGGTCATGGAGCAATTGGATGAAAAGGGTCATGGAACATTTTGATGACAGTGTTTATGGAACATTGTGATGTCAGGGGTCATGGAGCATTGTGATGATAAGAGCATGTAGCATTGTTGTGACAAGGGTCATGGAACATTGGGATGACAGGGTGGAGGGAGTATTGTGTTGACTAGTGATGGAACATTGTGATATCAGTGGTGAGAGAGCATTTTGATGAGAGGTGCATGGAGCATTGTGATGACAAGGCTGTGGAGCATTGTGATGAGAAACGCAGGGCACATTGTGATGACATGGGTCATGGAACATTGTGCTGACAAAGGCATGGAACATTGTGATGACAAGGTTTATGGAGCATTGTGATGACAACGATGTGGAGCATTGTGATGACAAGCGCATGCACATTTGATGCCATGTGTCATGGAGTAATGTGCTGACAAAGGCATGGAGCATTGTGATGACAAGGGTCACCGAGCATTGTGATGAAATGTTCATGGAGCGTTGTGGTCACAAAGGTCACAGAGCCTTGTGATGACGAGGGCATGGACCATTGTGATGACAAAGGTCATGAAGCATTGTGATAACTGGAGTCACGGAGCATTGTGATGACAGGGGTCATAGAGCATTGTGATGAAAGGGCATGGAGCATTGTGATGACAGGATCATGGATCATTTTTCTGACAAGTTTCATGGATTATTGTGATGACAGTGGGCATGGCGCATTGTGATGACAAGGGCATGGAGCATTGTGATGAGAAGGTCATGGAGTATTGTGAAGAAGGGTGTCAGGGAGCATTGTGATGACATATGTCATGGTCTATTGCAATGACAATGGAATGTAGCATTGTGATGCCAAGTGTCATGGAGGATTGTGATGACAAAGGTAATGGAGCATTTTGATGACAAGGGCTTGGAGCATTGTGATGACAAGGGTCGTGGCGCATTGTGATAACAAGGGCCATTGAGAATTTTGATGACATGTTCATGAAGCATTGTGATGACAATCACATGGAGCTTGCTATGACAGGGGTCATGGAGCATTACGATGACAAGTGCATAGAGAATTGTGATGACAAAACATGTAACACTGTGATGAGAAGTATCATGGAGCATAGTGATGCCAAGAACGTGGAGAATTGTGATGACAGGGGACATGGAGCATTGTGATGACCAGGGCATAGAGCACTGTGATGGCAAGACCGTGGAGCATTGTGATGAGAAGACCATGGATAATTGTGATGACGAGCGTCATGGAGCACTGTAATAAAAAGGGGTATGGAGCATTGTGATGACAGGGGTCATGGAGCATTGTGATGACTGAGGACATGGAGCATCGTGATGGCCAAGGCATGGAGCATTGTGATGGCAAGACCGTGGAGGATTGTGATGAGAAGACCATGGATAATTGTGATGGCGAGCGTCATGGAACAGTGTAATGACAAGGGGTATGGAGCATTTTGATGACAGGGGTCATGGAGCATTCTGAAGACAATGATCAGGGAGCATTCTGATGACAAGCTTGTGGAGTATTGTGATGACAATGACATGGAGCGTTGTGATGAAAAGGGCATGGAGCATTCTGATGAAAAAGGCATGGAGCCTTTTCATGACAGTGTTCAAGGAGTATTCTGATGACAAGTGTCAGGGAGCATTGTGATGACAAGTGTATTGAGAATTGTGATGACAAAGGTCATGGAGCATTGTGACGACAAGTGCATGGAGTATTGTCATGACAGTCATCATGGAGTGTTGTGATGACAAGTGTTATGGAACATTGTGATCACAAGGGGTTGGAGCATTGTGATGACAGAGGTCATGGACCATTTTGATTTCAAGGAGCATGGAGCATTGTGATGACAAGGGCATGGAGCAATGTGATCCCAAGGTTCATGGAGGATTGTGATGAAAATGGTAATGGAGTATTGTGATGACAAGCTCATGGAGCATTGTGATGACAAGGTCATGTAGGATTTTGATGACACAGGCATGGAGAATTGTGATGATAAGGGTCATGGAGCACTGTGATGATAAGCGTCACGGAGCATTGTGATTACAGGGGTCATGGAGCATTGGGATGACAAGGGCATGGATCATTGTGATGACAAGTGTCATGGAGCATTGGGCTGAAAATGTTCATGGGGCATTGTGATGACAAGGGAATGGAGCATTGTGATGACAAGAGTCCCGGATCATTGTGTTGTCAGGGGTCATGGAGTGTTGTGATGACAGTGGTCATGGAGGATTGTGATGATATGGGTCATGGAGCATTGTGATGAGAAGGTCATGAAGCATTGGGCTGAAAATATTCATGGAGTATTGTGATGACAGGGGTCATGGAGCATTGTAATGAGAAGGGAATTGAGCACTGTGATGACAAGGTCCTGGAGCATTGTGATGGGAAGTCCATGGAGCCTTGTGATGACAATTCTCATGGAACATTCTGATGAAAAGGGGCATGGAGCATTGTGATTACAGGGGTCTTGGAGCATTGTGATGACAAGGGCATGGAGCATTGTGATGAGAAGGCCATGGAGCATTCTGATGACATGCATCATGGAGCTTTGTGCTGACAAGGGCATGGAGTATTGTGATGAAAATGGCATGGATCATTGTTATGAAAAAGGCATGGAGCCTTGTCATGACAGGGTTCTAGGAGCATACTGACGACAAGTGTCACGGAGCATTGTGATGACAAGTGTATTGAGCATTGTGATGACAAAGTTCATGGAGCATTGTGATGAGAAGACCATGGATAATTTTGATGATGAGCGTCATGGGGTGTTGTGATGATAAGTTTTATGGAACATTGTGATCACAAGGGTTTGGAGCATTGTGATGACAGAGGTCATGGAGCATTTTGAATTCATTGTGATCACAACAGCCTGAAGCATTATGGTGATGGGCATGGTGCATTGTGATGACAGCGTTCATGGAGCATTGAGATGAAAAGGGGCATGGAGCATTGTGATTACAGGGGTCTTGGAGCATTGTGATGACAAGGGCAAGGAGCATTGTGATGAGAAGGCCATGGAGCATTCTGATGACATGCGTCATTGAGCTTTGTGATGACAAGGGCATGGAGCATTGTGATTACAGGGGTCTTGGAGCATTGTGATGACAAGGGTCATGGAGCCTTGTGATGACAATGGTGTGGAACATTGTGATGGAAGGTGTCATGGAGCATTGTTATGACAGGGGTAATGGAGCATTGTGATGAGAAGGGCATGGAGCACTGGTCTGAAAACTTTCATGGATTATTGTGATGAGAGTGGGCATGGAGCATTGTGATGACAAGGTCACGGAACACTGTGATCCATGGGTCATGGAGGATTGTAATGACAAGGGCATGGAGCATTGTGATGAGAAGGGCATCGTACATTGTTTTGACAAGCGTCATGGAGCTTTGTGATGACAAGGGCATTGAACAATGTGATGAGAGGGTTCATGGAACATTGTGATTCCAAGGGTTATGGAGCTTTGTGATGACAAAAGTCATGGAGCATTTTGATGTCAAGGGCGTGGTGCATTGTGATGAGAAGGGCAGGGAGCATTTTGATGACAGGGTCATGCAGCAATTTGATGAAAAGTGTAATGGAACATTTTGATGACAGGGGTTATAGAACATTGTGATGTCAGGGGTCATGGAGCTTTGGGATGAAAAGGGTCATGGAGCATTTTGATGACAGGGGTTATGGAACATTGTGATGTCAGGGGTCATGGAACATTGTGATGATAAGGGGATGTAGCATTGTGATGACAGTGGTCATGGAACATTGTGATTACAGGGGTGAGGGAGTATTGTGATGACTAGTGATGGAACATTGTGATATCTCTGTTGAGAGAGCATTTTGATGAGAAGTGCATGGAGCATTGTGATTACAAGGTTTATGGAGCATTACGATGACTAGGTTGTGGACCGTTGTGATGAAAATCACGTGGCACATTGTGATGACAAGGGTCATGGAGCATTGTTCTGACAAAGGCATGGAGCATTGTGATGACAAGGGTCACGGAGCATTGTGATGAAAAGTTCATGAAGTATTGTGGTTGCAAAGGTCACAGAGCCTTGTGATGATGTGGGCATGGACCACTGTGATGACAAATGTTATGAAGCATTGTGATGACTGGAGTCACAGAGCATTGTGATGACAGGGGTCATGGAGCATTGTGATGACAAGGGCATGGAGCATTGTGATGACAGGGGCATGGAGCATTGGTCTGACAAGTTTAATAGATTATTGTGATGACAGTGGGCATGGGGCATTGTGATGACAAGGGCATGGGGCATTGTGATGAGAAGGTCATGGAGTATTGTGAAGACAGGTGTCAGGGAGCACTGTGATGACATATGTCATGGTCCATTGCGATGACAATGGCATGGAGCATTGTGATGCCAAATGTAATGGAGGATTGTGATGATAAATATAATGGAGCATTGTGATGAGAAGGCCAGGAGCAGTCTGATGACATGCGTCATTGAGCTTTGTGATGACAAGGGCATGGAGCATTGTAATTACTGGCGTCTTGGAGCAATGTGATGAAAAAGGCATGGATCATTGTGATGAAAAAGGCATGGAGCCTTGTCATGACAGGGTTCAAGGAGCATACAGAGAACAAGTGTCAGGGAGCATTTTGATGACAAGTGTATTGAGCATTGTGATGACAAAGGTCATGGAGCCTTGTGAAGAGAAGACCATAGATAATTGTGATGACGAGCGTCATGGGGCATTGTGATGACTAGTGTTATGGAATATTGTGATCACAAGGGTTTGGAGCAGTGTTATGACAGAGGTCATGGAGCATTTTGATTTCATTGTGATGACAATAGCCTGAAGCATTATGATGATGGGCATGGTGCATTGTGATGACAGGGTTCATGGATCATTGAGATAAAAAGGGACATGGAGCATTGTGATTACAGGTGTCTTGGAGCATTGTGATGAGAAGGGTCATGGAGCCTTGTGATGACAAGGCCATGGAACATCGTGATGGCAGGGGTCATGGAGCATTGTTATCACAGGGGTAATGGAGCATTGTGATGGCAAGGGCATGGAGCATTCTGATGACATGCATCATGGAGCTTTGTGATGACAAGGGCATGGAGCACTGTGATTACAGGGTACTTGGAGCATTGTGATGACAAGGGTCATGGAGCCTTGTGATGACAAGGCCGTGGAACATTGTGATGGAAGGGGTCATGGAGCATTGTTATGACAGGGGTAATGGAGCATTGTGATGACAAGGGCATGGAACATTTGTCTGAAATGTTTCATGGATTATTGTGATGAGAGTGGGCATGGAGCATTGTGATGACAATGGCACGGAACTCAGTGATACATGGGTCATGGAGGATTGTAATGACAAGGGCATGGAGCATTGTGATGAGAAGGGCATCGCGCAGTGTGATGACAAGCACCATGGAGCTTTTTGATGACAATTGCATGGAACAATGTGATGAGAGATTTCATGGAGTATTGTGATGACAATGGCATGGAGCATTGTGATGCCAAGGGTCATGGAGATTTGTGATGACAAAGGTCATGGAGCATTTTGATGACAAGGGCGTGGTGCATTGTGATGAGAAGGGCAGGGAACATTGTGATGACATTGTCATGGAACAATTTGATGAAAAGTGTCATGGAACATTTTGATGAGAGGCGTTATGTAACATTGTGATGTTAGGGGTCATGGAGCATTTTGATGAAAAGGGTCATGGAGCATTTTGATGACAGGGGTTATGGAACATTGTGATGTCTGGGATCATCAAACATTGTGAAGATAAGTGCATGTAGCATTGTGATGACAGGAGTCATGGAACATTGTGATGACAGGGTTGAGGGAGTATTGTGATGAATAGTGATGTACCATTGTGATATCAGTGGTGAGAGAGCATTTTGATTTGAAGTGCATGGAGCATTGTGATGACAAGGTTTATGGAGCATTGTGATGACAAGATTGTGGAGCACTGTGACGACAAGCGCATGGTGCATTGTGATGTCATGGGTCATGGAGCATTGTGCTGACAAGCGCATGGAGCATTGTGATGACAAGGGTCATGGAGCATTGTGCTGAGAAAGGTATAGAGCATTGTGATGACAAGGGTCAAAGAGCATTGTGATGAAAAGTTCATGAAGCATTGTGGTTAAAAAGGTCACAGAGACTGTTGATGACAAGGGCATGGACCATTGTGATGACAAAGGTCATGAAGCCTTGTGATGACTGGAGTCACAGAGCATTGTGATGACAGGGGTCATGGAGCATTGTGATAACAAGGGCATGGGGCATTGTGATGACAAGGGCATGGAGCATTGGTCTAATAAGTTTCATGGCTTATGCGATGACAGTTGGAATGGCGCATTGTGATGACAAGGGCATGGAGCATTGTGATGACCAGGTCATTCATTATTGTGAAGCCAGGTGTCAGGGAGCATTGTGATGACATATGTAATGGCCCATTGTGATGACAATGCCATGGAGCATTGTGATGCCAAGTGTCATGGAGGATTCTGATGACAAAGGTAATGGAGCATTGTGATGACAATGGCTTGGAGCATTGTGATGACAAGGGTCAGGGAGCATTGTGCTGACAAGTTCATGGAAAATTGTGATGACAAGGGACATGGAGCATTCTGATGACAAGCTTGTGGAGTATTTTGATGACAATGGCATGGAGCATTGTGATGAAAACGGCATGGGGCATTTTGATGAAAAAGGCATGGAGCCTTTTTGTGACAGGGTTCAAGGAGCATTCTGACGACAAGTGTCAGGGAGCATTGTGATGACAAGTGTATTGAGAATTGTGATTACAAAGGTCATGGAGCATTGTGATGAAAAGGGCATGGAGTATTGTGATGACAGGCATCATGGAGCATTGTGATGACAAGTGTTATGGAACATTGTGATCACAAGGGTTTGGAGCATTGTGATGACAGAGGTCATGGATCATTTTGATTTCAAGGAGCATGGAGCATTGTGATGACAAGGGCATGGAGCAATGTGATCCCAAGGTTCATGGAGTATTGTGATGGCAATGGTAATGGAGTACTGTGATGACAAGTGCATAGAACATTGTAATGACAAGGTCATGTAGCATTTTGCTGACAAAGGCATGGAGCATTGTGATGACAGGTGTCATGGAGCACTGTGATGACAACCGTCACGGAGCATTGTGATTACAGGGGTCATGGAGCATTGGGATGAAAAGGGCATGCATCATTGTGATGACAAGTGTCATGGAGCATTGGGCTGAAAATGTTCATGGAGTATTGTGATGCCAGGGGTCATGGAGCATTGTGATGACTAGGGAATGGAGCATTGTGATGACAAGAGTCCCGGATCATTGTGTTGTCAGGTGATATTGAGCGTTGTGATGACAGTGGTCATGGAGCATTGTGATGATATTGGTCATGGAGCATTGTGATGAGAAGGTCATGGAGCATTGGGCTGAAAATGTTCATGGAGTATTGTGATGACAGGGGTCATGGAGCATTGTGATGATAAGGGAATGGGGCATTTTGATGAAAATGTCCTGGAGCATTGTGATGAGAAGACCATGGAGCCTTGTGATGAAAAGTCTCATGGAGCATTCTGATGAAAAGATGCATGGACCATTGTGATTACAGGGGTCTTGGAGCATTGTGATGACAAGAGCATGGAGCATTGTGATGAGAAGGCCATGGAGCATTCTGATGACATGCATCATGGAGCTTTGTGATGACAAGGGCATGGAGCATTGTGATTACAGGGTTCTTGGAGCATTGTGATGAAAATGGCATGGATCATTGTGATGAAAAAGGCATGCAGCCTTGTCATGAAAGGGTTCAGGGAGCATACTGATGGCAAGAGTCAGGGAGCATTGTGATGACATGTGTATTGCGCATTGTGATGACAAATGTCATGGGGCATTGTGATGAGAAGTCCATGGATAATTGTGATGAGTAGCGTCATAGGGTATTGTGATGACAAGTGTTATGGAACATTGTGATCACAAGGGTTGGAGCATTGTGATGACAGAGGTCATGAAGCATTTTGATTTCATTGTGATAACAAGAGCATGAAGCATTATGATGATGGGCATGGTGCATTGTGATGACAGGGTTCATGGAGCATTGTGATGAAAGGTGGCATGGAGCTTTGGTCTGACAAGTTTCATGGATTATTTTGATGACAGTGGGCATGGCACATTGTGATGACAAGGGCATGGAGCATTGTGATGACAAGGTCATGGAGTATTGTGAAGACAGGTGTCAGGGAGCATTGTGATGACATATGTCATGTTCCATTGTGATGACAATCGCACGGAGCATTGTGATGCCAAGTGTCATGGAGGATTGTTGTGACAAAGGTAAAGGAGCATTGTGATGATAAGCGCATGGAGCATTGAGATGACAAGGGCCATTGATAATTTTAATGTCCATGTCGTGAAACATTGTGATGACAAGCACATGGAGCTTCCTATGACAGGGGTCATGGAGCATTGCGATGACAAGTGCATGGAGTATTGTTATGACAAGAGCATATAACATTGTGATGAGAAGTGCCATGGAGCATTGTGATGACAAGGACATGGAGAATTGTGAGGACAAGGGACATTGAACTTTGAGATGACCAGGGCATGGAGCATTGTGATGGCAAAGCCGTGGAGCATTGTGATGAGAAGACCTTGGGTAATTGTGATGACGAGCATCATGGAGCACTATAATGACAAGGGTCATGAAGCATTGTGATGACAGGTGTCAGGGAGCATTGTGATGACAGGGGTCATGGAGCATTGTGATGACAAGGGCATGGAGCACTCTGATGACAAGGGTACGGAACATTGTGATGAAAAGTGCCATTGAGAATTTTGATGATAAAGTCGTGAAGCATTGTGATGACAAACACTTGGAGCTTGCTATGACAGGGGTCATGGAACATTGCAATGACAAGTGCATGGAGAATTGTGATGAAACGAGCATGTAACTTTGTGATGAGAAGTGTCATGTAGCATTGTGATGACAAGTGCGTGGAGAATTGTTATGACAAGGGACATGGAGCATTGTGATAACCAGGGAATGGAGCATTGTGATGACAGGGGTCATGGAGCATTATTATGACAAGGGCCATGGTGCATTCTGATATAAGATATCACTTATGAAGGGAATGTAAACCTGGCTACATATGAACTAAATTAGGAAAGAGAACCGAGTCTCAGATTTAGAAAACACTCTTATGCTTGCTTAAGGGGGAAGGAGAGGTGGGGAGACACACAAAACCAGAGTTTGATATTAACAGAGGTACTGTTCCATAATCCAAATACAGAAGAGACAAGCCCGACTCCTTCCTCAGTGAATGGGACTCAACACCCCTATTCCCCACAGAGAAATATATCTGACTAGTAAGGATCTTAAAACCTATGTATTGATATGTCTCCATAAGGGAACCAAGTGTGTCTAGAATGACATAAACACGGCAGTGAGAATCAGCTCAAACCCACTATAAAAAGGAATTCCAAGACAAAACAAAGAAACAGTGAAATTCTTACACAATACCTTCAGGGGTTCTGATGAAACTTGGAATGACCTTATCTACAACAACAGCTGGATGTGGCATAAGGCTGTTCACTTGGGACTGAGAGGATTGGTGAGATTGGGTGTGAAAATGCAGACGCTTTAAAGCAATAATGCCTGCCACTGATTCCATGGTTCCCAACTCTCCAGGTAGAAGGGAATATCACTACAGTTATAACATGTATGGGAAACCTAGAGAATGGACACCCTCTGATGGTGAAAGGTTTCTAAAACTCTACTAATTTTTTTCTCTCCATGTGCTCCAGCTTGACATTCCAACTGCTTTAATATCAATCTCCCAACTTGGAGAGTCAGCCCCTATAACCTCCTGGTTCGCACAGTTGGCACATTGTGCAGAGGATATAAGGGAAGAGGGAGAACCAATGAGAGAGTAGCTGTAGGCATTTGGACGGCCGCATGTCACTCTAATTTCCCGTCACGAAGAAGAATTAACCAAACTCTCAGCCTGCCCCACCCCCATAACTAGTATAGGTCCTGAAGCAAAATTGTGGGTTTGCGGTCAGCACACAAAAACACAAGATGAAAAATGGAGCTCAGGGGCACAGCAATTCACTAAGTTGCAGAGTTATACAGGACTACTCTCTTCCAAAAATCTGTTGAGGATTAGCCATGAGGCGGACTTGAAAATGAGGGAGATTTGCACGAAACAGATTTCCAGAAGTACATTGGAATCACCTTTAAACACAGGAAAAGCATCAGAACTTCGACAATTATGGAATTGTCCATAAAGGGCGCATGCGTTTTCTCCTGAATATATTCAGGAGAAAACGCATACACCCATTTTGGCCAACCAAGCAACCGCACAATGCAAATCTGCACTACAAAGAAGTATCACTTCCCACCATTCAAAAGGGATATCCGTAAAATGGGTAAAAACCAGAAAGGCAAGACAGGATCTGGAGAAGAGGGAGCCTTGTTATGCGGATGGGTGGGATGTAAATTGCCAACAGCCACTCTGGAGGAGTACATTGTGTTCCCAAAAAGAAGTAAACAACAGTGCTTCACAACCTCAGGCACTTCCAGTCACGGGAATATACCTTGGGAAAATTGAAAATCAATAAGACACAGCAACCCCAAAATTTATGGCAGCACTGCTTACAAGAACCTCGACTTCGGGACACCTTATATATCCCAGGAAAGACAAAAATGGTAAAGAAATTGTGGTACATATGTATGACGGAATATCCCTCAGCCATGAAGTCAATGTCATAAGGCCAGTAGCAGCATAATGACGGGATTCATGTACGATGATTCTAACTGAAAAAATCACACAGAAAAAGAAACTTATCATAAGATATCACTTATGAAGGGTATATAAACATGGCTACACATGGAATGAATTAGGAAAGGGAACAGAGTCTCATATTTAGAAAACACTCTTATGCATGCTTAATGGGAAAGCAGAGGTGGGGTGATGAATAAAACCAGAGTTTGATATTAGCACAGGTACGGTTCCATATTCCAAATACAGAATACACAAGACCTACTACTTCCTCTGTGAACGGGACTCAAAACCACATATTTCCCGCAGAGGAATATATCTTACTAGTAAGAATCTTAAAACCTATGTATTGATATGTCTCTGTAAGGGAATCAAGTGTGTCTAGACTGGCATAAACATGGCAGCGAGAGTCAGCTCAAACCCACTAGAAAAGGAAATTCAAAAACAAAACAAAAAACAGGGAAATTCTTTACAATTCCTTCAGGGTCTCTGATGAAACCTGGAATGACCCTATCAACAACGACAGCTGGATGTGGCATAAGGCTGGACACTTGGGACTGAGAGGATTGGTGAGATTGGGTGAGCAAATGCAGACACTTTAAAACAATAATATGTGGCACCCATTCCATGGGGCCCAACTCTCCAGGTTGAAGGAACTATTACTACAGCTATAACATGTACGGGAAACCTAGAGAACGGACAAACTGTGTATACAAAAGTTTTCTAAAACTCAAAGAATAGTCCCTCTCCTTGTGCTCCAGTTTGATTTTCCATCTGCTTTACTATCAATCTCCCAAATTTGAGAGACAGCCCCTTTAACCTCCTGGTTCGCACAGGTTTCCAATTTGGCAGAGGATGAAAGGGAAGAGGGAGAACCAATGAGAGAGTAGCTGTTAGGCATTTGCACGAGCACATATCACTGTAATTTCCCGGCAGGAAGAAGAATTAACAAAAGTCTCAGCCACCCACCGGGAACCAGTATAGATTCTGAACCAAAATTTTGGACTTGCGGTCAGCTCACCAAAAACGAGTTGAAAAATGGAGCTCAGGGGCACAACAATTCACAAACTGGCAGAGTAATAAAGGACAACTATCTTCCAAAAATCTGTTGAGGGAAGGCAACGAGGTGGACTTGAAAGCGAGGCAGAATAGCAGGAAACAGATTTCAAGAGGTACGTTGGAATCGCCTTTAAAGCACAGGAAGAGGGGCACTACTTCGACAGTGATGCACTTGGCCAAAAAGGGCGTATGCGTTTTCTCCTGAATATATTCAGGAGAAAACGCATACGCCCTTTTTTGCCAAGCAAGAAAGCGGGCAATGCAAATCTGCACTACAAAGAAGTAACACTTCCCACCGGTCAAAAGGGACATCCACAAAATGTGTAAAACCCAGAAAGGCAAGACAGGCCCTGGAGAACAGGGAGCCTTGATATGCTGATGGGCGGGATGTACACTGCCAACTGCCTCTCTGGAGGAGTAAATTGTGTTCCCTAAAACAAGTAAACAACAGAGCTACAGAGCCAAGGGCACTTCAAGTCTAGGGAATATACCTTGGGAAAACTGAAAATCAATAAGACAGAGCCACCCGAAAATTTAGGGCTGCACTGCTTACAAGGACCTCAACTTGGGTACACCTTAAATATCCCAGGAAATATAAAAATGGTTCAAAAAATTGTGGTACTTACGTACGATGGAATATCCCTCAGCCATGAAATCAATGTCATAAGACCAGTAGCAGCAAAATGGGTGGATTTCGGTACGATGATTCCAAGTGAAATAAGTCAGAGAGAAAAAAGAAACTTATCATAAGATATCACTTATGAAGATCCTGTAAACATGGCTACACTTGAACTGAGTTAGGAAAGATAACAGAGTCTCACATTTAGAAAACTCTCTTACACCTGCTTAAGGGAGAAGGAGAGGTGCTGTGATGCATAAAACCAGAGTTTGATATAAGCACAGGTACCGTTCCAAACACCAACTATGGAATAGACAAGACCTACACCTTTCTCAGTGAAAGGGACTCAAAACCCCATATTTCCCGCAGAGGAATATATCTGACTAGTAAGAATCTTAAAACCTATGGATTGATATGTCTCGGTAAGGGAATCAAGTGTGTCTAGACTGTCATAAACATGGCAGCGAGAATCAGCTCAAACCCACTATAAAAAGGAATTTCAAAAACAAAACAAAAAAACTGGGAAATTATTTACAATTCCTTCAGGGTCTCTGATGAAACCTGGAATGACCTTATCTACAACGACAGCTGAATGTGGCATAAGGCTGGACACTTGAGACTGAGACGATTGGTGAGATTGGGTGAGCAAATGCAGACCCTTTAAAGCACAAATGCCTGTCACCCATTCCATGGGTCCCAAATCTCCAGGTTGAAGGGAATATTACTACAGTTATAACATGTACGGGAAACCTAGAGAACGGACACACTGTGAATACGAAAGGTTTCTAAAACTGAACGAATAGTCCCTCTCCTGGTGCTCTGGTTTGACTTTCCATCTGATTTACTATCAACATCCCAACTTGGAGAGACAGCCCCTTTAACCTCCTGGTTCGCACAGGTTGCCAATTTGGCAGAGGATGAAAGGGAAGAGGGAGAACCAATGAGAGAGTAGCTGTTAGGCATTTGGACGGGCACATATCACTCTAACTTCCCGGCAGGAAGAAGAATTACCCAAAGTCTCAGCCCCCCACCGGGAACCAGCATAGGTCCTGAACCAAAATTTTGGACTTGCGGTCAGCTCACCAAAAACAAGTTGAAAAATGGAGCTCAGGGGCACAGCAATTCACAAACTGGCCGAGTAATAAAGGACAACTATCGTCCAAAAATCTGTTGAGGGAAGGCAACGAGGCGGACTTGAAAGCGAGGCAGAATAGCAGGAAACAGATTTCAAGAGGCACGTTGGAATCGCCTTTAAAGCACAGGAAGAGGGGCACAACTTCGACAATGATGCATTTGGCCAAAAAGGGCGTATGCGTTTTCTCCTGAATATATTCAGGAGAAAAAGCATACACCCTTTTTGGCCAGCAAGCAAGCGGGCAATGCAAATCTGCACTACAAAGAAGTATCACTTCCCAACGGTCAAAAGGGACATCCACAAAATGTGTAAAAACCAGAAAGGCAAGACAGGCCCTGGAGAACAGGGAGCCTTGTTATGCTGATGGGCAGGATGTAAATTGCCAACTGCCTCTCTGGAGGAGTGCATTGTGTTCCCTAAAATAAGTAAACAACAGAGCTACAGAGCCAAGGGCACTTCCAGTCTAGGGAATATACCTTGGGAAAACTGAAAATCAATAAGACAGAGCCAACCCAAAATTTAGGGCTGCACTGCTTACAAGGACCTCAACTTGGGTACACCTTAAATATCCCAGGAAATATCAAAATGGTTCAAAAAATTTTGGTACTTACGTACGATGGAATAACCCTCAGCCATGAAATCAATGTCATAAGACCAGTAGCAGCAAAATGGGTAGATTCAGGTACGATGATTCTAAGTGAAATAAGGCACAGACAAAAAGAAACTTATCATAAGATATCACTTATGAAGATCCTATAAACATGGCTACACTTGAACTGAGTTAGGAAAGAGAACAGTGTCTCACATTTAGAAAATACTCTTATGCCTGCTTAAGGGGGAAGGAGAGGTGGGGTGATGCATAAAACCAGAGTTTGATATAAGCACAGGTACCGTTCCAAAAACCAACTATGGAATAGACAAGACCTACACCTTCCTCAGTGAAAGGGACTCCAAACACCATATTTCCCGCAGAGGAATATATCTGACTAGTAAGAATCTTAAAACCTATGTATTGATATGTCTCCGTAAGGGAATCAAGTGTGTCTAGACTGGCATAAACATGGCAGCGAGAATCAGCTCAAACCCACTATAAAAAGGAATTTCAAAAACAAAACAAAAAACCTGGGAAATTCTTTACAATTCCTTCAGGGTCTCTGATGAAACCTGGAATGACCCTATCTACAACGACAGCTGGATGTGGCATAAGGCTGGACACTTGGGACTGACAGGATTGGTGAGATTGGGTGAGCAAATGCAGACCCTTTAAAGCACAAATGCCTGGCACCCATTCCATGTGTCCCAACTCTCCAGGTTGAAGGGAATATTACTACAGCTATAACATGTACACGAAACCTAGAGAACGGACACACTCTGAATACGAAAGGTTTCTAAAACTCAACGAATAATCCCACTCCTGGTGCTCCGGTTTGAATTTCCATCTGCTTTACTAACAACCTCCCAATTTGGAGAGACAGCCCCTTTAACCTCCTGGTTCACACAGGTTGCCAATTTGGCAGAGGAGGAAAGGGAAGAGGGAGAACCAATGAGAGAGTAGCTGTTCGGCGTTTGGACGGGCACATATCAGTCTAATTTCCCGGCAGGAAGAAGAATTAACCAAAGTCTCAGCCCCCCAACGGGAATCAGCATAGGTCCTGAAGCAAAATTTCGGACATGTGGTCAGCTCACAAAAAACGAGTTGAAAAATGGAGCTCAGGGTCACAGCAATTCACAAACAGACAGAGGAATAGAGGACAACTATCGTCCAAAAATCTGTTGAGGGAAGGCAACGAGGCAGACTTGAAAGCGAGGCAGAATAGCAGGAAACAGATTTCAAGAGGTACGTTGGAATCGCCTTTAAAGCAAAGGAAGAGGGGCACAACATCGACAATGATGCACTTGGCCAAAAAGGGCGTATGCGTTTTCTCCTGAATATATTCAGGAGAAAACACATACGCCCTTTTTGGCCAAGCAAGCAAGCGGGCAATGCAAACCTGCACTACAAAGAAGTATCACTTCCCACCGGTCAAAAGGGACATCCACAAAATGTGTAAAAACCAGAAAGGCAAGACAGGCCCTGGAGAACAGGGAGCCTTGTTATGCTGATGGGCGGGATGTAAATTGCCAACTTCCTCTCTGGAGGAGTGCATTGTGTTCCCTAAAACAAGTAAACAACAGAGCTACAGAGCCAAGGACACTTCCAGTCTAGGGAATATACCTTGGGAAAACTGAAAATCAATATGACAGAGCCACCCCAAAATTTAGGGCTGCACTGCTTACAAGGACCTCAACTTGGGTACACCTTAAATATCCCAGGAAATATCAAAATGGTTCAAAAAATTGTGGTACTTAATTACGATGGAATATCCCTCAGCCATGAAATCAATGTCATAAGACCAGTAGCAGCAAAATGGGTGGATTCAAGTACGATGGTTCTAAGTGAAATAAGTCACAGAGAAAAAGAAACTTATCATAAGATATCACTTATGAAGATCCTGTAAACATGGCTACACTTGAACTGAGTTAGGAAAGAGAACAGTGTCTCACATTTAGAAAACACTCTTATGCCTGCTTAAGGGGGAAGGAGAGGTGGGGTGATGCATAAAACCAGAGTTTGATATAAGCACAGGTACCGTTCCAAAAACCAACTATGGAATAGACAAGACCTACACCTTCCTCAGTGAAAGGGACTCAAAATCCCATATTTCCCGCAGAGGAATATATCTGACTAGTAAGAATCTTAAAACCTATGTATTGATATGTCTCCGTAAGGGAATCAAGTGTGTCTAGACTGGCATAAACATGGCAGCAAGAATCACCTCAAACCCACTATAAAAAGGAATTTCAAAAACAGAACAAAAGAACTGGGAATTTCTTTACAATTCCTTCAGGGTCTCTGATGAAACATGGAATGACCCTATCTACAATGACAGCTGGATGTGGCACAATGCTGGACACTTGGGACTGAGAGGATTGGTGAGATTGGGTGAGCAAATGCAGACCCTTTAAAGCACAAATGCCTGGCAACCATTTCATGGGTCCCAACTCTCCAGGATGAAGGGAATATTACTACAGCTCTAACATGTACGGTAAACCTAGAGAACGGACACACTGTGAATACGAAAGGTTTCTAAAACTCAACGAATAGTCCCTTTCCTGGTGCTCCGGTTTGACTTTCCATCTGCTTTACTATCAATCTCCCTAATTGGAGAGACAGCCCCTTTAACCTCCGGGCTCACACAGGTTGCCAATTTGGCAGGGGATGAAAGGGAAGTGGGAGAACCAATGAAAGAGTAGCTGTTAGGCAGTAGGACGGGCACATATCACTCTAACTTCCCAACAGGAAGAAGAATTAACCAAAGTCTCAGCCCCCCACCGGGAACCAGCATAGGTCCTGAACCAAAATTTTGGACTTGCTGTCAGCTCACAAAAAACGAGTTGAAAAATGTAGCTCAGTGGCACAGCAATTCACAAACTGGCCGAGTAATAAAGGACAACTATTGTCCAAAAATCTGTTGAGGGAAGGCAACGGGGCGGATTTGAAAGCGAGGCAGAATAGCAGGAAACAGATTTCAAGAGGTACGTTGGAATCGCCTTTAAAGCACAGGAACAGGGGCACAACTTCGACAATGATGCACTTGGCCAAAAAGGGCGTATGCGTTTTCTCCTGAATATATTCAGGAGAAAACGCATACGCCCTTTTTGGCCAAGCAAGCAAGCGGGCAATGCAAATCTGCACTACAAAGAAGTATCACTTCCCACCGGTCCAAAGGGACATCCACAAAATGTTTAAAATCCAGAAAGGCAAGACAGGCCCTGGAGAACAGGGAGCCTTGTTATGCTGATGGGCGGGATGTAAATTGCCAACTGCCTATCTGGAGGAGTGCATTGTGTTCCCTAAAACAAACAAACAACAGAGCTACATAGCCAAGGGCACTTCCAGTCTAGGGAATATACCTTGGAAAAACTGAAAATCAATAAGACAGAGCCACCCCAAAATTTAGGGCTGCACAGCTTACAAGGACCTCAACTTGGGTACACCTTAAATATCCCAGGAAATATAAAAATGGTTCAAAAAATTGTGGTACTTACGTACGATTGAATATCCCTCAGCCATGAAATCAATGTCATAAGACCAGTAGCAGCAAAATGGGTAGATTCAGGTACGATGATTCTAAGTGAAATAAGTGACAGAGAAAAAGAAACTTATCATAAGATATCACTTATGAAGGTCCTGTAAACGTGGCTACACTTGAACTGAGTTAGGAAAGAGAACAGTGTCTCACATTTAGAAAACACTCTTATGCCTGCTTAATGGGGAAGGAGAGGTGGGTTGATGCATAAAACCAGAGTTTGATATAAGCACAGGTACCTTTCCAAAAACCAACTATGGAATAGACAAGACCTACACCTTCCTCAACGAAACGGAATCAAAACCCCATATTTCCCGCAGAGGAATATATCTGACTAGTAATAATCTTAAAACCTATGTATTGATATGTCTCCGTAAGGGAATCAAGTGTGTCTAGACTGGCATAAACATGGCAGCGAGAATCAGCTCAAACCCACTATAAAAAGGAATTTCAAAAACAAAACAAAAAAACTGGGAAATTCTTTACAATTCCTTAAGGGTCTCTGATGAAACCTGGAATGACCCTAATTACAATGACAGCTGGATGTGGCATAACGAGGGACACTTGGGACTGAGACGATTGGTGAGATTGGGTGAGCAAATGCAGACCCTTTAAAGCAAAAATGCCTGGCATTCATTCCATTGGTCCCAACTCCCCAGGTTGAAGGGAATATTACTACAGCTATAACATGTATGGGAAACCTAGAGAACAGACACACTGTGAATACGAAAGGTTTCTAAAACTCAACGAATATTCCCTCTCCTGGTGCTCGGGTATGACTTTCCATCTGCTTTACTATCAACCTCCTAACTTGGAGAGACAGCCCCTTTAACCTCCTGGTTTGCACAGGTTTCCAATTTGGCAGAGGATGAAAGGGAAGAGGGAGAACAAATGAGACAGTAGCTGTTAGGCATTTGGACGGGCACATATCACTGTAATTTTCCGGCAGGAAGAAGAATTAACCAAAGTCTCAGCCACCCACCGGGAACCAGCATAGGTCCTGAACCAAAATTTTGGACTTGCGGTCAGCTCACAAAAAACGAGTTGAAAAATGGATCTCAGTGGCACAGCAATTCACAAAATGGCCGGGTAATAAAGGACAACTATCGTCCAAAAATCTGTTGAGGGAAGGTAAAGAGGCAGACTTGAAAGTGAGGCAGAATAGCAGGAAACAGATTTCAAGAGGTACGTTGGAATCGCCTTTAAAGCACAGGAAGAGGAGCACACCTTGGACAATGATACACTTGGCCAAAAAGGGCGTATGCGTTTTCTCCTGAATATATTCAGGAGAAAACGCATACGCCCTTTTTGGCCAAGCAGGCAAGCGGGCAATGCAAATCTGCACTAAAGAGAAGTATCACTTCCCACCGGTCAAAAGGGACATCCACAAAATGTGTAAAAACCAGAAAGGCAAGACAGGCCCTGGAGAACAGGGAGCCTTGTTATGCTGATGGGCGGGATGTAAATTGCCAACTGCCTCTCTGGAGGAGTGCATTGTGTTCCCTAAAACAAGTAAAGAACAGAGCTACAGAGCCAAGGGGACTTCCAGTCTAGGGAATATACCTTGGGAAAACTGAAAATTAATAAGACAGAGCCACCCCAAAATTTAGGGCTGCACTTTTTACAAGGACCTCAACTTGGGTACACCTTAAATATCCCAGGAAATATAAAAATGGTTCAAAAAATTGTGGTACTTACGTACGATGGAATATCCCTCAGCCATGAAATCAATGTCATAAGACCAGTAGCAGCAAAATGGGTGGATTCAGGTACGATGATTCTAAGTGAAATAAGTCACAGAGAAAAAGAAACTTATCATAAGATATCACTTATGAAGATCCTGTAAACATGGCTACACTTGAACTGAGTTAGGAAAGAGAACAGTGTCTCACATTTAGAAAACACTCTTATGCCTGCTTAAGGGGGAAGGAGAGTTGGGGTGATGCATAAAACCAGAGTTTGATATAAGCACAGGTACCGTTCCAAAAACCAACTATGGAATAGACAAGACCTACACCTTCCTCAGTGAAAGGGACTCAGAACCCCATATTTCCCGCAGAGGAATATATCTGACTAGTAAGAATCTTAAAACCTATGTATTGATATGTCTCCGTAAGGGAGTCCAGTGTGTCTATACTGGCATAAACATGGCAGCGAGAATCAGCTCAAAACCACTATAAAAAGGAATTTCAAAAACAGAACAAAAGAACTGGGAAATTCTTTACAATTCCTTCAGGGTCTCTGATGAAACCTTGAATTACCCTATCTACAATGACAGCTGGATGTGGCATAAGGCTGGACGCTTGGGAATGAGAGGATTGGTGAGATTGGTTGTGCAAATGCAGACCCTTTAAAGCACAAATGCCTGGCAACCATTTCATGGGTCCCAACTCTCCAGGATGAAGGGAATATTACTACAGCTGTAACATGTACGGGAAACCTAGAGAACGGACACACTGTGAATACGAAAGGTTTCTAAAACTCAACGAATAGTCCCTCTCCTGGTGCTCCGGTTTGACTTCCCGTCTGCTTTACTATCCACCTCCCAACTTGGAGAGACAGCCCCTTTAACCTCCGGGCTCACACAGGTTGCCAATTTGGCAGAGGATGAAAGGGAAGAGGGAGAACCAATGAGAGAGTAGCTGTTAGGCATTAGGACGGGCACATATCATTCTAACTTCCCGGCAGGAAGAAGAATTAACCAAAGTCTCAGCCCCCCACCGGGAACCAGCATAGGTCCTGAACCAAAATTTTGGACTTGTGGTCAGCTCACAAAAAACGAGTTGAAAAATGGAACTCAGGGGCACAGCAATTCAAAAACTGGCAGAGTAATAAAGGAAAACTATCGTCCGAAAATCTGTTAATGGAAGGAAACGAGGCGGACTTGAAAGCGAGGCAGAATAGCAGGAAACAGATTTCAAGAGGTACGTTGGAATCGCCTTTAAAGCACAGGAAGAGGGGCACAACTTCCACAATGATGCACTTGGCCAAAAAGTGCGTATACATTTTCTCCAGAATATATTCATTAGAAAACGCATACACCCTTTTTGGCCAAGCAAGCCAGCGGGCGATGCAAATCTGCACTACAAAGAAGTATCACTTCCCACCGGTCAAAAGGGACATCCACAAAATGTGTAAAAACCAGAAAAGCAAGACAGGCCCTGGAGAACAGGGAGCCTTGTTATGCTGATGGGCGGGATGTAAATTGCCAACTGCCTCTCTGGAGGAGTGCATTGTGTTCCCTAAAACAAGTAAAGAACAGAGCTACAGAGCCAATGGCACTTCCAGTCTAGGGAATATTCCTTGGAAAAACTGAAAATCAATAAGACAGAGCCGCCCCAAAATTTAGGGCTGCACTGCTTACAAGGACCTCAACTTGGGTACACCTTAAATATCCCAGGAAATATAAAAATGGTTCAAAAAATTGTGGTACTTACGTACGATGGAATATCCCTCAGCCATGAAATCAATGTCATAAGACCAGTAGCAGCAAAATGGGTAGATTCAGGTACGATGATTCTAAGTGAAATACGTCACAGAGAAAAAGAAACTTATCATAAGATATCACTTATGAAGATCCTGTAAACATGGCTACACTTGAACTGAGTTAGGAAAGAGAACAGTGTCTCACATTTAGAAAACACTCTTATGCCTGTTTAAGGGGGAAGGAGAGGGGGGGTGATGCATAAAACCAGAGTTTGATATAAGCACAGGTACCGTTCCAAAAACCAACTATGGAATAGACAAGACCTACACCTTCCTCAGTGAAAGGGAATCAAAACCCCATATTTCCCGCAGAGGAATATATCTGACTAGTAAGAATCTTAAAACCTATGGATTGATATGTCTCCGTAAGGGAATCAAGTGTGTCTAGACTGGCATAAACATGGCAGCGAGAATCAGCTCAAACCCACTATAAAAAGGAATTTCAAAAACAAAACAAAAAAAACTGGGAAATTCTTTACAATTCCTTCAGGGTCTCTGATGAAACCTGGAATGACCCTATCTACAACGACAGCTGGATGTGGCATAAGGCTGGACACTTGGGACTGAGAGGATTGGTGCGATTTGGTGAGCAAATGCAGACCCTTTAAAGCAATAATGCATGGCACCCATTCCATGGGTCCCAACTCTCCAGGTTGAAGGGAATATTACTACAGTTATAACATGTACGGGAAACCTAGAGAACGGACACACTGTGAATACGAAAGGTTTCTAAAACTCAACGAATAGTCCCTCTCCTGGTGCTCCGGTTTGACTTTCCATCTGCTTTACTATCAATCTCCCAACTTGGAGAGACAGCCCCTTTAACCTCCTGGTTCGCACAGGTTTCCAATTTGGCAGAGGATGAAAGGGAAGAGGGAGAACCAATGAGAGAGTAGCTGTTAGGCATTTGGACGGGCACATATCTCTCTAACTTCCCGACAGGAAGAAGAATTAACCAAAGTCTCAGCCACCCACCGGGAACCAGTATAGGTCCTGAACCAAAATTTTGGACTTGCGGTCAGCTCACCAAAAACGAGTTGAAAAATGGAGCTCAGGGGCACAGCAATTCACAAACTGGCCGAGTAATAAAGGACAACTATCGTCCAAAAATCTGTTGAGGGAAGGCAACGAGGCGGACTTGAAAGCGAGGCAGAATAGCAGGAAACAGATTTCAAGAGGTACGTTGGAATCGCCTTTAAAGCACAGGAAGAGGGGCCCAACTTCGACAATGATGCACTTGGCCAAAAAGGGCGTATGCGTTTTCTCCTGAATATATTCAGGAGAAAACGCATACGCCCTTTTTGGCCAAGCAAGCAAGCGGGCAATGCAAATCTGCACTACAAAGAAGTATCACTTCCCACCGGTCAAAAGGGACATCCACAAAATGTGTAAAAAACAGAAAGGCAAGACAGGCCCTGGAGAACAGGGAGCCTTGTTATGCTGATGGGCGGGATGTAAATTGCCAACTGCCTCTCTGGAGGAGTGCATTGTGTTCCCTAAAACAAGTAAAGAACAGAGCTACAGAGCCAAGGGCACTTCCAGTCTAGGGAATATTCCTTGGAAAAACTGAAAATCAATAAGACAGAGCCACCCCAAAATTTAGGGCTGCACTGCTTACAAGGACCTCAACTTGGGTACACCTTAAATATCCCAGGAAATATAAAAATGGTTCAAAAAATTGTGGTACTTACGTACGATGGAATATCCCTCAGCCATGAAATCAATGTCATAAGACCAGTAGCAGCAAAATGGGTAGATTCAGGTACGATGATTCTAAGTGAAATACGTCACAGAGAAAAAGAAACTTATCATAAGATATCACTTATGAAGATCCTGTAAACATGGCTACACTTGAACTGAGTTAGGAAAGAGAACAGTGTCTCACATTTAGAAAACACTCTTATGCCTGCTTAAGGGGGAAGGAGAGTTGGGGTGATGCATAAAACCAGAGTTTGATATAAGCACAGGTACCGTTCCAAAAACCAACTATGGAATAGACAAGACCTACACCTTCCTCAGTGAAAGGGACTCAGAACCCCATATTTCCCGCAGAGGAATATATCTGACTAGTAAGAATCTTAAAACCTATGTATTGATATGTCTCCGTAAGGGAGTCCAGTGTGTCTAGACTGGCATAAACATGGCAGCGAGAATCAGCTCAAAACCACTATAAAAAGGAATTTCAAAAACAGAACAAAAGAACTGGGAAATTCTTTACAATTCCTTCAGGGTCTCTGATGAAACCTTGAATTACCCTATCTACAATGACAGCTGGATGTGGCATAAGGCTGGACGCTTGGGAATGAGAGGATTGGTGAGATTGGTTGTGCAAATGCAGACCCTTTAAAGCACAAATGCCTGGCAACCATTTCATGGGTCCCAACTCTCCAGGATGAAGGGAATATTACTACAGCTGTAACATGTACGGGAAACCTAGAGAACGGACACACTGTGAATACGAAAGGTTTCTAAAACTCAACGAATAGTCCCTCTCCTGGTGCTCCGGTTTGACTTCCCGTCTGCTTTACTATCAACCTCCCAACTTGGAGAGACAGCCCCTTTAACCTCCGGGCTCACACAGGTTGCCAATTTGGCAGAGGATGAAAGGGAAGAGGGAGAACCAATGAGAGAGTAGCTGTTAGGCATTAGGACGGGCACATATCACTCTAACTTCCCAGCAGGAAGAAGAATTAACCAAAGTCTCAGCCCCCCACCGGGAACCAGCATAGGTCCTGAACCAAAATTTTGGACTTGCGGTCAGCTCACAAAAAACGAGTTGAAAAATGGAACTCAGGGGCACAGCAATTCAAAAACTGGCAGAGTAATAAAGGAAAACTATCGTCCGAAAATCTGTTAATGGAAGGAAACGAGGCGGACTTGAAAGCGAGGCAGAATAGCAGGAAACAGATTTCAAGAGGTACGTTGGAATCGCCTTTAAAGCACAGGAAGAGGGGCACAACTTCCACAATGATGCACTTGGCCAAAAAGTGCGTATACATTTTCTCCAGAATATATTCATTAGAAAACGCATACACCCTTTTTGGCCAAGCAAGCCAGCGGGCGATGCAAATCTGCACTACAAAGAAGTATCACTTCCCACCGGTCAAAAGGGACATCCACAAAATGTGTAAAAACCAGAAAAGCAAGACAGGCCCTGGAGAACAGGGAGCCTTGTTATGCTGATGGGCGGGATGTAAATTGCCAACTGCCTCTCTGGAGGAGTGCATTGTGTTCCCTAAAACAAGTAAAGAACAGAGCTACAGAGCCAATGGCACTTCCAGTCTAGGGAATATTCCTTGGAAAAACTGAAAATCAATAAGACAGAGCCACCCCAAAATTTAGGGCTGCACTGCTTACAAGGACCTCAACTTGGGTACACCTTAAATATCCCAGGAAATATAAAAATGGTTCAAAAAATTGTGGTACTTACGTACGATGGAATATCCCTCAGCCATGAAATCAATGTCATAAGACCAGTAGCAGCAAAATGGGTAGATTCAGGTACGATGATTCTAAGTGAAATACGTCACAGAGAAAAAGAAACTTATCATAAGATATCACTTATGAAGATCCTGTAAACATGGCTACACTTGAACTGAGTTAGGAAAGAGAACAGTGTCTCACATTTAGAAAACACTCTTATGCCTGTTTAAGGGGGAAGGAGAGGTGGGGTGATGCATAAAACCAGAGTTTGATATAAGCACAGGTACCGTTCCAAAAACCAACTATGGAATAGACAAGACCTACACCTTCCTCAGTGAAAGGGAATCAAAACCCCATATTTCCCGCAGAGGAATATATCTGACTAGTAAGAATCTTAAAACCTATGGATTGATATGTCTCCGTAAGGGAATCAAGTGTGTCTAGACTGGCATAAACATGGCAGCGAGAATCAGCTCAAACCCACTATAAAAAGGAATTTCAAAAACAAAACAAAAAAAACTGGGAAATTCTTTACAATTCCTTCAGGGTCTCTGATGAAACCTGGAATGACCCTATCTACAACGACAGCTGGATGTGGCATAAGGCTGGACACTTGGGACTGAGAGGATTGGTGCGATTTGGTGAGCAAATGCAGACCCTTTAAAGCAATAATGCATGGCACCCATTCCATGGGTCCCAACTCTCCAGGTTGAAGGGAATATTACTACAGTTATAACATGTACGGGAAACCTAGAGAACGGACACACTGTGAATACGAAAGGTTTCTAAAACTCAACGAATAGTCCCTCTCCTGGTGCTCCGGTTTGACTTTCCATCTGCTTTACTATCAATCTCCCAACTTGGAGAGACAGCCCCTTTAACCTCCTGGTTCGCACAGGTTTCCAATTTGGCAGAGGATGAAAGGGAAGAGGGAGAACCAATGAGAGAGTAGCTGTTAGGCATTTGGACGGGCACATATCTCTCTAACTTCCCGACAGGAAGAAGAATTAACCAAAGTCTCAGCCACCCACCGGGAACCAGTATAGGTCCTGAACCAAAATTTTGGACTTGCGGTCAGCTCACCAAAAACGAGTTGAAAAATGGAGCTCAGGGGCACAGCAATTCACAAACTGGCCGAGAAATAAAGGACAACTATCGTCCAAAAATCTGTTGAGGGAAGGCAACGAGGCGGACTTGAAAGCGAGGCAGAATAGCAGGAAACAGATTTCAAGAGGTACGTTGGAATCGCCTTTAAAGCACAGGAAGAGGGGCCCAACTTCGACAATGATGCACTTGGCCAAAAAGGGCGTATGCGTTTTCTCCTGAATATATTCAGGAGAAAACACATACGCCCTTTTTGGCCAAGCAAGCAAGCGGGCAATGCAAATCTGCACTACAAAGAAGTATCACTTCCCACCGGTCAAAAGGGACATCCACAAAATGTGTAAAAAACAGAAAGGCAAGACAGGCCCTGGAGAACAGGGAGCCTTGTTATGCTGATGGGCGGGATGTAAATTGCCAACTGCCTCTCTGGAGGAGTGCATTGTGTTCCCTAAAACAAGTAAAGAACAGAGCTACAGAGCCAAGGGCACTTCCAGTCTAGGGAATATTCCTTGGAAAAACTGAAAATCAATAAGACAGAGCCACCCCAAAATTTAGGGCTGCACTGCTTACAAGGACCTCAACTTGGGTACACCTTAAATATCCCAGGAAATATAAAAATGGTTCAAAAAATTGTGGTACTTACGTACGATGGAATATCCCTCAGCCATGAAATCAATGTCATAAGACCAGTAGCAGCAAAATGGGTAGATTCAGGTACGATGATTCTAAGTGAAATACGTCACAGAGAAAAAGAAACTTATCATAAGATATCACTTATGAAGATCCTGTAAACATGGCTACACTTGAACTGAGTTAGGAAAGAGAACAGTGTCTCACATTTAGAAAACACTCTTATGCCTGCTTAAGGGGGAAGGAGAGTTGGGGTGATGCATAAAACCAGAGTTTGATATAAGCACAGGTACCGTTCCAAAAACCAACTATGGAATAGACAAGACCTACACCTTCCTCAGTGAAAGGGACTCAGAACCCCATATTTCCCGCAGAGGAATATATCTGACTAGTAAGAATCTTAAAACCTATGTATTGATATGTCTCCGTAAGGGAGTCCAGTGTGTCTAGACTGGCATAAACATTGCAGCGAGAATCAGCTCAAAACCACTATAAAAAGGAATTTCAAAAACAGAACAAAAGAACGGGGAAATTCTTTACAATTCCTTCAGGGTCTCTGATGAAACCTTGAATTACCCTATCTACAATGACAGCTGGATGTGGCATAAGGCTGGACGCTTGGGAATGAGAGGATTGGTGAGATTGGTTGTGCAAATGCAGACCCTTTAAAGCACAAATGCCTGGCAACCATTTCATGGGTCCCAACTCTCCAGGATGAAGGGAATATTACTACAGCTGTAACATGTACGGGAAACCTAGAGAACGGACACACTGTGAATACGAAAGGTTTCTAAAACTCAACGAATAGTCCCTCTCCTGGTGCTCCGGTTTGACTTCCCGTCTGCTTTACTATCAACCTCCCAACTTGGAGAGACAGCCCCTTTAACCTCCGGGCTCACACAGGTTGCCAATTTGGCAGAGGATGAAAGGGAAGAGGGAGAACCAATGAGAGAGTAGCTGTTAGGCATTAGGACGGGCACATATCACTCTAACTTCCCAGCAGGAAGAAGAATTAACCAAAGTCTCAGCCCCCCACCGGGAACCAGCATAGGTCCTGAACCAAAATTTTGGACTTGCGGTCAGCTCACAAAAAACGAGTTGAAAAATGGAACTCAGGGGCACAGCAATTCAAAAACTGGCAGAGTAATAAAGGAAAACTATCGTCCGAAAATCTGTTAATGGAAGGAAACGAGGCGGACTTGAAAGCGAGGCAGAATAGCAGGAAACAGATTTCAAGAGGTACGTTGGAATCGCCTTTAAAGCACAGGAAGAGGGGCACAACTTCCACAATGATGCACTTGGCCAAAAAGTGCGTATACATTTTCTCCAGAATATATTCATTAGAAAACGCATACACCCTTTTTGGCCAAGCAAGCCAGCGGGCGATGCAAATCTGCACTACAAAGAAGTATCACTTCCCACCGGTCAAAAGGGACATCCACAAAATGTGTAAAAACCAGAAAAGCAAGACAGGCCCTGGAGAACAGGGAGCCTTGTTATGCTGATGGGCGGGATGTAAATTGCCAACTGCCTCTCTGGAGGAGTGCATTGTGTTCCCTAAAACAAGTAAAGAACAGAGCTACAGAGCCAATGGCACTTCCAGTCTAGGGAATATTCCTTGGAAAAACTGAAAATCAATAAGACAGAGCCACCCCAAAATTTAGGGCTGCACTGCTTACAAGGACCTCAACTTGGGTACACCTTAAATATCCCAGGAAATATAAAAATGGTTCAAAAAATTGTGGTACTTACGTACGATGGAATATCCCTCAGCCATGAAATCAATGTCATAAGACCAGTAGCAGCAAAATGGGTAGATTCAGGTACGATGATTCTAAGTGAAATACGTCACAGAGAAAAAGAAACTTATCATAAGATATCACTTATGAAGATCCTGTAAACATGGCTACACTTGAACTGAGTTAGGAAAGAGAACAGTGTCTCACATTTAGAAAACACTCTTATGCCTGTTTAAGGGGGAAGGAGAGGTGGGGTGATGCATAAAACCAGAGTTTGATATAAGCACAGGTACCGTTCCAAAAACCAACTATGGAATAGACAAGACCTACACCTTCCTCAGTGAAAGGGAATCAAAACCCCATATTTCCCGCAGAGGAATATATCTGACTAGTAAGAATCTTAAAACCTATGGATTGATATGTCTCCGTAAGGGAATCAAGTGTGTCTAGACTGGCATAAACATGGCAGCGAGAATCAGCTCAAACCCACTATAAAAAGGAATTTCAAAAACAAAACAAAAAAAACTGGGAAATTCTTTACAATTCCTTCAGGGTCTCTGATGAAACCTGGAATGACCCTATCTACAACGACAGCTGGATGTGGCATAAGGCTGGACACTTGGGACTGAGAGGATTGGTGCGATTTGGTGAGCAAATGCAGACCCTTTAAAGCAATAATGCATGGCACCCATTCCATGGGTCCCAACTCTCCAGGTTGAAGGGAATATTACTACAGTTATAACATGTACGGGAAACCTAGAGAACGGACACACTGTGAATACGAAAGGTTTCTAAAACTCAACGAATAGTCCCTCTCCTGGTGCTCCGGTTTGACTTTCCATCTGCTTTACTATCAATCTCCCAACTTGGAGAGACAGCCCCTTTAACCTCCTGGTTCGCACAGGTTTCCAATTTGGCAGAGGATGAAAGGGAAGAGGGAGAACCAATGAGAGAGTAGCTGTTAGGCATTTGGACGGGCACATATCTCTCTAACTTCCCGACAGGAAGAAGAATTAACCAAAGTCTCAGCCACCCACCGGGAACCAGTATAGGTCCTGAACCAAAATTTTGGACTTGCGGTCAGCTCACCAAAAACGAGTTGAAAAATGGAGCTCAGGGGCACAGCAATTCACAAACTGGCCGAGTAATAAAGGACAACTATCGTCCAAAAATCTGTTGAGGGAAGGCAACGAGGCGGACTTGAAAGCGAGGCAGAATAGCAGGAAACAGATTTCAAGAGGTACGTTGGAATCGCCTTTAAAGCACAGGAAGAGGGGCCCAACTTCGACAATGATGCACTTGGCCAAAAAGGGCGTATGCGTTTTCTCCTGAATATATTCAGGAGAAAACACATACGCCCTTTTTGGCCAAGCAAGCAAGCGGGCAATGCAAATCTGCACTACAAAGAAGTATCACTTCCCACCGGTCAAAAGGGACATCCACAAAATGTGTAAAAAACAGAAAGGCAAGACAGGCCCTGGAGAACAGGGAGCCTTGTTATGCTGATGGGCGGGATGTAAATTGCCAACTGCCTCTCTGGAGGAGTGCATTGTGTTCCCTAAAACAAGTAAAGAACAGAGCTACAGAGCCAAGGGCACTTCCAGTCTAGGGAATATTCCTTGGAAAAACTGAAAATCAATAAGACAGAGCCACCCCAAAATTTAGGGCTGCACTGCTTACAAGGACCTCAACTTGGGTACACCTTAAATATCCCAGGAAATATAAAAATGGTTCAAAAAATTGTGGTACTTACGTACGATGGAATATCCCTCAGCCATGAAATCAATGTCATAAGACCAGTAGCAGCAAAATGGGTAGATTCAGGTACGATGATTCTAAGTGAAATACGTCACAGAGAAAAAGAAACTTATCATAAGATATCACTTATGAAGATCCTGTAAACATGGCTACACTTGAACTGAGTTAGGAAAGAGAACAGTGTCTCACATTTAGAAAACACTCTTATGCCTGCTTAAGGGGGAAGGAGAGGTGGGGTGATGCATAAAACCAGAGTTTGATATAAGCACAGGTACCGTTCCAAAAACCAACTATGGAATAGACAAGACCTACACCTTCCTCAGTGAAAGGGAATCAAAACCCCATATTTCCCGCAGAGGAATATATCTGACTAGTAAGAATCTTAAAACCTATGGATTGATATGTCTCCGTAAGGGAATCAAGTGTGTCTAGACTGGCATAAACATGGCAGCGAGAATCAGCTCAAACCCACTATAAAAAGGAATTTCAAAAACAAAACAAAAAAAAGTGGGAAATTCTTTACAATTCCTTCAGGGTCTCTGATGAAACCTGGAATGACCCTATCTACAACGACAGCTGGATGTGGCATAAGGCTGGACACTTGGGACTGAGAGGATTGGTGCGATTTGGTGAGCAAATGCAGACCCTTTAAAGCAATAATGCATGGCACCCATTCCATGGGTCCCAACTCTCCAGGTTGAAGGGAATATTACTACAGTTATAACATGTACGGGAAACCTAGAGAACGGACACACTGTGAATACGAAAGGTTTCTAAAACTCAACGAATAGTCCCTCTCCTGGTGCTCCGGTTTGACTTTCCATCTGCTTTACTATCAATCTCCCAACTTGGAGAGACAGCCCCTTTAACCTCCTGGTTCGCACAGGTTTCCAATTTGGCAGAGGATGAAAGGGAAGAGGGAGAACCAATGAGAGAGTAGCTGTTAGGCATTTGGACGGGCACATATCTCTCTAACTTCCCGACAGGAAGAAGAATTAACCAAAGTCTCAGCCACCCACCGGGAACCAGTATAGGTCCTGAACCAAAATTTTGGACTTGCGGTCAGCTCACCAAAAACGAGTTGAAAAATGGAGCTCAGGGGCACAGCAATTCACAAACTGGCCGAGTAATAAAGGACAACTATCGTCCAAAAATCTGTTGAGGGAAGGCAACGAGGCGGACTTGAAAGCGAGGCAGAATAGCAGGAAACAGATTTCAAGAGGTACGTTGGAATCGCCTTTAAAGCACAGGAAGAGGGGCCCAACTTCGACAATGATGCACTTGGCCAAAAAGGGCGTATGCGTTTTCTCCTGAATATATTCAGGAGAAAACGCATACGCCCTTTTTGGCCAAGCAAGCAAGCGGGCAATGCAAATCTGCACTACAAAGAAGTATCACTTCCCACCGGTCAAAAGGGACATCCACAAAATGTGTAAAAACCAGAAAGGCAAGACAGGCCCTGGAGAACAGGGAGCCTTGTTATGCTGATGGGCGGGATGTAAATTGCCAACTGCCTCTCTGGAGGAGTGCATTGTGTTCCCTAAAACAAGTAAAGAACAGAGCTACAGAGCCAAGGGCACTTCCAGTCTAGGGAATATTCCTTGGAAAAACTGAAAATCAATAAGACAGAGCCACCCCAAAATTTAGGGCTGCACTGCTTACAAGGACCTCAACTTGGGTACACCTTAAATATCCCAGGAAATATAAAAATGGTTCAAAAAATTGTGGTACTTACGTACGATGGAATATCCCTCAGCCATGAAATCAATGTCATAAGACCAGTAGCAGCAAAATGTGTAGATTCAGGTACGATGATTCTAAGTGAAATAAGTCACAGAGAAAAAGAAACTTATCATAAGATATCACTTATGAAGATCCTGTAAACATGGCTACACTTGAACTGAGTTAGGAAAGAGAACAGTGTCTCACATTTAGAAAACACTCTTATGCCTGTTTAAGGGGGAAGGAGAGGTGGGGTGATGCATAAAACCAGAGTTTGATATAAGCACAGGTACCGTTCCAAAAACCAACTATGGAATAGACAAGACCTACACCTTCCTCAGTGAAAGGGAATCAAAACCCCATATTTCCCGCAGAGGAATATATCTGACTAGTAAGAATCTTAAAACCTATGGATTGATATGTCTCCGTAAGGGAATCAAGTGTGTCTAGACTGGCATAAACATGGCAGCGAGAATCAGCTCAAACCCACTATAAAAAGGAATTTCAAAAACAAAACAAAAAAAACTGGGAAATTCTTTACAATTCCTTCAGGGTCTCTGATGAAACCTGGAATGACCCTATCTACAACGACAGCTGGATGTGGCATAAGGCTGGACACTTGGGACTGAGAGGATTGGTGCGATTTGGTGAGCAAATGCAGACCCTTTAAAGCAATAATGCATGGCACCCATTCCATGGGTCCCAACTCTCCAGGTTGAAGGGAATATTACTACAGTTATAACATGTACGGGAAACCTAGAGAACGGACACACTGTGAATACGAAAGGTTTCTAAAACTCAACGAATAGTCCCTCTCCTGGTGCTCCGGTTTGACTTTCCATCTGCTTTACTATCAATCTCCCAACTTGGAGAGACAGCCCCTTTAACCTCCTGGTTCGCACAGGTTTCCAATTTGGCAGAGGATGAAAGGGAAGAGGGAGAACCAATGAGAGAGTAGCTGTTAGGCATTTGGACGGGCACATATCTCTCTAACTTCCCGACAGGAAGAAGAATTAACCAAAGTCTCAGCCACCCACCGGGAACCAGTATAGGTCCTGAACCAAAATTTTGGACTTGCGGTCAGCTCACCAAAAACGAGTTGAAAAATGGAGCTCAGGGGCACAGCAATTCACAAACTGGCCGAGTAATAAAGGACAACTATCGTCCAAAAATCTGTTGAGGGAAGGCAACGAGGCGGACTTGAAAGCGAGGCAGAATAGCAGGAAACAGATTTCAAGAGGTACGTTGGAATCGCCTTTAAAGCACAGGAAGAGGGGCCCAACTTCGACAATGATGCACTTGGCCAAAAAGGGCGTATGCGTTTTCTCCTGAATATATTCAGGAGAAAACGCATACGCCCTTTTTGGCCAAGCAAGCAAGCGGGCAATGCAAATCTGCACTACAAAGAAGTATCACTTCCCACCGGTCAAAAGGGACATCCACAAAATGTGTAAAAACCAGAAAGGCAAGACAGGCCCTGGAGAACAGGGAGCCTTGTTATGCTGATGGGCGGGATGTAAATTGCCAACTGCCTCTCTGGAGGAGTGCATTGTGTTCCCTAAAACAAGTAAAGAACAGAGCTACAGAGCCAAGGGCACTTCCAGTCTAGGGAATATTCCTTGGAAAAACTGAAAATCAATAAGACAGAGCCACCCCAAAATTTAGGGCTGCACTGCTTACAAGGACCTCAACTTGGGTACACCTTAAATATCCCAGGAAATATAAAAATGGTTCAAAAAATTGTGGTACTTACGTACGATGGAATATCCCTCAGCCATGAAATCAATGTCATAAGACCAGTAGCAGCAAAATGTGTAGATTCAGGTACGATGATTCTAAGTGAAATAAGTCACACAGAAAAAGAAACTTATCATAAGATATCACTTATGAAGATCCTGTAAACATGGCTACACTTGAACTGAGTTAGGAAAGAGAACAGTGTCTCACATTTAGAAAACACTCTTATGCCTGCTTAAGGGGGAAGGAGAGGTGGGGTGATGCATAAAACCAGAGTTTGATATAAGCACAGGTACCGTTCCAAAAACCAACTATGGAATAGACAAGACCTACACCTTCCTCAGTGAAAGGGAATCAAAACCCCATATTTCCCGCAGAGGAATATATCTGACTAGTAAGAATCTTAAAACCTATGTATTGATATGTCTCCGTAAGGGAATCAAGTGTGTCTAGACTGGCATAAACATGGCAGCGAGAATCAGCTCAAACCCACTATAAAAAGGAATTTCAAAAACAAAACAAAAAAAAAACTGGGAAATTCTTTACAATTCCTTCAGGGTCTCTGATGAAACCTGGAATGACCCTATCTACAACGACAGCTGGATGTGGCATAAGGCTGGACACTTGGGACTGAGAGGATTGGTGCGATTTGGTGAGCAAATGCAGACCCTTTAAAGCAATAATGCATGGCACCCATTCCATGGGTCCCAACTCTCCAGGTTGAAGGGAATATTACTACAGATATAACATGTACGGGAAACCTAGAGAACGGACACACTGTGAATACGAAAGGTTTCTAAAACTAAACGAATAGTCCCTCTCCTGGTGCTCCGGTTTGACTTTCCATCTGCTTTACTATCAATCTCCCAACTTGGAGAGACAGCCCCTTTAACCTCCTGGTTCGCACAGGTTTCCAATTTGGCAGAGGATGAAAGGGAAGAGGGAGAACCAATGAGAGAGTAGCTGTTAGGCATTTGGACGGGCACATATCTCTCTAACTTCCCGACAGGAAGAAGAATTAACCAAAGTCTCAGCCACCCACCGGGAACCAGTATAGGTCCTGAACCAAAATTTTGGACTTGCGGTCAGCTCACCAAAAACGAGTTGAAAAATGGAGCTCAGGGGCACAGCAATTCACAAACTGGCCGAGTAATAAAGGACAACTATCGTCCAAAAATCTGTTGAGGGAAGGCAACGAGGCGGACTTGAAAGCGAGGCAGAATAGCAGGAAACAGATTTCAAGATGTACGTTGGAATCGCTTTTAAAGCACAGGAAGAGGGGACCATCTTCGACAATGATGCACTTGGCCAAAAAGGGCGTATGCGTTTTCTCCTGAATATATTCAGGAGAAAACGCATACGCCCTTTTTGGCCAAGCAAGCAAGCGGGCAATGCAAATCTGCACTACAAAGAAGTATCACTTCCCACCGGTCAAAAGGGACATCCACAAAATGTGTAAAAACCAGAAAGGCAAGACAGGCCCTGGAGAACAGGGAGCCTTGTTATGCTGATGGGCGGGATGTAAATTGCCAACTGCCTCTCTGGAGGAGTGCATTGTGTTCCCTAAAACAAGTAAAGAACAGAGCTACAGAGCCAAGGGCACTTCCAGTCTAGGGAATATACCTTGGAAAAACTGAAAATCAATAAGACAGATCCACCCCAAAATTTAGGGCTGCACTGCTTACAAGGACCTCAACTTGGGTACACCTTAAATATCCCAGGAAATATAAAAATGGTTCAAAAAATTGTGGTACTTACGTACGATGGAATATCCCTCAGCCATGAAATCAATGTCATAAGACCAGTAGCAGCAAAATGGGTAGATTCAGGTACGATGATTCTAAGTGAAATAAGTCACAGAGAAAAAGAAACTTATCATAAGATATCACTTATGAAGATCCTGTAAACATGGCTACACTTGAACTGAGTTAGGAAAGAGAACAGTGTCTCACATTTAGAAAACACTCTTATGCCTGCTTAAGGGGGAAGGAGAGGTGGGGTGATGCATAAAACCAGAGTTTGATATAAGCACAGGTACCGTTCCAAAAACAAACTATGGAATAGACAAGACCTACACCTTCCTCAGTGAAAGGGAATCAAAACCCCATATTTCCCGCAGAGGAATATATCTGACTAGTAAAAATCTTAAAACCTATGGATTGATATGTCTCCGTAAGGGAATCAAGTGTGTCTCGACTGGCATAAACATGGCAGCGTGAATCAGCTCAATCCTACTATAAAAAGGAATTTCAAAAACAAAACAAAAAAACTGGGAAATTCTTTACAATTCCTTCAGGGTCTCTGATGAAACCTGGAATGACCCTATCTACAACGACAGCTGGATGTGGCATAAGGCTGGACACTTGGGACTGAGAGGATTGGTGCGATTTGGTGAGCAAATGCAGACCCTTTAAAGCAATAATGCATGGCACCCATTCCATGGTTCCCAACTCTCCAGGTTGAAGGGAATATTACTACAGTTATAACATGTACGGGAAACCTAGAGAACGGACACACTGTGAATACGAAAGGTTTCTAAAACTCAACGAATAGTCCCTCTCCTGGTGCTCCGGTTTGACTTTCCATCTGCTTTACTATCAATCTCCCAACTTGGAGAGACAGCCCCTTTAACCTCCTGGTTCGCACAGGTTTCCAATTTGGCAGAGGATGAAAGGGAAGAGGGAGAAACAATGAGAGAGTAGCTGTTAGGCATTTGGACGGGCACATATCTCTCTAACTTCCCGACAGGAAGAAGAATTAACCAAAGTCTCAGCCACCCACCGGGAACCAGTATAGGTCCTGAACCAAAATTTTGGACTTGCGGTCAGCTCACCAAAAACGAGTTGAAAAATGGAGCTCAGGGGCACAGCAATTCACAAACTGGCCGAGTAATAAAGGACAACTATCGTCCAAAAATCTGTTGAGGGAAGGCAACGAGGCGGACTTGAAAGCGAGGCAGAATAGCAGGAAACAGATTTCAAGAGGTACGTTGGAATCGCCTTTAAAGCACAGGAAGAGGGGCCCAACTTCGACAATGATGCACTTGGCCAAAAAGGGCGTATGCGTTTTCTCCTGAATATATTCAGGAGAAAACGCATACGCCCTTTTTGGCCAAGCAAGCAAGCGGGCAATGCAAATCTGCACTACAAAGAAGTATCACTTCCCACCGGTCAAAAGGGACATCCACAAAATGTGTAAAAAACAGAAAGGCAAGACAGGCCCTGGAGAACAGGGAGCCTTGTTATGCTGATGGGCGGGATGTAAATTGCCAACTGCCTCTCTGGAGGAGTGCATTGTGTTCCCTAAAACAAGTAAAGAACAGAGCTACAGAGCCAAGGGCACTTCCAGTCTAGGGAATATACCTTGGAAAAACTGAAAATCAATAAGACAGAGCCACCTCAAAATTTAGGGCTGCACTGCTTACAAGGACCTCAACTTGGGTACACCTTAAATATCCCAGGAAATAAAAAAATGGTTCAAAAAATTGTGGTACTTACGTACGATGGAATATCCCTCAGCCATGAAATCAATGTCATAAGACCAGTAGCAGCAAAATGGGTAGATTCAGGTACGATGATTCTAAGTGAAATACGTCACAGAGAAAAAGAAACTTATCATAAGGTATCACTTATGAAGATCCTGTAAACATGGCTACACTTGAACTGAGTTAGGAAAGAGAACAGTGTCTCACATTTAGAAAACACTCTTATGCCTGCTTAAGGGGGAAGGAGAGGTGGGGTGATGCATAAAACCAGAGTTTGATATAAGCACAGGTACCGTTCCAAAAACCAACTATGGAATAGACAAGACCTACACCTTCCTCAGTGAAAGGGAATCAAAACCCCATATTTCCCGCAGAGGAATATATCTGACTAGTAAGAATCTTAAAACCTATGGATTGATATGTCTCTGTAAGGGAATCAAGTGTGTCTAGACTGGCATAAACATGGCAGCGAGAATCAGCTCAAACCCACTATAAAAAGGAATTTCAAAAACAAAACAAATAAAACTGGGAAATTCTTTACAATTCCTTCAGGGTCTCTGATGAAACCTGGAATGACCCTATCTACAACGACAGCTGGATGTGGCATAAGGCTGGACACTTGGGACTGAGAGGATTGGTGCGATTTGGTGAGCAAATGCAGACCCTTTAAAGCAATAATGCATGGCACCCATTCCATGGTTCCCAACTCTCCAGGTTGAAGGGAATATTACTACAGTTATAACATGTACGGGAAACCTAGAGAACGGACACACTGTGAATACGAAAGGTTTCTAAAACTCAACGAATAGTCCCTCTCCTGGTGCTCCGGTTTGACTTTCCATCTGCTTTACTATCAATCTCCCAACTTGGAGAGACAGCCCCTTTAACCTCCTGGTTCGCACAGGTTTCCAATTTGGCAGAGGATGAAAGGGAAGAGGGAGAACCAATGAGAGAGTAGCTGTTAGGCATTTGGACGGGCACATATCTCTCTAACTTCCCGACAGGAAGAAGAATTAACCAAAGTCTCAGCCACCCACCGGGAACCAGTATAGGTCCTGAACCAAAATTTTGGACTTGCGGTCAGCTCACCAAAAACGAGTTGAAAAATGGAGCTCAGGGGCACAGCAATTCACAAACTGGCCGAGTAATAAAGGACAACTATCGTCCAAAAATCTGTTGAGGGAAGGCAACGAGGCGGACTTGAAAGCGAGGCAGAATAGCAGGAAACAGATTTCAAGAGGTACGTTGGAATCGCCTTTAAAGCACAGGAAGAGGGGCCCAACTTCGACAATGATGCACTTGGCCAAAAAGGGCGTATGCGTTTTCTCCTGAATATATTCAGGAGAAAACGCATACGCCCTTTTTGGCCAAGCAAGCAAGCGGGCAATGCAAATCTGCACTACAAAGAAGTATCACTTCCCACCGGTCAAAAGGGACATCCACAAAATGTGTAAAAACCAGAAAGGCAAGACAGGCCCTGGAGAACAGGGAGCCTTGTTATGCTGATGGGCGGGATGTAAATTGCCAACTGCCTCTCTGGAGGAGTGCATTGTGTTCCCTAAAACAAGTAAAGAACAGAGCTACAGAGCCAAGGGCACTTCCAGTCTAGGGAATATACCTTGGAAAAACTGAAAATCAATAAGACAGAGCCACCCCAAAATTTAGGGCTGCACTGCTTACAAGGACCTCAACTTGGGTACACCTTAAATATCCCAGGAAATATAAAAATGGTTCAAAAAATTGTGGTACTTACGTACGATGGAATATCCCTCAGCCATGAAATCAATGTCATAAGACCAGTAGCAGCAAAATGGGTAGATTCAGGTACGATGATTCTAAGTGAAATACGTCACAGAGAAAAAGAAACTTATCATAAGGTATCACTTATGAAGATCCTGTAAACATGGCTACACTTGAACTGAGTTAGGAAAGAGAACAGTGTCTCACATTTAGAAAACACTCTTATGCCTGCTTAAGGGGGAAGGAGAGGTGGGGTGATGCATAAAACCAGAGTTTGATATAAGCACAGGTACCGTTCCAAAAACCAACTATGGAATAGACAACACCTACACCTTCCTCAGTGAAAGGGAATCAAAACCCCATATTTCCCGCAGAGGAATATATCTGACTAGTAAGAATCTTAAAACCTATGGATTGATATGTCTCCGTAAGGGAATCAAGTGTGTCTAGACTGGCATAAACATGGCAGCGAGAATCAGCTCAAACCCAATATAAAAAGGAATTTCAAAAACAAAACAAAAAAAACTGGGAAATTCTTTACAATTCCTTCAGGGTCTCTGATGAAACCTGGAATGACCCTATCTACAACGACAGCTGGATGTGGCATAAGGCTGGACACTTGGGACTGAGAGGATTGGTGCGATTTGGTGAGCAAATGCAGACCCTTTAAAGCAATAATGCATGGCACCCATTCCATGGGTCCCAACTCTCCAGGTTGAAGGGAATATTACTACAGTTATAACATGTACGGGAAACCTAGAGAACGGACACACTGTGAATACGAAAGGTTTCTAAAACTAAACGAATAGTCCCTCTCCTGGTGCTCCGGTTTGACTTTCCATCTGCTTTACTATCAATCTCCCAACTTGGAGAGACAGCCCCTTTAACCTCCTGGTTCGCACAGGTTTCCAATTTGGCAGAGGATGAAAGGGAAGAGGGAGAACCAATGAGAGAGTAGCTGTTAGGCATTTGGACGGGCACATATCTCTCTAACTTCCCGACAGGAAGAAGAATTAACCAAAGTCTCAGCCACCCACCGGGAACCAGTATAGGTCCTGAACCAAAATTTTGGACTTGCGGTCAGCTCACCAAAAACGAGTTGAAAAATGGAGCTCAGGGGCACAGCAATTCACAAACTGGCCGAGTAATAAAGGACAACTATCGTCCAAAAATCTGTTGAGGGAAGGCAACGAGGCGGACTTGAAAGCGAGGCAGAATAGCAGGAAACAGATTTCAAGAGGTACGTTGGAATCGCCTTTAAAGCACAGGAAGAGGGGCCCAACTTCGACAATGATGCACTTGGCCAAAAAGGGCGTATGCGTTTTCTCCTGAATATATTCAGGAGAAAACGCATACGCCCTTTTTGGCCAAGCAAGCAAGCGGGCAATGCAAATCTGCACTACAAAGAAGTATCACTTCCCACCGGTCAAAAGGGACATCCACAAAATGTGTAAAAACCAGAAAGGCAAGACAGGCCCTGGAGAACAGGGAGCCTTGTTATGCTGATGGGCGGGATGTAAATTGCCAACTGCCTCTCTGGAGGAGTGCATTGTGTTCCCTAAAACAAGTAAAGAACAGAGCTACAGAGCCAAGGGCACTTCCAGTCTAGGGAATATACCTTGGAAAAACTGAAAATCAATAAGACAGAGCCACCCCAAAATTTAGGGCTGCACTGCTTACAAGGACCTCAACTTGGGTACACCTTAAATATCCCAGGAAATATAAAAATGGTTCAAAAAATTGTGGTACTTACGTACGATGGAATATCCCTCAGCCATGAAATCAATGTCATAAGACCAGTAGCAGCAAAATGGGTAGATTCAGGTACGATGATTCTAAGTGAAATAAGTCACAGAGAAAAAGAAACTTATCATAAGATATCACTTATGAAGATCCTGTAAACATGGCTACACTTGAACTGAGTTAGGAAAGAGAACAGTGTCTCACATTTAGAAAACACTCTTATGCCTGCTTAAGGGGGAAGGAGAGGTGGGGTGATGCATAAAACCAGAGTTTGATATAAGCACAGGTACCGTTCCAAAAACCAACTATGGAATAGACAAGACCTACACCTTCCTCAGTGAAAGGGAATCAAAACCCCATACTTCCCACAGAGGAATATATCTGACTAGTAAAAATCTTAAAACCTATGGATTGATATGTCTCCGTAAGGGAATCAAGTGTGTCTCGACTGGCATAAACATGGCAGCGAGAATCAGCTCAATCCCACTATAAAAAGGAATTTCAAAAACAAAACAAAAAAACTGGGAAATTCTTTACAATTCCTTCAGGGTCTCTGATGAAACCTGGAATGACCCTATCTACAACGACAGCTGGATGTGGCATAAGGCTGGACACTTGGGACTGAGAGGATTGGTGCGATTTGGTGAGCAAATGCAGACCCTTTAAAGCAATAATGCATGGCACCCATTCCATGGTTCCCAACTCTCCAGGTTGAAGGGAATATTACTACAGTTATAACATGTACGGGAAACCTAGAGAACGGACACACTGTGAATACGAAAGGTTTCTAAAACTCAACGAATAGTCCCTCTCCTGGTGCTCCGGTTTGACTTTCCATCTGCTTTACTATCAATCTCCCAACTTGGAGAGACAGCCCCTTTAACCTCCTGGTTCGCACAGGTTTCCAATTTGGCAGAGGATGAAAGGGAAGAGGGAGAACCAATGAGAGAGTAGCTGTTAGGCATTTGGACGGGCACATATCTCTCTAACTTCCCGACAGGAAGAAGAATTAACCAAAGTCTCAGCCACCCACCGGGAACCAGTATAGGTCCTGAACCAAAATTTTGGACTTGCGGTCAGCTCACCAAAAACGAGTTGAAAAATGGAGCTCAGGGGCACAGCAATTCACAAACTGGCCGAGTAATAAAGGACAACTATCGTCCAAAAATCTGTTGAGGGAAGGCAACGAGGCGGACTTGAAAGCGAGGCAGAATAGCAGGAAACAGATTTCAAGAGGTACGTTGGAATCGCCTTTAAAGCACAGGAAGAGGGGCCCAACTTCGACAATGATGCACTTGGCCAAAAAGGGCGTATGCGTTTTCTCCTGAATATATTCAGGAGAAAACGCATACACCCTTTTTGGCCAAGCAAGCAAGCGGGCAATGCAAATCTGCACTACAAAGAAGTATCACTTCCCACCGGTCAAAAGGGACATCCACAAAATGTGTAAAAACCAGAAAGGCAAGACAGGCCCTGGAGAACAGGGAGCCTTGTTATGCTGATGGGCGGGATGTAAATTGCCAACTGCCTCTCTGGAGGAGTGCATTGTGTTCCCTAAAACAAGTAAAGAACAGAGCTACAGAGCCAAGGGCACTTCCAGTCTAGGGAATATACCTTGGAAAAACTGAAAATCAATAAGACAGAGCCACCCCAAAATTTAGGGCTGCACTGCTTACAAGGACCTCAACTTGGGTACACCTTAAATATCCCAGGAAATATAAAAATGGTTCAAAAAATTGTGGTACTTACGTACGATGGAATATCCCTCAGCCATGAAATCAATGTCATAAGACCAGTAGCAGCAAAATGGGTAGATTCAGGTACGATGATTCTAAGTGAAATAAGTCACAGAGAAAAAGAAACTTATCATAAGATATCACTTATGAAGATCCTGTAAACATGGCTACACTTGAACTGAGTTAGGAAAGAGAACAGTGTCTCACATTTAGAAAACACTCTTATGCCTGCTTAAGGGGGAAGGAGAGGTGGGGTGATGCATAAAACCTGAGTTTGATATAAGCACAGGTACCGTTCCAAAAACCAACTATGGAATAGACAAGACCTACACCTTCCTCAGTGAAAGGGAATCAAAACCCCATATTTCCCGCAGAGGAATATATCTGACTAGTAAGAATCTTAAAACCTATGGATTGATATGTCTCCGTAAGGGAATCAAGTGTGTCTCGACTGGCATAAACATGGCAGCGAGAATCAGCTCAATCCCACTATAAAAAGGAATTTCAAAAACAAAACAAAAAAAACTGGGAAATTCTTTACAATTCCTTCAGGGTCTCTGATGAAACCTGGAATGACCCTATCTACAACGACAGCTGGATGTGGCATAAGGCTGGACACTTGGGACTGAGAGGATTGGTGCGATTTGGTGAGCAAATGCAGACCCTTTAAAGCAATAATGCATGGCACCCATTCCATGGTTCCCAACTCTCCAGGTTGAAGGGAATATTACTACAGTTATAACATGTACGGGAAACCTAGAGAACGGACACACTGTGAATACGAAAGGTTTCTAAAACTCAACGAATAGTCCCTCTCCTGGTGCTCCGGTTTGACTTTCCATCTGCTTTACTATCAATCTCCCAACTTGGAGAGACAGCCCCTTTAACCTCCTGGTTCGCACAGGTTTCCAATTTGGCAGAGGATGAAAGGGAAGAGGGAGAACCAATGAGAGAGTAGCTGTTAGGCATTTGGACGGGCACATATCACTCTAACTTCCCGGCAGGAAGAAGAATTAACCAAAGTCTCAGCCACCCACCGGGAACCAGTATAGGTCCTGAACCAAAATTTTGGACTTGCGGTCAGCTCACCAAAAACGAGTTGAAAAATGGAGCTCAGGGGCACAGCAATTCACAAACTGGCCGAGTAATAAAGGATAACCATCGTCCAAAAATCTGTTGAGGGAAGGCAACGAGGCGGACTTGAAAGCGAGGCAGAATAGCAGGAAACAGATTTCAAGAGGTACGTTGGAATCGCCTTTAAAGCACAGGAAGAGGGGCCCAACTTCGACAATGATGCACTTGGCCAAAAAGGGCGTATGCGTTTTCTCCTGAATATATTCAGGAGAAAACGCATACGCCCTTTTTGGCCAAGCAAGCAAGCGGGCAATGCAAATCTGCACTACAAAGAAGTATCACTTCCCACCGGTCAAAAGGGACATCCACAAAATGTGTAAAAACCAGAAAGGCAAGACAGGCCCTGGAGAACAGGGAGCCTTGTTATGCTGATGGGCGGGATGTAAATTGCCAACTGCCTCTCTGGAGGAGTGCATTGTGTTCCCTAAAACAAGTAAAGAACAGAGCTACAGAGCCAAGGGCACTTCCAGTCTAGGGAATATATCTTGGAAAAACTGAAAATCAATAAGACAGAGCCACCCCAAAATTTAGGGCTGCACTGCTTACAAGGACCTCAACTTGGGTACACCTTAAATATCCCAGGAAATATAAAAATGGTTCAAAAAATTGTGGTACTTACGTACGATGGAATATCCCTCAGCCATGAAATCAATGTCATAAGACCAGTAGCAGCAAAATGGGTAGATTCAGGTACGATGATTCTAAGTGAAATAAGTCACAGAGAAAAAGAAACTTATCATAAGATATCACTTATGAAGATCCTGTAAACATGGCTACACTTGAACTGAGTTAGGAAAGAGAACAGTGTCTCACATTTAGAAAACACTCTTATGCCTGCTTAAGGGGGAAGGAGAGGTGGGGTGATGCATAAAACCAGAGTTTGATATAAGCACAGGTACCGTTCCAAAAACCAACTATGGAATAGACAAGACCTACACCTTCCTCAGTGAAAGGGAATCAAAACCCCATATTTCCCGCAGAGGAATATATCTGACTAGTAAGAATCTTAAAACCTATGGATTGATATGTCTCTGTAAGGGAATCAAGTGTGTCTCGACTGGCATAAACATGGCAGCGAGAATCAGCTCAATCCCACTATAAAAAGGAATTTCAAAAACAAAACAAAAAAAACTGGGAAATTCTTTACAATTCCTTCAGGGTCTCTGATGAAACCTGGAATGACCCTATCTACAACGACAGCTGGATGTGGCATAAGGCTGGACACTTGGGACTGAGAGGATTGGTGCGATTTGGTGAGCAAATGCAGACCCTTTAAAGCAATAATGCATGGCACCCATTCCATGGTTCCCAACTCTCCAGGTTGAAGGGAATATTACTACAGTTATAACATGTACGGGAAACCTAGAGAACGGACACACTGTGAATACGAAAGGTTTCTAAAACTCAACGAATAGTCCCTCTCCTGGTGCTCCGGTTTGACTTTCCATCTGCTTTACTATCAATCTCCCAACTTGGAGAGACAGCCCCTTTAACCTCCTGGTTCGCACAGGTTTCCAATTTGACAGAGGATGAAAGGGAAGAGGGAGAACCAATGAGAGAGTAGCTGTTAGGCATTTGGACGGGCACATATCACTCTAACTTCCCGGCAGGAAGAAGAATTAACCAAAGTCTCAGCCACCCACCGGGAACCAGTATAGGTCCTGAACCAAAATTTTGGACTTGCGGTCAGCTCACCAAAAACGAGTTGAAAAATGGAGCTCAGGGGCACAGCAATTCACAAACTGGCCGAGTAATAAAGGATAACTATCTTCCAAAAATCTGTTGAGGGAAGGCAACGAGGCGGACTTGAAAGCGAGGCAGAATAGCAGGAAACAGATTTCAAGAGGTACGTTGGAATCGCCTTTAAAGCACAGGAAGAGGGGCCCAACTTCGACAATGATGCACTTGGCCAAAAAGGGCGTATGCGTTTTCTCCTGAATATATTCAGGAGAAAACGCATACGCCCTTTTTGGCCAAGCAAGCAAGCGGGCAATGCAAATCTGCACTACAAAGAAGTATCACTTCCCACCGGTCAAAAGGGACATCCACAAAATGTGTAAAAACCAGAAAGGCAAGACAGGCCCTGGAGAACAGGGAGCCTTGTTATGCTGATGGGCGGGATGTAAATTGCCAACTGCCTCTCTGGAGGAGTGCATTGTGTTCCCTAAAACAAGTAAAGAACAGAGCTACAGAGCCAAGGGCACTTCCAGTCTAGGGAATATACCTTGGAAAAACTGAAAATCAATAAGACAGAGCCACCCCAAAATTTAGGGCTGCACTGCTTACAAGGACCTCAACTTGGGTACACCTTAAATATCCCAGGAAATATAAAAATGGTTCAAAAAATTGTGGTACTTACGTACGATGGAATATCCCTCAGCCATGAAATCAATGTCATAAGACCAGTAGCAGCAAAATGGGTAGATTCAGGTACGATGATTCTAAGTGAAATAAGTCACAGAGAAAAAGAAACTTATCATAAGATATCACTTATGAAGATCCTGTAAACATGGCTACACTTGAACTGAGTTAGGAAAGAGAACAGTGTCTCACATTTAGAAAACACTCTTATGCCTGCTTAAGGGGGAAGGAGAGGTGGGGTGATGCATAAAACCAGAGTTTGATATAAGCACAGGTACCGTTCCAAAAACCAACTATGGAATAGACAAGACCTACACCTTCCTCAGTGAAAGGGAATCAAAACCCCATATTTCCCGCAGAGGAATATATCTGACTAGTAAAAATCTTAAAACCTATGGATTGATATATCTCCGTAAGGGAATCAAGTGTGTCTCGACTGGCATAAACATGGCAGCGAGAATCAGCTCAATCCCACTATAAAAAGGAATTTCAAAAACAAAACAAAAAAACTGGGAAATTCTTTACAATTCCTTCAGGGTCTCTGATGAAACCTGGAATGACCCTATCTACAACGACAGCTGGATGTGGCATAAGGCTGGACACTTGGGACTGAGAGGATTGGTGCGATTTGGTGAGCAAATGCAGACCCTTTAAAGCAATAATGCATGGCACCCATTCCATGGTTCCCAACTCTCCAGGTTGAAGGGAATATTACTACAGTTATAACATGTACGGGAAACCTAGAGAACGGACACACTGTGAATATGAAAGGTTTCTAAAACTCAACGAATAGTCCCTCTCCTGGTGCTCCGGTTTGACTTTCCATCTGCTTTACTATCAATCTCCCAAATTGGAGAGACAGCCCCTTTAACCTCCTGGTTCGCACAGGTTTCCAATTTGGCAGAGGATGAAAGGGAAGAGGGAGAACCAATGAGAGAGTAGCTGTTAGGCATTTGGACGGGCACATATCTCTCTAACTTCCCGACAGGAAGAAGAATTAACCAAAGTCTCAGCCACCCACCGGGAACCAGTATAGGTCCTGAACCAAAATTTTGGACTTGCGGTCAGCTCACCAAAAACGAGTTGAAAAATGGAGCTCAGGGGCACAGCAATTCACAAACTGGCCGAGTAATAAAGGACAACTATCGTCCAAAAATCTGTTGAGGGAAGGCAATGAGGCGGACTTGAAAGCGAGGCAGAATAGCAGGAAACAGATTTCAAGAGGTACGTTGGAATCGCCTTTAAAGCACAGGAAGAGGGGCCCAACTTCGACAATGATGCACTTGGCCAAAAAGGGCGTATGCGTTTTCTCCTGAATATATTCAGGAGAAAACGCATACGCCCTTTTTGGCCAAGCAAGCAAGCGGGCAATGCAAATCTGCACTACAAAGAAGTATCACTTCCCACCGGTCAAAAGGGACATCCACAAAATGTGTAAAAACCAGAAAGGCAAGACAGGCCCTGGAGAACAGGGAGCCTTGTTATGCTGATGGGCGGGATGTAAATTGCCAACTGCCTCTCTGGAGGAGTGCATTGTGTTCCCTAAAACAAGTAAAGAACAGAGCTACAGAGCCAAGGGCACTTCCAGTCTAGGGAATATACCTTGGAAAAACTGAAAATCAATAAGACAGAGCCACCCCAAAATTTAGGGCTGCACTGCTTACAAGGACCTCAACTTGGGTACACCTTAAATATCCCAGGAAATATAAAAATGGTTCAAAAAATTGTGGTACTTACGTACGATGGAATATCCCTCAGCCATGAAATCAATGTCATAAGACCAGTAGCAGCAAAATGGGTAGATTCAGGTACGATGATTCTAAGTGAAATACGTCACAGAGAAAAAGAAACTTATCATAAGGTATCACTTATGAAGATCCTGTAAACATGGCTACACTTGAACTGAGTTAGGAAAGAGAACAGTGTCTCACATTTAGAAAACACTCTTATGCCTGCTTAAGGGGGAAGGAGAGGTGGGGTGATGCATAAAACCAGAGTTTGATATAAGCACAGGTACCGTTCCAAAAACCAACTATGGAATAGACAAGACCTACACCTTCCTCAGTGAAAGGGAATCAAAACCCCATATTTCCCGCAGAGGAATATATCTGACTAGTAAGAATCTTAAAACCTATGGATTGATATGTCTCCGTAAGGGAATCAAGTGTGTCTAGACTGGCATAAACATGGCAGCGAGAATCAGCTCAAACCCACTATAAAAAGGAATTTCAAAAACAAAACAAAAAAAACTGGGAAATTCTTTACAATTCCTTCAGGGTCTCTGATGAAACCTGGAATGACCCTATCTACAACGACAGCTGGATGTGGCATAAGGCTGGACACTTGGGACTGAGAGGATTGGTGCGATTTGGTGAGCAAATGCAGACCCTTTAAAGCAATAATGCATGGCACCCATTCCATGGTTCCCAACTCTCCAGGTTGAAGGGAATATTACTACAGTTATAACATGTACGGGAAACCTAGAGAACGGACACACTGTGAATACGAAAGGTTTCTAAAACTCAACGAATAGTCCCTCTCCTGGTGCTCCGGTTTGACTTTCCATCTGCTTTACTATCAATCTCCCAACTTGGAGAGACAGCCCCTTTAACCTCCTGGTTCGCACAGGTTTCCAATTTGGCAGAGGATGAAAGGGAAGAGGGAGAACCAATGAGAGAGTAGCTGTTAGGCATTTGGACGGGCACATATCTCTCTAACTTCCCGACAGGAAGAAGAATTAACCAAAGTCTCAGCCACGCACCGGGAACCAGTATAGGTCCTGAACCAAAATTTTGGACTTGCGGTCAGCTCACCAAAAACGAGTTGAAAAATGGAGCTCAGGGGCACAGCAATTCACAAACTGGCCGAGTAATAAAGGACAACTATCGTCCAAAAATCTGTTGAGGGAAGGCAACGAGGCGGACTTGAAAGCGAGGCAGAATAGCAGGAAACAGATTTCAAGAGGTACGTTGGAATCGCCTTTAAAGCACAGGAAGAGGGGCCCAACTTCGACAATGATGCACTTGGCCAAAAAGGGCGTATGCGTTTTCTCCTGAATATATTCAGGAGAAAACGCATACACCCTTTTTGGCCAAGCAAGCAAGCGGGCAATGCAAATCTGCACTACAAAGAAGTATCACTTCCCACCGGTCAAAAGGGACATCCACAAAATGTGTAAAAACCAGAAAGGCAAGACAGGCCCTGGAGAACAGGGAGCCTTGTTATGCTGATGGGCGGGATGTAAATTGCCAACTGCCTCTCTGGAGGAGTGCATTGTGTTCCCTAAAACAAGTAAAGAACAGAGCTACAGAGCCAAGGGCACTTCCAGTCTAGGGAATATACCTTGGAAAAACTGAAAATCAATAAGACAGAGCCACCCCAAAATTTAGGGCTGCACTGCTTACAAGGACCTCAACTTGGGTACACCTTAAATATCCCAGGAAATATAAAAATGGTTCAAAAAATTGTGGTACTTACGTACGATGGAATATCCCTCAGCCATGAAATCAATGTCATAAGACCAGTAGCAGCAAAATGGGTAGATTCAGGTACGATGATTCTAAGTGAAATACGTCACAGAGAAAAAGAAACTTATCATAAGGTATCACTTATGAAGATCCTGTAAACATGGCTACACTTGAACTGAGTTAGGAAAGAGAACAGTGTCTCACATTTAGAAAACACTCTTATGCCTGCTTAAGGGGGAAGGAGAGGTGGGGTGATGCATAAAACCAGAGTTTGATATAAGCACAGGTACCGTTCCAAAAACCAACTATGGAATAGACAAGACCTACACCTTCCTCAGTGAAAGGGAATCAAAACCCCATATTTCCCGCAGAGGAATATATCTGACTAGTAAGAATCTTAAAACCTATGGATTGATATGTCTCCGTAAGGGAATCAAGTGTGTCTAGACTGGCATAAACATGGCAGCGAGAATCAGCTCAAACCCACTATAAAAAGGAATTTCAAAAACAAAACAAAAAAAACTGGGAAATTCTTTACAATTCCTTCAGGGTCTCTGATGAAACCTGGAATGACCCTATCTACAACGACAGCTGGATGTGGCATAAGGCTGGACACTTGGGACTGAGAGGATTGGTGCGATTTGGTGAGCAAATGCAGACCCTTTAAAGCAATAATGCATGGCACCCATTCCATGGGTCCCAACTCTCCAGGTTGAAGGGAATATTACTACAGTTATAACATGTACGGGAAACCTAGAGAACGGACACACTGTGAATACGAAAGGTTTCTAAAACTCAACGAATAGTCCCTCTCCTGGTGCTCCGGTTTGACTTTCCATCTGCTTTACTATCAATCTCCCAACTTGGAGAGACAGCCCCTTTAACCTCCTGGTTCGCACAGGTTTCCAATTTGGCAGAGGATGAAAGGGAAGAGGGAGAACCAATGAGAGAGTAGCTGTTAGGCATTTGGACGGGCACATATCTCTCTAACTTCCCGACAGGAAGAAGAATTAACCAAAGTCTCAGCCACCCACCGGGAACCAGTATAGGTCCTGAACCAAAATTTTGGACTTGCGGTCAGCTCACCAAAAACGAGTTGAAAAATGGAGCTCAGGGGCACAGCAATTCACAAACTGGCCGAGTAATAAAGGACAACTATCGTCCAAAAATCTGTTGAGGGAAGGCAACGAGGCGGACTTGAAAGCGAGGCAGAATAGCAGGAAACAGATTTCAAGAGGTACGTTGGAATCGCCTTTAAAGCACAGGAAGAGGGGCCCAACTTCGACAATGATGCACTTGGCCAAAAAGGGCGTATGCGTTTTCTCCTGAATATATTCAGGAGAAAACGCATACGCCCTTTTTGGCCAAGCAAGCAAGCGGGCAATGCAAATCTGCACTACAAAGAAGTATCACTTCCCACCGGTCAAAAGGGACATCCACAAAATGTGTAAAAACCAGAAAGGCAAGACAGGCCCTGGAGAACAGGGAGCCTTGTTATGCTGATGGGCGGGATGTAAATTGCCAACTGCCTCTCTGGAGGAGTGCATTGTGTTCCCTAAAACAAGTAAAGAACAGAGCTACAGAGCCAAGGGCACTTCCAGTCTAGGGAATATACCTTGGAAAAACTGAAAATCAATAAGACAGAGCCACCCCAAAATTTAGGGCTGCACTGCTTACAAGGACCTCAACTTGGGTACACCTTAAATATCCCAGGAAATATAAAAATGGTTCAAAAAATTGTGGTACTTACGTACGATGGAATATCCCTCAGCCATGAAATCAATGTCATAAGACCAGTAGCAGCAAAATGGGTAGATTCAGGTACGATGATTCTAAGTGAAATACGTCACAGAGAAAAAGAAACTTATCATAAGGTATCACTTATGAAGATCCTGTAAACATGGCTACACTTGAACTGAGTTAGGAAAGAGAACAGTGTCTCACATTTAGAAAACACTCTTATGCCTGCTTAAGGGGGAAGGAGAGGTGGGGTGATGCATAAAACCAGAGTTTGATATAAGCACAGGTACCGTTCCAAAAACCAACTATGGAATAGACAAGACCTACACCTTCCTCAGTGAAAGGGAATCAAAACCCCATATTTCCCGCAGAGGAATATATCTGACTAGTAAGAATCTTAAAACCTATGGATTGATATGTCTCCGTAAGGGAATCAAGTGTGTCTAGACTGGCATAAACATGGCAGCGAGAATCAGCTCAAACCCACTATAAAAAGGAATTTCAAAAACAAAACAAAAAAAAGTGGGAAATTCTTTACAATTCCTTCAGGGTCTCTGATGAAACCTGGAATGACCCTATCTACAACGACAGCTGGATGTGGCATAAGTCTGGACACTTGGGACTGAGAGGATTGGTGCGATTTGGTGAGCAAATGCAGACCCTTTAAAGCAATAATGCATGGCACCCATTCCATGGTTCCCAACTCTCCAGGTTGAAGGGAATATTACTACAGTTATAACATGTACGGGAAACCTAGAGAACGGACACACTGTGAATACGAAAGGTTTCTAAAACTCAACGAATAGTCCCTCTCCTGGTGCTCCGGTTTGACTTTCCATCTGCTTTACTATCAATCTCCCAACTTGGAGAGACAGCCCCTTTAACCTCCTGGTTCGCACAGGTTTCCAATTTGGCAGAGGATGAAAGGGAAGAGGGAGAACCAATGAGAGAGTAGCTGTTAGGCATTTGGACGGGCACATATCTCTCTAACTTCCCGACAGGAAGAAGAATTAACCAAAGTCTCAGCCACCCACCGGGAACCAGTATAGGTCCTGAACCAAAATTTTGGACTTGCGGTCAGCTCACCAAAAACGAGTTGAAAAATGGAGCTCAGGGGCACAGCAATTCACAAACTGGCCGAGTAATAAAGGACAACTATCGTCCAAAAATCTGTTGAGGGAAGGCAACGAGGCGGACTTGAAAGCGAGGCAGAATAGCAGGAAACAGATTTCAAGAGGTACGTTGGAATCGCCTTTAAAGCACAGGAAGAGGGGCCCAACTTCGACAATGATGCACTTGGCCAAAAAGGGCGTATGCGTTTTCTCCTGAATATATTCAGGAGAAAACGCATACGCCCTTTTTGGCCAAGCAAGCAAGCGGGCAATGCAAATCTGCACTACAAAGAAGTATCACTTCCCACCGGTCAAAAGGGACATCCACAAAATGTGTAAAAACCAGAAAGGCAAGACAGGCCCTGGAGAACAGGGAGCCTTGTTATGCTGATGGGCGGGATGTAAATTGCCAACTGCCTCTCTGGAGGAGTGCATTGTGTTCCCTAAAACAAGTAAAGAACAGAGCTACAGAGCCAAGGGCACTTCCAGTCTAGGGAATATACCTTGGAAAAACTGAAAATCAATAAGACAGAGCCACCCCAAAATTTAGGGCTGCACTGCTTACAAGGACCTCAACTTGGGTACACCTTAAATATCCCAGGAAATATAAAAATGGTTCAAAAAATTGTGGTACTTACGTACGATGGAATATCCCTCAGCCATGAAATCAATGTCATAAGACCAGTAGCAGCAAAATGGGTAGATTCAGGTACGATGATTCTAAGTGAAATACGTCACAGAGAAAAAGAAACTTATCATAAGGTATCACTTATGAAGATCCTGTAAACATGGCTACACTTGAACTGAGTTAGGAAAGAGAACAGTGTCTCACATTTAGAAAACACTCTTATGCCTGCTTAAGGGGGAAGGAGAGGTGGGGTGATGCATAAAACCAGAGTTTGATATAAGCACAGGTACCGTTCCAAAAACCAACTATGGAATAGACAAGACCTACACCTTCCTCAGTGAAAGGGAATCAAAACCCCATATTTCCCGCAGAGGAATATATCTGACTAGTAAGAATCTTAAAACCTATGGATTGATATGTCTCCGTAAGGGAATCAAGTGTGTCTAGACTGGCATAAACATGGCAGCGAGAATCAGCTCAAACCCACTATAAAAAGGAATTTCAAAAACAAAACAAAAAAAACTGGGAAATTCTTTACAATTCCTTCAGGGTCTCTGATGAAACCTGGAATGACCCTATCTACAACGACAGCTGGATGTGGCATTAGGCTGGACACTTGGGACTGAGAGGATTGGTGCGATTTGGTGAGCAAATGCAGACCCTTTAAAGCAATAATGCATGGCACCCATTCCATGGGTCCCAACTCTCCAGGTTGAAGGGAATATTACTACAGTTATAACATGTACGGGAAACCTAGAGAACGGACACACTGTGAATACGAAAGGTTTCTAAAACTCAACGAATAGTCCCTCTCCTGGTGCTCCGGTTTGACTTTCCATCTGCTTTACTATCAATCTCCCAACTTGGAGAGACAGCCCCTTTAACCTCCTGGTTCGCACAGGTTTCCAATTTGGCAGAGGATGAAAGGGAAGAGGGAGAACCAATGAGAGAGTAGCTGTTAGGCATTTGGACGGGCACATATCTCTCTAACTTCCCGACAGGAAGAAGAATTAACCAAAGTCTCAGCCACCCACCGGGAACCAGTATAGGTCCTGAACCAAAATTTTGGACTTGCGGTCAGCTCACCAAAAACGAGTTGAAAAATGGAGCTCAGGGGCACAGCAATTCACAAACTGGCCGAGTAATAAAGGACAACTATCGTCCAAAAATCTGTTGAGGGAAGGCAACGAGGCGGACTTGAAAGCGAGGCAGAATAGCAGGAAACAGATTTCAAGAGGTACGTTGGAATCGCCTTTAAAGCACAGGAAGAGGGGCCCAACTTCGACAATGATGCACTTGGCCAAAAAGGGCGTATGCGTTTTCTCCTGAATATATTCAGGAGAAAACGCATACGCCCTTTTTGGCCAAGCAAGCAAGCGGGCAATGCAAATCTGCACTACAAAGAAGTATCACTTCCCACCGGTCAAAAGGGACATCCACAAAATGTGTAAAAACCAGAAAGGCAAGACAGGCCCTGGAGAACAGGGAGCCTTGTTATGCTGATGGGCGGGATGTAAATTGCCAACTGCCTCTCTGGAGGAGTGCATTGTGTTCCCTAAAACAAGTAAAGAACAGAGCTACAGAGCCAAGGGCACTTCCAGTCTAGGGAATATTCCTTGGAAAAACTGAAAATCAATAAGACAGAGCCACCCCAAAATTTAGGGCTGCACTGCTTACAAGGACCTCAACTTGGGTACACCTTAAATATCCCAGGAAATATAAAAATGGTTCAAAAAATTGTGGTACTTACGTACGATGGAATATCCCTCAGCCATGAAATCAATGTCATAAGACCAGTAGCAGCAAAATGTGTAGATTCAGGTACGATGATTCTAAGTGAAATAAGTCACACAGAAAAAGAAACTTATCATAAGATATCACTTATGAAGATCCTGTAAACATGGCTACACTTGAACTGAGTTAGGAAAGAGAACAGTGTCTCACATTTAGAAAACACTCTTATGCCTGCTTAAGGGGGAAGGAGAGGTGGGGTGATGCATAAAACCAGAGTTTGATATAAGCACAGGTACCGTTCCAAAAACCAACTATGGAATAGACAAGACCTACACCTTCCTCAGTGAAAGGGAATCAAAACCCCATATTTCCCGCAGAGGAATATATCTGACTAGTAAGAATCTTAAAACCTATGTATTGATATGTCTCCGTAAGGGAATCAAGTGTGTCTAGACTGGCATAAACATGGCAGCGAGAATCAGCTCAAACCCACTATAAAAAGGAATTTCAAAAACAAAACAAAAAAAAAACTGGGAAATTCTTTACAATTCCTTCAGGGTCTCTGATGAAACCTGGAATGACCCTATCTACAACGACAGCTGGATGTGGCATAAGGCTGGACACTTGGGACTGAGAGGATTGGTGCGATTTGGTGAGCAAATGCAGACCCTTTAAAGCAATAATGCATGGCACCCATTCCATGGGTCCCAACTCTCCAGGTTGAAGGGAATATTACTACAGATATAACATGTACGGGAAACCTAGTGAACGGACACACTGTGAATACGAAAGGTTTCTAAAACTAAACGAATAGTCCCTCTCCTGGTGCTCCGGTTTGACTTTCCATCTGCTTTACTATCAATCTCCCAACTTGGAGAGACAGCCCCTTTAACCTCCTGGTTCGCACAGGTTTCCAATTTGGCAGAGGATGAAAGGGAAGAGGGAGAACCAATGAGAGAGTAGCTGTTAGGCATTTGGACGGGCACATATCTCTCTAACTTCCCGACAGGAAGAAGAATTAACCAAAGTCTCAGCCACCCACCGGGAACCAGTATAGGTCCTGAACCAAAATTTTGGACTTGCGGTCAGCTCACCAAAAACGAGTTGAAAAATGGAGCTCAGGGGCACAGCAATTCACAAACTGGCCGAGTAATAAAGGACAACTATCGTCCAAAAATCTGTTGAGGGAAGGCAACGAGGCGGACTTGAAAGCGAGGCAGAATAGCAGGAAACAGATTTCAAGATGTACGTTGGAATCGCTTTTAAAGCACAGGAAGAGGGGACCATCTTCGACAATGATGCACTTGGCCAAAAAGGGCGTATGCGTTTTCTCCTGAATATATTCAGGAGAAAACGCATACGCCCTTTTTGGCCAAGCAAGCAAGCGGGCAATGCAAATCTGCACTACAAAGAAGTATCACTTCCCACCGGTCAAAAGGGACATCCACAAAATGTGTAAAAACCAGAAAGGCAAGACAGGCCCTGGAGAACAGGGAGCCTTGTTATGCTGATGGGCGGGATGTAAATTGCCAACTGCCTCTCTGGAGGAGTGCATTGTGTTCCCTAAAACAAGTAAAGAACAGAGCTACAGAGCCAAGGGCACTTCCAGTCTAGGGAATATACCTTGGAAAAACTGAAAATCAATAAGACAGATCCACCCCAAAATTTAGGGCTGCACTGCTTACAAGGACCTCAACTTGGGTACACCTTAAATATCCCAGGAAATATAAAAATGGTTCAAAAAATTGTGGTACTTACGTACGATGGAATATCCCTCAGCCATGAAATCAATGTCATAAGACCAGTAGCAGCAAAATGGGTAGATTCAGGTACGATGATTCTAAGTGAAATAAGTCACAGAGAAAAAGAAACTTATCATAAGATATCACTTATGAAGATCCTGTAAACATGGCTACACTTGAACTGAGTTAGGAAAGAGAACAGTGTCTCACATTTAGAAAACACTCTTATGCCTGCTTAAGGGGGAAGGAGAGGTGGGGTGATGCATAAAACCAGAGTTTGATATAAGCACAGGTACCGTTCCAAAAACCAACTATGGAATAGACAAGACCTACACCTTCCTCAGTGAAAGGGAATCAAAACCCCATATTTCCCGCAGAGGAATATATCTGACTAGTAAAAATCTTAAAACCTATGGATTGATATGTCTCCGTAAGGGAATCAAGTGTGTCTCGACTGGCATAAACATGGCAGCGTGAATCAGCTCAATCCTACTATAAAAAGGAATTTCAAAAACAAAACAAAAAAACTGGGAAATTCTTTACAATTCCTTCAGGGTCTCTGATGAAACCTGGAATGACCCTATCTACAACGACAGCTGGATGTGGCATAAGGCTGGACACTTGGGACTGAGAGGATTGGTGCGATTTGGTGAGCAAATGCAGACCCTTTAAAGCAATAATGCATGGCACCCATTCCATGGTTCCCAACTCTCCAGGTTGAAGGGAATATTACTACAGTTATAACATGTACGGGAAACCTAGAGAACGGACACACTGTGAATACGAAAGGTTTCTAAAACTCAACGAATAGTCCCTCTCCTGGTGCTCCGGTTTGACTTTCCATCTGCTTTACTATCAATCTCCCAACTTGGAGAGACAGCCCCTTTAACCTCCTGGTTCGCACAGGTTTCCAATTTGGCAGAGGATGAAAGGGAAGAGGGAGAAACAATGAGAGAGTAGCTGTTAGGCATTTGGACGGGCACATATCTCTCTAACTTCCCGACAGGAAGAAGAATTAACCAAAGTCTCAGCCACCCACCGGGAACCAGTATAGGTCCTGAACCAAAATTTTGGACTTGCGGTCAGCTCACCAAAAACGAGTTGAAAAATGGAGCTCAGGGGCACAGCAATTCACAAACTGGCCGAGTAATAAAGGACAACTATCGTCCAAAAATCTGTTGAGGGAAGGCAACGAGGCGGACTTGAAAGCGAGGCAGAATAGCAGGAAACAGATTTCAAGAGGTACGTTGGAATCGCCTTTAAAGCACAGGAAGAGGGGCCCAACTTCGACAATGATGCACTTGGCCAAAAAGGGCGTATGCGTTTTCTCCTGAATATATTCAGGAGAAAACGCATACACCCTTTTTGGCCAAGCAAGCAAGCGGGCAATGCAAATCTGCACTACAAAGAAGTATCACTTCCCACCGGTCAAAAGGGACATCCACAAAATGTGTAAAAAACAGAAAGGCAAGACAGGCCCTGGAGAACAGGGAGCCTTGTTATGCTGATGGGCGGGATGTAAATTGCCAACTGCCTCTCTGGAGGAGTGCATTGTGTTCCCTAAAACAAGTAAAGAACAGAGCTACAGAGCCAAGGGCACTTCCAGTCTAGGGAATATACCTTGGAAAAACTGAAAATCAATAAGACAGAGCCACCTCAAAATTTAGGGCTGCACTGCTTACAAGGACCTCAACTTGGGTACACCTTAAATATCCCAGGAAATAAAAAAATGGTTCAAAAAATTGTGGTACTTACGTACGATGGAATATCCCTCAGCCATGAAATCAATGTCATAAGACCAGTAGCAGCAAAATGGGTAGATTCAGGTACGATGATTCTAAGTGAAATACGTCACAGAGAAAAAGAAACTTATCATAAGGTATCACTTATGAAGATCCTGTAAACATGGCTACACTTGAACTGAGTTAGGAAAGAGAACAGTGTCTCACATTTAGAAAACACTCTTATGCCTGCTTAAGGGGGAAGGAGAGGTGGGGTGATGCATAAAACCAGAGTTTGATATAAGCACAGGTACCGTTCCAAAAACCAACTATGGAATAGACAAGACCTACACCTTCCTCAGTGAAAGGGAATCAAAACCCCATATTTCCCGCAGAGGAATATATCTGACTAGTAAGAATCTTAAAACCTATGGATTGATATGTCTCTGTAAGGGAATCAAGTGTGTCTAGACTGGCATAAACATGGCAGCGAGAATCAGCTCAAACCCACTATAAAAAGGAATTTCAAAAACAAAACAAATAAAACTGGGAAATTCTTTACAATTCCTTCAGGGTCTCTGATGAAACCTGGAATGACCCTATCTACAACGACAGCTGGATGTGGCATAAGGCTGGACACTTGGGACTGAGAGGATTGGTGCGATTTGGTGAGCAAATGCAGACCCTTTAAAGCAATAATGCATGGCACCCATTCCATGGTTCCCAACTCTCCAGGTTGAAGGGAATATTACTACAGTTATAACATGTACGGGAAACCTAGAGAACGGACACACTGTGAATACGAAAGGTTTCTAAAACTCAACGAATAGTCCCTCTCCTGGTGCTCCGGTTTGACTTTCCATCTGCTTTACTATCAATCTCCCAACTTGGAGAGACAGCCCCTTTAACCTCCTGGTTCGCACAGGTTTCCAATTTGGCAGAGGATGAAAGGGAAGAGGGAGAACCAATGAGAGAGTAGCTGTTAGGCATTTGGACGGGCACATATCTCTCTAACTTCCCGACAGGAAGAAGAATTAACCAAAGTCTCAGCCACCCACCGGGAACCAGTATAGGTCCTGAACCAAAATTTTGGACTTGCGGTCAGCTCACCAAAAACGAGTTGAAAAATGGAGCTCAGGGGCACAGCAATTCACAAACTGGCCGAGTAATAAAGGACAACTATCGTCCAAAAATCTGTTGAGGGAAGGCAACGAGGCGGACTTGAAAGCGAGGCAGAATAGCAGGAAACAGATTTCAAGAGGTACGTTGGAATCGCCTTTAAAGCACAGGAAGAGGGGCCCAACTTCGACAATGATGCACTTGGCCAAAAAGGGCGTATGCGTTTTCTCCTGAATATATTCAGGAGAAAACGCATACGCCCTTTTTGGCCAAGCAAGCAAGCGGGCAATGCAAATCTGCACTACAAAGAAGTATCACTTCCCACCGGTCAAAAGGGACATCCACAAAATGTGTAAAAACCAGAAAGGCAAGACAGGCCCTGGAGAACAGGGAGCCTTGTTATGCTGATGGGCGGGATGTAAATTGCCAACTGCCTCTCTGGAGGAGTGCATTGTGTTCCCTAAAACAAGTAAAGAACAGAGCTACAGAGCCAAGGGCACTTCCAGTCTAGGGAATATACCTTGGAAAAACTGAAAATCAATAAGACAGAGCCACCCCAAAATTTAGGGCTGCACTGCTTACAAGGACCTCAACTTGGGTACACCTTAAATATCCCAGGAAATATAAAAATGGTTCAAAAAATTGTGGTACTTACGTACGATGGAATATCCCTCAGCCATGAAATCAATGTCATAAGACCAGTAGCAGCAAAATGGGTAGATTCAGGTACGATGATTCTAAGTGAAATACGTCACAGAGAAAAAGAAACTTATCATAAGGTATCACTTATGAAGATCCTGTAAACATGGCTACACTTGAACTGAGTTAGGAAAGAGAACAGTGTCTCACATTTAGAAAACACTCTTATGCCTGCTTAAGGGGGAAGGAGAGGTGGGGTGATGCATAAAACCAGAGTTTGATATAAGCACAGGTACCGTTCCAAAAACCAACTATGGAATAGACAACACCTACACCTTCCTCAGTGAAAGGGAATCAAAACCCCATATTTCCCGCAGAGGAATATATCTGACTAGTAAGAATCTTAAAACCTATGGATTGATATGTCTCCGTAAGGGAATCAAGTGTGTCTAGACTGGCATAAACATGGCAGCGAGAATCAGCTCAAACCCAATATAAAAAGGAATTTCAAAAACAAAACAAAAAAAACTGGGAAATTCTTTACAATTCCTTCAGGGTCTCTGATGAAACCTGGAATGACCCTATCTACAACGACAGCTGGATGTGGCATAAGGCTGGACACTTGGGACTGAGAGGATTGGTGCGATTTGGTGAGCAAATGCAGACCCTTTAAAGCAATAATGCATGGCACCCATTCCATGGGTCCCAACTCTCCAGGTTGAAGGGAATATTACTACAGTTATAACATGTACGGGAAACCTAGAGAACGGACACACTGTGAATACGAAAGGTTTCTAAAACTAAACGAATAGTCCCTCTCCTGGTGCTCCGGTTTGACTTTCCATCTGCTTTACTATCAATCTCCCAACTTGGAGAGACAGCCCCTTTAACCTCCTGGTTCGCACAGGTTTCCAATTTGGCAGAGGATGAAAGGGAAGAGGGAGAACCAATGAGAGAGTAGCTGTTAGGCATTTGGACGGGCACATATCTCTCTAACTTCCCGACAGGAAGAAGAATTAACCAAAGTCTCAGCCACCCACCGGGAACCAGTATAGGTCCTGAACCAAAATTTTGGACTTGCGGTCAGCTCACCAAAAACGAGTTGAAAAATGGAGCTCAGGGGCACAGCAATTCACAAACTGGCCGAGTAATAAAGGACAACTATCGTCCAAAAATCTGTTGAGGGAAGGCAACGAGGCGGACTTGAAAGCGAGGCAGAATAGCAGGAAACAGATTTCAAGAGGTACGTTGGAATCGCCTTTAAAGCACAGGAAGAGGGGCCCAACTTCGACAATGATGCACTTGGCCAAAAAGGGCGTATGCGTTTTCTCCTGAATATATTCAGGAGAAAACGCATACGCCCTTTTTGGCCAAGCAAGCAAGCGGGCAATGCAAATCTGCACTACAAAGAAGTATCACTTCCCACCGGTCAAAAGGGACATCCACAAAATGTGTAAAAACCAGAAAGGCAAGACAGGCCCTGGAGAACAGGGAGCCTTGTTATGCTGATGGGCGGGATGTAAATTGCCAACTGCCTCTCTGGAGGAGTGCATTGTGTTCCCTAAAACAAGTAAAGAACAGAGCTACAGAGCCAAGGGCACTTCCAGTCTAGGGAATATACCTTGGAAAAACTGAAAATCAATAAGACAGAGCCACCCCAAAATTTAGGGCTGCACTGCTTACAAGGACCTCAACTTGGGTACACCTTAAATATCCCAGGAAATATAAAAATGGTTCAAAAAATTGTGGTACTTACGTACGATGGAATATCCCTCAGCCATGAAATCAATGTCATAAGACCAGTAGCAGCAAAATGGGTAGATTCAGGTACGATGATTCTAAGTGAAATAAGTCACAGAGAAAAAGAAACTTATCATAAGATATCACTTATGAAGATCCTGTAAACATGGCTACACTTGAACTGAGTTAGGAAAGAGAACAGTGTCTCACATTTAGAAAACACTCTTATGCCTGCTTAAGGGGGAAGGAGAGGTGGGGTGATGCATAAAACCAGAGTTTGATATAAGCACAGGTACCGTTCCAAAAACCAACTATGGAATAGACAAGACCTACACCTTCCTCAGTGAAAGGGAATCAAAACCCCATACTTCCCACAGAGGAATATATCTGACTAGTAAAAATCTTAAAACCTATGGATTGATATGTCTCCGTAAGGGAATCAAGTGTGTCTCGACTGGCATAAACATGGCAGCGAGAATCAGCTCAATCCCACTATAAAAAGGAATTTCAAAAACAAAACAAAAAAACTGGGAAATTCTTTACAATTCCTTCAGGGTCTCTGATGAAACCTGGAATGACCCTATCTACAACGACAGCTGGATGTGGCATAAGGCTGGACACTTGGGACTGAGAGGATTGGTGCGATTTGGTGAGCAAATGCAGACCCTTTAAAGCAATAATGCATGGCACCCATTCCATGGTTCCCAACTCTCCAGGTTGAAGGGAATATTACTACAGTTATAACATGTACGGGAAACCTAGAGAACGGACACACTGTGAATACGAAAGGTTTCTAAAACTCAACGAATAGTCCCTCTCCTGGTGCTCCGGTTTGACTTTCCATCTGCTTTACTATCAATCTCCCAACTTGGAGAGACAGCCCCTTTAACCTCCTGGTTCGCACAGGTTTCCAATTTGGCAGAGGATGAAAGGGAAGAGGGAGAACCAATGAGAGAGTAGCTGTTAGGCATTTGGACGGGCACATATCTCTCTAACTTCCCGACAGGAAGAAGAATTAACCAAAGTCTCAGCCACCCACCGGGAACCAGTATAGGTCCTGAACCAAAATTTTGGACTTGCGGTCAGCTCACCAAAAACGAGTTGAAAAATGGAGCTCAGGGGCACAGCAATTCACAAACTGGCCGAGTAATAAAGGACAACTATCGTCCAAAAATCTGTTGAGGGAAGGCAACGAGGCGGACTTGAAAGCGAGGCAGAATAGCAGGAAACAGATTTCAAGAGGTACGTTGGAATCGCCTTTAAAGCACAGGAAGAGGGGCCCAACTTCGACAATGATGCACTTGGCCAAAAAGGGCGTATGCGTTTTCTCCTGAATATATTCAGGAGAAAACGCATACACCCTTTTTGGCCAAGCAAGCAAGCGGGCAATGCAAATCTGCACTACAAAGAAGTATCACTTCCCACCGGTCAAAAGGGACATCCACAAAATGTGTAAAAACCAGAAAGGCAAGACAGGCCCTGGAGAACAGGGAGCCTTGTTATGCTGATGGGCGGGATGTAAATTGCCAACTGCCTCTCTGGAGGAGTGCATTGTGTTCCCTAAAACAAGTAAAGAACAGAGCTACAGAGCCAAGGGCACTTCCAGTCTAGGGAATATACCTTGGAAAAACTGAAAATCAATAAGACAGAGCCACCCCAAAATTTAGGGCTGCACTGCTTACAAGGACCTCAACTTGGGTACACCTTAAATATCCCAGGAAATATAAAAATGGTTCAAAAAATTGTGGTACTTACGTACGATGGAATATCCCTCAGCCATGAAATCAATGTCATAAGACCAGTAGCAGCAAAATGGGTAGATTCAGGTACGATGATTCTAAGTGAAATAAGTCACAGAGAAAAAGAAACTTATCATAAGATATCACTTATGAAGATCCTGTAAACATGGCTACACTTGAACTGAGTTAGGAAAGAGAACAGTGTCTCACATTTAGAAAACACTCTTATGCCTGCTTAAGGGGGAAGGAGAGGTGGGGTGATGCATAAAACCAGAGTTTGATATAAGCACAGGTACCGTTCCAAAAACCAACTATGGAATAGACAAGACCTACACCTTCCTCAGTGAAAGGGAATCAAAACCCCATATTTCCCGCAGAGGAATATATCTGACTAGTAAGAATCTTAAAACCTATGGATTGATATGTCTCCGTAAGGGAATCAAGTGTGTCTCGACTGGCATAAACATGGCAGCGAGAATCAGCTCAATCCCACTATAAAAAGGAATTTCAAAAACAAAACAAAAAAAACTGGGAAATTCTTTACAATTCCTTCAGGGTCTCTGATGAAACCTGGAATGACCCTATCTACAACGACAGCTGGATGTGGCATAAGGCTGGACACTTGGGACTGAGAGGATTGGTGCGATTTGGTGAGCAAATGCAGACCCTTTAAAGCAATAATGCATGGCACCCATTCCATGGTTCCCAACTCTCCAGGTTGAAGGGAATATTACTACAGTTATAACATGTACGGGAAACCTAGAGAACGGACACACTGTGAATACGAAAGGTTTCTAAAACTCAACGAATAGTCCCTCTCCTGGTGCTCCGGTTTGACTTTCCATCTGCTTTACTATCAATCTCCCAACTTGGAGAGACAGCCCCTTTAACCTCCTGGTTCGCACAGGTTTCCAATTTGGCAGAGGATGAAAGGGAAGAGGGAGAACCAATGAGAGAGTAGCTGTTAGGCATTTGGACGGGCACATATCTCTCTAACTTCCCGACAGGAAGAAGAATTAACCAAAGTCTCAGCCACCCACCGGGAACCAGTATAGGTCCTGAACCAAAATTTTGGACTTGCGGTCAGCTCACCAAAAACGAGTTGAAAAATGGAGCTCAGGGGCACAGCAATTCACAAACTGGCCGAGTAATAAAGGATAACTATCGTCCAAAAATCTGTTGAGGGAAGGCAACGAGGCGGACTTGAAAGCGAGGCAGAATAGCAGGAAACAGATTTCAAGAGGTACGTTGGAATCGCCTTTAAAGCACAGGAAGAGGGGCCCAACTTCGACAATGATGCACTTGGCCAAAAAGGGCGTATGCGTTTTCTCCTGAATATATTCAGGAGAAAACGCATACACCCTTTTTGGCCAAGCAAGCAAGCGGGCAATGCAAATCTGCACTACAAAGAAGTATCACTTCCCACCGGTCAAAAGGGACATCCACAAAATGTGTAAAAACCAGAAAGGCAAGACAGGCCCTGGAGAACAGGGAGCCTTGTTATGCTGATGGGCGGGATGTAAATTGCCAACTGCCTCTCTGGAGGAGTGCATTGTGTTCCCTAAAACAAGTAAAGAACAGAGCTACAGAGCCAAGGGCACTTCCAGTCTAGGGAATATACCTTGGAAAAACTGAAAATCAATAAGACAGAGCCACCCCAAAATTTAGGGCTGCACTGCTTACAAGGACCTCAACTTGGGTACACCTTAAATATCCCAGGAAATATAAAAATGGTTCAAAAAATTGTGGTACTTACGTACGATGGAATATCCCTCAGCCATGAAATCAATGTCATAAGACCAGTAGCAGCAAAATGGGTAGATTCAGGTACGATGATTCTAAGTGAAATAAGTCACAGAGAAAAAGAAACTTATCATAAGATATCACTTATGAAGATCCTGTAAACATGGCTACACTTGAACTGAGTTAGGAAAGAGAACAGTGTCTCACATTTAGAAAACACTCTTATGCCTGCTTAAGGGGGAAGGAGAGGTGGGGTGATGCATAAAACCAGAGTTTGATATAAGCACAGGTACCGTTCCAAAAACCAACTATGGAATAGACAAGACCTACACCTTCCTCAGTGAAAGGGAATCAAAACCCCATATTTCCCGCAGAGGAATATATCTGACTAGTAAGAATCTTAAAACCTATGGATTGATATGTCTCTGTAAGGGAATCAAGTGTGTCTCGACTGGCATAAACATGGCAGCGAGAATCAGCTCAATCCCACTATAAAAAGGAATTTCAAAAACAAAACAAAAAAAACTGGGAAATTCTTTACAATTCCTTCAGGGTCTCTGATGAAACCTGGAATGACCCTATCTACAACGACAGCTGGATGTGGCATAAGGCTGGACACTTGGGACTGAGAGGATTGGTGCGATTTGGTGAGCAAATGCAGACCCTTTAAAGCAATAATGCATGGCACCCATTCCATGGTTCCCAACTCTCCAGGTTGAAGGGAATATTACTACAGTTATAACATGTACGGGAAACCTAGAGAACGGACACACTGTGAATACGAAAGGTTTCTAAAACTCAACGAATAGTCCCTCTCCTGGTGCTCCGGTTTGACTTTCCATCTGCTTTACTATCAATCTCCCAACTTGGAGAGACAGCCCCTTTAACCTCCTGGTTCGCACAGGTTTCCAATTTGACAGAGGATGAAAGGGAAGAGGGAGAACCAATGAGAGAGTAGCTGTTAGGCATTTGGACGGGCACATATCACTCTAACTTCCCGGCAGGAAGAAGAATTAACCAAAGTCTCAGCCACCCACCGGGAACCAGTATAGGTCCTGAACCAAAATTTTGGACTTGCGGTCAGCTCACCAAAAACGAGTTGAAAAATGGAGCTCAGGGGCACAGCAATTCACAAACTGGCCGAGTAATAAAGGATAACTATCGTCCAAAAATCTGTTGAGGGAAGGCAACGAGGCGGACTTGAAAGCGAGGCAGAATAGCAGGAAACAGATTTCAAGAGGTACGTTGGAATCGCCTTTAAAGCACAGGAAGAGGGGCCCAACTTCGACAATGATGCACTTGGCCAAAAAGGGCGTATGCGTTTTCTCCTGAATATATTCAGGAGAAAACGCATACGCCCTTTTTGGCCAAGCAAGCAAGCGGGCAATGCAAATCTGCACTACAAAGAAGTATCACTTCCCACCGGTCAAAAGGGACATCCACAAAATGTGTAAAAACCAGAAAGGCAAGACAGGCCCTGGAGAACAGGGAGCCTTGTTATGCTGATGGGCGGGATGTAAATTGCCAACTGCCTCTCTGGAGGAGTGCATTGTGTTCCCTAAAACAAGTAAAGAACAGAGCTACAGAGCCAAGGGCACTTCCAGTCTAGGGAATATACCTTGGAAAAACTGAAAATCAATAAGACAGAGCCACCCCAAAATTTAGGGCTGCACTGCTTACAAGGACCTCAACTTGGGTACACCTTAAATATCCCAGGAAATATAAAAATGGTTCAAAAAATTGTGGTACTTACGTACGATGGAATATCCCTCAGCCATGAAATCAATGTCATAAGACCAGTAGCAGCAAAATGGGTAGATTCAGGTACGATGATTCTAAGTGAAATAAGTCACAGAGAAAAAGAAACTTATCATAAGATATCACTTATGAAGATCCTGTAAACATGGCTACACTTGAACTGAGTTAGGAAAGAGAACAGTGTCTCACATTTAGAAAACACTCTTATGCCTGCTTAAGGGGGAAGGAGAGGTGGGGTGATGCATAAAACCAGAGTTTGATATAAGCACAGGTACCGTTCCAAAAACCAACTATGGAATAGACAAGACCTACACCTTCCTCAGTGAAAGGGAATCAAAACCCCATATTTCCCGCAGAGGAATATATCTGACTAGTAAAAATCTTAAAACCTATGGATTGATATGTCTCCGTAAGGGAATCAAGTGTGTCTCGACTGGCATAAACATGGCAGCGAGAATCAGCTCAATCCCACTATAAAAAGGAATTTCAAAAACAAAACAAAAAAACTGGGAAATTCTTTACAATTCCTTCAGGGTCTCTGATGAAACCTGGAATGACCCTATCTACAACGACAGCTGGATGTGGCATAAGGCTGGACACTTGGGACTGAGAGGATTGGTGCGATTTGGTGAGCAAATGCAGACCCTTTAAAGCAATAATGCATGGCACCCATTCCATGGTTCCCAACTCTCCAGGTTGAAGGGAATATTACTACAGTTATAACATGTACGGGAAACCTAGAGAACGGACACACTGTGAATACGAAAGGTTTCTAAAACTCAACGAATAGTCCCTCTCCTGGTGCTCCGGTTTGACTTTCCATCTGCTTTACTATCAATCTCCCAAATTGGAGAGACAGCCCCTTTAACCTCCTGGTTCGCACAGGTTTCCAATTTGGCAGAGGATGAAAGGGAAGAGGGAGAACCAATGAGAGAGTAGCTGTTAGGCATTTGGACGGGCACATATCTCTCTAACTTCCCGACAGGAAGAAGAATTAACCAAAGTCTCAGCCACCCACCGGGAACCAGTATAGGTCCTGAACCAAAATTTTGGACTTGCGGTCAGCTCACCAAAAACGAGTTGAAAAATGGAGCTCAGGGGCACAGCAATTCACAAACTGGCCGAGTAATAAAGGACAACTATCGTCCAAAAATCTGTTGAGGGAAGGCAACGAGGCGGACTTGAAAGCGAGGCAGAATAGCAGGAAACAGATTTCAAGAGGTACGTTGGAATCGCCTTTAAAGCACAGGAAGAGGGGCCCAACTTCGACAATGATGCACTTGGCCAAAAAGGGCGTATGCGTTTTCTCCTGAATATATTCAGGAGAAAACGCATACGCCCTTTTTGGCCAAGCAAGCAAGCGGGCAATGCAAATCTGCACTACAAAGAAGTATCACTTCCCACCGGTCAAAAGGGACATCCACAAAATGTGTAAAAACCAGAAAGGCAAGACAGGCCCTGGAGAACAGGGAGCCTTGTTATGCTGATGGGCGGGATGTAAATTGCCAACTGCCTCTCTGGAGGAGTGCATTGTGTTCCCTAAAACAAGTAAAGAACAGAGCTACAGAGCCAAGGGCACTTCCAGTCTAGGGAATATTCCTTGGAAAAACTGAAAATCAATAAGACAGAGCCACCCCAAAATTTAGGGCTGCACTGCTTACAAGGACCTCAACTTGGGTACACCTTAAATATCCCAGGAAATATAAAAATGGTTCAAAAAATTGTGGTACTTACGTACGATGGAATATCCCTCAGCCATGAAATCAATGTCATAAGACCAGTAGCAGCAAAATGTGTAGATTCAGGTACGATGATTCTAAGTGAAATAAGTCACACAGAAAAAGAAACTTATCATAAGATATCACTTATGAAGATCCTGTAAACATGGCTACACTTGAACTGAGTTAGGAAAGAGAACAGTGTCTCACATTTAGAAAACACTCTTATGCCTGCTTAAGGGGGAAGGAGAGGTGGGGTGATGCATAAAACCAGAGTTTGATATAAGCACAGGTACCGTTCCAAAAACCAACTATGGAATAGACAAGACCTACACCTTCCTCAGTGAAAGGGAATCAAAACCCCATATTTCCCGCAGAGGAATATATCTGACTAGTAAGAATCTTAAAACCTATGTATTGATATGTCTCCGTAAGGGAATCAAGTGTGTCTAGACTGGCATAAACATGGCAGCGAGAATCAGCTCAAACCCACTATAAAAAGGAATTTCAAAAACAAAACAAAAAAAAAACTGGGAAATTCTTTACAATTCCTTCAGGGTCTCTGATGAAACCTGGAATGACCCTATCTACAACGACAGCTGGATGTGGCATAAGGCTGGACACTTGGGACTGAGAGGATTGGTGCGATTTGGTGAGCAAATGCAGACCCTTTAAAGCAATAATGCATGGCACCCATTCCATGGGTCCCAACTCTCCAGGTTGAAGGGAATATTACTACAGATATAACATGTACGGGAAACCTAGTGAACGGACACACTGTGAATACGAAAGGTTTCTAAAACTAAACGAATAGTCCCTCTCCTGGTGCTCCGGTTTGACTTTCCATCTGCTTTACTATCAATCTCCCAACTTGGAGAGACAGCCCCTTTAACCTCCTGGTTCGCACAGGTTTCCAATTTGGCAGAGGATGAAAGGGAAGAGGGAGAACCAATGAGAGAGTAGCTGTTAGGCATTTGGACGGGCACATATCTCTCTAACTTCCCGACAGGAAGAAGAATTAACCAAAGTCTCAGCCACCCACCGGGAACCAGTATAGGTCCTGAACCAAAATTTTGGACTTGCGGTCAGCTCACCAAAAACGAGTTGAAAAATGGAGCTCAGGGGCACAGCAATTCACAAACTGGCCGAGTAATAAAGGACAACTATCGTCCAAAAATCTGTTGAGGGAAGGCAACGAGGCGGACTTGAAAGCGAGGCAGAATAGCAGGAAACAGATTTCAAGATGTACGTTGGAATCGCTTTTAAAGCACAGGAAGAGGGGACCATCTTCGACAATGATGCACTTGGCCAAAAAGGGCGTATGCGTTTTCTCCTGAATATATTCAGGAGAAAACGCATACGCCCTTTTTGGCCAAGCAAGCAAGCGGGCAATGCAAATCTGCACTACAAAGAAGTATCACTTCCCACCGGTCAAAAGGGACATCCACAAAATGTGTAAAAACCAGAAAGGCAAGACAGGCCCTGGAGAACAGGGAGCCTTGTTATGCTGATGGGCGGGATGTAAATTGCCAACTGCCTCTCTGGAGGAGTGCATTGTGTTCCCTAAAACAAGTAAAGAACAGAGCTACAGAGCCAAGGGCACTTCCAGTCTAGGGAATATACCTTGGAAAAACTGAAAATCAATAAGACAGATCCACCCCAAAATTTAGGGCTGCACTGCTTACAAGGACCTCAACTTGGGTACACCTTAAATATCCCAGGAAATATAAAAATGGTTCAAAAAATTGTGGTACTTACGTACGATGGAATATCCCTCAGCCATGAAATCAATGTCATAAGACCAGTAGCAGCAAAATGGGTAGATTCAGGTACGATGATTCTAAGTGAAATAAGTCACAGAGAAAAAGAAACTTATCATAAGATATCACTTATGAAGATCCTGTAAACATGGCTACACTTGAACTGAGTTAGGAAAGAGAACAGTGTCTCACATTTAGAAAACACTCTTATGCCTGCTTAAGGGGGAAGGAGAGGTGGGGTGATGCATAAAACCAGAGTTTGATATAAGCACAGGTACCGTTCCAAAAACCAACTATGGAATAGACAAGACCTACACCTTCCTCAGTGAAAGGGAATCAAAACCCCATATTTCCCGCAGAGGAATATATCTGACTAGTAAAAATCTTAAAACCTATGGATTGATATGTCTCCGTAAGGGAATCAAGTGTGTCTCGACTGGCATAAACATGGCAGCGTGAATCAGCTCAATCCTACTATAAAAAGGAATTTCAAAAACAAAACAAAAAAACTGGGAAATTCTTTACAATTCCTTCAGGGTCTCTGATGAAACCTGGAATGACCCTATCTACAACGACAGCTGGATGTGGCATAAGGCTGGACACTTGGGACTGAGAGGATTGGTGCGATTTGGTGAGCAAATGCAGACCCTTTAAAGCAATAATGCATGGCACCCATTCCATGGTTCCCAACTCTCCAGGTTGAAGGGAATATTACTACAGTTATAACATGTACGGGAAACCTAGAGAACGGACACACTGTGAATACGAAAGGTTTCTAAAACTCAACGAATAGTCCCTCTCCTGGTGCTCCGGTTTGACTTTCCATCTGCTTTACTATCAATCTCCCAACTTGGAGAGACAGCCCCTTTAACCTCCTGGTTCGCACAGGTTTCCAATTTGGCAGAGGATGAAAGGGAAGAGGGAGAAACAATGAGAGAGTAGCTGTTAGGCATTTGGACGGGCACATATCTCTCTAACTTCCCGACAGGAAGAAGAATTAACCAAAGTCTCAGCCACCCACCGGGAACCAGTATAGGTCCTGAACCAAAATTTTGGACTTGCGGTCAGCTCACCAAAAACGAGTTGAAAAATGGAGCTCAGGGGCACAGCAATTCACAAACTGGCCGAGTAATAAAGGACAACTATCGTCCAAAAATCTGTTGAGGGAAGGCAACGAGGCGGACTTGAAAGCGAGGCAGAATAGCAGGAAACAGATTTCAAGAGGTACGTTGGAATCGCCTTTAAAGCACAGGAAGAGGGGCCCAACTTCGACAATGATGCACTTGGCCAAAAAGGGCGTATGCGTTTTCTCCTGAATATATTCAGGAGAAAACGCATACACCCTTTTTGGCCAAGCAAGCAAGCGGGCAATGCAAATCTGCACTACAAAGAAGTATCACTTCCCACCGGTCAAAAGGGACATCCACAAAATGTGTAAAAAACAGAAAGGCAAGACAGGCCCTGGAGAACAGGGAGCCTTGTTATGCTGATGGGCGGGATGTAAATTGCCAACTGCCTCTCTGGAGGAGTGCATTGTGTTCCCTAAAACAAGTAAAGAACAGAGCTACAGAGCCAAGGGCACTTCCAGTCTAGGGAATATACCTTGGAAAAACTGAAAATCAATAAGACAGAGCCACCTCAAAATTTAGGGCTGCACTGCTTACAAGGACCTCAACTTGGGTACACCTTAAATATCCCAGGAAATAAAAAAATGGTTCAAAAAATTGTGGTACTTACGTACGATGGAATATCCCTCAGCCATGAAATCAATGTCATAAGACCAGTAGCAGCAAAATGGGTAGATTCAGGTACGATGATTCTAAGTGAAATACGTCACAGAGAAAAAGAAACTTATCATAAGGTATCACTTATGAAGATCCTGTAAACATGGCTACACTTGAACTGAGTTAGGAAAGAGAACAGTGTCTCACATTTAGAAAACACTCTTATGCCTGCTTAAGGGGGAAGGAGAGGTGGGGTGATGCATAAAACCAGAGTTTGATATAAGCACAGGTACCGTTCCAAAAACCAACTATGGAATAGACAAGACCTACACCTTCCTCAGTGAAAGGGAATCAAAACCCCATATTTCCCGCAGAGGAATATATCTGACTAGTAAGAATCTTAAAACCTATGGATTGATATGTCTCTGTAAGGGAATCAAGTGTGTCTAGACTGGCATAAACATGGCAGCGAGAATCAGCTCAAACCCACTATAAAAAGGAATTTCAAAAACAAAACAAATAAAACTGGGAAATTCTTTACAATTCCTTCAGGGTCTCTGATGAAACCTGGAATGACCCTATCTACAACGACAGCTGGATGTGGCATAAGGCTGGACACTTGGGACTGAGAGGATTGGTGCGATTTGGTGAGCAAATGCAGACCCTTTAAAGCAATAATGCATGGCACCCATTCCATGGTTCCCAACTCTCCAGGTTGAAGGGAATATTACTACAGTTATAACATGTACGGGAAACCTAGAGAACGGACACACTGTGAATACGAAAGGTTTCTAAAACTCAACGAATAGTCCCTCTCCTGGTGCTCCGGTTTGACTTTCCATCTGCTTTACTATCAATCTCCCAACTTGGAGAGACAGCCCCTTTAACCTCCTGGTTCGCACAGGTTTCCAATTTGGCAGAGGATGAAAGGGAAGAGGGAGAACCAATGAGAGAGTAGCTGTTAGGCATTTGGACGGGCACATATCTCTCTAACTTCCCGACAGGAAGAAGAATTAACCAAAGTCTCAGCCACCCACCGGGAACCAGTATAGGTCCTGAACCAAAATTTTGGACTTGCGGTCAGCTCACCAAAAACGAGTTGAAAAATGGAGCTCAGGGGCACAGCAATTCACAAACTGGCCGAGTAATAAAGGACAACTATCGTCCAAAAATCTGTTGAGGGAAGGCAACGAGGCGGACTTGAAAGCGAGGCAGAATAGCAGGAAACAGATTTCAAGAGGTACGTTGGAATCGCCTTTAAAGCACAGGAAGAGGGGCCCAACTTCGACAATGATGCACTTGGCCAAAAAGGGCGTATGCGTTTTCTCCTGAATATATTCAGGAGAAAACGCATACGCCCTTTTTGGCCAAGCAAGCAAGCGGGCAATGCAAATCTGCACTACAAAGAAGTATCACTTCCCACCGGTCAAAAGGGACATCCACAAAATGTGTAAAAACCAGAAAGGCAAGACAGGCCCTGGAGAACAGGGAGCCTTGTTATGCTGATGGGCGGGATGTAAATTGCCAACTGCCTCTCTGGAGGAGTGCATTGTGTTCCCTAAAACAAGTAAAGAACAGAGCTACAGAGCCAAGGGCACTTCCAGTCTAGGGAATATACCTTGGAAAAACTGAAAATCAATAAGACAGAGCCACCCCAAAATTTAGGGCTGCACTGCTTACAAGGACCTCAACTTGGGTACACCTTAAATATCCCAGGAAATATAAAAATGGTTCAAAAAATTGTGGTACTTACGTACGATGGAATATCCCTCAGCCATGAAATCAATGTCATAAGACCAGTAGCAGCAAAATGGGTAGATTCAGGTACGATGATTCTAAGTGAAATACGTCACAGAGAAAAAGAAACTTATCATAAGGTATCACTTATGAAGATCCTGTAAACATGGCTACACTTGAACTGAGTTAGGAAAGAGAACAGTGTCTCACATTTAGAAAACACTCTTATGCCTGCTTAAGGGGGAAGGAGAGGTGGGGTGATGCATAAAACCAGAGTTTGATATAAGCACAGGTACCGTTCCAAAAACCAACTATGGAATAGACAACACCTACACCTTCCTCAGTGAAAGGGAATCAAAACCCCATATTTCCCGCAGAGGAATATATCTGACTAGTAAGAATCTTAAAACCTATGGATTGATATGTCTCCGTAAGGGAATCAAGTGTGTCTAGACTGGCATAAACATGGCAGCGAGAATCAGCTCAAACCCAATATAAAAAGGAATTTCAAAAACAAAACAAAAAAAACTGGGAAATTCTTTACAATTCCTTCAGGGTCTCTGATGAAACCTGGAATGACCCTATCTACAACGACAGCTGGATGTGGCATAAGGCTGGACACTTGGGACTGAGAGGATTGGTGCGATTTGGTGAGCAAATGCAGACCCTTTAAAGCAATAATGCATGGCACCCATTCCATGGGTCCCAACTCTCCAGGTTGAAGGGAATATTACTACAGTTATAACATGTACGGGAAACCTAGAGAACGGACACACTGTGAATACGAAAGGTTTCTAAAACTAAACGAATAGTCCCTCTCCTGGTGCTCCGGTTTGACTTTCCATCTGCTTTACTATCAATCTCCCAACTTGGAGAGACAGCCCCTTTAACCTCCTGGTTCGCACAGGTTTCCAATTTGGCAGAGGATGAAAGGGAAGAGGGAGAACCAATGAGAGAGTAGCTGTTAGGCATTTGGACGGGCACATATCTCTCTAACTTCCCGACAGGAAGAAGAATTAACCAAAGTCTCAGCCACGCACCGGGAACCAGTATAGGTCCTGAACCAAAATTTTGGACTTGCGGTCAGCTCACCAAAAACGAGTTGAAAAATGGAGCTCAGGGGCACAGCAATTCACAAACTGGCCGAGTAATAAAGGACAACTATCGTCCAAAAATCTGTTGAGGGAAGGCAACGAGGCGGACTTGAAAGCGAGGCAGAATAGCAGGAAACAGATTTCAAGAGGTACGTTGGAATCGCCTTTAAAGCACAGGAAGAGGGGCCCAACTTCGACAATGATGCACTTGGCCAAAAAGGGCGTATGCGTTTTCTCCTGAATATATTCAGGAGAAAACGCATACGCCCTTTTTGGCCAAGCAAGCAAGCGGGCAATGCAAATCTGCACTACAAAGAAGTATCACTTCCCACCGGTCAAAAGGGACATCCACAAAATGTGTAAAAACCAGAAAGGCAAGACAGGCCCTGGAGAACAGGGAGCCTTGTTATGCTGATGGGCGGGATGTAAATTGCCAACTGCCTCTCTGGAGGAGTGCATTGTGTTCCCTAAAACAAGTAAAGAACAGAGCTACAGAGCCAAGGGCACTTCCAGTCTAGGGAATATACCTTGGAAAAACTGAAAATCAATAAGACAGAGCCACCCCAAAATTTAGGGCTGCACTGCTTACAAGGACCTCAACTTGGGTACACCTTAAATATCCCAGGAAATATAAAAATGGTTCAAAAAATTGTGGTACTTACGTACGATGGAATATCCCTCAGCCATGAAATCAATGTCATAAGACCAGTAGCAGCAAAATGGGTAGATTCAGGTACGATGATTCTAAGTGAAATAAGTCACAGAGAAAAAGAAACTTATCATAAGATATCACTTATGAAGATCCTGTAAACATGGCTACACTTGAACTGAGTTAGGAAAGAGAACAGTGTCTCACATTTAGAAAACACTCTTATGCCTGCTTAAGGGGGAAGGAGAGGTGGGGTGATGCATAAAACCAGAGTTTGATATAAGCACAGGTACCGTTCCAAAAACCAACTATGGAATAGACAAGACCTACACCTTCCTCAGTGAAAGGGAATCAAAACCCCATACTTCCCACAGAGGAATATATCTGACTAGTAAAAATCTTAAAACCTATGGATTGATATGTCTCCGTAAGGGAATCAAGTGTGTCTCGACTGGCATAAACATGGCAGCGAGAATCAGCTCAATCCCACTATAAAAAGGAATTTCAAAAACAAAACAAAAAAACTGGGAAATTCTTTACAATTCCTTCAGGGTCTCTGATGAAACCTGGAATGACCCTATCTACAACGACAGCTGGATGTGGCATAAGGCTGGACACTTGGGACTGAGAGGATTGGTGCGATTTGGTGAGCAAATGCAGACCCTTTAAAGCAATAATGCATGGCACCCATTCCATGGTTCCCAACTCTCCAGGTTGAAGGGAATATTACTACAGTTATAACATGTACGGGAAACCTAGAGAACGGACACACTGTGAATACGAAAGGTTTCTAAAACTCAACGAATAGTCCCTCTCCTGGTGCTCCGGTTTGACTTTCCATCTGCTTTACTATCAATCTCCCAACTTGGAGAGACAGCCCCTTTAACCTCCTGGTTCGCACAGGTTTCCAATTTGGCAGAGGATGAAAGGGAAGAGGGAGAACCAATGAGAGAGTAGCTGTTAGGCATTTGGACGGGCACATATCTCTCTAACTTCCCGACAGGAAGAAGAATTAACCAAAGTCTCAGCCACCCACCGGGAACCAGTATAGGTCCTGAACCAAAATTTTGGACTTGCGGTCAGCTCACCAAAAACGAGTTGAAAAATGGAGCTCAGGGGCACAGCAATTCACAAACTGGCCGAGTAATAAAGGACAACTATCGTCCAAAAATCTGTTGAGGGAAGGCAACGAGGCGGACTTGAAAGCGAGGCAGAATAGCAGGAAACAGATTTCAAGAGGTACGTTGGAATCGCCTTTAAAGCACAGGAAGAGGGGCCCAACTTCGACAATGATGCACTTGGCCAAAAAGGGCGTATGCGTTTTCTCCTGAATATATTCAGGAGAAAACGCATACACCCTTTTTGGCCAAGCAAGCAAGTGGGCAATGCAAATCTGCACTACAAAGAAGTATCACTTCCCACCGGTCAAAAGGGACATCCACAAAATGTGTAAAAACCAGAAAGGCAAGACAGGCCCTGGAGAACAGGGAGCCTTGTTATGCTGATGGGCGGGATGTAAATTGCCAACTGCCTCTCTGGAGGAGTGCATTGTGTTCCCTAAAACAAGTAAAGAACAGAGCTACAGAGCCAAGGGCACTTCCAGTCTAGGGAATATACCTTGGAAAAACTGAAAATCAATAAGACAGAGCCACCCCAAAATTTAGGGCTGCACTGCTTACAAGGACCTCAACTTGGGTACACCTTAAATATCCCAGGAAATATAAAAATGGTTCAAAAAATTGTGGTACTTACGTACGATGGAATATCCCTCAGCCATGAAATCAATGTCATAAGACCAGTAGCAGCAAAATGGGTAGATTCAGGTACGATGATTCTAAGTGAAATAAGTCACAGAGAAAAAGAAACTTATCATAAGATATCACTTATGAAGATCCTGTAAACATGGCTACACTTGAACTGAGTTAGGAAAGAGAACAGTGTCTCACATTTAGAAAACACTCTTATGCCTGCTTAAGGGGGAAGGAGAGGTGGGGTGATGCATAAAACCAGAGTTTGATATAAGCACAGGTACCGTTCCAAAAACCAACTATGGAATAGACAAGACCTACACCTTCCTCAGTGAAAGGGAATCAAAACCCCATATTTCCCGCAGAGGAATATATCTGACTAGTAAGAATCTTAAAACCTATGGATTGATATGTCTCCGTAAGGGAATCAAGTGTGTCTCGACTGGCATAAACATGGCAGCGAGAATCAGCTCAATCCCACTATAAAAAGGAATTTCAAAAACAAAACAAAAAAAACTGGGAAATTCTTTACAATTCCTTCAGGGTCTCTGATGAAACCTGGAATGACCCTATCTACAACGACAGCTGGATGTGGCATAAGGCTGGACACTTGGGACTGAGAGGATTGGTGCGATTTGGTGAGCAAATGCAGACCCTTTAAAGCAATAATGCATGGCACCCATTCCATGGTTCCCAACTCTCCAGGTTGAAGGGAATATTACTACAGTTATAACATGTACGGGAAACCTAGAGAACGGACACACTGTGAATACGAAAGGTTTCTAAAACTCAACGAATAGTCCCTCTCCTGGTGCTCCGGTTTGACTTTCCATCTGCTTTACTATCAATCTCCCAACTTGGAGAGACAGCCCCTTTAACCTCCTGGTTCGCACAGGTTTCCAATTTGGCAGAGGATGAAAGGGAAGAGGGAGAACCAATGAGAGAGTAGCTGTTAGGCATTTGGACGGGCACATATCACTCTAACTTCCCGGCAGGAAGAAGAATTAACCAAAGTCTCAGCCACCCACCGGGAACCAGTATAGGTCCTGAACCAAAATTTTGGACTTGCGGTCAGCTCACCAAAAACGAGTTGAAAAATGGAGCTCAGGGGCACAGCAATTCACAAACTGGCCGAGTAATAAAGGATAACTATCGTCCAAAAATCTGTTGAGGGAAGGCAACGAGGCGGACTTGAAAGCGAGGCAGAATAGCAGGAAACAGATTTCAAGAGGTACGTTGGAATCGCCTTTAAAGCACAGGAAGAGGGGCCCAACTTCGACAATGATGCACTTGGCCAAAAAGGGCGTATGCGTTTTCTCCTGAATATATTCAGGAGAAAACGCATACACCCTTTTTGGCCAAGCAAGCAAGCGGGCAATGCAAATCTGCACTACAAAGAAGTATCACTTCCCACCGGTCAAAAGGGACATCCACAAAATGTGTAAAAACCAGAAAGGCAAGACAGGCCCTGGAGAACAGGGAGCCTTGTTATGCTGATGGGCGGGATGTAAATTGCCAACTGCCTCTCTGGAGGAGTGCATTGTGTTCCCTAAAACAAGTAAAGAACAGAGCTACAGAGCCAAGGGCACTTCCAGTCTAGGGAATATACCTTGGAAAAACTGAAAATCAATAAGACAGAGCCACCCCAAAATTTAGGGCTGCACTGCTTACAAGGACCTCAACTTGGGTACACCTTAAATATCCCAGGAAATATAAAAATGGTTCAAAAAATTGTGGTACTTACGTACGATGGAATATCCCTCAGCCATGAAATCAATGTCATAAGACCAGTAGCAGCAAAATGGGTAGATTCAGGTACGATGATTCTAAGTGAAATAAGTCACAGAGAAAAAGAAACTTATCATAAGATATCACTTATGAAGATCCTGTAAACATGGCTACACTTGAACTGAGTTAGGAAAGAGAACAGTGTCTCACATTTAGAAAACACTCTTATGCCTGCTTAAGGGGGAAGGAGAGGTGGGGTGATGCATAAAACCAGAGTTTGATATAAGCACAGGTACCGTTCCAAAAACCAACTATGGAATAGACAAGACCTACACCTTCCTCAGTGAAAGGGAATCAAAACCCCATATTTCCCGCAGAGGAATATATCTGACTAGTAAGAATCTTAAAACCTATGGATTGATATGTCTCTGTAAGGGAATCAAGTGTGTCTCGACTGGCATAAACATGGCAGCGAGAATCAGCTCAATCCCACTATAAAAAGGAATTTCAAAAACAAAACAAAAAAAACTGGGAAATTCTTTACAATTCCTTCAGGGTCTCTGATGAAACCTGGAATGACCCTATCTACAACGACAGCTGGATGTGGCATAAGGCTGGACACTTGGGACTGAGAGGATTGGTGCGATTTGGTGAGCAAATGCAGACCCTTTAAAGCAATAATGCATGGCACCCATTCCATGGTTCCCAACTCTCCAGGTTGAAGGGAATATTACTACAGTTATAACATGTACGGGAAACCTAGAGAACGGACACACTGTGAATACGAAAGGTTTCTAAAACTCAACGAATAGTCCCTCTCCTGGTGCTCCGGTTTGACTTTCCATCTGCTTTACTATCAATCTCCCAACTTGGAGAGACAGCCCCTTTAACCTCCTGGTTCGCACAGGTTTCCAATTTGACAGAGGATGAAAGGGAAGAGGGAGAACCAATGAGAGAGTAGCTGTTAGGCATTTGGACGGGCACATATCACTCTAACTTCCCGGCAGGAAGAAGAATTAACCAAAGTCTCAGCCACCCACCGGGAACCAGTATAGGTCCTGAACCAAAATTTTGGACTTGCGGTCAGCTCACCAAAAACGAGTTGAAAAATGGAGCTCAGGGGCACAGCAATTCACAAACTGGCCGAGTAATAAAGGATAACTATCGTCCAAAAATCTGTTGAGGGAAGGCAACGAGGCGGACTTGAAAGCGAGGCAGAATAGCAGGAAACAGATTTCAAGAGGTACGTTGGAATCGCCTTTAAAGCACAGGAAGAGGGGCCCAACTTCGACAATGATGCACTTGGCCAAAAAGGGCGTATGCGTTTTCTCCTGAATATATTCAGGAGAAAACGCATACGCCCTTTTTGGCCAAGCAAGCAAGCGGGCAATGCAAATCTGCACTACAAAGAAGTATCACTTCCCACCGGTCAAAAGGGACATCCACAAAATGTGTAAAAACCAGAAAGGCAAGACAGGCCCTGGAGAACAGGGAGCCTTGTTATGCTGATGGGCGGGATGTAAATTGCCAACTGCCTCTCTGGAGGAGTGCATTGTGTTCCCTAAAACAAGTAAAGAACAGAGCTACAGAGCCAAGGGCACTTCCAGTCTAGGGAATATACCTTGGAAAAACTGAAAATCAATAAGACAGAGCCACCCCAAAATTTAGGGCTGCACTGCTTACAAGGACCTCAACTTGGGTACACCTTAAATATCCCAGGAAATATAAAAATGGTTCAAAAAATTGTGGTACTTACGTACGATGGAATATCCCTCAGCCATGAAATCAATGTCATAAGACCAGTAGCAGCAAAATGGGTAGATTCAGGTACGATGATTCTAAGTGAAATAAGTCACAGAGAAAAAGAAACTTATCATAAGATATCACTTATGAAGATCCTGTAAACATGGCTACACTTGAACTGAGTTAGGAAAGAGAACAGTGTCTCACATTTAGAAAACACTCTTATGCCTGCTTAAGGGGGAAGGAGAGGTGGGGTGATGCATAAAACCAGAGTTTGATATAAGCACAGGTACCGTTCCAAAAACCAACTATGGAATAGACAAGACCTACACCTTCCTCAGTGAAAGGGAATCAAAACCCCATATTTCCCGCAGAGGAATATATCTGACTAGTAAAAATCTTAAAACCTATGGATTGATATGTCTCCGTAAGGGAATCAAGTGTGTCTCGACTGGCATAAACATGGCAGCGAGAATCAGCTCAATCCCACTATAAAAAGGAATTTCAAAAACAAAACAAAAAAACTGGGAAATTCTTTACAATTCCTTCAGGGTCTCTGATGAAACCTGGAATGACCCTATCTACAACGACAGCTGGATGTGGCATAAGGCTGGACACTTGGGACTGAGAGGATTGGTGCGATTTGGTGAGCAAATGCAGACCCTTTAAAGCAATAATGCATGGCACCCATTCCATGGTTCCCAACTCTCCAGGTTGAAGGGAATATTACTACAGTTATAACATGTACGGGAAACCTAGAGAACGGACACACTGTGAATACGAAAGGTTTCTAAAACTCAACGAATAGTCCCTCTCCTGGTGCTCCGGTTTGACTTTCCATCTGCTTTACTATCAATCTCCCAAATTGGAGAGACAGCCCCTTTAACCTCCTGGTTCGCACAGGTTTCCAATTTGGCAGAGGATGAAAGGGAAGAGGGAGAACCAATGAGAGAGTAGCTGTTAGGCATTTGGACGGGCACATATCTCTCTAACTTCCCGACAGGAAGAAGAATTAACCAAAGTCTCAGCCACCCACCGGGAACCAGTATAGGTCCTGAACCAAAATTTTGGACTTGCGGTCAGCTCACCAAAAACGAGTTGAAAAATGGAGCTCAGGGGCACAGCAATTCACAAACTGGCCGAGTAATAAAGGACAACTATCGTCCAAAAATCTGTTGAGGGAAGGCAATGAGGCGGACTTGAAAGCGAGGCAGAATAGCAGGAAACAGATTTCAAGAGGTACGTTGGAATCGCCTTTAAAGCACAGGAAGAGGGGCCCAACTTCGACAATGATGCACTTGGCCAAAAAGGGCGTATGCGTTTTCTCCTGAATATATTCAGGAGAAAACGCATACGCCCTTTTTGGCCAAGCAAGCAAGCGGGCAATGCAAATCTGCACTACAAAGAAGTATCACTTCCCACCGGTCAAAAGGGACATCCACAAAATGTGTAAAAACCAGAAAGGCAAGACAGGCCCTGGAGAACAGGGAGCCTTGTTATGCTGATGGGCGGGATGTAAATTGCCAACTGCCTCTCTGGAGGAGTGCATTGTGTTCCCTAAAACAAGTAAAGAACAGAGCTACAGAGCCAAGGGCACTTCCAGTCTAGGGAATATACCTTGGAAAAACTGAAAATCAATAAGACAGAGCCACCCCAAAATTTAGGGCTGCACTGCTTACAAGGACCTCAACTTGGGTACACCTTAAATATCCCAGGAAATATAAAAATGGTTCAAAAAATTGTGGTACTTACGTACGATGGAATATCCCTCAGCCATGAAATCAATGTCATAAGACCAGTAGCAGCAAAATGGGTAGATTCAGGTACGATGATTCTAAGTGAAATACGTCACAGAGAAAAAGAAACTTATCATAAGGTATCACTTATGAAGATCCTGTAAACATGGCTACACTTGAACTGAGTTAGGAAAGAGAACAGTGTCTCACATTTAGAAAACACTCTTATGCCTGCTTAAGGGGGAAGGAGAGGTGGGGTGATGCATAAAACCAGAGTTTGATATAAGCACAGGTACCGTTCCAAAAACCAACTATGGAATAGACAAGACCTACACCTTCCTCAGTGAAAGGGAATCAAAACCCCATATTTCCCGCAGAGGAATATATCTGACTAGTAAGAATCTTAAAACCTATGGATTGATATGTCTCCGTAAGGGAATCAAGTGTGTCTAGACTGGCATAAACATGGCAGCGAGAATCAGCTCAAACCCACTATAAAAAGGAATTTCAAAAACAAAACAAAAAAAACTGGGAAATTCTTTACAATTCCTTCAGGGTCTCTGATGAAACCTGGAATGACCCTATCTACAACGACAGCTGGATGTGGCATAAGGCTGGACACTTGGGACTGAGAGGATTGGTGCGATTTGGTGAGCAAATGCAGACCCTTTAAAGCAATAATGCATGGCACCCATTCCATGGTTCCCAACTCTCCAGGTTGAAGGGAATATTACTACAGTTATAACATGTACGGGAAACCTAGAGAACGGACACACTGTGAATACGAAAGGTTTCTAAAACTCAACGAATAGTCCCTCTCCTGGTGCTCCGGTTTGACTTTCCATCTGCTTTACTATCAATCTCCCAACTTGGAGAGACAGCCCCTTTAACCTCCTGGTTCGCACAGGTTTCCAATTTGGCAGAGGATGAAAGGGAAGAGGGAGAACCAATGAGAGAGTAGCTGTTAGGCATTTGGACGGGCACATATCTCTCTAACTTCCCGACAGGAAGAAGAATTAACCAAAGTCTCAGCCACGCACCGGGAACCAGTATAGGTCCTGAACCAAAATTTTGGACTTGCGGTCAGCTCACCAAAAACGAGTTGAAAAATGGAGCTCAGGGGCACAGCAATTCACAAACTGGCCGAGTAATAAAGGACAACTATCGTCCAAAAATCTGTTGAGGGAAGGCAACGAGGCGGACTTGAAAGCGAGGCAGAATAGCAGGAAACAGATTTCAAGAGGTACGTTGGAATCGCCTTTAAAGCACAGGAAGAGGGGCCCAACTTCGACAATGATGCACTTGGCCAAAAAGGGCGTATGCGTTTTCTCCTGAATATATTCAGGAGAAAACGCATACACCCTTTTTGGCCAAGCAAGCAAGCGGGCAATGCAAATCTGCACTACAAAGAAGTATCACTTCCCACCGGTCAAAAGGGACATCCACAAAATGTGTAAAAACCAGAAAGGCAAGACAGGCCCTGGAGAACAGGGAGCCTTGTTATGCTGATGGGCGGGATGTAAATTGCCAACTGCCTCTCTGGAGGAGTGCATTGTGTTCCCTAAAACAAGTAAAGAACAGAGCTACAGAGCCAAGGGCACTTCCAGTCTAGGGAATATACCTTGGAAAAACTGAAAATCAATAAGACAGAGCCACCCCAAAATTTAGGGCTGCACTGCTTACAAGGACCTCAACTTGGGTACACCTTAAATATCCCAGGAAATATAAAAATGGTTCAAAAAATTGTGGTACTTACGTACGATGGAATATCCCTCAGCCATGAAATCAATGTCATAAGACCAGTAGCAGCAAAATGGGTAGATTCAGGTACGATGATTCTAAGTGAAATACGTCACAGAGAAAAAGAAACTTATCATAAGGTATCACTTATGAAGATCCTGTAAACATGGCTACACTTGAACTGAGTTAGGAAAGAGAACAGTGTCTCACATTTAGAAAACACTCTTATGCCTGCTTAAGGGGGAAGGAGAGGTGGGGTGATGCATAAAACCAGAGTTTGATATAAGCACAGGTACCGTTCCAAAAACCAACTATGGAATAGACAAGACCTACACCTTCCTCAGTGAAAGGGAATCAAAACCCCATATTTCCCGCAGAGGAATATATCTGACTAGTAAGAATCTTAAAACCTATGGATTGATATGTCTCCGTAAGGGAATCAAGTGTGTCTAGACTGGCATAAACATGGCAGCGAGAATCAGCTCAAACCCACTATAAAAAGGAATTTCAAAAACAAAACAAAAAAAAGTGGGAAATTCTTTACAATTCCTTCAGGGTCTCTGATGAAACCTGGAATGACCCTATCTACAACGACAGCTGGATGTGGCATAAGGCTGGACACTTGGGACTGAGAGGATTGGTGCGATTTGGTGAGCAAATGCAGACCCTTTAAAGCAATAATGCATGGCACCCATTCCATGGGTCCCAACTCTCCAGGTTGAAGGGAATATTACTACAGTTATAACATGTACGGGAAACCTAGAGAACGGACACACTGTGAATACGAAAGGTTTCTAAAACTCAACGAATAGTCCCTCTCCTGGTGCTCCGGTTTGACTTTCCATCTGCTTTACTATCAATCTCCCAACTTGGAGAGACAGCCCCTTTAACCTCCTGGTTCGCACAGGTTTCCAATTTGGCAGAGGATGAAAGGGAAGAGGGAGAACCAATGAGAGAGTAGCTGTTAGGCATTTGGACGGGCACATATCTCTCTAACTTCCCGACAGGAAGAAGAATTAACCAAAGTCTCAGCCACCCACCGGGAACCAGTATAGGTCCTGAACCAAAATTTTGGACTTGCGGTCAGCTCACCAAAAACGAGTTGAAAAATGGAGCTCAGGGGCACAGCAATTCACAAACTGGCCGAGTAATAAAGGACAACTATCGTCCAAAAATCTGTTGAGGGAAGGCAACGAGGCGGACTTGAAAGCGAGGCAGAATAGCAGGAAACAGATTTCAAGAGGTACGTTGGAATCGCCTTTAAAGCACAGGAAGAGGGGCCCAACTTCGACAATGATGCACTTGGCCAAAAAGGGCGTATGCGTTTTCTCCTGAATATATTCAGGAGAAAACGCATACGCCCTTTTTGGCCAAGCAAGCAAGCGGGCAATGCAAATCTGCACTACAAAGAAGTATCACTTCCCACCGGTCAAAAGGGACATCCACAAAATGTGTAAAAACCAGAAAGGCAAGACAGGCCCTGGAGAACAGGGAGCCTTGTTATGCTGATGGGCGGGATGTAAATTGCCAACTGCCTCTCTGGAGGAGTGCATTGTGTTCCCTAAAACAAGTAAAGAACAGAGCTACAGAGCCAAGGGCACTTCCAGTCTAGGGAATATACCTTGGAAAAACTGAAAATCAATAAGACAGAGCCACCCCAAAATTTAGGGCTGCACTGCTTACAAGGACCTCAACTTGGGTACACCTTAAATATCCCAGGAAATATAAAAATGGTTCAAAAAATTGTGGTACTTACGTACGATGGAATATCCCTCAGCCATGAAATCAATGTCATAAGACCAGTAGCAGCAAAATGGGTAGATTCAGGTACGATGATTCTAAGTGAAATACGTCACAGAGAAAAAGAAACTTATCATAAGGTATCACTTATGAAGATCCTGTAAACATGGCTACACTTGAACTGAGTTAGGAAAGAGAACAGTGTCTCACATTTAGAAAACACTCTTATGCCTGCTTAAGGGGGAAGGAGAGGTGGGGTGATGCATAAAACCAGAGTTTGATATAAGCACAGGTACCGTTCCAAAAACCAACTATGGAATAGACAAGACCTACACCTTCCTCAGTGAAAGGGAATCAAAACCCCATATTTCCCGCAGAGGAATATATCTGACTAGTAAGAATCTTAAAACCTATGGATTGATATGTCTCCGTAAGGGAATCAAGTGTGTCTAGACTGGCATAAACATGGCAGCGAGAATCAGCTCAAACCCACTATAAAAAGGAATTTCAAAAACAAAACAAAAAAAACTGGGAAATTCTTTACAATTCCTTCAGGGTCTCTGATGAAACCTGGAATGACCCTATCTACAACGACAGCTGGATGTGGCATAAGTCTGGACACTTGGGACTGAGAGGATTGGTGCGATTTGGTGAGCAAATGCAGACCCTTTAAAGCAATAATGCATGGCACCCATTCCATGGTTCCCAACTCTCCAGGTTGAAGGGAATATTACTACAGTTATAACATGTACGGGAAACCTAGAGAACGGACACACTGTGAATACGAAAGGTTTCTAAAACTCAACGAATAGTCCCTCTCCTGGTGCTCCGGTTTGACTTTCCATCTGCTTTACTATCAATCTCCCAACTTGGAGAGACAGCCCCTTTAACCTCCTGGTTCGCACAGGTTTCCAATTTGGCAGAGGATGAAAGGGAAGAGGGAGAACCAATGAGAGAGTAGCTGTTAGGCATTTGGACGGGCACATATCTCTCTAACTTCCCGACAGGAAGAAGAATTAACCAAAGTCTCAGCCACCCACCGGGAACCAGTATAGGTCCTGAACCAAAATTTTGGACTTGCGGTCAGCTCACCAAAAACGAGTTGAAAAATGGAGCTCAGGGGCACAGCAATTCACAAACTGGCCGAGTAATAAAGGACAACTATCGTCCAAAAATCTGTTGAGGGAAGGCAACGAGGCGGACTTGAAAGCGAGGCAGAATAGCAGGAAACAGATTTCAAGAGGTACGTTGGAATCGCCTTTAAAGCACAGGAAGAGGGGCCCAACTTCGACAATGATGCACTTGGCCAAAAAGGGCGTATGCGTTTTCTCCTGAATATATTCAGGAGAAAACGCATACGCCCTTTTTGGCCAAGCAAGCAAGCGGGCAATGCAAATCTGCACTACAAAGAAGTATCACTTCCCACCGGTCAAAAGGGACATCCACAAAATGTGTAAAAACCAGAAAGGCAAGACAGGCCCTGGAGAACAGGGAGCCTTGTTATGCTGATGGGCGGGATGTAAATTGCCAACTGCCTCTCTGGAGGAGTGCATTGTGTTCCCTAAAACAAGTAAAGAACAGAGCTACAGAGCCAAGGGCACTTCCAGTCTAGGGAATATACCTTGGAAAAACTGAAAATCAATAAGACAGAGCCACCCCAAAATTTAGGGCTGCACTGCTTACAAGGACCTCAACTTGGGTACACCTTAAATATCCCAGGAAATATAAAAATGGTTCAAAAAATTGTGGTACTTACGTACGATGGAATATCCCTCAGCCATGAAATCAATGTCATAAGACCAGTAGCAGCAAAATGGGTAGATTCAGGTACGATGATTCTAAGTGAAATACGTCACAGAGAAAAAGAAACTTATCATAAGGTATCACTTATGAAGATCCTGTAAACATGGCTACACTTGAACTGAGTTAGGAAAGAGAACAGTGTCTCACATTTAGAAAACACTCTTATGCCTGCTTAAGGGGGAAGGAGAGGTGGGGTGATGCATAAAACCAGAGTTTGATATAAGCACAGGTACCGTTCCAAAAACCAACTATGGAATAGACAAGACCTACACCTTCCTCAGTGAAAGGGAATCAAAACCCCATATTTCCCGCAGAGGAATATATCTGACTAGTAAGAATCTTAAAACCTATGGATTGATATGTCTCCGTAAGGGAATCAAGTGTGTCTAGACTGGCATAAACATGGCAGCGAGAATCAGCTCAAACCCACTATAAAAAGGAATTTCAAAAACAAAACAAAAAAAACTGGGAAATTCTTTACAATTCCTTCAGGGTCTCTGATGAAACCTGGAATGACCCTACCTACAACGACAGCTGGATGTGGCATAAGGCTGGACACTTGGGACTGAGAGGATTGGTGCGATTTGGTGAGCAAATGCAGACCCTTTAAAGCAATAATGCATGGCACCCATTCCATGGTTCCCAACTCTCCAGGTTGAAGGGAATATTACTACAGTTATAACATGTACGGGAAACCTAGAGAACGGACACACTGTGAATACGAAAGGTTTCTAAAACTCAACGAATAGTCCCTCTCCTTGTGCTCCGGTTTGACTTTCCATCTGCTTTACTATCAATCTCCCAACTTGGAGAGACAGCCCCTTTAACCTCCTGGTTCGCACAGGTTTCCAATTTGGCAGAGGATGAAAGGGAAGAGGGAGAACCAATGAGAGAGTAGCTGTTAGGCATTTGGACGGGCACATATCTCTCTAACTTCCCGACAGGAAGAAGAATTAACCAAAGTCTCAGCCACCCACCGGGAACCAGTATAGGTCCTGAACCAAAATTTTGGACTTGCGGTCAGCTCACCAAAAACGAGTTGAAAAATGGAGCTCAGGGGCACAGCAATTCACAAACTGGCCGAGTAATAAAGGACAACTATCGTCCAAAAATCTGTTGAGGGAAGGCAACGAGGCGGACTTGAAAGCGAGGCAGAATAGCAGGAAACAGATTTCAAGAGGTACGTTGGAATCGCCTTTAAAGCACAGGAAGAGGGGCCCAACTTCGACAATGATGCACTTGGCCAAAAAGGGCGTATGCGTTTTCTCCTGAATATATTCAGGAGAAAACGCATACACCCTTTTTGGCCAAGCAAGCAAGCGGGCAATGCAAATCTGCACTACAAAGAAGTATCACTTCCCACCGGTCAAAAGGGACATCCACAAAATGTGTAAAAACCAGAAAGGCAAGACAGGCCCTGGAGAACAGGGAGCCTTGTTATGCTGATGGGCGGGATGTAAATTGCCAACTGCCTCTCTGGAGGAGTGCATTGTGTTCCCTAAAACAAGTAAAGAACAGAGCTACAGAGCCAAGGGCACTTCCAGTCTAGGGAATATACCTTGGAAAAACTGAAAATCAATAAGACAGAGCCACCCCAAAATTTAGGGCTGCACTGCTTACAAGGACCTCAACTTGGGTACACCTTAAATATCCCAGGAAATATAAAAATGGTTCAAAAAATTGTGGTACTTACGTACGATGGAATATCCCTCAGCCATGAAATCAATGTCATAAGACCAGTAGCAGCAAAATGGGTAGATTCAGGTACGATGATTCTAAGTGAAATACGTCACAGAGAAAAAGAAACTTATCATAAGGTATCACTTATGAAGATCCTGTAAACATGGCTACACTTGAACTGAGTTAGGAAAGAGAACAGTGTCTTACATTTAGAAAACACTCTTATGCCTGCTTAAGGGGGAAGGAGAGGTGGGGTGATGCATAAAACCAGAGTTTGATATAAGCACAGGTACCGTTCCAAAAACCAACTATGGAATAGACAAGACCTACACCTTCCTCAGTGAAAGGGAATCAAAACCCCATATTTCCCGCAGAGGAATATATCTGACTAGTAAGAATCTTAAAACCTATGGATTGATATGTCTCCGTAAGGGAATCAAGTGTGTCTAGACTGGCATAAACATGGCAGCGAGAATCAGCTCAAACCCACTATAAAAAGGAATTTCAAAAACAAAACAAAAAAAACTGGGAAATTCTTTACAATTCCTTCAGGGTCTCTGATGAAACCTGGAATGACCCTATCTACAACGACAGCTGGATGTGGCATAAGTCTGGACACTTGGGACTGAGAGGATTGGTGCGATTTGGTGAGCAAATGCAGACCCTTTAAAGCAATAATGCATGGCACCCATTCCATGGTTCCCAACTCTCCAGGTTGAAGGGAATATTACTACAGTTATAACATGTACGGGAAACCTAGAGAACGGACACACTGTGAATACGAAAGGTTTCTAAAACTCAACGAATAGTCCCTCTCCTGGTGCTCCGGTTTGACTTTCCATCTGCTTTACTATCAATCTCCCAACTTGGAGAGACAGCCCCTTTAACCTCCTTGTTCGCACAGGTTTCCAATTTGGCAGAGGATGAAAGGGAAGAGGGAGAACCAATGAGAGAGTAGCTGTTAGGCATTTGGACGGGCACATATCTCTCTAACTTCCCGACAGGAAGAAGAATTAACCAAAGTCTCAGCCACCCACCGGGAACCAGTATAGGTCCTGAACCAAAATTTTGGACTTGCGGTCAGCTCACCAAAAACGAGTTGAAAAATGGAGCTCAGGGGCACAGCAATTCACAAACTGGCCGAGTAATAAAGGACAACTATCGTCCAAAAATCTGTTGAGGGAAGGCAACGAGGCGGACTTGAAAGCGAGGCAGAATAGCAGGAAACAGATTTCAAGAGGTACGTTGGAATCGCCTTTAAAGCACAGGAAGAGGGGCCCAACTTCGACAATGATGCACTTGGCCAAAAAGGGCGTATGCGTTTTCTCCTGAATATATTCAGGAGAAAACGCATACGCCCTTTTTGGCCAAGCAAGCAAGCGGGCAATGCAAATCTGCACTACAAAGAAGTATCACTTCCCACCGGTCAAAAGGGACATCCACAAAATGTGTAAAAACCAGAAAGGCAAGACAGGCCCTGGAGAACAGGGAGCCTTGTTATGCTGATGGGCGGGATGTAAATTGCCAACTGCCTCTCTGGAGGAGTGCATTGTGTTCCCTAAAACAAGTAAAGAACAGAGCTACAGAGCCAAGGGCACTTCCAGTCTAGGGAATATACCTTGGAAAAACTGAAAATCAATAAGACAGAGCCACCCCAAAATTTAGGGCTGCACTGCTTACAAGGACCTCAACTTGGGTACACCTTAAATATCCCAGGAAATATAAAAATGGTTCAAAAAATTGTGGTACTTACGTACGATGGAATATCCCTCAGCCATGAAATCAATGTCATAAGACCAGTAGCAGCAAAATGGGTAGATTCAGGTACGATGATTCTAAGTGAAATACGTCACAGAGAAAAAGAAACTTATCATAAGGTATCACTTATGAAGATCCTGTAAACATGGCTACACTTGAACTGAGTTAGGAAAGAGAACAGTGTCTCACATTTAGAAAACACTCTTATGCCTGCTTAAGGGGGAAGGAGAGGTGGGGTGATGCATAAAACCAGAGTTTGATATAAGCACAGGTACCGTTCCAAAAACCAACTATGGAATAGACAAGACCTACACCTTCCTCAGTGAAAGGGAATCAAAACCCCATATTTCCCGCAGAGGAATATATCTGACTAGTAAGAATCTTAAAACCTATGGATTGATATGTCTCCGTAAGGGAATCAAGTGTGTCTAGACTGGCATAAACATGGCAGCGAGAATCAGCTCAAACCCACTATAAAAAGGAATTTCAAAAACAAAACAAAAAAAACTGGGAAATTCTTTACAATTCCTTCAGGGTCTCTGATGAAACCTGGAATGACCCTATCTACAACGACAGCTGGATGTGGCATAAGGCTGGACACTTGGGACTGAGAGGATTGGTGCGATTTGGTGAGCAAATGCAGACCCTTTAAAGCAATAATGCATGGCACCCATTCCATGGGTCCCAACTCTCCAGGTTGAAGGGAATATTACTACAGTTATAACATGTACGGGAAACCTAGAGAACGGACACACTGTGAATACGAAAGGTTTCTAAAACTAAACGAATAGTCCCTCTCCTGGTGCTCCGGTTTGACTTTCCATCTGCTTTACTATCAATCTCCCAACTTGGAGAGACAGCCCCTTTAACCTCCTGGTTCGCACAGGTTTCCAATTTGGCAGAGGATGAAAGGGAAGAGGGAGAACCAATGAGAGAGTAGCTGTTAGGCATTTGGACGGGCACATATCTCTCTAACTTCCCGACAGGAAGAAGAATTAACCAAAGTCTCAGCCACCCACCGGGAACCAGTATAGGTCCTGAACCAAAATTTTGGACTTGCGGTCAGCTCACCAAAAACGAGTTGAAAAATGGAGCTCAGGGGCACAGCAATTCACAAACTGGCCGAGTAATAAAGGACAACTATCGTCCAAAAATCTGTTGAGGGAAGGCAACGAGGCGGACTTGAAAGCGAGGCAGAATAGCAGGAAACAGATTTCAAGAGGTACGTTGGAATCGCCTTTAAAGCACAGGAAGAGGGGCCCAACTTCGACAATGATGCACTTGGCCAAAAAGGGCGTATGCGTTTTCTCCTGAATATAGTCAGGAGAAAACGCATACGCCCTTTTTGGCCAAGCAAGCAAGCGGGCAATGCAAATCTGCACTACAAAGAAGTATCACTTCCCACCGGTCAAAAGGGACATCCACAAAATGTGTAAAAAACAGAAAGGCAAGACAGGCCCTGGAGAACAGGGAGCCTTGTTATGCTGATGGGCGGGATGTAAATTGCCAACTGCCTCTCTGGAGGAGTGCATTGTGTTCCCTAAAACAAGTAAAGAACAGAGCTACAGAGCCAAGGGCACTTCCAGTCTAGGGAATATTCCTTGGAAAAACTGAAAATCAATAAGACAGAGCCACCCCAAAATTTAGGGCTGCACTGCTTACAAGGACCTCAACTTGGGTACACCTTAAATATCCCAGGAAATATAAAAATGGTTCAAAAAATTGTGGTACTTACGTACGATGGAATATCCCTCAGCCATGAAATCAATGTCATAAGACCAGTAGCAGCAAAATGGGTAGATTCAGGTACGATGATTCTAAGTGAAATACGTCACAGAGAAAAAGAAACTTATCATAAGGTATCACTTATGAAGATCCTGTAAACATGGCTACACTTGAACTGAGTTAGGAAAGAGAACAGTGTCTCACATTTAGAAAACACTCTTATGCCTGCTTAAGGGGGAAGGAGAGGTGGGGTGATGCATAAAACCAGAGTTTGATATAAGCACAGGTACCGTTCCAAAAACCAACTATGGAATAGACAAGACCTACACCTTCCTCAGTGAAAGGGAATCAAAACCCCATATTTCCCGCAGAGGAATATATCTGACTAGTAAGAATCTTAAAACCTATGGATTGATATGTCTCCGTAAGGGAATCAAGTGTGTCTAGACTGGCATAAACATGGCAGCGAGAATCAGCTCAAACCCACTATAAAAAGGAATTTCAAAAACAAAACAAAAAAAACTGGGAAATTCTTTACAATTCCTTCAGGGTCTCTGATGAAACCTGGAATGACCCTATCTACAACGACAGCTGGATGTGGCATAAGGCTGGACACTTGGGACTGAGAGGATTGGTGCGATTTGGTGAGCAAATGCAGACCCTTTAAAGCAATAATGCATGGCACCCATTCCATGGGTCCCAACTCTCCAGGTTGAAGGGAATATTACTACAGTTATAACATGTACGGGAAACCTAGAGAACGGACACACTGTGAATACGAAAGGTTTCTAAAACTCAACGAATAGTCCCTCTCCTGGTGCTCCGGTTTGACTTTCCATCTGCTTTACTATCAATCTCCCAACTTGGAGAGACAGCCCCTTTAACCTCCTGGTTCGCACAGGTTTCCAATTTGGCAGAGGATGAAAGGGAAGAGGGAGAACCAATGAGAGAGTAGCTGTTAGGCATTTGGACGGGCACATATCTCTCTAACTTCCCGACAGGAAGAAGAATTAACCAAAGTCTCAGCCACCCACCGGGAACCAGTATAGGTCCTGAACCAAAATTTTGGACTTGCGGTCAGCTCACCAAAAACGAGTTGAAAAATGGAGCTCAGGGGCACAGCAATTCACAAACTGGCCGAGTAATAAAGGACAACTATCGTCCAAAAATCTGTTGAGGGAAGGCAACGAGGCGGACTTGAAAGCGAGGCAGAATAGCAGGAAACAGATTTCAAGAGGTACGTTGGAATCGCCTTTAAAGCACAGGAAGAGGGGCCCAACTTCGACAATGATGCACTTGGCCAAAAAGGGCGTATGCGTTTTCTCCTGAATATATTCAGGAGAAAACGCATACGCCCTTTTTGGCCAAGCAAGCAAGCGGGCAATGCAAATCTGCACTACAAAGAAGTATCACTTCCCACCGGTCAAAAGGGACATCCACAAAATGTGTAAAAACCAGAAAGGCAAGACAGGCCCTGGAGAACAGGGAGCCTTGTTATGCTGATGGGCGGGATGTAAATTGCCAACTGCCTCTCTGGAGGAGTGCATTGTGTTCCCTAAAACAAGTAAAGAACAGAGCTACAGAGCCAAGGGCACTTCCAGTCTAGGGAATATACCTTGGAAAAACTGAAAATCAATAAGACAGAGCCACCCCAAAATTTAGGGCTGCACTGCTTACAAGGACCTCAACTTGGGTACACCTTAAATATCCCAGGAAATATAAAAATGGTTCAAAAAATTGTGGTACTTACGTACGATGGAATATCCCTCAGCCATGAAATCAATGTCATAAGACCAGTAGCAGCAAAATGGGTAGATTCAGGTACGATGATTCTAAGTGAAATACGTCACAGAGAAAAAGAAACTTATCATAAGGTATCACTTATGAAGATCCTGTAAACATGGCTACACTTGAACTGAGTTAGGAAAGAGAACAGTGTCTCACATTTAGAAAACACTCTTATGCCTGCTTAAGGGGGAAGGAGAGGTGGGGTGATGCATAAAACCAGAGTTTGATATAAGCACAGGTACCGTTCCAAAAACCAACTATGGAATAGACAAGACCTACACCTTCCTCAGTGAAAGGGAATCAAAACCCCATATTTCCCGCAGAGGAATATATCTGACTAGTAAGAATCTTAAAACCTATGGATTGATATGTCTCCGTAAGGGAATCAAGTGTGTCTAGACTGGCATAAACATGGCAGCGAGAATCAGCTCAAACCCACTATAAAAAGGAATTTCAAAAACAAAACAAAAAAAACTGGGAAATTCTTTACAATTCCTTCAGGGTCTCTGATGAAACCTGGAATGACCCTATCTACAACGACAGCTGGATGTGGCATAAGGCTGGACACTTGGGACTGAGAGGATTGGTGCGATTTGGTGAGCAAATGCAGACCCTTTAAAGCAATAATGCATGGCACCCATTCCATGGGTCCCAACTCTCCAGGTTGAAGGGAATATTACTACAGTTATAACATGTACGGGAAACCTAGAGAACGGACACACTGTGAATACGAAAGGTTTCTAAAACTAAACGAATAGTCCCTCTCCTGGTGCTCCGGTTTGACTTTCCATCTGCTTTACTATCAATCTCCCAACTTGGAGAGACAGCCCCTTTAACCTCCTGGTTCGCACAGGTTTCCAATTTGGCAGAGGATGAAAGGGAAGAGGGAGAACCAATGAGAGAGTAGCTGTTAGGCATTTGGACGGGCACATATCTCTCTAACTTCCTGACAGGAAGAAGAATTAACCAAAGTCTCAGCCACCCACCGGGAACCAGTATAGGTCCTGAACCAAAATTTTGGACTTGCGGTCAGCTCACCAAAAACGAGTTGAAAAATGGAGCTCAGGGGCACAGCAATTCACAAACTGGCCGAGTAATAAAGGACAACTATCGTCCAAAAATCTGTTGAGGGAAGGCAACGAGGCGGACTTGAAAGCGAGGCAGAATAGCAGGAAACAGATTTCAAGAGGTACGTTGGAATCGCCTTTAAAGCACAGGAAGAGGGGCTCAACTTCGACAATGATGCACTTGGCCAAAAAGGGCGTATGCGTTTTCTCCTGAATATATTCAGGAGAAAACGCATACACCCTTTTTGGCCAAGCAAGCAAGCGGGCAATGCAAATCTGCACTACAAAGAAGTATCACTTCCCACCGGTCAAAAGGGACATCCACAAAATGTGTAAAAACCAGAAAGGCAAGACAGGCCCTGGAGAACAGGGAGCCTTGTTATGCTGATGGGCGGGATGTAAATTGCCAACTGCCTCTCTGGAGGAGTGCATTGTGTTCCCTAAAACAAGTAAAGAACAGAGCTACAGAGCCAAGGGCACTTCCAGTCTAGGGAATATTCCTTGGAAAAACTGAAAATCAATAAGACAGAGCCACCCCAAAATTTAGGGCTGCACTGCTTACAAGGACCTCAACTTGGGTACACCTTAAATATCCCAGGAAATATAAAAATGGTTCAAAAAATTGTGGTACTTACGTACGATGGAATATCCGTCAGCCATGAAATCAATGTCATAAGACCAGTAGCAGCAAAATGGGTAGATTCAGGTACGATGATTCTAAGTGAAATACGTCACAGAGAAAAAGAAACTTATCATAAGATATCACTTATGAAGATCCTGTAAACATGGCTACACTTGAACTGAGTTAGGAAAGAGAACAGTGTCTCACATTTAGAAAACACTCTTATGCCTGCTTAAGGGGGAAGGAGAGGTGGGGTGATGCATAAAACCAGAGTTTGATATAAGCACAGGTACCGTTCCAAAAACCAACTATGGAATAGACAAGACCTACACCTTCCTCAGTGAAAGGGAATCAAAACCCCATATTTCCCGCAGAGGAATATATCTGACTAGTAAGAATCTTAAAACCTATGGATTGATATGTCTCCGTAAGGGAATCAAGTGTGTCTAGACTGGCATAAACATGGCAGCGAGAATCAGCTCAAACCCACTATAAAAAGGAATTTCAAAAACAAAACAAAAAAAACTGGGAAATTCTTTACAATTCCTTCAGGGTCTCTGATGAAACCTGGAATGACCCTATCTACAACGACAGCTGGATGTGGCATAAGGCTGGACACTTGGGACTGAGAGGATTGGTGCGATTTGGTGAGCAAATGCAGACCCTTTAAAGCAATAATGCATGGCACCCATTCCATGGGTCCCAACTCTCCAGGTTGAAGGGAATATTACTACAGTTATAACATGTACGGGAAACCTAGAGAACGGACACACTGTGAATACGAAAGGTTTCTAAAACTCAACGAATAGTCCCTCTCCTGGTGCTCCGGTTTGACTTTCCATCTGCTTTACTATCAATCTCCTAACTTGAAGAGACAGCCCCTTTAACCTCCTGGTTCGCACAGGTTTCCAATTTGGCAGAGGATGAAAGGGAAGAGGGAGAACCAATGAGAGAGTAGCTGTTAGGCATTTGGACGGGCACATATCTCTCTAACTTCCCGACAGGAAGAAGAATTAACCAAAGTCTCAGCCACCCACCGGGAACCAGTATAGGTCCTGAACCAAAATTTTGGACTTGCGGTCAGCTCACCAAAAACGAGTTGAAAAATGGAGCTCAGGGGCACAGCAATTCACAAACTGGCCGAGTAATAAAGGACAACTATCGTCCAAAAATCTGTTGAGGGAAGGCAACGAGGCGGACTTGAAAGCGAGGCAGAATAGCAGGAAACAGATTTCAAGAGGTACGTTGGAATCGCCTTTAAAGCACAGGAAGAGGGGCCCAACTTCGACAATGATGCACTTGGCCAAAAAGGGCGTATGCGTTTTCTCCTGAATATATTCAGGAGAAAACGCATACGCCCTTTTTGGCCAAGCAAGCAAGCGGGCAATGCAAATCTGCACTACAAAGAAGTATCACTTCCCACCGGTCAAAAGGGACATCCACAAAATGTGTAAAAAACAGAAAGGCAAGACAGGCCCTGGAGAACAGGGAGCCTTCTAATGCTGATGGGCGGGATGTAAATTGCCAACTGCCTCTCTGGAGGAGTGCATTGTGTTCCCTAAAACAAGTAAAGAACAGAGCTACAGAGCCAAGGGCACTTCCAGTCTAGGGAATATACCTTGGAAAAACTGAAAATCAATAAGACAGAGCCACCCCAAAATTTAGGGCTGCACTGCTTACAAGGACCTCAACTTGGGTACACCTTAAATATCCCAGGAAATATAAAAATGGTTCAAAAAATTGTGGTACTTACGTACGATGGAATATCCCTCAGCCATGAAATCAATGTCATAAGACCAGTAGCAGCAAAATGGGTAGATTCAGGTACGATGATTCTAAGTGAAATAAGTCACAGAGAAAAAGAAACTTATCATAAGGTATCACTTATGAAGATCCTGTAAACATGGCTACACTTGAACTGAGTTAGGAAAGAGAACCGTGTCTCACATTTAGAAAACACTCTTATGCCTGTTTAAGGGTGAAGGAGAGGTGGGGTGATGCATAAAACCAGAGTTTGATATAAGCACAGGTACCGTTCCAAAAACCAACTATGGAATAGACAAGACCTACACCTTCCTCAGTGAAAGGGAATCAAAACCCCATATTTCCCGCAGAGGAATATATCTGACTAGTAAGAATCTTAAAACCTATGGATTGATATGTCTCCGTAAGGGAATCAAGTGTGTCTAGACTGGCATAAACATGGCAGCGAGAATCAGCTCAAACCCACTATAAAAAGGAATTTCAAAAACAAAACAAAAAAAAGTGGGAAATTCTTTACAATTCCTTCAGGGTCTCTGATGAAACCTGGAATGACCCTATCTACAACGACAGCTGGATGTGGCATAAGGCTGGACACTTGGGACTGAGAGGATTGGTGCGATTTGGTGAGCAAATGCAGACCCTTTAAAGCAATAATGCATGGCACCCATTCCATGGGTCCCAACTCTCCAGGTTGAAGGGAATATTACTACAGTTATAACATGTACGGGAAACCTAGAGAACGGACACACTGTGAATACGAAAGGTTTCTAAAACTCAACGAATAGTCCCTCTCCTGGTGCTCCGGTTTGACTTTCCATCTGCTTTACTATCAATCTCCCAACTTGGAGAGACAGCCCCTTTAACCTCCTGGTTCGCACAGGTTTCCAATTTGGCAGAGGATGAAAGGGAAGAGGGAGAACCAATGAGAGAGTAGCTGTTAGGCATTTGGACGGGCACATATCTCTCTAACTTCCCGACAGGAAGAAGAATTAACCAAAGTCTCAGCCACCCACCGGGAACCAGTATAGGTCCTGAACCAAAATTTTGGACTTGCGGTCAGCTCACCAAAAACGAGTTGAAAAATGGAGCTCAGGGGCACAGCAATTCACAAACTGGCCGAGTAATAAAGGACAACTATCGTCCAAAAATCTGTTGAGGGAAGGCAACGAGGCGGACTTGAAAGCGAGGCAGAATAGCAGGAAACAGATTTCAAGAGGTACGTTGGAATCGCCTTTAAAGCACAGGAAGAGGGGCCCAACTTCGACAATGATGCACTTGGCCAAAAAGGGCGTATGCGTTTTCTCCTGAATATATTCAGGAGAAAACGCATACGCCCTTTTTGGCCAAGCAAGCAAGCGGGCAATGCAAATCTGCACTACAAAGAAGTATCACTTCCCACCGGTCAAAAGGGACATCCACAAAATGTGTAAAAACCAGAAAGGCAAGACAGGCCCTGGAGAACAGGGAGCCTTGTTATGCTGATGGGAGGGATGTAAATTGCCAACTGCCTCTCTGGAGGAGTGCATTGCGTTCCCTAAAACAAGTAAAGAACAGAGCTACAGAGCCAAGGGCACTTCCAGTCTAGGGAATATACCTTGGAAAAACTGAAAATCAATAAGACAGAGCCACCCCAAAATTTAGGGCTGCACTGCTTACAAGGACCTCAACTTGGGTACACCTTAAATATCCCAGGAAATATAAAAATGGTTCAAAAAATTGTGGTACTTACGTACGATGGAATATCCCTCAGCCATGAAATCAATGTCATAAGACCAGTAGCAGCAAAATGGGTAGATTCAGGTACGATGATTCTAAGTGAAATACGTCACAGAGAAAAAGAAACTTATCATAAGGTATCACTTATGAAGATCCTGTAAACATGGCTACACTTGAACTGAGTTAGGAAAGAGAACAGTGTCTCACATTTAGAAAACACTCTTATGCCTGCTTAAGGGGGAAGGAGAGGTGGGGTGATGCATAAAACCAGAGTTTGATATAAGCACAGGTACCGTTCCAAAAACCAACTATGGAATAGACAAGACCTACACCTTCCTCAGTGAAAGGGAATCAAAACCCCATATTTCCCGCAGAGGAATATATCTGACTAGTAAGAATCTTAAAACCTATGGATTGATATGTCTCCGTAAGGGAATCAAGTGTGTCTAGACTGGCATAAACATGGCAGCGAGAATCAGCTCAAACCCACTATAAAAAGGAATTTCAAAAACAAAACAAAAAAAACTGGGAAATTCTTTACAATTCCTTCAGGGTCTCTGATGAAACCTGGAATGACCCTATCTACAACGACAGCTGGATGTGGCATAAGGCTGGACACTTGGGACTGAGAGGATTGGTGCGATTTGGTGAGCAAATGCAGACCCTTTAAAGCAATAATGCATGGCACCCATTCCATGGGTCCCAACTCTCCAGGTTGAAGGGAATATTACTACAGTTATAACATGTACGGGAAACCTAGAGAACGGACACACTGTGAATACGAAAGGTTTCTAAAACTCAACGAATAGTCCCTCTCCTGGTGCTCCGGTTTGACTTTCCATCTGCTTTACTATCAATCTCCCAACTTGGAGAGACAGCCCCTTTAACCTCCTGGTTCGCACAGGTTTCCAATTTGGCAGAGGATGAAAGGGAAGAGGGAGAACCAATGAGAGAGTAGCTGTTAGGCATTTGGACGGGCACATATCTCTCTAACTTCCCGACAGGAAGAAGAATTAACCAAAGTCTCAGCCACCCACCGGGAACCAGTATAGGTCCTGAACCAAAATTTTGGACTTGCGGTCAGCTCACCAAAAACGAGTTGAAAAATGGAGCTCAGGGGCACAGCAATTCACAAACTGGCCGAGTAATAAAGGACAACTATCGTCCAAAAATCTGTTGAGGGAAGGCAACGAGGCGGACTTGAAAGCGAGGCAGAATAGCAGGAAACAGATTTCAAGAGGTACGTTGGAATCGCCTTTAAAGCACAGGAAGAGGGGCCCAACTTCGACAATGATGCACTTGGCCAAAAAGGGTGTATGCGTTTTCTCCTGAATATATTCAGGAGAAAACGCATACACCCTTTTTGGCCAAGCAAGCAAGCGGGCAATGCAAATCTGCACTACAAAGAAGTATCACTTCCCACCGGTCAAAAGGGACATCCACAAAATGTGTAAAAACCAGAAAGGCAAGACAGGCCCTGGAGAACAGGGAGCCTTGTTATGCTGATGGGCGGGATGTAAATTGCCAACTGCCTCTCTGGAGGAGTGCATTGTGTTCCCTAAAACAAGTAAAGAACAGAGCTACAGAGCCAAGGGCACTTCCAGTCTAGGGAATATTCCTTGGAAAAACTGAAAATCAATAAGACAGAGCCACCCCAAAATTTAGGGCTGCACTGCTTACAAGGACCTCAACTTGGGTACACCTTAAATATCCCAGGAAATATAAAAATGGTTCAAAAAATTGTGGTACTTACGTACGATGGAATATCCCTCAGCCATGAAATCAATGTCATAAGACCAGTAGCAGCAAAATGGGTAGATTCAGGTACGATGATTCTAAGTGAAATACGTCACAGAGAAAAAGAAACTTATCATAAGATATCACTTATGAAGATCCTGTAAACATGGCTACACTTGAACTGAGTTAGGAAAGAGAACAGTGTCTCACATTTAGAAAACACTCTTATGCCTGCTTAAGGGGGAAGGAGAGGTGGGGTGATGCATAAACCCAGAGTTTGATATAAGCACAGGTACCGTTCCAAAAACCAACTATGGAATAGACAAGACCTACACCTTCCTCAGTGAAAGGGAATCAAAACCCCATATTTCCCGCAGAGGAATATATCTGACTAGTAAGAATCTTAAAACCTATGGATTGATATGTCTCCGTAAGGGAATCAAGTGTGTCTAGACTGGCATAAACATGGCAGCGAGAATCAGCTCAAACCCACTATAAAAAGGAATTTCAAAAACAAAACAAAAAAAACTGGGAAATTCTTTACAATTCCTTCAGGGTCTCTGATGAAACCTGGAATGACCCTATCTACAACGACAGCTGGATGTGGCATAAGGCTGGACACTTGGGACTGAGAGGATTGGTGCGATTTGGTGAGCAAATGCAGACCCTTTAAAGCAATAATGCATGGCACCCATTCCATGGGTCCCAACTCTCCAGGTTGAAGGGAATATTACTACAGTTATAACATGTACGGGAAACCTAGAGAACGGACACACTGTGAATACGAAAGGTTTCTAAAACTCAACGAATAGTCCCTCTCCTGGTGCTCCGGTTTGACTTTCCATCTGCTTTACTATCAATCTCCCAACTTGGAGAGACAGCCCCTTTAACCTCCTGGTTCGCACAGGTTTCCAATTTGGCAGAGGATGAAAGGGAAGAGGGAGAACCAATGAGAGAGTAGCTGTTAGGCATTTGGACGGGCACATATCTCTCTAACTTCCCGACAGGAAGAAGAATTAACCAAAGTCTCAGCCACCCACCGGGAACCAGTATAGGTCCTGAACCAAAATTTTGGACTTGCGGTCAGCTCACCAAAAACGAGTTGAAAAATGGAGCTCAGGGGCACAGCAATTCACAAACTGGCCGAGTAATAAAGGACAACTATCGTCCAAAAATCTGTTGAGGGAAGGCAACGAGGCGGACTTGAAAGCGAGGCAGAATAGCAGGAAACAGATTTCAAGAGGTACGTTGGAATCGCATTTAAAGCACAGGAAGAGGGGCCCAACTTCGACAATGATGCACTTGGCCAAAAAGGGCGTATGCGTTTTCTCCTGAATATATTCAGGAGAAAACGCATACGCCCTTTTTGGCCAAGCAAGCAAGCGGGCAATGCAAATCTGCACTACAAAGAAGTATCACTTCCCACCGGTCAAAAGGGACATCCACAAAATGTGTAAAAAACAGAAAGGCAAGACAGGCCCTGGAGAACAGGGAGCCTTCTAATGCTGATGGGCGGGATGTAAATTGCCAACTGCCTCTCTGGAGGAGTGCATTGTGTTCCCTAAAACAAGTAAAGAACAGAGCTACAGAGCCAAGGGCACTTCCAGTCTAGGGAATATACCTTGGAAAAACTGAAAATCAATAAGACAGAGCCACCCCAAAATTTAGGGCTGCACTGCTTACAAGGACCTCAACTTGGGTACACCTTAAATATCCCAGGAAATATAAAAATGGTTCAAAAAATTGTGGTACTTACGTACGATGGAATATCCCTCAGCCATGAAATCAATGTCATAAGACCAGTAGCAGCAAAATGGGTAGATTCAGGTACGATGATTCTAAGTGAAATAAGTCACAGAGAAAAAGAAACTTATCATAAGGTATCACTTATGAAGATCCTGTAAACATGGCTACACTTGAACTGAGTTAGGAAAGAGAACAGTGTCTCACATTTAGAAAACACTCTTATGCCTGTTTAAGGGGGAAGGAGAGGTGGGGTGATGCATAAAACCAGAGTTTGATATAAGCACAGGTACCGTTCCAAAAACCAACTATGGAATAGACAAGACCTACACCTTCCTCAGTGAAAGGGAATCAAAACCCCATATTTCCCGCAGAGGAATATATCTGACTAGTAAGAATCTTAAAACCTATGGATTGATATGTCTCCGTAAGGGAATCAAGTGTGTCTAGACTGGCATAAACATGGCAGCGAGAATCAGCTCAAACCCACTATAAAAAGGAATTTCAAAAACAAAACAAAAAAACTGGGAAATTCTTTACAATTCCTTCAGGGTCTCTGATGAAACCTGGAATGACCCTATCTACAACGACAGCTGGATGTGGCATAAGGCTGGACACTTGGGACTGAGAGGATTGGTGCGATTTGGTGAGCAAATGCAGACCCTTTAAAGCAATAATGCATGGCACCCATTCCATGGGTCCCAACTCTCCAGGTTGAAGGGAATATTACTACAGTTATAACATGTACGGGAAACCTAGAGAACGGACACACTGTGAATACGAAAGGTTTCTAAAACTCAACGAATAGTCCCTCTCCTGGTGCTCCGGTTTGACTTTCCATCTGCTTTACTATCAATCTCCCAACTTGGAGAGACAGCCCCTTTAACCTCCTGGTTCGCACAGGTTTCCAATTTGGCAGAGGATGAAAGGGAAGAGGGAGAACCAATGAGAGAGTAGCTGTTAGGCATTTGGACGGGCACATATCTCTCTAACTTCCCGACAGGAAGAAGAATTAACCAAAGTCTCAGCCACCCACCGGGAACCAGTATAGGTCCTGAACCAAAATTTTGGACTTGCGGTCAGCTCACCAAAAACGAGTTGAAAAATGGAGCTCAGGGACACAGCAATTCACAAACTGGCCGAGTAATAAAGGACAACTATCGTCCAAAAATCTGTTGAGGGAAGGCAACGAGGCGGACTTGAAAGCGAGGCAGAATAGCAGGAAACAGATTTCAAGAGGTACGTTGGAATCGCCTTTAAAGCACAGGAAGAGGGGCCCAACTTCGACAATGATGCACTTGGCCAAAAAGGGCGTATGCGTTTTCTCCTGAATATATTCAGGAGAAAACGCATACGCCCTTTTTGGCCAAGCAAGCAAGCGGGCAATGGAAATCTGCACTACAAAGAAGTATCACTTCCCACCGGTCAAAAGGGACATCCACAAAATGTGTAAAAACCAGAAAGGCAAGACAGGCCCTGGAGAACAGGGAGCCTTGTTATGCTGATGGGCGGGATGTAAATTGCCAACTGCCTCTCTGGAGGAGTGCATTGTGTTCCCTAAAACAAGTAAAGAACAGAGCTACAGAGCCAAGGGCACTTCCAGTCTAGGGAATATACCTTGGAAAAACTGAAAATCAATAAGACAGAGCCACCCCAAAATTTAGGGCTGCACTGCTTACAAGGACCTCAACTTGGGTACACCTTAAATATCCCAGGAAATATAAAAATGGTTCAAAAAATTGTGGTACTTACGTATGATGGAATATCCCTCAGCCATGAAATCAATGTCATAAGACCAGTAGCAGCAAAATGGGTAGATTCAGGTACGATGATTCTAAGTGAAATAAGTCACAGAGAAAAAGAAACTTATCATAAGATATCACTTATGAAGATCCTGTAAACATGGCTACACTTGAACTGAGTTAGGAAAGAGAACAGTGTCTCACATTTAGAAAACACTCTTATGCCTGCTTAAGGGGGAAGGAGAGGTGGGGTGATGCATAAAACCAGAGTTTGATATAAGCACAGGTACCGTTCCAAAAACCAACTATGGAATAGACAAGACCTACACCTTCCTCAGTGAAAGGGAATCAAAACCCCATATTTCCCGCAGAAGAATATATCTGACTAGTAAGAATCTTAAAACCTATGGATTGATATGTCTCCGTAAGGGAATCAAGTGTGTCTAGACTGGCATAAACATGGCAGCGAGAATCAGCTCAAACCCACTATAAAAAGGAATTTCAAAAACAAAACAAAAAAACTGGGAAATTCTTTACAATTCCTTCAGGGTCTCTGATGAAACCTGGAATGACCCTATCTACAACGACAGCTGGATGTGGCATAAGGCTGGACACTTGGGACTGAGAGGATTGGTGCGATTTGGTGAGCAAATGCAGACCCTTTAAAGCAATAATGCATGGCACCCATTCCATGGTTCCCAACTCTCCAGGTTGAAGGGAATATTACTACAGTTATAACATGTACGGGAAACCTAGAGAACGGACACACTGTGAATACGAAAGGTTTCTAAAACTCAACGAATAGTCCCTCTTTGGTGCTCCGGTTTGACTTTCCATCTGCTTTACTATCAATCTCCCAACTTGGAGAGACAGCCCCTTTAACCTCCTGGTTCGCACAGGTTTCCAATTTGGCAGAGGATGAAAGGGAAGAGGGAGAACCAATGAGAGAGTAGCTGTTAGGCATTTGGACGGGCACATATCACTCTAACTTCCCGGCAGGAAGAAGAATTAACCAAAGTCTCAGCCACCCACCGGGAACCAGTATAGGTCCTGAACCAAAATTTTGGACTTGCGGTCAGCTCACCAAAAACGAGTTGAAAAATGGAGCTCAGGGGCACAGCAATTCACAAACTGGCCGAGTAATAAAGGACAACTATCGTCCAAAAATCTGTTGAGGGAAGGCAACGAGGCGGACTTGAAAGCGAGGCAGAATAGCAGGAAACAGATTTCAAGAGGTACGTTGGAATCGCCTTTAAAGCACAGGAAGAGGGGCCAAATTCGACAATGATGCACTTGGCCAAAAAGGGCGTATGCGTTTTCTCCTGAATATATTCAGCAGAAAACGCATACGCCCTTTTTGGCCAAGCAAGCAAGCGGGCAATGCAAATCTGCACTACAAAGAAGTATCACTTCCCACCGGTCAAAAGGGACATCCACAAAATGTGTAAAAACCAGAAAGGCAAGACAGGCCCTGGAGAACAGGGAGCCTTCTAATGCTGATGGGCGGGATGTAAATTGCCAACTGCCTCTCTGGAGGAGTGCATTGTGTTCCCTAAAACAAGTAAACAACAGAGCTACAGAGTCAAGGGCACTTCCAGTCTAGGGAATATACCTTGGAAAAACTGAAAATCAATAAGACAGAGCCACCCCAAAATTTAGGGCTGCACTGCTTACAAGGACCTCAACTTGGGTACACCTTAAATATCCCAGGAAATATAAAAATGGTTCAAAAAATTGTGGTACTTACGTACGATGGAATATCCCTCAGCCATGAAATCAATGTCATAAGACCAGTAGCAGGAAAATGCGTAGATTCAGGTACGATGATTCTAAGTGAAATAAGTCACAGAGAAAAAGAAACTTATCATAAGATATCACTTATGAAGATCCTGTAAACATGGCTACACTTGAACTGAGTTAGGAAAGAGAACAGTGTCTCACATTTAGAAAAAACTCTTATGCCTGCTTAAGGGGGAAGGAGAGGTGGGGTGATGCATAAAACCAGAGTTTGATATAAGCACACGTACCGTTCCAAAAACCAACTATGGAATAGACAAGACCTACACCTTCCTCAGTGAAAGGGAATCAAAACCCCATATTTCCCGCAGAGGAATATATCTAACTAGTAAGAATCTTAAAACCTATGGATTGATATGTCTCCGTAAGGGAATCAAGTGTGTCTAGACTGGCATAAACATGGCAGCGAGAATCAGCTCAAACCCACTATAAAAAGGAATTTCAAAAACAAAAAAAAAAACTGGGAAATTCTTCACAATTCCTTCAGGGTCTCTGATGAAACCTGGAATGACCCTATCTACAACGACAGCTGGATGTGGCATAAGGCTGGACACTTGGGACTGAGAGGATTGGTGCGATTTGGTGAGCAAATGCAGACCCTTTAAAGCAATAATGCATGGCACCCATTCCATGGTTCCCAACTCTCCAGGTTGAAGGGAATATTACTACAGTTATAACATGTACGGGAAACCTAGAGAACGGACACACTGTGAATACGAAAGGTTTCTAAAACTCAACGAATAGTCCCTCTCCTGGTGCTCCGGTTTGACTTTCCATCTGCTTTACTATCAATCTCCCAACTTGGAGAGACAGCCCCTTTAACCTCCTGGTTCGCACAGGTTTCCAATTTGGCAGAGGATGAAAGGGAAGAGGGAGAACCAATGAGAGAGTAGCTGTTAGGCATTTGGACGGGCACATATCACTCTAACTTCCCGGCAGGAAGAAGAATTAACCAAAGTCTCAGCCACCCACCGGGAACCAGTATAGGTCCTGAACCAAAATTTTGGACTTGCGGTCAGCTCACCAAAAACGAGTTGAAAAATGGAGCTCAGGGGCACAGCAATTCACAAACTGGCCGAGTAATAAAGGACAACTATCGTCCAAAAATCTGTTGAGGGAAGGCATCGAAGCGGACTTGAAAGCGAGGCAGAATAGCAGGAAACAGATTTCAAGAGGTACGTTGGAATCGCCTTTAAAGCACAGGAAGAGGGGCCCAACTTCGACAATGATGCACTTGGCCAAAAAGGGCGTATGCGTTTTCTCCTGAATATATTCAGGAGAAAACGCATACGCCCTTTTTGGCCAAGCAAGCAAGCGGGCAATGGAAATCTGCACTACAAAGAAGTATCACTTCCCACCGGTCAAAAGGGACATCCACAAAATGTGTAAAAACCAGAAAGGCAAGACAGGCCCTGGAGAACAGGGAGCCTTGTTATGCTGATGGGCGGGATGTAAATTGCCAACTGCCTCTCTGGAGGAGTGCATTGTGTTCCCTAAAACAAGTAAAGAACAGAGCTACAGAGCCAAGGGCACTTCCAGTCTAGGGAATATACCTTGGAAAAACTGAAAATCAATAAGATAGAGCCACCCCAAAATTTAGGGCTGCACTGCTTACAAGGACCTCAACTTGGGTACACCTTAAATATCCCAGGAAATATAAAAATGGTTCAAAAAATTGTGGTACTTACGTACGATGGAATATCCCTCAGCCAAGAAATCAATGTCATAAGACCAGTAGCAGCAAAATGGGTGGATTCAGGTACGATGATTCTAAGTGAAATAAGTCACACAGAAAAAGAAACTTATCATAAGATATCACTTATGAAAATCCTCTAAACATGCCTACACTTGAACTGAGTTAGGAAAGAGAACAGTGTCTCACATTTAGAAAACACTCTTATGCCTGCTTAAGGGGGAAGGAGAGTTGGGGTGATGCATAAAACCAGAGTTTGATATAAGCACAGGTACCGTTCCAAAAACCAACTATGGAATAGACAAGACCTACACCTTCCTCAGTGAAAGGGACTCAAAACCCCATATTTCCCGCAGAGGAATATATCTGACAAGTAAGAATCATAAAACATATGGATTGATATGTCTCCGTAAGGGAAACAATTGTGTCTAGACTGGCATAAACATGGCAGCGAGAATCAGCTCAAACCCACTATAAAAAGGAATTTGAAAAAGAAAAGAAAAAAAACTGGGAAATTCTTTACAATTCCTTCAGGGTCTCTGATGAAACCTGGAATGACCCTATCTACAACGACAGCTGGATGTGGCATAAGGCTGGACACTTGGGACTGAGAGGATTGGTGAGATTGGGTGAGCAAATGCAGACCCTTTAAGCAATAATGCATGGCACCCATTCCATGGGTCCCAACTCTCCAGGTTGAAGGGAATATTACTACAGTTATAACATGTACGGGAAACCTAGAGAACGGACACACTGTGAATACGAAAGGTTTCTAAAACTCAATGAATAGTCCCTCTCCTTGTGCTCCGGTTTGACTTTCCATCTGCTTTACTATCAATCTCCCAACTTGGAGAGACAGCCCCTTTAACCTCCTGGTTTGCACAGGTTTCCAATTTGGCAGAGGATGAAAGGGAAGAGGGAGAACCAATGAGAGAGTAGCTTATAGGCATTTGGACGGGCACATATCACTCTAACTTCCCGGCAGGAAGAAGAATTAACCAAAGTCTCAGCCACCCACTCGGAACCAGTATAGGTCCTGAACCAAAATTTTGGACTTGCGGTCAGCTCACCAAAAACGAGTTGAAAAATGGAGCTCAGGGGCACAGCAATACACAAACTGGCCGAGTAATAAAGGACAACTATCGTCCAAAAATCAGTTGAGGGAAGGCAACGAGGCGGACTTGAAAGCGAGGCAGAATAGCAGGAAACAGATTTCAAGAGGTACGTTGGAATCGCCTTTAAAGCACAGGAAGAGGGGCCCAACTTCGACAATGATGCACTTGGCCAAAAAGGGCGTATGCGTTTTCTCCTGAATATATTCAGGAGAAAACGCATACGCCCTTTTTGGCAAGCAAGCAAGCGGGCAATGGAAATCTGCACTACAAAGAAGTATCACTTCCCACCAGTCAAAAGGGACATCCACAAAATGTGTAAAAACCAGAAAGGCAAGACAGGCCCTGGAGAACAGGGAGCCTTGTTATGCTGATGGGCGGGATGTAAATTGCCAACTGCCTCTCTGGAGGAGTGCATTGTGTTCCCTAAAACAAGTAAACAACAGAGCTACAGAGCCAAGGGCACTTCCAGTCTAGGGACTATTCCTTGGGAAAACTGAAAATCAATAAGACAGAGCCACCCCAAAATTTAGGGCTGCACTGCTTACAAGGACCTCAACTTGGGTACACCATAAATATCCCAGGAAATATAAAAATGGTTCAAAAAATTGTGGTACTTACGTACGATGGAATATCCCTCAGCCATGAAATCAATGTCATAAGACCAGTAGCAGCAAAATGGGTGGATTCAGGTACGATGATTCTAAGTGAAATAAGTCACACAGAAAAAGAAACTTATCATAAGATATCACTTATGAAGATCCTGTAAACATGGCTACACTTGAACTGAGTTAGGAAAGAGAACAGTGTCTCACATTTAGAAAACACTCTTATGCCTGCTTAAGGGGGAAGGAGAGGTGGGATGATGCATTAAACCAGAGTTTGATATAAGCACAGGTACCGTTCCAAAACCAACTATGGAATAGACAAGACCTACACCTTCCTCAGTGAAAGGGACTCAAAACCCCATATTTCCCGCAGAGGAATATATCTGACTAGTAAAAATCTTAAAACCTATGTATAGATATGTCTCCGTAAGGGAATCAAGTGTGTCTAGACTGGCATAAACATGGCAGCGAGAATCAGCTCAAACCAACTATAAAAAGGAATTTCAAAAACAAAACAAAAAAACTGGGAAATTCTTTACAATTCCTTCAGGATCTATGATGAAACCTGGAATGACCCTATCTACAACGACAGCTGGATGTGGCATAAGGCTGGACACTTGGGACTGAGAGGATTGGTGCGATTTGGTGAGCAAATGCAGACCCTTTAAAGCAATAATGCATGGCACCCATTCCATGGTTCCCAACTCTCCAGGTTGAAGGGAATATTACTACAGTTATAACATCTACGGGAAACCGAGAGAACCGACACACTGTGAATACGAAAGGTTTCTAAAACTCAACGAATAGTCCCTCTCCTGGTGCTCCAGTTTGACTTTCCATCTGCTTTACTATCAACCTCCCAACTTGGAGAGACAGCCCCTTTAACCTCCTGGTTCGCACAGGTTTCCAATTCGGCAGAGGATGAAAGGGAAGAGGGAGAACCAATGAGAGAGTAGCTGTTAGGCATTTGGACGGGCACATATCACTCTAACTTCCCGGCAGGAAGAAGAATTAAACAAAGTCTCAGCCACCCACCGGGAACCAGTATAGGTCCTGAACCAAAATTTTGGACTTGTGGTCAGCTCACCAAAAACGAGTTGAAATATGGAGCTCAGGGGCACAGCAATTCACAAACTGGCCGAGTAATAAAGGACAACTATCATCCAAAAATCAGTTGAGGGAAGGCAACGAGGCGGACTTGAAAGCGAGGCAGAATAGCAGGAAACAGATTTCAAGAGGTACGTTGGAATCGCCTTTAAAGCACAGGAAGAGGGGCACAACTTCGACAATGATGCACTTGGCCAAAAAGGGCGTATGCGTTTTCTCCTGAATATATTCAAGAGAAAACGCATACGCCCTTTTTGGCAAGCAAGCAAGCGGGCAATGCAAATCTGCACTACAAAGAAGTATCACTTCCCACCGGTCAAAAGGGACATCCACACAATGTGTAAAAACCAGAAAGACAAGACAGGCCCTGGAGAACAGGGAGCCTTGTTATGCTGATGGGCGGGATGTAAATTGCCAACTGCCTCTCTGGAGGAGTGCATTGTGTTCCCTAAAACAAGTAAAGAACAGAGCTACAGAGCCAAGGGCACTTCCAGTCTAGGGAATATACCTTGGAAAAACTGAAAATCAATAAGATAGAGCCACCCCAAAATTTAGGGCTGCACTGCTTACAAGGACCTCAACTTGGGTACACCTTAAATATCCCAGGAAATATAAAAATGGTTCAAAAAATTGTGGTACTTACGTACGATGGAATATCCCTCAGCCAAGAAATCAATGTCATAAGACCAGTAGCAGCAAAATGGGTGGATTCAGGTACGATGATTCTAAGTGAAATAAGTCACACAGAAAAAGAAACTTATCATAAGATATCACTTATGAAAATCCTCTAAACATGCCTACACTTGAACTGAGTTAGGAAAGAGAACAGTGTCTCACATTTAGAAAACACTCTTATGCCTGCTTAAGGGGGAAGGAGAGTTGGGGTGATGCATAAAACCAGAGTTTGATATAAGCACAGGTACCGTTCCAAAAACCAACTATGGAATAGACAAGACCTACACCTTCCTCAGTGAAAGGGACTCAAAACCCCATATTTCCCGCAGAGGAATATATCTGACAAGTAAGAATCATAAAACATATGGATTGATATGTCTCCGTAAGGGAAACAATTGTGTCTAGACTGGCATAAACATGGCAGCGAGAATCAGCTCAAACCCACTATAAAAAGGAATTTGAAAAAGAAAAGAAAAAAAACTGGGAAATTCTTTACAATTCCTTCAGGGTCTCTGATGAAACCTGGAATGACCCTATCTACAACGACAGCTGGATGTGGCATAAGGCTGGACACTTGGGACTGAGAGGATTGGTGAGATTGGGTGAGCAAATGCAGACCCTTTAAGCAATAATGCATGGCACCCATTCCATGGGTCCCAACTCTCCAGGTTGAAGGGAATATTACTACAGTTATAACATGTACGGGAAACCTAGAGAACGGACACACTGTGAATACGAAAGGTTTCTAAAACTCAATGAATAGTCCCTCTCCTTGTGCTCCGGTTTGACTTTCCATCTGCTTTACTATCAATCTCCCAACTTGGAGAGACAGCCCCTTTAACCTCCTGGTTTGCACAGGTTTCCAATTTGGCAGAGGATGAAAGGGAAGAGGGAGAACCAATGAGAGAGTAGCTTATAGGCATTTGGACGGGCACATATCACTCTAACTTCCCGGCAGGAAGAAGAATTAACCAAAGTCTCAGCCACCCACTGGGAACCAGTATAGGTCCTGAACCAAAATTTTGGACTTGCGGTCAGCTCACCAATAACGAGTTGAAAAATGGAGCTCAGGGGCACAGCAATACACAAACTGGCCGAGTAATAAAGGACAACTATCGTCCAAAAATCAGTTGAGGGAAGGCAACGAGGCGGACTTGAAAGCGAGGCAGAATAGCAGGAAACAGATTTCAAGAGGTACGTTGGAATCGCCTTTAAAGCACAGGAAGAGGGGCCCAACTTCGACAATGATGCACTTGGCCAAAAAGGGCGTATGCGTTTTCTCCTGAATATATTCAGGAGAAAACGCATACGCCCTTTTTGGCAAGCAAGCAAGCGGGCAATGGAAATCTGCACTACAAAGAAGTATCACTTCCCACCAGTCAAAAGGGACATCCACAAAATGTGTAAAAACCAGAAAGGCAAGACAGGCCCTGGAGAACCGGGAGCCTTGTTATGCTGATGGGCGGGATGTAAATTGCCAACTGCCTCTCTGGAGGAGTGCATTGTGTTCCCTAAAACAAGTAAACAACAGAGCTACAGAGCCAAGGGCACTTCCAGTCTAGGGACTATTCCTTGGGAAAACTGAAAATCAATAAGACAGAGCCACCCCAAAATTTAGGGCTGCACTGCTTACAAGGACCTCAACTTGGGTACACCATAAATATCCCAGGAAATATAAAAATGGTTCAAAAAATTGTGGTACTTACGTACGATGGAATATCCCTCAGCCATGAAATCAATGTCATAAGACCAGTAGCAGCAAAATGGGTGGATTCAGGTACGATGATTCTAAGTGAAATAAGTCACACAGAAAAAGAAACTTATCATAAGATATCACTTATGAAGATCCTGTAAACATGGCTACACTTGAACTGAGTTAGGAAAGAGAACAGTGTCTCACATTTAGAAAACACTCTTATGCCTGCTTAAGGGGGAAGGAGAGGTGGGATGATGCATTAAACCAGAGTTTGATATAAGCACAGGTACCGTTCCAAAACCAACTATGGAATAGACAAGACCTACACCTTCCTCAGTGAAAGGGACTCAAAACCCCATATTTCCCGCAGAGGAATATATCTGACTAGTAAAAATCTTAAAACCTATGTATAGATATGTCTCCGTAAGGGAATCAAGTGTGTCTAGACTGGCATAAACATGGCAGCGAGAATCAGCTCAAACCAACTATAAAAAGGAATTTCAAAAACAAAACAAAAAAACTGGGAAATTCTTTACAATTCCTTCAGGATCTATGATGAAACCTGGAATGACCCTATCTACAACGACAGCTGGATGTGGCATAAGGCTGGACACTTGGGACTGAGAGGATTGGTGCGATTTGGTGAGCAAATGCAGACCCTTTAAAGCAATAATGCATGGCACCCATTCCATGGTTCCCAACTCTCCAGGTTGAAGGGAATATTACTACAGTTATAACATCTACGGGAAACCGAGAGAACCGACACACTGTGAATACGAAAGGTTTCTAAAACTCAACGAATAGTCCCTCTCCTGGTGCTCCAGTTTGACTTTCCATCTGCTTTACTATCAACCTCCCAACTTGGAGAGACAGCCCCTTTAACCTCCTGGTTCGCACAGGTTTCCAATTCGGCAGAGGATGAAAGGGAAGAGGGAGAACCAATGAGAGAGTAGCTGTTAGGCATTTGGACGGGCACATATCACTCTAACTTCCCGGCAGGAAGAAGAATTAAACAAAGTCTCAGCCACCCACCGGGAACCAGTATAGGTCCTGAACCAAAATTTTGGACTTGTGGTCAGCTCACCAAAAACGAGTTGAAATATGGAGCTCAGGGGCACAGCAATTCACAAACTGGCCGAGTAATAAAGGACAACTATCATCCAAAAATCAGTTGAGGGAAGGCAACGAGGCGGACTTGAAAGCGAGGCAGAATAGCAGGAAACAGATTTCAAGAGGTACGTTGGAATCGCCTTTAAAGCACAGGAAGAGGGGCACAACTTCGACAATGATGCACTTGGCCAAAAAGGGCGTATGCGTTTTCTCCTGAATATATTCAAGAGAAAACGCATACGCCCTTTTTGGCAAGCAAGCAAGCGGGCAATGCAAATCTGCACTACAAAGAAGTATCACTTCCCACCGGTCAAAAGGGACATCCACAAAATGTGTAAAAACCAGAAAGACAAGACAGGCCCTGGAGAACAGGGAGCCTTGTTATGCTGATGGGCGGGATGTAAATTGCCAACTGCCTCTCTGGAGGAGTGCATTGTGTTCCCTAAAACAAGTAAACAACAGAGCTACAGAGCCAAGAGCACTTCCAGTCTAGGGAATATTCCTTGGGAAAACTGAAAATCAATAAGACAGAGCCACCCCAAAATTTAGGGCTGCACTGCTTACAAGGACCTCAACTTGGGTACACCATAAATATCCCAGGAAATATAAAAATGGTTCAAAAAATTGTGGTACTTACGTACGATGGAATATCCCTCAGCCATGAAATCAATGTCATAAGACCAGTAGCAGCAAAATGGGTGGATTCAAGTACGATGATTCTAAGTGAAATAAGTCACACAGAAAAAGAAACTTATCATAAGATATCACTTATGAAGATCCTGTAAACATGGCTACACTTGAACTGAGTTAGGAAAGAGAACAGTGTCTCACATTTAGAAAACAATCTTATGCCTGCTTAAGGGGGAAGGAGAGGTGGGATGATGCATAAAACCAGAGTTTGATATAAGCACAGGTACCGTTCCAAAAACCAACTATGGAATAGACAAGACCTACACCTTCCTCAGTGAAAGGGACTCAAAACCCCATATTTCCCGCAGAGGAATATATCTGACTAGTAAGAATCTTAAAACCTATGGATTGATATGTCTCCATAAGGGAATCAAGTGTGTCTCGACTGGCATAAACATGGCAGCGAGAATCAGCTCAAACCCACTATAAAAAGGAATTTCAAAAACAAAACAAAAAAACTGGGAAATTCTTTACAATTCCTTCAGGGTCTATGATGAAACCTGGAATGACCCTATTTACAACGACAGCTGGATGTGGCATAAGGCTGGAAACTTGGGACTGAGAGGATTGGTGAGATTGGGTGAGCAAATGCAGACCCTTTAAAGCAATAATGCATGGCACCCATTCCATGGGTCCCAACTCTCCAGGTTGAAGGGAATATTACTACAGTTATAACATGTACCGGAAACCTAGAGAACGGACACACTGTGAATACGAAAGGTTTCTAAAACTCAACGAATAATCCCTCTCCTGGTGCTCCGGTTTGACTTTCCATCTGCTTTACTATCAACCTCCCAACTTGGAGAGACAGCCCCTTTAACCTCCTGGTTCGCACAGGTTGCCAATTTGGCAGAGGATGAAAGGGAGGAGGGAGAACCAATGAGAGAGTAGCTGTTAGGCATTTGGACGGGCACATATCACTGTAATTTCCCGGCAGGAAGAAGAATTAACCAAAGTCTCAGCCACCCCCGGGAACCAGTAAAGGTCCTGAACCAAAATTTTGGACTTGCGGTCAGCTCACCAAAAACGAGTTGAAAAATGGAGCTCAGGGGCACAGCAATTCACAAACTGGCCGAGTAATAAAGGACAACTATCGTACAAAAATCTGTTGAGGGAAGGCAATGAGGCGGACTTGAAAGCGAGGCAGAATAGCAGGAAACAGATTTCAAGAGGTACATTGGAATCGCCTTTAAAGCACAGGAATAGGGGCCCAACTACGACAATGAAGCACTTGGCAAAAAGGGCGTATGCGTTTTCTCCTGAATATATTCAGGAGAAAACGCATACGCCCTTTTTGGCCAAGCAAGCAAGCGGGCAATGCAAATCTGCACTACAAAGAAGTATCACTTCCCACCGGTCAAAAGCTACATCCACAAAATGTGTAAAAACCAGAAAGGCAAGACAGGCCCTGGAGAACAGGGAGCCTAGTTATGCTGATGGGCGGGATGTAAATTGCCAACTGCCTCTCTGGAGGAGTGCATTGTGTTCCCGAATACAAGTAAACAACAGAGCTACAGAGCCAAGGCCACTTCCAGTCTAGGGAATATTCTTTGGGAAAACTGAAAATCAATAAGACAGAGCCACCCCAAAATTTAGGGCTGCACTGCTTACAAGGACCTCAACTTGGGTACACCTTAAATATCCCAGGAAATATAAAAATGGTTCAAAAAATTGTGGTACTTACGTACGATGGAATATCCCTCAGCCATGAAATCAATGTCATAAGACCAGTAGCAGCAAAATGGGTAGATTCAGGTACGATGATTCTAAGTGAAATAAGTCACACAGAAAAAGAAACTTATCATAAGATATCACTTATGAAGATCCTGTAAACATGGCTACACTTAAACTGAGTTAGGAAAGAGAACAGTGTCTCACATTTAGAAAACACTCTTATGCCTGCTTAAGGGGGAAGGAGAGGAGGGGTGATTCATAAAACCAGAGTTTGATATAAGCACAGGTACCGTTCCAAAAACCAACTATGGAATAGACAAGACCTACACCTTCCTCAGTGAAAGGGAATCAAAACCCCATATTTCCCGCAGAGGAATATATCTGACTAGTAAGAATCTTAAAACCTATGGATTGATATGTCTCCGTAAGGGAATCAAGTGTGTCTAGACTGGCATAAACATGGCAGCGAGAATCAGCTCAAACCCACTATAAAAAGGAATTTCAAAAACAAAACAAAAAAACTGGGAAATTCTTTACAATTCCTTCAGGGTCTCTGATGAAACCTGGAATGACCCTATCTACAACGACAGCTGGATGTGGCATAAGGCTGGACACTTGGGACTGAGAGGATTGGTGCGATTTGGTGAGCAAATGCAGACCCTTTAAAGCAATAATGCATGGCACCCATTCCATGGTTCCCAACTCTCCAGGTTGAAGGGAATATTACTACAGTTATAACATGTACGGGAAACCTAGAGAACGGACACACTGTGAATACGAAAGGTTTCTAAAACTCAACGAATAGTCCCTCTCCTGGTGCTCCGGTTTGACTTTCCATCTGCTTTACTATCAATCTCCCAACTTGGAGAGACAGCCCCTTTAACCTCCTGGTTCGCACAGGTTTCCAATTTGGCAGAGGATGAAAGGGAAGAGGGAGAACCAATGAGAGAGTAGCTGTTAGGCATTTGGACGGGCACATATCACTCTAACTTCCCGGCAGGAAGAAGAATTAACCAAAGTCTCAGCCACCCACCGGGAACCAGTATAGGTCCTGAACCAAAATTTTGGACTTGCGGTCAGCTCACCAAAAAGGAGTTGAAAAATGGAGCTCAGGGGCACAGCAATTCACAAACTAGCCGAGTAATAAAGGACAACTATCGCCCAAAAATCTGTTGAGGGAAGGCAACGAGGCGGACTTGAAAGCGAGGCAGAATAGCAGGAAACAGATTTCAAGAGGTACGTTGGAATCGCCTTTAAAGCACAGGAAGAGGGGCCCAACTTCGACAATGATGCACTTGGCCAAAAAGGGCGTATGCGTTTTCTCCTGAATATATTCAGGAGAAAACGCATACGCCCTTTTTGGCCAAGCAAGCAAGCGGGCAATGCAAATCTGCACTACAAAGAAGTATCACTTCCCACCGGTCAAAAGGGACATCCACAAAATGTGTAAAAAACAGAAAGGCAAGACAGGCCCTGGAGAACAGGGAGCCTTCTAATGCTGATGGGCGGGATGTAAATTGCCAACTGCCTCTCTGGAGGAGTGCATTGTGTTCCCTAAAACAAGTAAAGAACAGAGCTACAGAGCCAAGGGCACTTCCAGTCTAGGGAATATACCTTGGAAAAACTGAAAATCAATAAGACAGAGCCACCCCAAAATTTAGGGCTGCACTGCTTACAAGGACCTCAACTTGGGTACACCTTAAATATCCCAGGAAATATAAAAATGGTTCAAAAAATTGTGGTACTTACGTACGATGGAATATCCCTCAGCCATGAAATCAATGTCATAAGACCAGTAGCAGCAAAATGGGTAGATTCAGGTACGATGATTCTAAGTGAAATAAGTCACACAGAAAAAGAAACTTATCATAAGATATCACTTATGAAGATCCTGTAAACATGGCTACACTTGAACTGAGTTAGGAAAGAGAACAGTGTCTCACATTTAGAAAACACTCTTATGCCTGCTTAAGGGGGAAGGAGAGGTGGGGTGATGCATAAAACCAGAGTTTGATATAAGCACAGGTACCGTTCCAAAAACCAACTATGGAATAGACAAGACCTACACCTTCCTCAGTGAAAGGGACTCAAAACCCCATAGTTCCCGCAGAGGAATATATCTGACTAGTAAGAATCTTAAAACCTATGGATTGATATGTCTCCGTAAGGGAATCAAGTGTGTCTAGACTGGCATAAACATGGCAGCGAGAATCAGCTCAAACCCACTATAAAAAGGAATTTCAAAAACAAAACAAAAAAAAGTGGGAAATTCTTTACAATTCCTTCAGGGTCTCTGATGAAACCTGGAATGACCCTATCTACAACGACAGCTGGATGTGGCATAAGGCTGGACACTTGGGACTGAGAGGATTGGTGCGATTTGGTGAGCAAATGCAGACCCTTTAAAGCAATAATGCATGGCACCCATTCCATGGTTCCCAAGTCTCCAGGTTGAAGGGAATATTACTACAGTTATAACATGTACGGGAAACCTAGAGAACGGACACACTGTGAATACGAAAGGTTGCTAAAACTCAACGAATAGTCCCTCTCCTGGTGCTCCGGTTTGACTTTCCATCTGCTTTACTATCAATCTCCCAACTTGGAGAGACAGCCCCTTTAACCTCCTGGTTCGCACAGGTTTCCAATTTGGCAGAAGATGAAAGGGAAGAGGGAGAACCAATGAGAGAGTAGCTGTTAGGCATTTGGACGGGCACATATCACTCTAACTTCCCGGCAGGAAGAAGAATTAACCAAAGTCTCAGCCACCCACCGGGAATCAGTATAGGTCCTGAACCAAAATTTTGGACTTGCGGTCAGCTCACCAAAAACGAGTTGAAAAATGGAGCTCAGGGGCACAGCAATTCACAAACTGGCTGAGTAATAAAGGACAACTATCGTCCAAAAATCTGTTGAGGGAAGGCAACGAGGCAGACTTGAAAGCGAGGCAGAATAGCAGGAAACAGATTTCAAGAGGTACGTTGGAATCGCCTTTAAAGCACAGGAAGAGGGGCCCAACTTCGACAATGATGCACTTGGCCTAAAAGGGCGTATGCGTTTTCTCCTGAATATATTCAGGAGAAAACGCATACGCCCTTTTTGGCCAAGCAAGCAAGCGGGCAATGCAAATCTGCACTACAAAGAAGTATCACTTCCCACCGGTCAAAAGGGACATCCACAAAATGTGTAAAAACCAGAAAGGCAAGACAGGCCCTGGAGAACAGGGAGCCTTCTAATGCTGATGGGCGGGATGTAAATTGCCAACTGCCTCTCTGGAGGAGTGCATTGTGTTCCCTAAAACAAGTAAAGAACAGAGCTACCGAGCCAAGGGCACTTCCAGTCTAGGGAATATACCTTGGAAAAACTGAAAATCAATAAGACAGAGCCACCCCAAAATTTAGGGCTGCACTGCTTACAAGGACCTCAACTTGGGTACACCTTAAATATCCCAGGAAATATAAAAATGGTTCAAAAAATTGTGGTACTTACGTACGATGGAATATCCCTCAGCCATGAAATCAATGTCATAAGACCAGTAGCAGCAAAATGGGTAGATTCAGGTACGATGATTCTAAGTGAAATAAGTCACACAGAAAAAGAAACTTATCATAAGATATCACTTATGAAGATCCTGTAAACATGGCTACACTTGAACTGAGTTAGGAAAGAGAACAGTGTCTCACATTTAGAAAACACTCTTATGCCTGCTTAAGGGGGAAGGAGAGGTGGGGTGATGCATAAAACCAGAGTTTGATATAAGCACAGGTACCGTTCCAAAAACCAACTATGGAATAGACAAGACCTACACCTTCCTCAGTGAAAGGGACTCAAAACCCCATAGTTCCCGCAGAGGAATATATCTGACTAGTAAGAATCTTAAAACCTATGGATTGATATGTCTCCGTAAGGGAATCAAGTGTGTCTAGACTGGCATAAACATGGCAGCGAGAATCAGCTCAAACCCACTATAAAAAGGAATTTCAAAAACAAAACAAAAAAAAGTGGGAAATTCTTTACAATTCCTTCAGGGTCTCTGATGAAACCTGGAATGACCCTATCTACAACGACAGCTGGATGTGGCATAAGGCTGGACACTTGGGACTGAGAGGATTGGTGCGATTTGGTGAGCAAATGCAGACCCTTTAAAGCAATAATGCATGGCACCCATTCCATGGTTCCCAACTCTCCAGGTTGAAGGGAATATTACTACAGTTATAACATGTACAGGAAACCTAGAGAACGGACACACTGTGAATACGAAAGGTTTCTAAAACTCAACGAATAGTCCCTCTCCTGGTGCTCCGGTTTGACTTTCCATCTGCTTTACTATCAATCTCCCAACTTGGAGAGACAGCCCCTTTAACCTCCTGGTTCGCACAGGTTTCCAATTTGGCAGAGGATGAAAGGGAAGAGGGAGAACCAATGAGAGAGTAGCTGTTAGGCATTTGGACGGGCACATATCACTCTAACTTCCCGGCAGGAAGAAGAATTAACCAAAGTCTCAGCCACCCACCGGGAACCAGTATAGGTCCTGAACCAAAATTTTGGACTTGCGGTCAGCTCACCAAAAACGAGTTGAAAAATGGAGCTCAGGGGCACAGCAATTCAAAAACTGGCCGAGTAATAAAGGACAACTATCGTCCAAAAATCTGTTGAGAGAAGGCAATGAGGCAGACTTGAATGCGAGGCAGAATACCAGGAAACAGATTTCAAGAGGTACGTTGGAATCGCCTTTAAAGCACAGGAAGAGGGGCCCAACTTCGACAATGATGCACTTGGCCAAAAAGGGCGTATGCGTTTTCTCCTGAATATATTCAGGAGAAAACGCATACGCCCTTTTTGGCCAAGCAAGCAAGCGGGCAATGGAAATCTGCACTACAAAGAAGTATCACTTCCCACCGGTCAAAAGGGACATCCACAAAATGTGTAAAAACCAGAAAGGCAAGACAGGCCCTGGAGAACAGGGAGCCTTGTTATGCTGATGGGCGGGATGTAAATTGCCAACTGCCTCTCTGGAGGAGTGCATTGTGTTCCCTAAAACAAGTAAAGAACAGAGCTACAGAGCCAAGGGCACTTCCAGTCTAGGGAATATACCTTGGAAAAACTGAAAATCAATAAGATAGAGCCACCCCAAAATTTAGTGCTGCACTGCTTACAAGGACCTCAACTTGGGTACACCTTAAATATCCCAGGAAATATAAAAATGGTTCAAAAAATTGTGGTACTTACGTACGATGGAATATCCCTCAGCCATGAAATCAATGTCATAAGACCAGTAGCAGCAAAATGGGTAGATTTAGGTACGATGTTTCTAAGTGAAATAAGTCACAGAGAAAAAGAAACTTATCATAAGATATCACTTATGAAGATCCTGTAAACATGGCTACACTTGAACTGAGTTAGGAAAGAGAACAGTGTCTCACATTTAGAAAACACTCTTATGCCTGCTTAAGGGGGATGGAGAGGTGGGGTGATGCATAAAACCAGAGTTTGATATAAGCACAGGTACCGTTCCAAAAACCAACTATGGAATAGACAAGACCTACACCTTCCTCAGTGAAAGGGAATCAAAACCCCATATTTCCCGCAGAGGAATATATCTGACTAGTAAGAATCTTAAAACCTATGGATTGATATGTCTCCGTAAGGGAATCAAGTGTGTCTCGACTGGCATAAACATGGCAGCGAGAATCAGCTCAAACCCACTATAAAAAGGAATTTCAAAAACAAAACAAAAAAAACTGGGAAATTCTTTACAATTCCTTCAGGGTCTCTGATGAAACCTGGAATGACCCTATCTACAACGACAGCTGGATGTGGCATAAGGCTGGACACTTGGGACTGAGAGGACTGGTGCGATTTGGTGAGCAAATGCAGACCCTTTAAAGCAATAATGCATGGCACCCATTCCATGGTTCCCAACTCTCCAGGTTGAAGGGAATATTACTACAGTTATAACATGTACGGGAAACCTAGAGAACGGACACACTGTGAATACGAAAGGTTTCTAAAACTCAACGAATAGTCCCTCTCCTGGTGCTCCGGTTTGACTTTCCATCTGCTTTACTATCAATCTCCCAACATGGAGAGACAGCCTCTTTAACCTCCTGGTTCGCACAGATTTCCAATTTGGCAGAGGATGAAAGGGAAGAGGGAGAACCAATGAGAGAGTAGCTGTTAGGCATTTGGACGGGCACATATCACTCTAACTTCACGGCAGGAAGAAGAATTAACCAAAGTCTCAGCCACCCACCGGGAACCAGTATAGGTCCTGAACCAAAATTTTGGACTTGCGGTCACCTCACCAAAAACGAGTTGAAAAATGGAGCTCAGGGGCACAGCAATTCACAAACTGGCTGAGTAATAAAGGACAACTATCATCCAAAAATCTGTTGAGGGAAGGCAACGAGGCGGACTTGAAAGCGAGGCAGAATAGCAGGAAACAGATTTCAAGAGGTACGTTGGAATCGCCTTTAAAGCACAGGAAGAGGGGCCCAACTTCGACAATGATGCACTTGGCCAAAAAGGGCGTATGCGTTTTCTCCTGAATATATTCAGGAGAAAACGCATACGGCCTTTTTGGCCAAGCAAGCAAACGGGCAATGCAAATCTGCACTACAAAGGAGTATCACTTCCCACCGGTCAAAAGGGACATCCACAAAATGTGTAAAAACCAGAAAGGCAAGACAGGCCCTGGAGAACAGGGAGCCTTGTTATGCTGATGGGCGGGATGTAAATTGCCAACTGCCTCTCTGGAGGAGTGCATTGTGTTCCCTAAAACAAGTAAACAACAGAGCTACAGAGCCAAGGGCACTTCCAGTCTAGGGAATATTCCTTGGGAAAACTGAAAATCAATAAGACAGAGCCACCCCAAAATTTAGGGCTGCACTGCTTACAAGGACCTCAACTTGGGTACACCTTAAATATCCCAGGAAATATAAAAATGGTTCAAAAAATTGTGGTACTTACGTACGATGGAATATCCCTCAGCCATGAAATCAATGTCATAAGACCAGTAGCAGCAAAATGGGTAGATTCAGGTACGATGATTCTAAGTGAAATAAGTCACACAGAAAAAGAAACTTATCATAAGATATCACTTATGAAGATCCTGTAAACATGGCTACACTTGAACTGAGTTAGGAAAGAGAACAGTGTCTCACATTTAGAAAACACTCTTATGCCTGCTTAAGGGGGAAGGAGAGGTGGGGTGATGCATAAAACCAGAGTTTGATATAAGCACAGGTACCGTTCCAAAAACCAACTATGGAATAGACAAGACCTACACCTTCCTCAGTGAAAGGGACTCAAAACCCCATATTTCCCGCAGAGGAATATATCTGACTAGTAAGAATCTTAAAACCTATGGATTGATATGTCTCCGTAAGGGAATCAAGTGTGTCTAGACTGGCATAAACATGGCAGCGAGAATCAGCTCAAACCCACTATAAAAAGGAATTTCAAAAACAAAACAAAAAAACTGGGAAATTCTTTACAATTCCTTCAGGGTCTCTGATGAAACCTGGAATGACCCTATCTACAACGACAGCTGGATGTGGCATAAGGCTGGACACTTGGGACTGAGAGGATTGGTGCGATTTGGTGAGCAAATGCAGACCCTTTAAAGCAATAATGCATGGCACCCATTCCATGGTTCCCAACTCTCCAGGTTGAAGGGAATATTACTACAGTTATAACATGTACGGGAAACCTAGAGAACGGACACACTGTGAATACGAAAGGTTTCTAAAACTCAACGAATAGTCCCTCTCCTGGTGCTCCGGTTTGACTTTCCATCTGCTTTACTATCAATCTCCCAACTTGGAGAGACAGCCCCTTTAACCTCCTGGTTCGCACAGGTTTCCAATTTGGCAGAGGATGAAAGGGAAGAGGGAGAACCAATGAGAGAGTAGCTGTTAGGCATTTGGACGGGCACATATCACTCTAACTTCACGGCAGGAAGAAGAATTAACCAAAGTCTCAGCCACCCACCGGGAACCAGTATAGGTCCTGAACCAAAATTTTGGACTTGCGGTCAGCTCACCAAAAACGAGTTGAAAAATGGAGCTCAGGGGCACAGCAATTCACAAACTGGCCGAGTAATAAAGGACAACTATCGTCCAAAAATCTGTTGAGGGAAGGCAACGAGGCGGACTTGAAAGCGAGGCAGAATAGCAGGAAACAGATTTCAAGAGGTACGTTGGAATCGCCTTTAAAGCACAGGAAGAGGGGCCCAACTTCGACAATGATGCACTTGGCCAAAAAGGGCGTATGCGTTTTCTCCTGAATATATTCAGGAGAAAACGCATACGCCCTTTTTGGCCAAGCAAGCAAGCGGGCAATGGAAATCTGCACTACAAAGAAGTATCACTTCCCACCGGTCAAAAGGGACATCCACAAAATGTGTAAAAACCAGAAAGGCAAGACAGGCCCTGGAGAACAGGGAGCCTTGTTATGCTGATGGGCGGGATGTAAATTGCCAACTGCCTCTCTGGAGGAGTGCATTGTGTTCCCTAAAACAAGTAAAGAACAGAGCTACAGAGCCAAGGGCACTTCCAGTCTAGGGAATATACCTTGGAAAAACTGAAAATCAATAAGATAGAGCCACCCCAAAATTTAGGGCTGCACTGCTTACAAGGACCTCAACTTGGGTACACCTTAAATATCCCAGGAAATATAAAAATGGTTCAAAAAATTGTGGTACTTACGTACGATGGAATATCCCTCAGCCAAGAAATCAATGTCATAAGACCAGTAGCAGCAAAATGGGTGGATTAAGGTACGATGATTCTAAGTGAAATAAGTCACACAGAAAAAGAAACTTATCATAAGATATCACTTATGAAAATCCTCTAAACATGGCTACACTTGAACTGAGTTAGGAAAGAGAACAGTGTCTCACATTTAGAAAACACTCTTATGCCTGCTTAAGGGGGAAGGAGAGGTGGGGTGATGCATAAAACCAGAGTTTGATATAAGCACAGGTACCGTTCCAAAAACCAACTATGGAATAGACAAGACCTACACCTTCCTCAGTGAAAGGGACTCAAAACCCCATATTTCCCGCAGAGGAATATATCTGACAAGTAAGAATCATAAAACATATGGATTGATATGTCTCCGTAAGGGAATCAAGTGTGTCTAGACTGGCATAAACATGGCAGCGAGAATCAGCTCAAACCCACTATAAAAAGGAATTTGAAAAAGAAAAGAAAAAAAACTGGGAAATTCTTTACAATTCCTTCAGGGTCTCTGATGAAACCTGGAATGACCCTATCTACAACGACAGCTGGATGTGGCATAAGGCTGGACACTTGGGACTGAGAGGATTGGTGCGATTTGGTGAGCAAATGCAGGCCCTTTAAAGCAATAATGCATGGCACCCATTCCATGGTTCCCAACTCTCCAGGTTGAAGGGAATATTACTACAGTTATAACATCTACGGGAAACCGAGAGAACCGACACACTGTGAATACGAAAGGTTTCTAAAACTCAACGAATAGTCCCTCTCCTGGTGCTCCAGTTTGACTTTCCATCTGCTTTACTATCAACCTCCCAACTTGGAGAGACAGCCCCTTTAACCTCCTGGTTCGCACAGGTTTCCAATTCGGCAGAGGATGAAAGGGAAGAGGGAGAACCAATGAGAGAGTAGCTGTTAGGCATTTGGACGGGCACATATCACTCTAACTTCCCGGCAGGAAGAAGAATTAAACAAAGTCTCAGCCACCCACCGGGAACCAGTATAGGTCCTGAACCAAAATTTTGGACTTGTGGTCAGCTCACCAAAAACGAGTTGAAATATGGAGCTCAGGGGCACAGCAATTCACAAACTGGCCGAGTAATAAAGGACAACTATCATCCAAAAATCAGTTGAGGGAAGGCAACGAGGCGGACTTGAAAGCGAGGCAGAATAGCAGGAAACAGATTTCAAGAGGTACGTTGGAATCGCCTTTAAAGCACAGGAAGAGGGGCCCAACTTCGACAATGATGCACTTGGCCAAAAAGGGCGTATGCGTTTTCTCCTGAATATATTCAAGAGAAAACGCATACGCCCTTTTTGGCAAGCAAGCAAGCGGGCAATGCAAATCTGCACTACAAAGAAGTATCACTTCCCACCGGTCAAAAGGGACATCCACAAAATGTGTAAAAAGGCAAGACAGGCCCTGGAGAACAGGGAGCCTTCTAATGCTGATGGGCGGGATGTAAATTGCCAACTGCCTCTCTGGGGAGTGCATTGTGTTCCCTAAAACAAGTAAAGAACAGAGCTACAGAGCCAAGGGCACTTCCAGTCTAGGGAATATTCCTTGGGAAAACTGAAAATCAATAAGACAGAGCCACCCCAAAATTTAGGGCTGCACTGCTTACAAGGACCTCAACTTGGGTACACCTTAAATATCCCAGGAAATATAAAATGGTTCAAAAAATTGTGGTACTTACGTACGATGGAATATCCCTCAGCCATGAAATCAATGTCATAAGACCAGTAGCAGCAAAATGGGTGGATTCAGGTACGATGATTCTAAGTGAAATAAGTCACACAGAAAAAGAAACTTATCATAAGATATCACTTATGAAAATCCTCTAAACATGGCTACACTTGAACTGAGTTAGGAAAGAGAACAGTGTCTCACATTTAGAAAACACTCTTATGCCTCCTTAAGGGGGAAGGAGAGGTGGGGTGATGCATAAAACCAGAGTTTGATATAAGCACAAGTACCGTTCCAAAAACCAACTATGGAATAGACAAGACCTACACCTTCCTCAGTGAAAGGGACTCAAAACCCCATATTTCCCGCAGAGGAATATATCTGACTAGTAAGAATCTTAAAACCTATGGATTGATATGTCTCCGTAAGGGAATCAAGTGTGTCTAGACTGGCATAAACATGGCAGCGAGAATCAGCTCAAACCCACTATAAAAAGGAATTTCAAAAACAAAACAAAAAAACTGGGAAATTCTTTACAATTCCTTCAGGGTCTCTGATGAAACCTGGAATGACCCTATCTACAACGACAGCTGGATGTGGCATAAGGCTGGACACTTGGGACTGAGGGGATTGGTGAGATTGGGTGAGCAAATGCAGACCCTTTAAGCAATAATGCATGGCACCCATTCCATGGGTCCCAACTCTCCAGGTTGAAGGGAATATTACTACAGTTATAACAAGTACGGGAAACCTAGAGAACGGACACACTGTGAATACGAAAGGTTTCTAAAACTCAACGAATAGTCCCTCTCCTGGTGCTCCGGTTTGACTTTCCATCTGCTTTACTATCAATCTCCCAACTTGGAGAGACAGCCCCTTTAACCTCCTGGTTTGCACAGGTTTCCAATTTGGCAGAGGATGAAAGGGAAGAGGGAGAACCAATGAGAGAGTAGCTGTTAGGCATTTGGACGGACACATATCACTCTAACTTCCCGGCAGGAAGAAGAATTAACCAAAGTCTCAGCCACCCACTGGGAACCAGTATAGGTCCTGAACCAAAATTTTGGACTTGCGGTCAGCTCACAAAAAACGAGTTGAAAAATGGAGCTCAGGGGCACAGCAATTCACAAACTGGCCGAGTAATAAAGGACAACTATCGTCCAAAAATCAGTTGAGGGAAGGCAACGAGGCGGACTTGAAAGCGAGGCAGAATAGCAGGAAACAGATTTCAAGAGGTACGTTGGAATCGCCTTTAAAGCACAGGAAGAGGGGCACAACTTCCACAATAATGCACTTGGCCAAAAAGGGCGTATGCGTTTTATACTGAATATATTCAGGAGAAAACGCATACGCCCTTTTTGGCCAAGCAAGCAAGCGGGCAATGCAAATCTGCACTACAAAGAAGTATCACTTCCCACCGGTCAAAAGGGACATCCACACAATGTGTAAAAACCAGAAAGGCAAGACAGGCCCTGGAGAACAGGGAGCCTTGTTATGCTGATGGGCGGGATGTAAATTGCCAACTGCCTCTCTGGAGGAGTGCATTGTGTTCCCTAAAACAAGTAAACAACAGAGCTACAGAGCCAAGAGCACTTCCAGTCTAGGGAATATTCCTTGGGAAAACTGAAAATCAATAAGACAGAGCCACCCCAAAATTTAGGGCTGCACTGCTTACAAGGACCTCAACTTGGGTACACCATAAATATCCCAGGAAATATAAAAATGGTTCAAAAAATTGTGGTACTTACGTACGATGGAATATCCCTCAGCCATGAAATCAATGTCATAAGACCAGTAGCAGCAAAATGGGTGGATTCAAGTACGATGATTCTAAGTGAAATAAGTCACACAGAAAAAGAAACTTATCATAAGATATCACTTATGAAGATCCTGTAAACATGGCTACACTTGAACTGAGTTAGGAAAGAGAACAGTGTCTCACATTTAGAAAACAATCTTATGCCTGCTTAAGGGGGAAGGAGAGGTGGGATGATGCATAAAACCAGAGTTTGATATAAGCACAGGTACCGTTCCAAAAACCAACTATGGAATAGACAAGACCTACACCTTCCTCAGTGAAAGGGACTCAAAACCCCATATTTCCCGCAGAGGAATATATCTGACTAGTAAGAATCTTAAAACCTATGGATTGATATGTCTCCATAAGGGAATCAAGTGTGTCTCGACTGGCATAAACATGGCAGCGAGAATCAGCTCAAACCCACTATAAAAAGGAATTTCAAAAACAAAACAAAAAAACTGGGAAATTCTTTACAATTCCTTCAGGGTCTATGATGAAACCTGGAATGACCCTATTTACAACGACAGCTGGATGTGGCATAAGGCTGGAAACTTGGGACTGAGAGGATTGGTGAGATTGGGTGAGCAAATGCAGACCCTTTAAAGCAATAATGCATGGCACCCATTCCATGGGTCCCAACTCTCCAGGTTGAAGGGAATATTACTACAGTTATAACATGTACCGGAAACCTAGAGAACGGACACACTGTGAATACGAAAGGTTTCTAAAACTCAACGAATAATCCCTCTCCTGGTGCTCCGGTTTGACTTTCCATCTGCTTTACTATCAACCTCCCAACTTGGAGAGACAGCCCCTTTAACCTCCTGGTTCGCACAGGTTGCCAATTTGGCAGAGGATGAAAGGGAGGAGGGAGAACCAATGAGAGAGTAGCTGTTAGGCATTTGGACGGGCACATATCACTGTAATTTCCCGGCAGGAAGAAGAATTAACCAAAGTCTCAGCCACCCCCGGGAACCAGTAAAGGTCCTGAACCAAAATTTTGGACTTGCGGTCAGCTCACCAAAAACGAGTTGAAAAATGGAGCTCAGGGGCACAGCAATTCACAAACTGGCCGAGTAATAAAGGACAACTATCGTACAAAAATCTGTTGAGGGAAGGCAATGAGGCGGACTTGAAAGCGAGGCAGAATAGCAGGAAACAGATTTCAAGAGGTACGTTGGAATCGCCTTTAAAGCACAGGAATAGGGGCCCAACTACGACAATGATGCACTTGGCAAAAAGGGCGTATGCGTTTTCTCCTGAATATATTCAGGAGAAAACGCATACGCCCTTTTTGGCCAAGCAAGCAAGCGGGCAATGCAAATCTGCACTACAAAGAAGTATCACTTCCCACCGGTCAAAAGCTACATCCACAAAATGTGTAAAAACCAGAAAGGCAAGACAGGCCCTGGAGAACAGGGAGCCTAGTTATGCTGATGGGCGGGATGTAAATTGCCAACTGCCTCTCTGGAGGAGTGCATTGTGTTCCCGAATACAAGTAAACAACAGAGCTACAGAGCCAAGGCCACTTCCAGTCTAGGGAATATTCCTTGGGAAAACTGAAAATCAATAAGACAGAGCCACCCCAAAATTTAGGGCTGCACTGCTTACAAGGACCTCAACTTGGGTACACCTTAAATATCCCAGGAAATATAAAAATGGTTCAAAAAATTGTGGTACTTACGTACGATGGAATATCCCTCAGCCATGAAATCAATGTCATAAGACCAGTAGCAGCAAAATGGGTAGATTCAGGTACGATGATTCTAACTGAAATAAGTCACAGAGAAAAAGAAACTTATCATAAGATATCACTTATGAAGATCCTGTAAACATGGCTACACTTGAACTGAGTTAGGAAAGAGAACAGTGTCTCACATTTAGAAAACACTCTTATGCCTGCTTAAGGGGGAAGGAGAGGTGGGGTGATGCATAAACCAGAGTTTGATATAAGCAGAGGTACCGTTCCAAAAACCAACTATGGAATAGACAAGACCTACACCTTCCTCAGTGAAAGGGACTCATAACCCCATATTTCCTGCAGAGGAATATATCTGACTAGTAAGAATCTTAAAACCTATGGATTGATATGTCTCCATAAGGGAATCAAGTGTTTCTCGACTGGCATAAACATGGCAGCGAGAATCAGCTCAAACCCACTATAAAAAGGAATTTCAAAAACGAAACAAAAAAACTGGGAAATTCTTTACAATTCTTTCAGGGTCTCTGATGAAACCTGGAATGACCCTATCGACAACGACAGCTGGATGTGGCATAAGGCTGGACACTTGGGACTGAGAGGATTGGTGAGATTTGGTGAGCAAATGCAGACCCTTTAAGCAATAATGCATGGCACCCATTCCATGGTTCCCAAATCTCCAGGTTGAAGGGAATATTACTACAGTTATAACATGTACGGGAAACCTAGAGAACGGACACACTGTGAATACGAAAGGTTTCTAAAACTCAACGAATAGTCCCTCTCCTGGTGCTCCGGTTTGACTTTCCATCTGCTTTACTATCAATCTCCCAACTTGGAGAGACAGCCTCTTTAACCTCCTGGTTTGCACAGGTTTCCAATTTGGCAGAGGATGAAAGGGAAGAGGGAGAACCAATGAGAGAGTAGCAGTTAGGCATTTGGACGGGCACATATCACTCTAACTTCCCGGCAGGAAGAAGAATGAACCAAAGTCTCAGCCACCCACTGGGAACCAGTATAGGTCCTGAACCAAAATTTTGGACTTACGGTCAGCTCACCAAAAACGAGTTGAAAAATGGAGCTCAGGGGCACAGCAATTCACGAACTGGCCGAGAAATAAAGGACAACTATCGTCCAAAAATCAGTTGAGGGAAGGCCACGCGGCAGACTTGAAAGCGAGGCAGAATAGCAGGAAACAGATTTCAAGAGGTACGTTGGAATCGCCTTTAAAGCACAGGAAGAGGGGCACAACTTCGACAATGATGCACTTGGCCAAAAAGCGCGTATGCGTTTTCTCCTGAATATATTCAAGAGAAAACGCATACGCGCTTTTTGGCCAAGCAAGCAAGAGGGCAATGCAAATCTGCACTACAAAGAAGTATCACTTCCCACAGGTCAAAAGGGACATCCACAAAATGTGTAAAAACCAGAAAGGCAAGACAGGCCCTGGAGAACAGGGAGCCTTGTTATGCTGATGGGCGGGATTTAAATTGCCAACTGCCTCTCTGGAGGAGTTCATTGTGTTCCCTAAAACAAGTAAAGAACAGAGCTACAGAGCCAAGGGCACTTCCAGTCTAGGGAATATACCTGGGAAAAACTGAAAATCAATAAGACAGAGCCACCCCAAAATTTAGGGCTGCACAGCTTACAAGGACCTCAACTTGGGTACACATTAAATATCCCAGGAAATATAAAAATGGTTCAAAAAATTGTGGTACTTACGTACGATGGAATATCCCTCAGCCATGAAATCAATATCATAAGACCAGTAGCAGCAAAATGGGTAGATTCAGGTACGATGATTGTAAGTGAAATAAGTCACAGAGAAGAAGAAACTTATCATAAGATATCACTTATGAAGATCCTGTAAACATGGCTACACTTGAACTGAGTTAGGAAAGAGAACAGTGTCTCACATTTAGAAAACACTCTTATGCCTGCTTAAGGGGGAAGGAGAGGTGGGGTGATGCATAAAACCAGAGTTTGTTATAAGCACAGGTACCGCTCCAAAAACCAACAATGGAATTGACAAGACCTACACCTTCCTCAGTGAAAGGGACTCAAAACCCCATATTTCCCACAGAGGAATATATCTGACTAGTAAGAATCTTAAAACCTATGGATTGATATGTCTCCGTAAGGGAATCAAGTGTGTCTAGACTGGCATAAACATGGCAGCGAGAATCAGCTCAAACCCACTATAAAAAGGAATTTCAAAAACAAAACAAAAAAACTGGGAAATTCTTTACAATTCCTTTAGGGTCTCTGATGAAACCTGGAATGACCCTATCGACAACGACAGCTGGATGTGGCATAAGGCTGGACACTTGGGACTGAGAGAATTGGTGAGATTTGGTGAGCAAATGCAGACCCTTTAATCAATAATGCATGGCACCCATTCCATGGTTCCCAACTCTCCAGGTTAAAGGGAATATTACTACAGTTATAACATGTACGGGAAACCTAGAGAACGGACACACTGTGAATACGAAAGGTTTCTAAAACTCAACGAATAGTCCCTCTCCTGGTGCTCCGGTTTGACTTTCCATCTGCTTTACTATCAATCTCCCAACTTGGAGAGACAGCCCCTTTAACCTCCTGGTTTGCACAGGTTTCCAATTTGCCAGAGGATGAAAGGGAAGAGGGAGAACCAATGAGAGAGTAGCTGTTAGGCATTTGGATGGGCACATATCACTGTAATTTCCCGGCAGGAAGAAGAATTAACCAAAGTCTCAGCCACCCACCGGGAACCAGTATAGGTCCTGAACCAAAATTTTGGAATTGCGGTCAGCTCACCAAAAACGAGTTGAAAAATGGAGCTCAGGGGCACAGCAATTCACAAACTGGCCGAGTAATAAAGGACAACTATCATCCAAAAATCAGTTGAGGGAAGGCAACGGGGCGGAGTTGAAAGAGAGGCAGAATAGCAGGAAACAGATTTCAAGATGTACGTTGGAATCGCCTTTAAAGCACAGGAAGAGGGGCAAGTTTTCGACAATGATGCACTTGGACAAAAAGGGCGTATGCGTTTTCTCCTGAATATATTCAGGAGAAAACGCATACGCCCATTTTGGCCAAGCAAGCAAGCGGGCAATGCAAATCTGCACTACAAAGAAGTATCACTTCCCACCGGTCAAAAGGGACATCCACAAAATGTGCAAAAACCAGAAAGGCAAGAAAGGCCCTGGAGAACAGGGAGCCTTTTTATGCTGATGGGCGGGATGTAAATTGCCAACTGCCTCTCTGGAGGAGTGCATTGTTTTCCCTAAAACAGGTAAAGAACAGAGCTACAGAGCCAAGGGCACTTCCAGTCTAGGGAATATTCCTTGGGAAAACTGAAAATCAATAAGACAGAGCCACCCCAAAATTTAGGGCTGCACTGCTTACAAGGACCTCAACTTGGGTACACCTTAAATATCCCAGGAAATATAAAAATGGTTCAAAAAATTGTGGTACTTACGTACGATGGAATATCCCTCAGCCATGAAATCAATGTCATAAGACCAGTAGCAGCAAAATGGGTGGATTCAGGTACGATGATTCTAAGTGAAATAAGTCACACAGAAAAAGAAACTTATCATAAGATATCACTTATGAAGATCCTGTAAACATGGCTACACTTGAACTGAGTTACGAAAGAGAACAGAGTCTCACATTTAGAAAACACTCTTATGCCTGCTTAAGGGGGAAGGAGAGGTGGGGTGATGCATAAAACCTGAGTTTGATATAAGCACAGGTACCGTTCCAAACACCAACTATGGAATAGACAAGACCTACACCTTCCTCAGTGAAAGGGACTCAAAACCCCATATTTCCTGCAAAGGAATATATCTGACTAGTAAGAATCTTAAAACCTATGTATTGATATGTCTCCGTAAGGGAATCAAGTGTGTCTAGACTGGCATAAACATGGCAGCGAGAATCAGCTCAAACCTACTATAAAAAGGAATTTCAAGAACAAAATTTCTGTACAATTCCTTCAGGGTCTCTGATGAAACCTGGAATGACCCTATCTCCAACGACAGCTGGATGTGGCATAAGGCTGGACACTAGGGACTGAGAGGATTGGTGAGATTGGGTGAGCAAATGCATACCCTTTAAATCACAAATGCCTGGCACCCATTCCATGGGTCCCAACTCTCCAGGTTGAAGGGAATATTACTACAGCTATAACATGTACGGGAACCAAAGAGAACAGACCCACTGTGAATACAAAAGGTTTCTAAAACTCACGAATAATCCCTCTCCTGGTGCTCCGGTTTCACTTTCCATCTGCTTTACTATCAATCTCCCAACTTGGAGAGACAGCCCCTTTTACCTCCTGGTTCGCACAGGTTTCCAATTTGGCAGAGGATGAAAGGGAAGAGGGAGAACCAATGAGAGAGTAGCTGTTAGGCATTTGGACGGTCACATATCACTCTAACTTCCCAGCAGGAAGAAGAATTAACCAAAGTCTCAGCCCCCCACCGGGAACCAGCATAAGTCCTGAACCAAAATTTTGGACTTGCGGTCAGCTCACAAAAAACTAGATGAATAATGGAGCTCAAGGCCACAGCAATTCACAAACTTGCAGAGTAATAAAGGACAACTATCTTCCAAATATCTGTTAAGGGAAGGCAACGAGGCGGACTTGAAAGCGAGGCAGAATAGCAGGAAACAGATTTCAAGAGGTACGTTGGAATCACCTTTAAAGCACATGAAGAGGGGCACAACTTCGACAATGATGCACTTGGCAAAAAGGGCGTATGCGTTTTCTCCTGAATATATTCAGGAGAAAACGCATACGCCCTTTTTGGCCAAGCAAGCAAGCGGGCAATGCAAATGTGCACTACAAAGAAGTATCACTTCCCACCGGTCCAAAGGGTCATCCACAAAATGTGTAAAATCCAGAAAGGCAAGACAGGCCCTGGAGAACAGGGAGCCTTGTTATGCTGATGGGCGGGATGTAAATTGCCAACTGCCTCTCTGGAGGAGTGCATTGTGTTCCCTAAAACAAGTAAACAACAGAGCTACAGAGCCAAGGGCACTTCCAGTCTAGGGAATATACCTTGGGAAAACTGAAAATCAGTAAGACAGAGCGACCGCAAAATTTAGGGCTGCACTGCTTACAAGGACCTCAACTTGGGTACACCTTAAATATCCCAGGAAATATAAAAATGGTTCAAAAAATTGTGGTACTTACGCACGATGGAATATCCCTCAGCCATGAAATCAATGTCATAAGACCAGTAGCAGCAAAATGGGTAGATTCAGGTACGATGATTCTAAGTGAAATAAGTCACAGAGAAAAAGAAACTTATCATAAGATATCACTTATGAAGATCCTGTAAACATGGCTACACTTGAACTGAGTTAGGAAAGAGAACAGTGTCTCACATTTAGAAAACACTCTTATGCCTGCTTAAGGGGGAAGGAGAGGTGGGGTGATGCATAAAACCAGAGTTTGATATAAGCACAGGTACCGTTCCAAAAACCAACTATGGAATAGACAAGACCTACACCTTCCTCAGTGAAAGGGACTCAAAACCTCATATTTCCCGCAGAGGAATATATCTGACTAGTAAGAATCTTAAAACCTATGTATTGATATGTCTCCGTAAGGGAATCAAGTGTGTCTAGACTGGCATAAACATGGCAGCGAGAATCAGCTCAAACCCACTATAAAAAGGAATTTCAAGAACAAAACAAAAAAACTGGCAAATTCTTTACAATTCCTTCAGGAAATCTGATGAAACCTGGAATGACCCTATCTACAACGACAGCTGGATGTGGCATAAGGCTGGACACTTGGGACTCAGAGGATTGCTGAGATTGGGTGAGCAAATGCAGACCCTTTAATGCAATAATGCATGGCACCCATTCCATGGGTCCCAACTCTCCAGGTTGAAGGGAATATTACTACAGCAATAACATGTACAGGAAACCTAGAGAACGGACACACAGTGAATACGAAAGTTTTCTAAAACTCAATGAATAGTCCCTCTCCTGGTGCTCCGGTTTGACTTTCCATCTGCTTTACTATCAATCTCCCAACTTGGAGAGACAGCCCCTTTAACTTCCTGGTTCGCACAGGTTTCCAATTTGGCAGAGGACGAAAGGGAAGAGGGAGAACCAATGAGAGAGTAGCTGTTAGGCATTTGGACGGTCGCATATCACTCTAACTTCCCGGCAGGAAGAAGAATTAACCAAAGTCTCAGCCACCCACCGGGAACCATCATAGGACCTGAACCAAAATTTTGGACATGCGGTCAGCTCACAAAAAACTAGTTGAAAAATGGAGCTCAGGGGCACAGCAATTCACAAACTGCAGAGTTATAAAGGACCACTATCGTCCAAAAATCAGTTGAGGGAAGGCAACGAGGCGGACTTGAAAGCGAGGCAGAATAGCAGGAAACAGATTTCAAGAGGTACGTTGGAATCGCCTTTAAAGCACAGGAAGAGGGGCACAACTACGCCAATGATGCACTTGGCCAAAAAGGGCGTATGCGTTTTCTCCTGAATATATTCAGGAGAAAACACATACGCCCTTTTTGGCCAAGCAATCAAGAGGGCAATGCAAATCTGCACTACAAAGAAGTATCACTTCCCACTGGTCAAAAGGTACATCCACAAGATTTGTACAAACCAGAAAGGCAAGACAGGCCCTGGAGAACAGGGAGCCTTCTTATGCTGATGGGCAGGATGTAAATTGCCAACTGCCTCTCTGGAGGAGTGCATTGTGTTCCCTAAAACAAGTAAACAACAGAGCTACAGAGCCAAGGGCACTTCCAGTCTAGGGAATATACCTTGGGAAAACTGAAAATCAATAAGACAGAGCCACCCCAAAATTTAGGGCTGCACTGCTTATAAGGACCTCAACTTGGGTACACCTTAAATATCCCAGGAAATATAAAAATGGTTCAAAAAATTGTGGTACTTACGTACGATGGAATATCCCTCAGCCATGAAATCAATGTCATAAGACCAGTAGCAGCAAAATGGGTGGATTCAGGTACGATGATTCTAAGTGAAATAAGTCACAGAGAAAAAGAATCTTATCATAAGATATCACTTATGAAGATCTGTAAACATGGCTACACTTGAACTGAGTTAGGAAAGAGAACAGTGTCTCACATTTAGAAAACACTCTTATGCCTGCTTAAGGGGGAAGGAGAGGTGGGGTGATGCATAAAACCAGCGTTTGATATAAGCACAGGTACCGTTCCAAAAACCAACTATGGAATAGACAAGACCTACACCTTCCTCAGTGAAAGGGACTCAAAACCCCATATTTCCCGCTGAGGAATATATCTGACTAGTAAGAATCTTAAAACCTATGAACTGATATGTCTCCGTAAGAGAATCAAGTGTTTCTAGACTGGCATAAACATGGCAGCGAGAATCATCTCAAACCCACTATAAAAAGGAATTTCAAAAACAAAACAAAAAAATTGGGAAATTCTTTACAATTCCTTCAGGGTCTCTGATGAAACCTGGAATGACCCTATCTACAATGACAGCTGGATGTGGCATAAGGCTGGACACTTGGGACTGAGAGGATTGGTGAGATTGGGTGAGCAAATGCAGACTCTTTAAAGCACAAATGCCTGGCACCCATTCCATGGGTCCCAACTCTCCAGGTTGAAGGGAATATTACTACAGCTATAACATGTACGGAAAATCTAGAGAACGGACACACTGTGAACACGAAAGGTTTCTAAAACTCAACGAATAGTCCCTCTCCTGTTGCTCGGGTTTGACTTTCCATCTGCTTTACTATCAACCTCCCAACTTGGAGAGACAGCACCTTTAACCTCCTGGTTCGCACAGGTTTCCAATTTGGCAGAGGATGAAAGGGAAGCGGGAGAACCAATGAGAGAGTAGCTGTTAGGCATTTGGACGGTCACATATCACTCTAACTTCCCAGCAGGAAGAAGAATTAACCAAAGTCTCAGCACCCCACCGGGAACCAGCATAAGTCCTGAACCAAAATTTTGGACTTGCGGTCAGCTCACAAAAAACTAGTTGAATAATGGAGCTCAAGGCCAAAGCAATTCACAAACGTGCAGAGTAATAAAGGACAACTATCTTCCAAATATCTGTTAAGGGAAGGCAACGAGGCGGACTTGAAATCGAGGCAGAATAGCAGGAAACAGATTTCAAGAGGTACGTTGGAATCACCTTTAAAGCACAGGAAGAGGGGCACAACTTCGACAATGATGCACTTGGCCAAAAAGGGCGTATGCGTTTTCTCCTGAATATATTGAGGAGAAAACGCATACGCCCTTTTTGGCCAAGCAAGCAAGCGGGCAATGCAAATCTGCACTACAAAGAAGTATCACTTCCCACCGGTCCAAAGGGACATCCACAAAATGTGTAAAATCCAGAAAGGCAAGACAGTCCCTGGAGAACAGGGAGCCTTGTTATGCTGATGGGCGGGATGTAAATTGCCAACTGCCTCTCTGGAGGAGTGCATTGTGTTCCCTAAAACAAGTAAACAACAGAGCTACAGAGCCAAGGGCACTTCCAGTCTAGGGAATATACCTGGGGAAAACTGAAAATCAATAAGACAGAGCCACCCCAAAATTTAGGGCTGCACTGCTTACAAGGACCTCAACTTGGGTACACCTTAAATATCCCAGGAAATATAAAAATGGTTCAAAAAATTGTGGTACTTACGTACGATGGAATATCCCTCAGCCATGAAATCAATGTCATAAGACCAGTAGCAGCAAAATGGGTGGATTCAGGTACGATGATTCTAAGTGAAATAAGTCACAGAGAAAAAGAAACTTATCATAAGATATCACTTATGAAGATCCTGTAAACATGGCTACACTTGAACTGAGTTAGGAAAGAGAACAGTGTCTCACATTTAGAAAACACTCTTATGCCTGCTTAAGGGGGAAGGAGAGGTGGGGTGATGCATAAAACCAGAGTTTGATATAAGCACAGGTACCGTTCCAAAAACCAACTATGGAATAGACAAGACCTACACCTTCCTCAGTGAAAGGGACTCAAAACCCCATATTTCCCGCAGAGGAATATATCTGACTAGTAAGAATCTTAAAACCTATGTATTGATATGTCTCCGTAAGGGAATCAAGTGTGTCTAGACTGGCATAAACATGGCAGCGAGAATCAGCTCAAACCCACTATAAAAAGGAATTTCAAAAACAAAACAAAAAAACTGGCAAATTCTTTACAATTCCTTCAGGGAATGTGATGAAACCTGGAATGACCCTATCTACAACGACAGCTGGATGTGGCATAAGGCTGGACACTTGGGACTCAGAGGATTGCTGAGACTGGGTGAGCAAATGCAGACCATTTAAAGCACAAATGCCTGGCACCCATTCCATGGGTTCCAACTCTCCAGGTTGAAGGGAATATTACTACAGCAATAACATGTACAGGAAACCTAGAGAACGGACACACTGTGAATACGAAAGGTTTCTAAAACTCAACGAATAGTCCCTCTCCTGGTGCTCCGGTTTGACTTTCCATCTGCTTTACTATCAATCTCCCAACTTGGAGAGACAGCCCCTTTAACCTCCTGGTTCACACAGGTTTCCAATTTGGCAGAAGATGAAAGGGAAGAGGGAGAAGCAATGAGAGAGTAGCTGTTAGGCATTTGGACGGTCACATATCACTCTAACTCCCCGGCAGGAAGAAGAATTAACCAAAGTCTCAACCACCCACCGGGAACCATCATAGGACCTGAACCAAAATTTTGGACATGCGGTCAGCTCACAAAAAACGAGTTGAAAAATGGAGCTCAGGGGCACAGCAATTCACAAACTGGCCGAGTAATAAAGGACAACTATCGTCCAAAAATCTGTTGAGGGAAGGCAACTAGGCGGACTTCAAAGCAAGACAGAATAGCAGGAAACAGATTTCAAGAGGTACGTTGGAATTGCCTTTAAAGCAGAGGAAGAGGGGCACAACTTCGACAATGATGCACTTGGCCAAAAAGGGCTTATGCGTTTTCTCCTGAATATAATCAGGAGAAAACGCATACGCCCTTTTTGGCCAAGCAAGCAAGCAGGCAATACAAATCTGCACTACAAAGAAGTATAACTTCCCACCGGTCAAAAGGGACATCCACAAAATGTGTAAAAACCAGAAAGGCAGGACAGGTCCTGGAGAACAGGGAGCCTTGTTATGCTGATGAGCGGGATGTAAATTGCCAACTGCCTCTCTGGAGGAGTGCATTGTGTTCCCTAAAACAAGTAAACAACAGAGCTACAGAGCCAAGGGCACTTCCAGTCTATGGAATATACCTTGGGAAAACTGAAAATCAATAAGACAGAGCCACCCCAAAATTTAGGGCTGCACTGCTTACAAGGACCTCAACTTGGGTACACCTTAAATATCCCAGGAAATATAAAAATGGTTCAAAAATTGTGGTACTTACGTACGATGGAATATCCCTCAGCCATGAATTCAATGTCATAAGACCAGTAGCAGCAAAATGGGTGGATTCAGGTACGATGATTCTAAGTGAAATAAGTCACAGAGAAAAAGAAACTTATCATAAGATATCACTTATAAAGATCCTGTAAACATGGCTACACTTGAACTGAGTTAGGAAAGAGAACAGTGTCTCACATTTAGAAAACACTCTTATGGCTGCTTAAGGGGGAAGGAGAGGTGGGGTGATGCATAAAACCAGAGTTTGATATAAGCACAGGTACCGTTCTAAAAACCAACTATGGAATAGACAAGACCTACACCTTCCTCAGTGAAAGGGACTCAAAACCCCATAGTTCCCGCAGAGGAATATATCTGACTAGTAAGAATCTAAAAACCTATGTATTGATATGTCTCCATAAGGGAATCAAGTGTGTCTAGACTGGCATAAACATGGCAGCGAGAATCAGCTCATACCCACTATAAAAAGGAATTTCAAAAACAAAACTAAAAAACTGTGAAATTTTTTACAATTCCTTCAGGGTCTCTGATGAAACCTCGAATGACCCTATCTACAACGACAACTGGATGTGGCATAACGCTGGACACTTGGGACTGAGAGGATTGGTGAGATTGGGTGAGCAAATGCAGACCCTTTAAAGCACAAATGCCTGTCACCCATTCCATGGGTCCCAACTCTCCAGGTTAAAGGGAATATTACTACAGCTATAACATGTACGGGAAACCTAGAGAATGGACACACTGTGAATACGAAAGTTTTCTAAAACTCAACGAATAGTCCCTCTCCTGGTGCTCCGGTTTGACTTTCCATCTGCTTTACTATCAACCTCCCAAATTGGAGAGACAGCCCCTTTAACCTCCTGGTTCGCACAGGTTGCCAATTTGGCAGAGGATGAAAAGGAAGAGGGAGAACCAATGAGAGAGTAGCTGTTAGGCATTTGGACGGGCACATATCACTCTAATTTCCCGGCAGGAAGAAGAATTAACCAAAGTCTCAGCCACCCACCGGGAACCAGCATAGGTCCTGTACCAAAATTTTGGACATGCGGTCAGCTCACAAAAAAACGAGTTGAAAAATGGAGCTCAGGGGCACAGCAATTCACAAACTGGCAGAGTAATAAAGGACCACTATCGTCCAAAAATCTGTTGAGGGAATGCAATGAGGCGGACTTGAAAGCGAGGCAGAATAGCAGGATACAGATTTCAAGAGGTACGTTGGAATCGCCTTTAAAGCACAGGAAGAGGGGCACAACTTCGACAATGATGCATTGGCCAAAAAGGGCGTATACCTTTTCTCCTAAATATATTGAGGAGAAAACGCATACACCCTTTTTGGCCAAGCAAGCAAGCGGGCAATGCAAATCTGCACTACAAAGAAGTATCACTTCCCAACAGTCAAAAGGGACATCCACAAAATGTGAAAAAACCAGAAAGGCAAGACAGGCCCTGGAGAACAGGGAGCCTTGTTATGCTGATGGGTGGGATGTAAATTGCCAACTGCCTCTCTGGAGGAGTGCATTGTGTTCCCTAAAACAAGTAAACAACAGAGCTACAGAGCCAAGGGCACTTCCAGTCTAGGGAATATACCTTGGGAAAACTAAAAATCAATAAGACAGAGCCACCCCAAAATTTAGGGCTGCACTGCTTACAAGGACCTCAACTTGGGTACACCTTTAATATCCCACGAAATATAAAAATGGTTCAAAAAATTGTGGTACTTATGTACAATGGAATATCCCTCAGCCATGAAATCAATGTCATAAGACCAGTAGCAGCAAAATGGGTGGATTCAGGTACGATGATTCTAAGTGAAATAAGTCACACAGAAAAAGAAACTTACCATAAGATATCACTTAAGAAGATCCTGTAAACATGGCTACAATTGAACTGAGTTCGGAAAGAGAACAGTGTCTCACATTTAGAAAACACTCTTATGCCTGCTTAAGGGGTAAGGAGAGGTGGGGTGATGCAAAAACCAGAGTTTGATATAAGCACAGGTAGCGTTCCAGAAACCAACTATGGAATAGACAAGACCTACACCTTCCTCAGTGAAAGGGACTCAAAACCCCATATTTCCCGCAGAGGAATATATCTGACTAGTAAGAATCTTAAAACCTATGTATTGATATGTCTCCGTAAGGGAATCAAGTGTGTCTAGACAGGCATAAACATGGCAGCGAGAATCAGCTCAAACCCACTATAAAAAGGAATTTCAAAAACAAAACAAAAAAACTGGGAAATAATTTCCAATTCCTTCAGGGACTCTGATGAAACCTGGAATGACCCTATGTACAATGACAGCTGCATGAGGCATAAGGCTGGATACTTGGGACTGAGAGCATGGGTGAGATTGGGTGAGCAAATGCAGACCCTTTAAAGCACAAATGCCTGGCACCCATTCCATGGGTCCCAACTCTCCAGGTTAAAGGGAATATTACTACAGCTATAATATGTACGGGAAACCTAGAGAACGGACACAATGTGAATACGAAAGGTTTCTAAAACTCAACGAATAGTCCCTCTCCTGGTGCTCCGGTTTGACTTTCCATCTGCTTTACTATCAATCTCCCAACTTGGAGAGACAGCCCCTTTAACCTCCTGGTTCGCACAGGTTGCCATTTTGGCAGAGGATGAAAGGGAAGAGGGAGAACCAATGAGAGAGTAGCTGTTAGGCATTTGGACGGTCATATATCACTCTAACTTCCCGGCAGGAAGAAGAATTAACCAAAGTCTCAGCCACCCACCGGGAACCATCATAGGACCTGAACCAAAATTTTGACATGCGGTCAGCTCACAAAAAACTAGTTGAAAAATGGAGCTCAGGGGCACAGCATTTCACAAACTGGCAGAGTAATAAAGGACAATTATTGTCCAAAAATCTGTTGAGGGAAGGCAACTAGGCGGACTTGAATGCAAGACAGAATAGCAGGAAACAGATTTCAAGAGGTACGTTGGAATCGCCTTTAAAGCAGAGGAAGAGGGGCACAACTTCGACAATGATGCACTTGGCCAAAAAGGGCTTATGCGTTTTCTCCTGAATATAATCAGGAGAAAACGCATACGCACTTTTTGGCCAAGCAAGCAAGCGGGCAATACAAATCTGCACTACAAAGAAGTATCACTTCCCACCGGTCAAAAGGGACATCCACAAAATGTGTAAAAACCAGAAAGGCAAGACAGGTCCTGGAGAACAGGGAGCCTTGTTATGCTGATGAGCGGGATGTAAATTGCCAACTGCCTCTCTGGAGGAGTGCATTGTGTTCCCTATAACAAGTAAACAACAGAGCTACAGAGCCAAGGGCACTTCCAGTCTAGGGAATATACCTTGGGAAAACTGAAAATCAATAAGACACAGCCACCACAAAATTTAGGGCTGCACTGCTTACAAGGACCTCAACTTGGGTACACCTTAAATATCCAAGGAAATATAAAAATGGTTCAAAAATTGTGGTACTTACCTACCATGGAATATCCCTCAGCCATGAAATCAATGTCATAAGACCAGTAGCAGCAAAATGGGTGGATTCAGGTACGATGATTCTAAGTGAAATAAGTCACAGAGAAAAAGAAACTTATCATAAGATATCACTTATGAAGATCCTGTAAACATGGCTACACTTGAACTGAGTTAGGAAAGAGAACAGTGTCTCACATTTAGAAAACACTCTTATGGCTGCTTAAGGGGGAAGGAGTGGTGGGGTCATGCATAAAACCAGAGTTTGATATAAGCACAGGTACCGTTCCAAAAACCAACTATGGAATAGACAAGACCTACACCTTCCTCAGTGAAAGGGACTCAAAACACCATATTTCCCGCAGAGGAATATATCTGACTAGTAAGAATCTTAAAACCTATGGATTGATATGTCTCCATAAGGGAATCAAGTGTGTCTAGAATGGCATAAACATGGCAGCGAGAATCAGCTCAAACCCACTATAAAAATGAATTTCAAAAACAAAACAAAAAAACTGGGAAATTCTTTACAATTCCTTCAGGGTCTCTGATGAAACCTGGAATGACCCTATCTACAACGACAGCTGGATGTGGCATAAGGCTGGACACTTGGGACTGTGAAGATTGGTGAGATTGGGTGAGCAAATGCAGACCCTTTAAAGCACAAATGCCTGGCACACATTCCATGGGTCCCAACTCTCCAGGTTGAAGGGAATATTACTACAGCAATAACATGTACAAGAAACCTAGAGAACAGACACACTGTGAATACCAAAGGTTTCTAAAACTCAACGAATAGTCCCTCTCCTGGTGCTCCAGTTTGACTTTCCATCTGCTTTACTATCAACCTCCCAAATTGGAGAGACAGCCCCTTTATCCTTCTGGTTCGCACAGGTTGCCAATTTGGCAGAGGATAAAAGGGAAGAGGGAGAACCAATGAGAGAGTAGCTGTTAGGCATTTGGACGGGCACATATCACTGTAATTTCCCGGCAGGAAGAAGAATTAACCAAAGTCTCAGCCACCCACCGGGAACCAGCATAGGTCCTGAACCAAAATTTTGGACATGCGGTCAGCTCACAAAAAACGAGTTGAAAAATGGAGCTGAGGGGCACAGCAATTCACAAACTGCCCGAGTAATAAAGGACAACTATCGTCCAAAAATCTCTTGAGGGAAGGCAACGAGGCGGACTTGAAAGCGAGGCAGAATAGCAGGAAACAGATTTCAAGAGGTACGTTGGAATCGCCTTTAAAGCACAGGAAGAGGGGCACAACTTCGACAATGATGCACTTGGCCAAAAAGGGCGTATGCGTTTTCTCCTGAATATATTCAGCAGAAAACGCATACGCCCTTTTTGGCCAAGCAAGCAAGCGGGCAATGCAAATCAACACTACAAAGAAGTATCACTTCCCAACAGTCAAAAGGGACATCCACAAAATGTGAAAAAACCAGAAAGGCAAGACAGGCCCTGGAGAACAGGGAGCCTTGTTATGCTGATGGGCGGGATGTAAATTGCCAACTGCCTCTCTGGAGGAGTGCATTGTGTTCCCTAAAACAAGTAAACAACAGAGCTACAGAGCCAAGGGCACTTCCAGTCTAGGGAATATACCTTGGGAAAACTAAAAATCAATAAGACAGAGCCACCCCAAAATTTAGGGCTGCACTGCTTACAAGGACCTCAACTTGGGTACACCTTTAATATCCCACGAAATATAAAAATGGTTCAAAAAATTGTGGTACTTATGTACGATGGAATATCCCTCAGCCATGAAATCAATGTCATAAGACCAGTAGCAGCAAAATGGGTGGAGTCAGGTACGATGATTCTAAGTGAAATAAGTCACACAGAAAAAGAAACTTACCATAAGATATCACTTAAGAAGATCCTGTAAACATGGCTACAATTGAACTGAGTTCGGAAAGAGAACAGTGTCTCACATTTAGAAAACACTCTTATGCCTGCTTAAGGGGTAAGGAGAGGTGGGGTGATGCAAAAACCAGAGTTTGATATAAGCACAGGTACCGTTCCAGAAACCAACTATGGAATAGACAAGACCTACACCTTCCTCAGTGAAAGGGACTCAAAACCCCATAGTTCCCGCAGAGGAATATATCTGACTAGTAAGAATCTTAAAACCTATGTATTGATATGTCTCCGTAAGGGAATCAAGTCTGTCTAGACAGGCATAAACATGGCAGCGAGAATCAGCTCAAACCCACTATAAAAAGGAATTTCAAAAACAAAACAAAAAAACTGGGAAATAATTTCCAATTCCTTCAGGGACTCTGATGAAACCTGGAATGACCCTATGTACAACGACACCTGGATGTGGCATAAGGCTGGACACTTGGGACTGAGAGAATTGGTGAGATTGGTTGAGCAAAGGCAGACCCTGTAAAGGACAAATGCCTGGCACCCATTCCATGGCTCCCAACTCTCCAGGTTGAAGGGAATATTACTATAGCTATAACATGTACGGGAAACCTAGAGAAAGGACACACTGTGAATACGAAAGGTTTCTAAAACTCAACGAATAGTCCCTCTCCTGGTGCTCCGGTTTGACTTTCCATCTGCTTTACTATCAACCTCCCAACTTGGAGAGACAGCCCCTTTAACCTCCTGGTTCGCACAGGTTGCCAATTTGGCAGAGGATGAAAGGGAAGAGGGAGAGCCAATGAGAGAGTAGCTGTTAGGCATTTGGACAGGCACATATCACTGTATTTTCCCGGCAGGAAGAAGAATTAACCAAAGACACAGCCCCCCACCGTGAACCAGCATAGGTCCTGAACTAAAATTTTGGACTTGCTGTCAGCTCACAAAAAGCGAGTTGAAAAACGGAGCTAAAGGGTACAGCAATACACAAACTGGCAGAGTAATAAAGTACAACTATCGTCCAAAAATCTGTTGAGGGAAGGCAGCGAGGCGGACTTGAAAGCGAGGCAGAATAGCAGGAAACTGATTTCAAGAGGTACGTTGGAATCGCCTTTAAAGCACAGGAAGAGGGGCACAACTTCGACAATGATGCACTTGGCCAAAAAGGGCGTATGCATTTTCTCCTGAATATATTCAGGAGAAAACGCATACGCCCTTTTTGACCAAGCAAGCAAGCGGGCAATGCAAATCTGCACTACAAAGAAGTATCACTTCCCACCGGTCAAAAGGGACATCCACAAAAATGTGTAAAAACCAGAAAGGCAAGACAGGCCCTGGAGAACAGGGAGCCTTGTTATGCTGACGGGCGGGATGTAAATTGACAACTGCGTCTCTGGAGGGGTGCATTGTGTTCCCTAAAACAAGTAAACAACAGAGCTACAGAGCCAAGGGCACTTCCAGTCTAGGGAATATACCTTGGGAAAACTGAAAATCAATAAGACAGAGCCACCCCAAAATTTAGGGCTGCTCTGCTTACAAGGACCTCAACTTGGGTACACCTTAAATATCCCAGGAAATATAAAAATGGTTCAAAAAATTGTGGTACTTACGTACGATGGAATATCCCTCAGCCATGAAATCAATCTCATAAGACCAGTAGCAGCAAAATGGGTGGATTCAGGTACGATGATTCTAAGTGAAATAAGTCACACAGAAAAAGAAACGTATCATAAGATATCACTTATGAAGATCCTGTAAACATGGCTACACTTGAACTGAGTTAGGAAAGAGAGCAGTGTCTCACATTTAGAAAACACTCTTATGCCTGCTTAAGGGGGAAGGAGAGGTGGGGTGGTGCATAAAACCAGAGTTTGATATAAGCACAGGTACCGTACCAAAAACCAACTATGGAATAGACAAGACCTACACCTTCCTCAGTGAAAGGGACTCAAAACACCATATTTCCCGTAGAGGAATATATCTGACTAGTAAGAATCTTAAAACCTATGTATTGATATGTCTCCGTAAGGGAATCAAGTGTGTCTAAACTGGCATAAACATGGGAGCGAGAATCAGCTCAAACCCAGTATAAAAAGGAATTTCAAAAACAAAACAAATAAACTGGGAAATTCTTTACAATTCCTTCAGGGTCACTGATGAAACCTGGAATGACACTATGTACAACGACAGCTGGATGAGGCATAAGGCTGATCACTTGGGACTGAGAGGATTGGTGAGATTGGGTGAGCAAATGCAGACCCTTTAAAGCACAAATGCCTGGCACCCACTCCATGGGTCCTAACTCTCCAGGTTAAAGGGAATAATACTACAGCTATAACATGTACGGGAAACCTAGAGAACGGACACACTGTGAATACGAAAGGTTTCAAAAACTCAACGAATAGTCCCTCTCCTGGTGCTCATGTTTGACTTTCCATCTGCTTTACTATCAATCTCCCAACTTGGAGAGACAGCCCCTTTAACCTCCTGGTTCGCACAGGTTGCCAATTTGGCAGAGGATGAAAGGGAAGAGGGAGAACCAATGAGAGAGTAGCTGTTAGGCATTTGGACGGACACACACCACTGTAATTTCCCGGCAGGAAGAAGAATTAACCAACGTCTCAGACACCCACCGGGAACCAGTATAGGTCCTGAACCAAAATTTTGGACTTGCGGTCAGCTCACAAAAAACGAGTTGAAAAATGGAGTTCAGGGGCACAACAATTCACAAACTGGCACAGTAAAAAACGACAACTATCATCCAAAAATCTGTTGAGGGAAGGCAACGAGGCGGACTTGAAAGCGAGGCAGAATAGCAGGAAACAGATTTCAAGAGGTACGTTGGAATCGCCTTTAAAGCACAGGAAGAGGGGCACAACTTCGACAATGATGCACTTGGCCAAAAAGGGCGTATGCATTTTCTCCTGAATATATTCAGGAGAAAACGCATAGGCCCTTTTTGACCAAGCAAGCAAGCGGGCAATGCAAATCTGCACTACAAAGAAGTATCACTTCCCACCGGTCAAAAGGGACATCCACAAAAATGTGTAAAAACCAGAAAGGCAAGACAGGCCCTGGAGAACAGGGAGCCTTGTTATGCTGACGGGCGGGATGTAAATTGCCAACTGCCTCTCTGGAGGGGTGCATTGTGCTCCCTAAAACAAGTAAACAACAGAGCTACAGAGCCAAGGGCACTTCCAGTCTAGGGAATATACCTTGGGAAAACTGAAAATCAATAAGACAGAGCCACCCCAAAATTAAGGGCTGCTCTGCTTACAAGGACCTCAACTTGGGTACACCTTAAATATCCCAGGAAATATAAAAATGGTTCAAAAAATTGTGGTACTTACGTACGATGGAATATCCCTCAGCCATGAAATCAATCTCATAAGACCAGTAGCAGCAAAATGGGTGGATTCAGGTACGATGATTCTAAGTGAAATAAGTCACACAGAAAAAGAAACTTATCATAAGATATCACTTATGAAGATCCTGTAAACATGGCTACACTTGAACTGAGTTAGGAAAGAGAGCAGTGTCTCACATTTAGAAAACACTCTTATGCCTGCTTAAGGGGGAAGGAGAGGTGGGGTGGTGCATAAAACCAGAGTTTGATATAAGCACAGGTACCGTACCAAAAACCAACTATGGAATAGACAAGACCTACACCTTCCTCAGTGAAAGGGACTCAAAACACCATATTTCCCGCAGAGGAATATATCTGACTAGTAAGAATCTTAAAACCTATGTATTGATATGTCTCCGTAAGGGAATCAAGTGTGTCTAAACTGGCATAAACATGGGAGCGAGAATCAGCTCAAACCCAGTATAAAAAGGAATTTCAAAAACAAAACAAATAAACTGGGAAATTCTTTACAATTCCTTCAGGGTCACTGATGAAACCTGGAATGACACTATGTACAACGACAGCTGGATGAGGCATAAGGCTGGACACTTGGGATTGAGAGGATTGGTGAGATTGGGTGAGCAAATGCAGACCCTTTAAAGCACAAATGCCTGGCACCCACTCCATGGGTCCCAACTCTCCAGGTTAAAGGGAATAATACTACAGCTATAACATGTACGGGAAACCTAGAGAACGGACACACTGTGAATACGAAAGGTTTCAAAAACTCAACGAATAGTCCCTCTCCTGGTGCTCATGTTTGACTTTCCATCTGCTTTACTATCAATCTCCCAACTTGGAGAGACAGCCCCTTTAACCTCCTGGTTCGCACAGGTTTCCAATTTGGCAGAGGATGAAAGGGAAGAGGGAGAACCAATGAGAGAAGAGCTGTTAGGCATTTGGATGGGCACATATCACTCTAACTTCCCGGCAGGAAGAAGAATTAACCAAAGTTTCAGCCCCCCACTGGGAACCAGCATAGGTCCTGAACCAAAATTTTGGACTTGCGGTCAGCTCACAAAAAACGAGTTGCAAAATGGAGCTCAAGGGCACAGCAATTCACAATCTGTCCGAATAATAAAGGACAACATTCGTCCAAAAATCAGTTAAGGGAAGGCAACGAGGCGGACTTGAAAGCGAGGCAGTATAGCAGGAAACAGATTTCAAGAGGTACGTTGGAATCGCCTTTAAAGCACAGGAAGAGGGGCACAACTTCGACAATGATGCCCTTGGCCAAAAAGGGCGTATGCGTTTTCTCCTGAATATATTCAGGAGAAAACGCATACGCCCATTTTGGCCAAGCAAGCAAGCTGGCAATGCAAATCTGCACTACAAAGAAGTATCACTTCCCACCGGTCAAAAGGGACATCCACAAAAATGTGTAAAAACCAGAAAGGCAAGACAGGCCCTGAAGAACAGGGAGCCTTGTTATGCTGATGGGCGGGATATAAATTGCCAACTGCCTCTCTGGAGGAGTGCATTGTGTTCCCTAAAACAAGTAAAGACCAGAGCTACAGAACCAAGGGCACTTCCAGTCTAGGGAATATACCTTGGGAAAACTGAAAATCAATAAGACAGAGCCACCCCAATATTTAAGGCTGCACCGCTTACAAGGACCTCAACTTGGGTACACCTTAAATATCCCAGGAAATATAAAAATGGTTCCAAAATTGTGGTACTTACATACGATGGAATATCCCTCAGCCATGAAATCAATGTCATAAGACCAGTAGCAGCAAAATGGGTGGATTCAGGTACGATTATTCTAAGTGAAATAAGTCACACAGAAAAAGAATCTTATCATAAGATATCACTTATGAAGATCCTGTAAACATGGCTATACTTGAACTGATCTAGGGAAGAGAGCAGTGTCTCACATATACAAAACACTATTATGCCTGCTTAAGGGGGAAGGAGAGGTGGGGTGATGCATAAAACCAGAGTTTGATATAAGCACAGGTACCGTTCCAAAATCCAACTATGGAATAGACAAGACCTACACCTTCCTCAGTGAAAGGGACTCAAAACCCCATAGTTCCCGCAGAGGAATATATCTGACTAATAAGAATCTTAAAACCTATGTATTGATATGTCTCCGAAAGGGAATCAAGTGTGTCTAGACTGGCATAAACATGGCAGCGAGAATCAGCTCAAACCCACTATAAAAAGGAATTTCAAAAACAAAACAAAAAAACTGTGAAATTCTTTACAATTCCTTCAGGGTCTCTGATGAAACCTGGAATGACCCTATCTACAACGACAGCTGGATGTGGCATAAGGCTGGACACTTGGGTCTGAGAGGGTTGGTGAGATTGGGTGAGAAAATGCAGACCCTTTAAATCACAAATGCGTGGCACACATTCCATGGGTCCCAACTCTCCAGGTTGAAGGGAATATTACTACAGCTATAACATGTACAGGAAACCTAGAGAACGGACACACTGTGAATACGAAAGGTTTCTAAAACTCAACGAATAGTCCCTCTCCTGTTGCTCCGGTTTGACTTGCCATCTTCTTTACTATCAACCTCCCAACTTGGAGAGACAGCCCCTTTAACCTCCTGGTTCGCACAGGTGGCCAATTTGGCAGAGGATGAAAGGGAAGAGGGAGAACCAATGAGAGAGTAGCTGTTAGGCATTTGGACGGGCACATATCACTCTAATTTCCCGGCAGGAAGAAGAATTAACCAATGTCTCAGCCACCCACCGGGAACCAGCATAGGTCCTGAACCAAAATTTTGGACATGCGGTCAGCTCACAAAAAACGAGTTGAAAAATGGAGCTCAGGGGCACAGCAATTCACAAACAGGCCGAGTAATAAAGGACAACTATCGTCCAGAAATCTGTTGAGGGAAGGCAACGAGGTGGACTTGAAAGCGAGGCAGAATAGCAGGAAACAGATTTCAAGAGGTACGTTGGAATCGCCTTTAAAGCACAGGAAGAGGGGCCCAACTTCGACAATGATGCACTTGGCCAAAAAGGGCGTATGCGTATTCTCTTGAATATATTCAGGAGAAAATGCATACGCCCTTTTTGGCCAAGCAAGCAAGCGGGCAATGCAAATCTGCACGACAAAGAAGTATCACTTCCCACCGGTCAAAAGGGACATCCACAAAATGTGTAAAAACCAAAAAGGCAAGACAGGCCCTGGAGAACAGGGAGCCTTGTTATGCTGATGTGTGGGATGTACATTGCCAACTGCCTCTCTGGAGGAGTGCATTGTGTTCCCTAAAACAAGTAAACAACAGAGCTACAGAGCCAAGGGCACTTCCAGTCTAGGGAATATACCTTGGGAAAACTGAAAATCAATAAGACAGAGCCACCCCAAAATTTAGGGCTGCACTGCTTACAAGGACCTTATCTTGTGTACACCTTAAATATCCCAGGAAATATAAAAATGGTTCAAAAAATTGTGGTACTTACGTACGATGGAATATCCCTCAGCCATGAACTCAATGTCATAAGACCAGTAGCAGCAAAATGGGGGGATTCAGGTACGATGATTCTAAGTGTAATAAGTCACAGAGAAAAAGAAACTTTTCATTAGATATCCCTTATGAAGATCCTGTAAACATGGCTACACTTGAACTGAGTTAGGAAAGAGAGCAGTGTCTCACATATAGAAAACACTCTTATGCCTGCTTAAGGGGGAAGGAGAGGTGGGGTGATGCATAAAACCAGAGTTTGATATAAGCACAGGTACCGTTCCAAAAACCAACTATGGAATAGACAAGACCTTCCCCTTCCTCAGTGAAAGGGACTCAAAACCCCATAGTTCACACAGAGGAATATATCTGACTAGTAAGAATCTTAAAACCTATGTATTGATATGTCTCTGTAAGAGAATCAAGTGTGTCTAGACTGGCATAAACATGGCAGCGAGAATCAGCTCAAACCCACTATGAAAAGGAATTTCAAAAACTAAACAAAAAAACTGGGAAATTCTTTACAATTCCTTCAGGGTCTCTGATGAAACCTGGAATGACCCTATCTACAACGACAGCTGGATGTGGCATAAGGCTGGACACTTGGGACTGACAGGATTGGTGAGATTGGGTGAGCAAATGCAGAAGCTTTAAAGCACAAATGCCTGGCACCCATTCCATGGGTCCCAACTCTCCAGGTTGAAGGGAATATTACTACAGCTATAACATGTATGGGAAACCTAGAGAACGGACACACTGTGAATACGAAAGGTTTCTAAAACTCAATGAATTGTCCCTCTCCTGGTGCTCTGGTTTGACATTCCATCTGCTTTACTATCAACCTCCCAACTTGGAGAGACAGGCCCTTTAATCTCCTGGTTCGCACAGGTTTCCAATTTGGCAGAGGATGAATGGGAAAAGGGAGAACCAATGAGAGAGTAGGTGTTAGGCATTTGGACGGGCACATATCACTCTAACCTCCCGGCAGGAAGAAGAATTAACCAAAGTCTCAGCCCCCCACGGGGAACCAGCATAGTTCCTGAACCAAAATTTTGGACTTGCGGTCAGCTCACAAAAAACGAGTTGAAAAATGGACCTCAGGGGCACAGCAATTCACAAACTGGCCGAGTAATAAAGGACAACTATCGTCCAAAAATCTGTTAAGGGAAGGCAACGAGGCGGACTTGAATGCGAGGCAGAATATCAGGAAACAGATTTCAAGAGGTACGTTGGAATCGCCTTTAAAGCACAGGAAGAGGGGCACAACTTCGACAATGATGCACTTGGCCAAAAAGGGCGTATGCGTTTTCTCCTGAATATATTCAGGAGAAAACGCATACGCCCTTTTTGGCCAAGCAAGAAAGCAGGAAATGCAAATGTGCACTACAAAGAAGTATCACTTCCCACCGGTCAAAAGGGACATCCACAAAATGTGTAAAAAGCAGAAAGGCAAGACATGCCCTGGAGAACAGGGAGCCTTGTTATGCTGATGGGCGGGATATACATTGCCAACTGCCTCTCTTGAGGAGTGCATTGTGTTCCCTAAAACAAGTAAACAACAGAGCTACAGAGCCAAGGGCACTTCCAGTCTAGGGAATATACCTTGGGAAAACTGAAAATCAATAAGACTCAGCCACCCCAATATTTAGGGCTGCACTGCTTACAAGAACCTCTACTTGCGTTCACCATAAATATCCCAGGAAAGATAAAAATGGTTCAAAAAATTGTGGTACTCACATACGATGGAATATCCCTCAGCCATACAATCAATGTCACAAGACCAGTAGCAGCAAAATGAGTGGATTCAGGTACGATGATTCTAAGTGAAATAAGTCACACATAAAAAGAAACTTATCATAAGATATCACTTATGAAGATCCTGTAAACATGGCTACACCTGAACTGAGTTAGGAAAGAGAACAGGGTCTCACATTTGGAAAACACTATTATGCCTGCTTAAGGGGGAAGGAGAGGTGGGGTGATGCATAAAACCAGAGTTTGATATAAGCACAGGTACTGTTACAAAACCAACTAAGCAATAGACAAGACCGAGACCTTCCTCAGTGAAAGGGACTCAAAACCCCATATTTCCCATAGAGGAATATATCTGACTAGTAAGAATCTTAAAACCTATGTATTGATATGTCTCCGTAAGGTAATCAAGTGTGTCTAGACTGGCATAAACATGTCACCGAGAATCAGATCAAACCCACTATGAAAAGGAATTTCAAAAACAAAACCAAAAAAAACAGGAAAATTCTTTACATTTCCTTCAGGGTCTCTGATGAAACCTGGAATGACACTTTCTACAATGACAGCTGGATGTGGCATATGGCTGGACACTTGGGGCTGAGATGATTGGTGAGATTGGGTGAGCAAATGCAGACCCTTTAAAGCAATAATGCATGACACCCATTTTATGGGTCCCAACTCTCCAGGTTGAAGGGAATATTACTATAGCTATAACATGTATAGGAAACCAAGAGAATGGACACACTGTGAATATGAAAGGTTTCTAAAACTCAACAAATAGTCACTCTCATGGTGCTCTGGTTTGATTTTCCACTGCTTTAGTGTCAATCTCTCACCTTGGAGAGACAGCCCCTTTAACCTCCTGGTTCGCACAGGTTGCCAATTTGGCAGAGGATGAAAGGGAAGAGGGAGAACCAGTGAGAAAGTAGCTCTCAGGCATTTGGACGGGCACAAGTCACTCTAATTTCCCGGCAGGAAGAAGAATTAACCAAAGTCTCAGCTCCACACCGGGAAGCAGTATAGGTCCTGAACCACAATTTTGGACTTTCGGTCAGCTCACAAAAAAGAAGTAGAAAAATGGAGCTCAGGGGCACAGCAATTCACAAACTGGCCGAGTAATAAACACAACTATTGTCCAAAAATCTGTTGAGGGAAGGCAACGAGGTGGACTTGAATGCTAGGCAGAATAGCAGGAAACAGATTTCAAGTGGTACTTTGGAATTGACTTTAAAGCACAGGATGAGGGGCACAACATGAACAATGATGCACTTGAGCAAAAAGGGCATATGCGTTTTCTCCTGAATATATTCAGGAGAAAACACATACGCCCTTTTTGGCCAAGCAAGCAAGCGGGAAATGCAAATCTGCACTACAAAGAAGTATCACTTCCCAGTGTTCAAAAGGGACATCCACAAAATGTGTAAAATCCAGAAAGGCAAGACCGGCCCTGTAGAACAGGGAGGCTTGTTTTGCTGATGGGCGGGATGTAATCTGCCAACTGCATCTCTGGAGGAGTGCATTGTGTTCCCTAAAACAAGTAAACAACAGAGCTAGAGAGCCAAGGGCACTTCCAGTCTAGGGAATATACCTTGGGAAAACTGAAAATCAATAAGACAGAGCCACCCCAAAATTTAGGGCTGCACTGCTTACAAGAACCTCAACTTGGGTACACCTTAAATATCCCAGGAAATATAAAAATGGTTCAAAACTTTGTGGTACTTCCGTACGATGGAATATCCCTCAGCCATGCAATCAATGGCATAAGAACAGTAGCAGCCAAATGAGTGGATAGAGGTATGATGCTTCTAAGTGAAATAAGTCACAGAGAAAAAGAAACTTATATTAAGATATCACTTATGAAGATCGTGTAAACATGGCTACACTTGAATTCAGTTAAGAAAGAGAACAGAGTCTCACCTTTGGAAAACACTCTGATGCCTGCTTAAGGGGGAATGAGAGGTGGGGTGATGCATAAAACCAGAGTTTGATATAAGCACAGGTACCGTTCCAAACACAAACTATGGAATAGACAAGACCTACACCTTCGTCAGTGAAAGGGAACCGAGACATCTGTGAGTAACCGTGAGCTGAGCCCCAGGCCAGCTGCTGCTGAACTTTTCCCACCCTTCCCAGGTAAAACACCTGAATATGTACAAGGGCTTGAAAGCCTAGAGGAGGGGCCGTGGAGCCACACCAGCGACAGCACGCAGGCCAACATGGTGCCTACAGGCCAGCCAGGATGGTCCTGGACCTGGGTGCTCTTCTTGAAGCTTTCCATTGCCCTGCCTGAGATACCCCTCCTGTCCCTTCCCCCACTGCTTTTTTCCTTCCTCACCTCTCTCCGGAGAGAAATTCCAACGGAAGGTGTGGGTGATACATCCTCTTATTTACACGTGGCATCCTGGCAACTCCTGCAGAAAGTCCAGCAGAGACCCACTCACACCGGGCCACCCACAAAGCCGTGGCCCCTCACTCACCCCAACCAGCACAGCCCGGAGACTGCTGACGGGGTAGAGAATATGGAGTAAGGCAGAGCTTCAGGGGCTATTGCTGCCTGCAGCGCTGTTTATATTAACCTCATCCCAGGCACACCTGGGGAGGGCCGGCCGGCAAGGTCAGGCTACCCAGGTCAGCTAATCCTCAGCCCTCAGGGAATCACATTGTTGAAAATGGACCTCGCTAAGGCAGAATAGAAGCCAAGGAATAAAAGGACACAATGCCATTTGCAGCACCGTAGGTGTGTCTAGAGGTAATCACGTGACTTGAAGTAAGTCAGAAAGTGAAAGACACATATGATATCTTATCTCTTATAGGTGTGACCGAAAAATGGATACCAGGACAGATATTTCCACGGAGAAGGGCAATCACAGATTCATTAAACAAACTTATGGTTCACCAATGGAAACGTATGAGGGTTGGTTTCATTATGATATTGGGGTTAACAGACATATACAAACACAGGTGACATATATAATCACCAAAGACCTACAGAATACCAAGAGAAGACTACTCAACATTCTGTCATAAGGTACATGGGAAAAGCATCCCAGGAAGAATGACATCTGTATATGTGTAAAAGAACCACATCTTCCACACCTACAACAAGCCAAACATTGTAATCAAATTTGCTGTAATAAAAAATAAAAAATTAAACTAAAATCACGAACAAGAAGTAGTGAGACAAACTTGAGGGGCTTTCTCCTGGCACATTCCGTTCTAAATTCCAATCTAGAACACGACTTCCTTTGAGGCTCTGTTGCCCCAGTAACCAGATTTGGTAAAGGAGAAATGCTGCCGCATTGTGGCCGTTTCACAAAACAGCAGCTTTAATCCCAGCGCTAATGGTCAGTTGATATTCAAAATCATTGCAGGCCTGTAAATGACACCTGCCCTGAAAACAAATCCTGGGGTCATATATCGACCAAAAAATTCAAAGGACGTCCATATTTCAAAACGACAGTTTCAAGAGGCATATTTTACACACATTAGTGTTCTGCTTCTTTTTCTGTCTTTCTTTTGTTGTTAAAAAAACGGGAATGGCAAAAAGCATCCCTCAGAATGGGCGAAAATATTTGCAAACGAATCAATGGACAAAGGTTTAATCTCCAATATATATAAAGAGCTCATGCAGCTTAATATTAAAAAAACAAACAACCCAATACAAAATTGGGCAGAAGATCTAAAGAGATGTTTCTTCAAAGAAGACACAGAGATGGCCAAGACCAACATGAAAATCTGCTCAACATCACTAATTATTAGAGAAATGCAAATCAAAACTACAATGAGGTATCACCTCACACCTGTTAGAATCGGCATCATCAGAAAATCTACAAAAAACAAATTCTGGGGAGGGTGTGGACAAAAGGATCCCTCTTCCACTAGTGGTGGAAATGTAAATTGATACAGTCACGATGGAGAACAGTAGGGAGTTTCCTTAAAAAAACTAGAAATAGAATTACCATATGATCCAGCAATCCCACTTCTGGGCATATACCCAGAGAAAACCATAAATCAAAAAGGCACATTCACCACAATGCTCATTTCAGCACTATTTACAATAGCCAGGCAATGGAAGCAACCTAAATACCCACAGACAGACGAATGGATAAAGATGTGGTACATATATAAAATGGAATATTACTCAGCCATAAGAAGGAATGAAACTGGGTCATTTGTAGAGACGTCGATGGATCTAGAGACTGTCATACAGAATGAAGTAAGTCAGAAAGAGAAAAACAAATATTGTATATTAATGCATATATGTGGAACCTAGAAAAATGGTACAGATGAACTGCTTTGAAGGGAAGAAATAGAGACACAGAGGTAGAGAACACACGTATGGACACCAAGTGTGGGAAGCCATGGGGTGGTGGTGGTGGCATATGTTGGGAGATTGGGATTGACCTGTATACATGTATATGCATAAAATACATAACTAATAATAACCTGCTGTAGAAAAATATAAATAAAATTAAATTTTAAAATTTTAAAAAATAAAATTTAAAAATAAAACAGAAAAAAGTTCTTCCCTTCACACAGATGTATTTATATGAATGAATTATTTCCATGCTTATATCAATAAATACATAAAAGAGGAATAAAATCTAACTTGAACCAAAAAAGGAAAAAAAACCTGAACCCACAAGTTATACAGAGGAAAACCCTATCAGGGCACTTGCTCCAGCGGTAAACAATTCTGAAATTGGTCAGAGGTGGGGAATCATCTCCCATACAGCCAGCAGCCCACACCCCAAGCAAGGAGGGTCCTCATTGCAAAGCTGGGGGACCAAGCCAAGGCATCTGTGAGTAAACGTGAGCTGAGCCCCAGTCCTGCTGCAGCTGAACTCTTCCCACCCTTTCCAGTTAAAACACCTGAATATGTACAAGAACTTGCAAGCCTAGAGGAAGGGCTGTGGAGCCACACCAGCGACAGCACACAGGCCGACTTGGTGCCTGCAGGCCTGTCAGGATGGTCCTGGCCCCAGATGCTCTTCTGGAAGCTTTCCATTTCCCTGCCTGAGATACCCCTCCTGCCACGGCCCCCACTGCTTTTTTACTTCCTCACCTCTGCCTGGGGAGAAATTCCAGCGGCAGGTATCGGTGACACATCCTCTTCTTTAGCAGGTGGCAGCCTGGCAACTCCTGCAGAAAGTCCAGCAGAGCCCCTCTCACACTCGGCCACCCACAAAACCACGGCCCCTCACTCCCTCCCACCAGCACAGCCCCGGCACTGCCTACGGGGCAGAGAATATGGCGTCAGTCACAGTTACAAGGGCTGTCGCTCACTGGAGAGCTGTTTATATTGCCCTCAACCCAGGCACACCTGTGGAGGGCTGGCAGGCAGTTTCAGGCTGCCAATATCAGCCAATCCTCACCCCTCAGGGGCTCACAGTTGCAGAAAATGAAACTTGCTAAACGGGCCAGGCCCTAGGAACAGGTGTGGGCCCTTGAGAGTCAGGATAGACAAGGGGATGCAGCTGCGGCTTGTTTTCTTATCATTTTATCTGGTCCATGAGTGGAAAACAACTTCAAGAAGACACTCTCCTAATGAGAGGAACCCAGGAGTCAGGGAGAGGAGTGATGGTGGGTGGAGACAGAGGCCTGGTGCCCTGGCTGCAGTGGAAGTGTCTGGAAGACCAGGCAGAAAGAGCCTGCAGAGAGTGATAGCCATGGTCACAGACCTGTCAGAGCTGCTGTTTGTTAGTTCAAGTCCTGCTCTGAGGTATTCTGTGTCAGTTGTGAGCGACAGGTGAGCTGGGGGTTCTCTGCAACGTGGGCCATGTGCACAGTTCCTGTGTGTCCAGCCCTGCTGGGGTACCTGCCCAGGGGAGCTCCGTATCCTGGGAAGGGCCTGAGTAGGAGAGCCCCATGGGCTGCTGGGTAGCTGCAGAGGTGAGCTCCATACCCTGGGAGGGACTTGACCATGAGAGCCCCGTGGGCTGTGGGGTAGGGGTGCAGCACAGGTGAGCTCCATATCCTGGGATTGGCCTGACCACGAGAGCCCCATGGGCTGCTGGAGACCTGGTAAAGGATATCAGGACAGTCAGTGAAGCCACCGAGGATATACATCCAGTAGCTCCTATTTCCTACTCCCTGCTGGTCATTCTACCTTCCACCAGGCCATGGCATTCTGTATTAGACTTCAATGATGCCTTCTTCTGTATTCCATTCATCTCAGAGTCACAAGAATTTTTGGCTTGTGAGTGGCAGGACACAACATGCAACAAAAGCAATAATGCTGGGCCGTCCTGCCCCAATGGTTCAAAAATCCCCACACCATCATTGGGGAAATGTCCTCTAAAGACCTTAAAGTTCAACCTCTGTAAAAGGGAACCCTCCTTCAATATGCAGATGACATTCTGATCGCCAGGCCTACTAAAGACGCCTCTGAACTACCTAGCCAAGAAAGGATAGAAGGTGTCCAAGAAAAACGCTCAAATATCCCAGGCTAAGGTGACATGCCTGGGCTTCATTCTCACAGATATTCGGAGAAACACATCCCAGGATAGGGAAGAAGCCATTTGCAGCCTTACCTCTTCTACAACTAGAAGACAGCTTAGGGGTTCCTGGGGAGGCCAAGGTTTTCTGCATCTGGATCCCTAACTACAGTGTAATAGCTGGGCCTCTACATGAAACACTGACACGAAAAGATGATGATCCTTTTGAATAGAATCCAGAAGCAGCCTTTCAAGAATGGAAAGAGCAGTCAATACAGACCCTTGCCCAGGAACTCCCTAATTTAGCTAAACCCTTTGACCTTTACATACCCGGTCAAAGGTTAATCGCCCTTGGAGCCTTAGTGCAAAAACTGGGACCACTTGAAATGGAGCAACACAAGAATGCCCTTCAGGTATGATAAACTATGGTCACCAAGGGCTTTGCCCACCGACTCATCAGGCCAGGATACAGGGGTATCTAAAAAGCTGGAAATCAGCAGCCCGCAAGGCCAGCTCCCTCCTAAGGGAAAAGGACCCCACGTGGTGATCCTAACCACCCATCATGCCCTGAAGTTGCAGGGGTCGCTCTGTGGACACACTGACCTCGAGTGAGGAGGCCCTCCAACTCCAACCTCCAGAGAGATAAACGGGGGCAACGGGCCCCCAAGATGACTCGTGTGACCATCACTTGACCTGGAGTTTCTCTCAGAAAACGACAAGACTGTGCCCCGAAAGAGCAGACTACTGCTTGCAGGACTTACTGCACCCAGAGGGGAGCTAATAAGCTTGGCGGGGGAAATGTATATCACGCTTTCACCATAGAAAACCATACAGACACCGCGGTGATGGTGGCCAATATGACCGGCTGGACTGCTGGCTACTTCTAAAGGCCGTTGACTCAGTGGACGTCATGGTCCTGGATCACCACTGACCCTGGACTGTCTGGGAGTTGCGCGGGCAGGGCTCTGACACATGGTGCTGTTTGTACATTAATTCAGGGACCTAATTAAAGAAAGCACAGACTACTGGTCAGAGCATCTAGTCTGGCAAAAACTGTCAGCCTAAGGTCGCCGAACATATGTGGGGTGGGGTGAAACCTGCCACTGCAGCATCTCTGCGCCTCTCTTTCCTGGACCCTTACAGGTCATTAGAATCTGTAACACTTCCAATGCTGGTGCTCAGGCGGACGAGAAGTGAGGCAGGAGGCCTTGGGACAATCAACCTCACCAGGAGGCTGGTGGGGAGACGTTTTGCCCCTCCCCCCATGTATCAGGGCTCCCACCACAGCATGAAGCAGTTACAAAAGAGGGGTCTGCACCCTCAACACCCCAAGAATAAGGAACGGAACAAAAAGCAGAGGAGGTGTTCGCCTCCGGCAACGTTCATTAAAAATTCCTGGGAGATAAAAAGAGAATCTGGGCAATTAAATAAAGTCTAACCTGTTTTTCCTTTGTGCTTTGTCTAATTTCACGTGCTCCTAGGGTTCCGCATGCAGAGGTCCCACACCCGGCACTTCAGACCCGATTTCCTAGTGCAGAATGGCTGGGTCGACACCTCAGCTAGCGGGGTCCCATGCAGACTCCGCGGCATAGAGCCTGAGCTGCAGCCAACGCAGCCCTCGAGAGCTCCATCCCCTCCCTCCCACTGACGCTGCCGGGGACCCTACACAGCAGCCCAGCCCACAGTCCATGGGGGAGTGCACGCTTTCACCTCTCCATTCTGTTTTCAAAATAATGTTTCCTTTGCTTCTGAACCAATCTCAGCCTTGATCTGTTGGCTCCAATGACACTGGGCACGGGGACTCCTGTTGGGGTCCACTCTGGAGGATCAGTAACAGAAATTGAGAACATTGTAACTTCAATGAACAGATGTGTGAGCCAAACTGTAGTTAACATAGAGCAGTGTATAATGCTCGGGTAAAATAAGATGTTTCTAAGACTTACATTTGATATTTCCATCACTTTCCTATAAGCAAGTTCAGTGAAGACGTCTGTCTTATTTGTCAGGTCAACATTAGAGAAATGAAGTGATTTATTTCCATGCATGTACATCGAATACTCTTGGCTGAAGCTTCAATCTTGTTTTGAATGCTTTTCCATTGAAAATGATACCTCTCTTTCAGCTCCCCCATTTCTGAGAAGTATAAAATCTTATAATTTATTATTACCAAAGGGGAAAGGTAGGAGAAGGGATTAATTAACAGTTTGGGATTAACACATACACACTGCTATGTATAAAATAGATCATCAACAAAGAACTACTGAATAGCACAGGGAACTAAACTGAGTATTTTGCAATAACCTATAAGGGGAAATAATCTGAAAAACAATAGATATTTTTATTGACATCATCTATCAATGACAGATAAAATGTAACCTAAGCAAGGCCGATGGTGAGCGCTTCTGACCCTGAAGATTTCAGTCATCTAAAGTTTGGGCTCTGCCTATTTCCGAAGGCCCTTAAAGGACATACGTGTAACCGTAGCTTAAAAATTCCCCAGTTTGGGGTTCGGGGAGGCACTGATTTGGAAAAATCCCTGGTGTTCTCCTTACATGCACGGGACCCTTCCTACAGCTAAAACATGCCTGTCACACCTAGAGGATGGTACACCGTTTGATCGGAAAGAGTTTGGAAAAGGCACCTCATCTCCTCATCGCCTGGTGCTCGGGTTCAACCCTATAGCATCTTTCCTAACAATCTCCTCACTTGGGGATATCAGCACCGTCAACATCCTGTTGCACACAGTTTGGAATTTGTCCAGAGGATGAAGCGGAAGGATGAGAAAAATTTAGAGACAAGTCTTAGGTGTTCGGGCAGGCACATGCCACTCTAATTTCCAATCCAGAAGACAAATTCATCAAAGGCTAGAATTGCCCACGGAAACAGAATAGGGCTAGAGGAAATCCCGCTGTTTTGTGTCCAGTTTCAAAAACACAAGTTGAAAAATGGAACTCAGGGGCACTAAAATTCATGAAACTGCAGAGTTGAAAATATCTATCGTCGAAAAATGTCTTGAGGTAAGTCACAGAAAAGGACTTGTAAGCAAGGGAGAGTGGCAGGAAACAGATTTGAAGAGGTAGAAAGGACTCCCCATTAAAGCACAAGAAAAGGGGCTGAACATCGCCAATGATGCAGTTGGCCAAAAAGGGTGTATACATTTTTTCTGAATATATTCAAGTAAAGGCCATACACACTTTTTATCCAACCAAACAGGTGGGCACTGGAAATCAATATCACAAAATGTATCACTTCACATCAGTCAGAAGGGCCATCCACATAAAGTGTAAACACCAGAAATGCAGGACAGGGCGAGGAGAAAAGGGAGACCTGTGAGGCTGATAGTGGAAATGTAATTTGCCAACGGCCACTCTGGAGAAGTGTATTGTGTTTGCTAAAACATCTAAAAAATGAGCTACAGAGCATAGGGCACTTGCACTCATGGGCGTGTACCTTGGGAAAAACAAAAATCGACAGAAAACAGGCACCCGAACGTTTACCACCTCTCTGTTAAAAAGGGCCTCAACTTGGATATAACCTAAATGTCCCTGGAAGGATAAAATGGATAAAAGAGATGGGGTACTTATGTAGAGTGGAATATTACTCATCCAGAAATCAATGAAATAAGGCCAGTTGTAACAACTCTGGAGGAGTTACATACGATCATTCTAAGTGACATATGTCAGAAAGAAAAAGACACATATCATAAGATGTCACTTAAAGGTGGAATCAAAAATGGCTACACATGAAATAAATTACAAAACAGAAACATAGTCAAATATGTAGAAAATAGACATAAGGCTGCTAAATGGGAAAGGTGGGGAATGGTGAGGTATTATCCAGAGGGTTGAAATTAGCAAAGATACCATTCCAAGTACCAAATTGAATAACTGACAAGGCCTACACGGTACCTCAAAGAACTGCACTCAGCCCACTCAAGTCACTGGAAAATAATACATATGACTGGTAAGCATCTGAAAAAGAAGTTATTGTTGTCTCACAGTACATGAATCAAGTGGATGTACAGCAGCAAAAAACAGAGCTTTGAAAATCAGCTGTAACCAATATAAAAGTAAATTTAAAACTATTTATAAAAACAGTGAGACAGACAAAAATTCTTACAACTTTTGTTGAAGGGCTACGATGTAACATGGATTGAACACATGTAGACCCACAGCAGGATGATTATATAAGGCTGGAAGCTATGCACGCTAAGAGATGTTAGAGAGGCTGGGTGAGGAAATGCAGACCTTTTAAAGTAATACTGCCTGGTACCCATTCCATGGGTCCCAAATCTGCAGGTTCAAGGGAGTCTTCTGACAGCGAAAACATGCCTGCGAAACCGAGATGAATGTACACCGTGTGCTCAGGAAAGGTGTCTAAAATGCACCTCATTTTTGATCTCCTGCTGCTGGGGTTCGCCATTCCAGCCACATTACTAACAACCTCCCCACTTGGAGAATCAGCACCTTTAACCTCCTGTTTCCCACAGTTTGCAATTTGTTCAGAGGATAAATGGGAAGAGGGGGAACCAATGAGAGATTAGCTGTAGGAGTTTTGACAGGCACATGTCACTCTAATTTCCCATTAGGAAGAAGAATTAACCAAAGGCTCAGCCTGCCTCCCCAGAACCAGAATAGGGCCGGAAGCAATCCAATGGTTTGGCGGCCAGCTCACAAAAAAAGCGAGTTGCAAAATGGAGCTCAGGAGCAGACAATTCAAAGACCTGCAAAGATATAAATGATAACCAACGTCCAAAAATATATTCAGGTAAGGCAACGAAGAGGATCTGAATGAGAGGCAGAATTGCAGGAAACAGATTTCAAAAGGTAGATTGTACTCACATTTAAAGCATATGAAAAGCAGCAGAATTTCTAAAATGATGCAGTTGGGCAAAAGTGTGTATGCGTTTTTTTCGTGAATATCTTCAGGAAAAAAACACATGCAGAGTTTTTGGCCAACCAAGCAAGAGGGAAATGCAAATCTGCACAACAAAGGAGTCTCAATTTCCACTGCTCAGAAAGGCAATCCAAAAAATGTGTACAAACCAGAAATGCAGGAGAGGCCATGGAAAACAGGGAGCCTAGTCACGCTGATGGGTGGGGTATAAATATCCAAGAGCCACTCTGAAGAAGTGTATGCTGTTTCCTAAAACTTCTAAAATACAAATTCCCCAAGCAAAGGGGACTTCAACTCACGGGCATATGACTTGGGAAGACTAAATATCAATAAGACACAGGCACCCCAAAGTTTAGGGCTGCTCTGCATACAAGAACCTCAACTTTGGTAAACCTAAAATATCCCAGGAAAAAGAGAAATGCATAAAGAACTTGTGGTAATTTTGTACAACGGAATATCACTCAGACGTGAAATCAGTGTATATAAGGCCAGTAGCAGCATAATGAGTGGATTTAGGTATGATGATTCTAAGGGAAATTAGTCACACAGAAAAAGAATCTTATCATAAGATATCACTTATAGAGGGAATGTCAATATCACAACACATGAACTGAATTAGGAAAGAGAACAGAGTCTCACATTTAGAAAAAAACTCTTATGCCTGCTTCAGGGGAATGGAGAGGTGGGGTGATGCATAAAACCAGAGTATGATATTAGCACAGGTACCATTCCATAAACCAAATACAGAATAGACAAGACCTACACCTTCCTCAGTGAATGGGACTCAACACCCCTATTCCCCGCCGAGGAATATATCTGACTAGTAAGAATCTTAAAACCTATGTATTCATATGTCTCCGTAAGGAAATCAATTGTGTCTAGACTGGCATAAACAGGTCAGTGAAAACCAGCTCAACCCCATAATAAAAATGAATTTCAAAAACAAAACCAAAAAACAGCAAAATTCTTACACAATTCCTTCAGGGGTTCTAATGAAACCTGGAATGACCCTATCTGCAAAGACAGCTGGATGAGACATAAGGCTGGACACTTGGGACTGAGAGGACTGGTGAGATTGGGAGAGAAAATGCAGACCCTTTAAAGTAGTAATGCATGCCACCATTCCATGGGTCCCAAATCTCCAGGTAGAAGGGAATATCACTACAGTTATAACATGTATGGGAAACCTAGAGAATGGACACCCTGTGATGGCGAAAGGTTTCTAAAACTCTCCTAATTTTTCCTCTCCTTGTGCTCCACTTTGGCATTCCAACTGCTTTACTATCAATCTCCCAACTTAGGAGAGTCAGCCCCTATAACCTCCTGGTTCGCACAGTTTGCTATTTGTGCAGATGATGAAAGGGAAGAGGGAGAACCAATCAGAGAATAGATGTAGGCATTTGGACGGGCACATGTCACTCTAATTTCCCATCAGGAAGAAGAATTAACCAAAGCCTCAGCCACCCACAGGGAACCAATGAAGCCACCCCTGGAACCAGTATAGGTCCTGAAGCAAAATTGTGGATTTGCGGCCAGCTCACAAAAATGGGATTTGAAAATTGGAGCTCAGGGGCCCAGCAATTCAAAAACCTGCAGAGTTATAAAGGACTACTCTCTTCCAGAAATCTGTTGAGGGAAGGCAATGAAGCGGACTTGAAAATGAGACAGAATTGCACAAAACATATTTCAAGAGGTAAATTGGAATCGCCTTTGAAGCACGGAAAAAGCATCCCAACTTGGACGGTGATGCACTTGGCCAAAAAGGGCGTATGCCTTTTCCCCTGAATATATTCAGGAGAAAACGCATACGTCCTTTCTGGCCAATGAAGCAAGCATGCAATGCAAATCCACACTACAAAGAATTGTCACTTCCCACCGGTCGAAAGGGACATCTGAATATCTGTAAAAACCAGAAAGGCAAGAGAGAGATGGCAAGGGCATGAAGCAATGTGATCCCAAGTGTCATGGAGGATTGTGATGACAAGCGCATGGAGCATTGTGATGACAAGATTATGTAGCATTTTGCTGACAAAGGCAAGGAGCATTGTGATGACAAGGTTCATGGAGCACTTTGATGACAAGCGTCATGGAGCATTGTGATTACAGGGGTCATGGAGCATTGGGATGACAAGAGCATGGATCATTGTGATGACAAGGTTCATGGAGCATTTTGATGACAAGAGTCCCGGATCATTGTGTCGTCAGGGTTCATGGAGCGTTGTGATGACAGTGGTCATGGAGCATTGTGATGACAGGGGTCAGGGAGCATTGTGATGAGAAGGTCATGGACCATTGGGCTGAAAATGTTCATGGAGTATTGTGATGAGAGGCGTCATGGAGCATTGTGATGACAAGGTAATGGAGCATTGTGATGAGAAGACCATGGAGCCTTGTGATGACATGTCTCATGGGGCATTCTGAGGAAAAGGGGCATGCAGCATTGTGATTACAGAGGTCTTGGAGCATTGTGGTGACAAGAGCATGGAGCATTGGGATGAGAAGGCCATGGAGCGTTCTGATGACATGCATCATGGAGCTTTGTGAGGACAAGGGCATGGAGCATTGTGTTTTCAGGGGTCTTGGAGCACTGTGATGAAAAGGGCATGGATCATTGTGATGAAAAAGGCATGGAGCCTGGTCATGACAGGGTTCAAGGAGCATACTGACGACAAGTGTCAGGGAGCATTGTGATGACAAGGGTATTGAGCATTGTGATGACAAAGGTCATGGAGCATTGTGATGAGAAGACGATGGATAATTGTGATGACGAGCGTCATGGGGCGTTGTGATGATAAGTGTTATGGAACATTTTGATCACAAGGATTTGGAGCATTGTGATGACAGAGGTCATGGGGCATTTTGATTTCATTGTGATGACAATAGCCTGAAGCATTATGATGATGGGCATGCTGCATTGTGATGACAGGGTTCATGGAGCATTGAGATGAAAAGGGGCATGGAGCATTGTGATTACAGGAGTCTTGGAGCATTGTGATGACAAGGGCATGGAGCATCGTGAATGAGAAGGCCATGGAGAATTCTGATGACATGCGTCATGGAGCTTTGTGATGACAAGGGCATGGAGCATTGTGATTACAGGGGTCTTGGAGCACTGTGATGACAAGGGTCATGGAGCCTTGTGATGACAAGGCCGTGGAACATTGTGATGGCAGTGGTCATGGAGCATTTTTATGACAGGGGTCATGGAGCATTGTGATGACCAGGGCATGGAACACTGTGATACATGGGTCATGGAGGATTGTAATGACAAGCGCATGGAGCATTGTGATAAGAATGGCATCGAGCATTGTGATGAAAAGCATCATGTAGCCTGTGATGACAAGGGCATGGAACAATGTGATGAGAGGTTTCATGGAGCATTGTGATGACAATGGCATGCAGCATTGTGATGCCAAGGGTCATGGAGCTTTGTGATGACAAAGGTCATGGAGCATTTTGATGACAAGAGGTGTGGTGCATTCTGTTGTGTAGGGCAGGGAGCATTGTGATAACAGGGTCATGGAGCAATTTGATGGAAAGTGTCATGGAACATTTTGATGACAGGGGTTATGGAACATTGAGATGTCAAGGGTCATGGAACATTTCCATGACAGGGTTTAAGGACCATTGTGATGACAGGGGAGTGGGTGTATTGTGATGACTAGTGAGGGAACATGTTGATATCAGTGGTGAGAGAGCATTTTTATAAGAAGTGCATGGAGCATTGTGATGACAATCTTTATGGAGCATTGTGATGACAAGGTTGTGGAGCATTGTGATGACAAGGGTCATAGAGCATTGAGTTGACAAAGGCACGGAGCATTGTGATGACAAGTGTCACGGAGCATTGTGATGAAAAGTTCATGGAGCATTGTGGTGACAAAGTTCACAGAGCCTTGTGATGATGAGGGCATGGACCATTGTGATGACACAGGTCATGAAGCCTTGTGAAGACTGGAGTCACGGAGAATTGTGATGACTGGGGTCATGGAGCATTGTGATGACAAGGGCATGGAGCTTTGTGATGACAGGGGCATAGGGCATTGGTCTGACAAGTTTCATGGATAATTGTGTTGACAGTGGGCATGGCACATTGTGATGACAAGGTCATGGAGCATTGTGAAGACAAGGTCATGGAGTATTGTGAAGACAGGTGTCAGGGAGCATTGTGATGACATATTTCATGGTCCATTGTGATGACAGTGGCATGGAGCATTGTGATGCCAAGTGTTATGGAGGATTGTGATGACAAAGGTAATGGAGCATTGTGATGACAAGGGCTTGGATCATTGTGATGACAAGGGCATGGATCATTGTGATGACAACGGGCAGTGAGAATTTTGATGAAAAGGTCGTGAAGCATTGTGATAACAAAGGCATGGAGCTTGCTATGACAGGGGTCATGGGGCATTGCGATGACAAGTGCATGGAGAATTGTGATGACAAGAGCATGTAACATAGTGATGAGAACTGTCATGGAACACTGTGATGACAAGGACGTGGAGAATTGTGATGACAAGGCACATGGTGCATTGTCATAACCAGGGCATGGAGCATTGTGATGGCAAGACCGTGGAGCACTGTGATGAGAAGACCATGGATAATTGTGATGACGAGCATCATGGAACACTGTAATGACAAGGGGCATGGAGCATTGTGATGACAGGTGTCATGGAGCATTGTGACGACAGGGGTCATGGATCATTGTGATGACAAGTGTCACGGAGCATTCTGATGACAAGCTTGTGGAGTATTGTGATGACAATGGCATGGAGCATTGTGATGAAAAGGGCATGGATCACTGTGATGAAAAAGGCATGGAGACTTGTCATGACAGGGTTCAATGAGCATACTGACGACAGGTGTCAGGGAGCATTGTGATGACAAGTGTATTGAGAATTGTGATGACAAGGGTCATGGAGCATTGTGATGAGAAGTCCATGGATAATTGTGATGACCAGCATCATGGGGCGTTGTGATGACAAGTATTATGGAACATTGTGATCACAAGGGTTTGGAGCATTGTGATGACAGAGGTCATGGATCATTTTGATTTCATTGTGATGACAATAGCATGAAGCATTATGATGATGGGCATGGTGCATTATGATGACAGGGTTCATGGATCATTGAGATGAAAAGGGGCATGGAGCATTGTGATTACAGGGGTCTTGGAGCATTGTGATGAGAAGGGTCATGGAGCCTTGTAATGACAAGGCCATGGAACATCGTGATGGCAGGGGTAATGGAGCATTGTTATCACAGGTGTAATGGAGCATTGTGATGGCAAGGGAATGGAGCATTGTGATGAGAAGGCCATGGAGCATTCTGATGACATGTGTCAGGTAGCATTGTGATGACAATGGCATGGAGCAATGTGATGAGAGCGTTCATGGAGCATTGTGATGACCATGACATGGAGCATTGTGATGCAAAGGGTCATGGATCTTTGTGATGACAAAGGTCATGGAGCATTTTGATGACAAGGGCGTGGTGCATTGTGATGAGAAGGGCAGGGAGCATTGTGATGACAGGGTCATGGAACAATTTGATGAAAAGGGTCATGCAACATTTTGATGACAGGGGTTATGGAACATTGTGATGTCAGGGGTCATTGAGCATTTTGATGAAATGGTTCATGGAGCATTTTGATGACAGGGGTTATGGAACATTGTGATGCCAGGGGTCATCGAACATTGTGATGATAAGTGCATGTAGAATTGTGATGACAGGAGTCATGGAACATTGTGATGACAGGGGTGAGGGAGTATTGTGATGAATAGTGATGTAACATTGTGATATCAGTGGTGAGAGAGCATTTTGATGAGAAGTGCATGGAGCATTGTGATGACAAGGTTTATGGAGCATTGTGATGACAAGATTGTGGAGCACTGTGATGACAAGCGCATGGCGCATTGTGATGACATGGGTCATGGAGCATTGTGCTGACAAGCGCATGGAGCATTGTGATGACAAGGGTCATGGAGCATTGTGCTGAGAAAGGCATAGAGCATTGTGATGACAAGGGTCAAAGAGCATTGTGATGAAAAGTTCATGGAGCATTGTGGTTAAAAAGTCACAGAGACTGTAGATGAGGAGGGCATGGACCATTGTGATGACAAAGGTCATGAAGCATTGTGATGACTGGCGTCACGGAGAATTGTGATGACAGGGGTCGTGGAGCATTGTGATAAGAAGGGCATGGAACATTGTGATGACAAGGGCATGGAGCATTGGTCTAATAAGTTTCATGGATTATTGCGATGACAGTTGGAATGGCGCATTGTGATGACAAGGGCATGGAGCACTGTGATGACCAGGTAAGGCAGTATTGTGAAGACAGGTGTCAGGGAGCATTGTGATGACATATGTAATGGCCCATTGTGATGACAATGGCATGGAGCATTGTGTTGCCAAGTGTCATGGAGGATTCTGATGACAAAGGTAATGGAGCATTGTGATGACAATGGCTTGGAGCATTGTGATGACAAGGGTCAGGGAGCATTCTGATGACAAGCTTGTGGAGTAATTTGATGACATTGGCATGGAGCATTGTGATGAAAATGGCATGGGGCATTGTGATGAAAAAGGCATGGAGCCTTTTCGTGACAGGTTTCAAGGAGCATTCTGACGACAAGTGTCAGGGAGCATTGTGATGACAAGTGTATTGAAAATTATGATGACAAAGGTCATGGAGCATTGTGATGAAAAGGGCATGGAGTATTGTGATGAAAGGCATCATGGAGCGTTGTGATGACAAGTGTTATGGAACATTGTGATCACAAGGGTTTGGAGCATTGTGAGGACAGAGGTCTTGGATCATTTTGATTTCAAGGAACATGGAGCATTGTGATGACAAGGGCAGGAAGCAATGTGATCCCAAGGTTCATGGAGTATTGTGATGACAAGTGCATAGAGCATCGTAATGACAGGGTCATGTAGCATTTTGCTGACAAAGGCATGGAGCATTGAGATGACAGGTGTCCAGGAGCACTGTGATGGCAAGCGTCAAGGAGCATTGTGTTTACAGGGGTCAAGGAGCATTGGGATGACAAGGGCATGCATCATTGTGATGCCAAGTGTCATGGAGCATTGGACTGAAAATGTTCATGGAGTTTTGTGATGACAGGGGTCATGGAGCATTGTGATGACTAGGGAATGGAGCATTGTGATGACAAGAGTACCGGATCATTGTGTTGTCAGGTGTCATGGAGCGTTGTGATGACAGTGGTCATGGAGCATTGTGATGATATTGGTCAAGGAGCATTGTAATGAGAAGCTCATGGAGCATTGGGCTGAAAACGTTCATGGAGTATTGTGATGACAGGCGTCATGGAGCATTGTGATGATAAGGGAATGGAGCATTTTGATGACAACGTCCTGGAGCATTGTGATGAGAAGTCCATGGAGCCTTGTGATGCCAAGTCTCATGGAGCCTTGTGATGCCAAGTCTCATGGAGCATTCTGATGAAAAGGGGCATGGAGCATTGTGATTACAGGGGTCTAGGACCATTGTGATGACAAGGGCATGGAGCATTGTGATGAAAAGTGCATGGATCATTGTGATGAAAAAGGCATGGAGCCTTGTCATGAAAGGGTTCAAGGAGCATACCGATGGCAAGAGTAAGGGAGCATTGTGATGACATGTGTATTGAGCATTGTGATGACAAATGTCATGGGGCATTGTGATGAGAAGTCCATGGATAATTGTGATGACCAGCGTCATGGGGCATTGTGATGACAAGTGTTATGGAACATTGTGATCACAAGGGTTTGGAGCATTGTGATGACAGAGGTCATGGAGCATTTTGATTTCATTGTGATGACAATAGCATGAAGCATTATGATGATGGGCATAGTGCATTGTGATGACAGTGTTCATGGAGCATTTTGATGAAAAGGGTCATGGAGCATTTGTCTGACAAGTTTCATGGATTATTGTGATGACAGTGGGCATGGCACATTGTGATGACAAGGGCATGAAGCATTGTGATGACAAGGTCATGGAGTATTGTGAAGACAGGTGTCAGGGAGCATTGTGATGACATATGTCATGTTCCATTGTGATGACAATAACACGGAGCATTGTGATGCCAAGTGTCATGGAGGATTGTTGTGACAAACGTATAGGAGCATTTTGATGACAAGGGCATGGAGCATTGAGATGACAAGGTCCACTGATAATTTTAATGTCCAGGTCGTGAAACATTGTGATGACAAGCGCATGGAGCTTCCTATGACAGGGGTCATGGAGCATTGCGATGACAAGTGCATGGAGTATTGTTATGACAAGAGCATATAACATTGTGATGAGAAGTGCCATGGAGCATTGTGATGACAAGGAAGTGGAGAATTGTGAGGACGAGGGACATTGAGCTTTGAGATGACCAGGGCATGGAGAATTGTGATGGCAAAACCGTGGAGCATTGTGATGAGAAGACCTTGTGTAATTGTGATGACGAGCATCATGAAGCACTGTAATGACAAGGGGCATGAAGCATTGTGATGACAGGTGTCAGGGAGCATTGTGATGACAGGGGTCATGGAGCATTGTGATGACAAGGGCACGGAGCATTGTGATGACAAGGGCCATTGAGAATTTTGATGACAAGGTCATGAAGCATTGTGATGACAAACACTTGGAGCTTGCTATGACAGGGGGCATGGAACATTGCAATGACAAGTGCATGGAGAATTGTGATGACAAGAGCATGTAACATTGTGATGAGAAGTGTCATGTAGCATTGTGATGACAAGGACGTGGAGAATTGTGATGACAAGGGACATGGAGCATTGTGATGAGCAGGGCATAGAGCATTGTGATGACAGGTGTCATGGAGCATTATTATGACAAGGGCCATAGTGCATTCTGACATAAGATATCACTTATGAAGGGAATGTAAACATGGCTACATATGAACTGAATTAGGAAAGAGAACAGTGTCTCAGATATAGAAAACACACTTATGCTTGCTTAAGGGGAAAGGAGAGGTGGGGAGACACACAAAACCAGAGTTTGATATTAGCACAGGTAACATTCCATAATCCAAATACAGAAGAGACAAGCCCTACGCCTTCCTCAGTGAACGGGACTCAACACCCTAATTCCCGGCAGAGAAATATATCTGACTAGTAAGAATCTTAAAACCTATGTATTGATATGTCTCCGTAAAGGAACCAAGTGTGCCTAGCACGACATAAACACGGCAGTGAGAAGCAGCTCAAACCCACTATAAAAATGAATTTCAAAACAAAACAAAAAACAGTTTAATTCTTACACAATACCTTCAGGGGTTCTGATGAAACTTGGAATGACCCTGTCTACAACGACAGCTGGATGTGGCATAAGGCTGGTCACTTGGGACTGAGACGATTGGTGAGATTGGGTGAGAAAAGGCAGACCCTCTAAAGCAATAATTCCTGCCCATCATTCCATGGTTCCCAACTCTCCAGGTAGATGGGAATATCACTACAGTTATAACATGTATGGGAAACCTAGAGAATGGACACCCTCTGATGGAGAAAGGTTTCTAAAACTCTACTAATATTTTTTTTCTCTCCTTGTGCTCCAACTTGACATTCCAACTGCTTTAATATCAATCTCCCAACTTGGAGAGTCAACCCCTATAACCTGTTTCGCACAGTTGGCACATTGTTCAGAGGATATAAGGGAAAAGGGAGAACCAATGAGAGAGTAGCTGTAGGCATTTGGACGGCCACATGTCACTCTAATTTCCCATCACGAAGAAGAATTAACCAAACTCTCAGCCACCCACCGGGAACCAGTATAGGTCCTGCACCAAAATTTTGGACTTGCGGTCAGTTCACAAAAAACGAGTTGAAAAATGGAGCTCAGGGGCACAGCAATTCACAAACTGACAGAATAATAAAGGACAACTATCGTCCAAAAATCTGTTGAGGGAAGGTAACGAGGCAGACTTGAAAGCGAGGCAGAATAGCAGGAAACAGATTTCAAGAGGTACGTTGGAATCGCCTTTAAAGCACAGGAAGAGGAGCACACCTTGGACAATGATGCACTTGGCCAAAAAGGGCGTATGCGTTTTCTCCTGAATATATTCAGGAGTAAACGCATACGCCCTTTTTGGCCAAGCAAGCAAGCGGGCAATGCAAATCTGCACTACAAAGAAGTATCACTTCCCACCGGTCAAAAGGGACATCCGCAAAATGTGTAAAAACCAGAAAGGCAAGACAGGCCCTGGAGAACAGGGAGCCTTTTTATGCTGATGGGCGGGATGTAAATTGCCAACTGCCTCTATGGAGGAGTGCATTGTGTTCCCTAAAACAAGTAAACAACAGAGCTACAGAGCCAAGGGCACTTCCAGTCTAGGGAATATACCTTGGGAAAACTGAAAATCAATAAGACAGAGCCACCCCAAAATTTACGGCTGCACTGCTCACAATAACCTCAACTTCGGTACACCTTAAATATCCCAGGAAATATAAAAAGGGTTCAAAAAATTGTGGTACTTACGTACGATGGAATATCCCTCAGCCATGAAATCAATGTCATAAGACCAGTAGCAGCAAAATGAGTGGATTCAGGATCGATGATTCTAAGTGAAATAAGTCACACAGAAATAGCAACTTATCATAAGATATCACTTATGAAGATACTGTAAACATGGCTACACTTGAACTGAGCTAGGAAAGAGAACATAGTCTCACATTTAGAAAACACTCTTATGCCTGCTTAAGGGGAAGGAGAGGTGGGGTGATGCATAAAACCAGAGTTTGATATAAGCACAGGTACCATTCCAAAAACCAACTATGGAATAGGCAAGACCTACACCTTCCTCAGTAAAAGTGGCTCAAAACCTCATATTTCCCGCAGACGAATATATCTGACAAGTAAGAATCTTAAAACCTATGTATTGATATGTCTCCGTAAGGGAATCAAGTGTTTCTAGACTGGCATAAACATGGCAGCGAGAATCAGCTCAAACCCACTATCAAAAGGAATTTCAAAAACAAAACAAAGAAAACTGGGAAATTCTTTACAATTCCTTCAGGGTCTCTGATGAAACCTGGAATGACCCTATCTACAACGACCGCTGGATGTGGCATAAGGCTGGACACTGGGGACTGAGAGGATTGGTGAGATGGGGTGAGCAAATGCAGACCTTGTAAACCAATAATGCATGGCACCCATTCCATGGGTCCCAACTCTGCGGGTTGAAGGGAATATTAATACAGCTATAACATATACAGGAAACCTAGAGAATGGACACACTGTGAATACAAAAGGTTTCTAAAACTCAACGAATAGTCCCTCTCCTGGTGTTCCGGTTTGACTTTCCAACTGCTTTACTAACAATCTCCCAACTTGGAGAGACACCACTTTTAACCTCCTGGTACACACACGTTGCCAATTTGGCAGAGGATGAAAGGAAAGGGGGAGAACCAATGACAGAGTAGCTGTTAGGCATTTAGACGGGCACATGTCACTCTAATTTCACGGGAGGAAGAAGAATTAACCAAAGTCTCAGCCACCCACGGGGAACAAGTAGAGGTCCTGAACCAAAATTTTGGACTTGCGGTCAGCTCACAAAAAATGAGTTGAAAAATGGGGCTCAGGGCAAAGCAATTCACAAACTGGAAGAGTAATAAAGGACAACTATCATTCAAAAATCTGTTGAGGGAAGGCATCGAGGCGGAGTTGAAATCGAGGCAGAATAGCAGGAAACAGATTTCAATAGGTATGTTGGAATCGCCTTTAAAGCACAAGAAGTGGGGCACAACTTCGACAATGATGCACTTGGCGAAAAAGGGCGTTTGCATTTTCTGCTGAATATTTTCAGGAGAAAACGCATACGACCTTTTTGGCCAAGCAAGCAAGCAGGCAATGCAAATCTGCACTACAAAGAAGTATCACTTCCCACCGGTCAAAAGGGACATCCACAAAATGTGTAAAAACCAGAAAGGCAAGACAGGCCCTGGAGAACAGGGAGCATTGTTATGCTGATGGGCAGGATGTAAATTGCCAACTGCCTCTCTGGTGGAGTGAATTGTGTTCCCTAAAACAAGTAAACAACAGAGCTACAGAGTCAAGGGCACTTCCAGTCTAGGGAATATACCTTGGGAAAACTGAAAATCAATAAGACAGAGCCACCCCAACGTTTAGGGCTGCACTGCTTACAAGAACCTCAACATGGATACACCTTAAACATCCCAGGAAATATAAAAATGGTTCAAAAAATTGTGGTACTTACGTACGATGGAATATCCCTCAGCCATGAAATCAATGTCATAAGACCAGTAGCAGCAAAATGAGTGGAATGAGGTTCGATGATTCTAAGTGAAATAAGTCACACAGAAAAAGCAAGTTATCATAAGATATCACTTACGAAGATCCTGTAAACATGGCTACACTTGAACTGAGCTAGGAAAGAGAACAGAGTCTCACATTTGGAAAACACTCTTATGCCTGCTTAAGGGGGAAGGAGAGGTGGGGTGATGCATAAAACCAGAGTTTCATATAAGCACACCTACCGTTCCAAAAACCAACTATGGAATAGACAAGACCTACACCTTCCACAGTGAAAGGGACTCAAAACCCCATATTTCCCGCAGAAGAATATATCTGAGTAGTAAGAATCTTAAAACCTATGTATTGATATGTCTCTGTAAGGGAATCAAGTGTCTAGACTGGCATAAACATGGCAGCGAGAATCAGCTGAAATCCACTATCAAAAGGAATTTCACAAACAAAACAAAAAAACAGGCAAATTCTTTACAATTCCTTCAGGGTCTCTGATGAAATCTGGAATGACCCTATCTACAACGACCGCTGGATGTGGCATAAGGCTGGACCCTTGGGACTTAGAGGATTGGTGAGATTGGGTGAGCAAATGCAGACCTTGTAAACCAATAATGCATGGCACCCATTCCATGGGTCCCAACTCTGCGGGTTGAAGGGAATATTAATACAGCTATAACATGTACAGGAAACCTAGAGAATGGACACACTGTGAATACAAAAGGTTTCTAAAACTCAACGAATAGTCCCTCTCCTGGTGTTCCGGTTTGAGTTTCCCACTACTTTACTATCAATCTCCCAAATTGGAGAGACACCCCTTTTAACCTCCTGGTACACACACGTTGCCAATTTGGCAGAGGATGAAAGGAAAAGGGGAGAACCAATGACAGAGTAGCTGTTAGGCATTTAGACGGGCATATGTCACTCTAATTTCACGGTAGGAAGAAGAATTAACCAAAGTCTCAGCCACCCACGGGGAACAAGTAGAGGTCCTGAACCAAAATTTTGGACGTGCGGTCAGCTCACAAAAATAAGTTGAAAAATGGGGCTCAGGGCAAAGCAATTCACAAACTGGAAGAGTAATAAAGGACAACTATCATCCAAAAATCTGTTGAGGGAAGGGAACGAGGCGGAGTTGAAATCGAGGCAGAATAGCAGGAAACAGATTTCAAAAGGTACGTTGGAATCGCCTTTAAAGCACAGGAAGAGTGGAACAACTTCGACAATGATGCACTTGGCCAAAAAGGGCGTATGCGTTTTCTCTTGAATATATTCAGGAGAAAACGCATACGCCCTTTTTGGCCAAGCAAGCAAGCGGGCAATGCAAATCTGCACTACAAAGAAGTATCACTTCCCACCGGTCAAAAGGGACATCCGCAAAATGTGTAAAAACCAGAAAGGCAAGACAGGCCCTGGAGAACAGGGAGGCTTTTTATGCTGATGGGCGGGATATAAATTGCCAACTGCCTCTATGGAGGAGTGCATTGTGTTCCCTAAAACAAGTAAACAACATAGCTACAGAGCCAAGGGCACTACCAGTCTAGGGAATATACCTTGGGAAAACTGAAAATCAATAAGACAGAGCCACCCCAAAATTTACGGCTGCACTGCTCACAATAACCTCAACTTTGGTACACCTTAAATATCCCAGGAAATATAAAAATGGTTCAAAAAATTGTGGTACTTACGTACGATGGAATATCCCTCAGCCATGAAATCAATGTCATAAGACCAGTAGCAACAAAATGAGTGGATTCTGTTATGATGATTCTAAGTGAAATAAGACACACAGAAAAAGAAATTTATCATAAGATATCACTTATGAAGAACCTGTAAACATGGCTACACTTGAACTTAGCTAGGAAAGAGAACAGAGTCTCACATTTGGAAAACACTCTTATGCCTGCTTAAGGGGGAAGGAGAGGTGGGGTGATGCATAAAACCAGAGTTTCATATAAGCACACCTACCGTTCCGAAAACCAACTATGGAATAGACAAGACCTACACATTCCTCAGTGAAAGGGACTGAAAAGCCCATATTTCCCGCAGAAGAATATATCTGACTAGTAAGAATCTTAAAACCTATGTATTGATATGTCTCTGTAAGGGAATCAATTGTGTCTAGACTGGCATAAACTTGGCAGCAAGAATCAGCTGAAACCCACTTTCAAAAGGAATTTCACAAAGAAAACAAAAAAACAGGGAAATTCTTTACAATTCCTTCAGGGTCTCTGATGAAACCTGGAATGACCCTATCTACAACGACAGCTGGATGTGGCATAAGGAGGGACACTTGGGACTGAGAGGATTGGTGAGATTGGGTGAGCAAATGCAGACCTTGTAAACCAATAATGCATGGCACCCATTCCATGGGTCCCAACTCTGCGGGTTGAAGGGAATATTAATACAGCTATAACATGTACAGGAAACCTAGAGAATGGACACACTGTGAATACAAAAGGTTTCTAAAACTCAACGAATAGTCCCTCTCCTGGTGTTCCGGTTTGACTTTCCAACTGCTTTACTATCAATCTCCCAACTTGGAGAGACACCACTTTTAACCTCCTGGTACACACACGTTGCCAATTTGGCAGAGGATGAAAGGAAAGGGGGAGAACCAATGACAGAGTAGCTGTTAGGCATTTAGACGGGCACATGTCACTCTAATTTCACGGGAGGAAGAAAAACTAACCAAAGTCTCAGCCTCCCACGGGTAAAAAGTAGAGGTCCTGAACCAAAATTTTGGACTTGCGGTCAGCTCACAAAAAATGAGTTGAAAAATGGGGCTCAGGGCACAGCAATTCACAAACTGGAAGAGTAATAAAGGACAACTATCATCCAAAAATCTGTTGAGGGAAGGCAACGAGGCGGAGTTGAAATCGAGGCAGAATAGCAGGAAACAGATTTCAAGAGGTATGTTGGAATCGCCTTTAAAGCACCAGAAGAGGGGCACAACTTCGACAATGAAGCACTTGGCCAAAAAGGGCGTATGCGTTTTCTCCTGAATATATTCAGGAGAAAACGCATACGCCCTTTTTGGCAAACCAAGCAAGCGGGCAATGCAAATCTGCTATACAAAGAAGTATCACTTCCCACCGGTCAAAAGGGACATCCGCAAAATGTGTAAAAACCAGAAAGGCAAGACAGGCCCTGGAGAACAGGGAGCCTTGTTATGCTGATGGGCTGGATGTAAATTGCCAACTGCCTCTCTGGAGGAGTGCACTATGTTTCCTAAAACAAGTAAACAACAGAGCTACAGAGCCAAGGGCACTTGCAATCTAGGGAATATACCTTGGGAAAACTGAAAATCAATAAGCCAGAGCCACCGCAAAATTTAGGGCTGCACTGCTTACAAAAACCTCAACTTGGGTACACCTTAAATATCCCAGGAAATATAAAAATGGTTCAAAAATTTGTGGTACTTACGAACGATGGAATATCCCTCAGCCATGAAATCAATGTCATAAGACCAGTAGCAGCAAAATGGGTGGATTCAGGTACGATGATTCTAAGTGAAATAAGTCACACAGAAAAAGAAACTTATCATAAGATATCACTTATGAAGATCCTGTAAACATGGCTACAATTGAACTGAGTTAGGAAAGAGAACAGTGTCTCACATTTAGAAAACACTCTTATGCCTGCTTAAGGGGGAAGGAGAGGTGGGGTGATGCATAAAACCAGAGTTTGATATAAGCACAGGTACCGTTCCAAAAACCAACTATGGAATAGACAAGACCTACACCTTCCTCAGTGAAAGGGACTCAAAACTCCATATTTCCCGCAGAGGAATATATCTGACTAGTAAGTATCTTAAAACCTATGTATTGATATGTCTCCGTAAGGGAATCAAGTGTGTCTAGACTGGCATAAACATGGCAGCGAGAATCAGCTCAAACCCACTATAAAAAGGAATTTCAAAAACAAAACACAAAAACTGGGAAATTCTTTATAATTCCTTCAGGGTCTCTGATGAAACCTGGAATGACCCTATCTACAACGACAGCTGGATGTGGCATAAGGCTGGATAATTGGGACTGAGAGGATTGGTGAGATTGGTGAGCAAATGCAGACCCTTTAAAGCAATAATGCCTGGCACCCATTCCATGGGTCCCAACTCTCCAGGTTGAAGAGAATATTACTACAGTTATAACATGTACGGGAAACCTAGAGAACGGACACACTGTGAATACGAAAGGATTCTAAAACTCAACGAATAGTCCCTCTCCTGTTGCTCCGGTTTGACTTTCCATCTGTTTTACTATCAACCTCCCAACTTGGAGAGACAGACCCTTTAACCTCCTGGTTCACACAGGTTGCCAATTTGGCAGAGGATGAAAGGGAATATGGAGAACCAATGAGAGAGTAGCTGTTAGGCATTTGGACGGGCACATATCACTGTAATTTCCCAGCAGGAAGAAGAATTAACCAAAGTCTCAGCCCCACACCGGGAACCAGCATAGGTCCTGAACCAAAATTTTGGACTTGCGGTCAGCTCACCAAAAACGAGTTGAAAAATGGAGCTCAGGGGCACAGCCATTCACAAACTGGCCGAGTAATAAAGGACAACAATCGTCCAAAAATCTGTTGAGGGAAGGCAACGAGACGGACTTGAAAGCGAGGCAGAATAGCAGGAAACAGATTTCAAGAGGTACGTTGGAATCGCCTTTAAAGCACAGGAAGAGGGGCACAACTTCGACAATGATGCACTTGGCCAAAAAGGGCGTATGCGTTTTCTCCTGAATATATTCAGGAGAAAACGCATACGCCCTTTTCGGCCAAGCAAGCAAGCGGGCAATGCAAATCTGCACTACAAAGAAGTATCACTTCCCACCTGTCAAAAGGGACATCCACAAAATGTGTAAAAACCAGAAAGGCAAGACAGGCCCTGGAGAACAGGGAGCCTTGTTATGCTGATGGGCGGGATGTAAATTGCCAACTGCCTCTCTGGAAGAGTGCATTGTGTTCCCTAAAACAAGTAAAGAACAGAGCTACAGAGCCAAGGGCAATTCCAGTCTAGGGACTATACCTTGGGAAAACTGAAAATCAATAAGACAGAGCCACCCCAAAATTCAGGGCTGCACTGCTTACAAGGACCTCAACTTGGGTACACCTTAAATATCCCAGGAAATATAAAAATGGTTCAAAAAATTGTGGTACTTACGTACGATGGAATATCCCTCAGCCATGAAATCAATGTCATAAGACCAGTAGCAGCAAAATGGTTGGATTCAGTTACGATGATTCTAAGTGAAATAAGTCACACAGAAAAAGAAACTTATCATAAGATATCACTTATGAAGATCCTGTAAACATGGCTACACTTGAACTGAGTTAGGAAAGAGAACAGTGTCTCACATTTAAAAAACACTCTTATGCCTGCTTAAGGCGGAAGGAGAGGTGGGGTGATGCATAAAACCAGAGTTTGATATAAGCACAGGTACCGTTCCAAAAACCAACTATGGAATAGCAAGACCTACACCTTCCTCAGTGAAAGGGACTCAAAACCCCATATTTCCCACAGAGGAATATATCTGACTAGTAAGAATCTTAAAACATATGTATTGATATGTCTCCGTAAGGGAATCAAGTGTGTCTAGACTGGCATAAACATGGCAGCGAGAATCAGCTCAAACCCACTATAAAAATGAATTTCAAAAACAAAACAAAAAAACTGGGAAATTCTTTACAATTCCTTCAGGGTCAATGATGAAACCTGGAATGACCCTATCTACAACGACAGCTGGATGTGGCTTAAGGAGGGACACTTGGGACTGAGTCGATTGGTGAGATTGGGTGAGCAAATGCAGACCCTTTAAATCACAAATGCCTGGCACCCATTCCATGGGTCCCAACTCTCCAGGTTGAAGGGAATATTACTACAGCTATAACATGTGCGGGAAACCTAGAGAACGGACACACTGTGAATAGAAAGGTTTCTAAAACTCAACGAATAGTCCCTCTCCTGGTGCTCCCGTTTTACTTTCCATCTGCTTTACTATCAACCTCCCAACTTGGAGAGACAGCCGCTTTAACCTCCTGGTTCCCACAGGTTGCCAATTTGGCAGAGGATGAAAGGGAAGATGGAGAACCAATGAGAGAGTAGCTGTTAGGCATTTGGACGGGCACATATCAGTCTAATGTCCCGGCAGGAAGAAGAATTAACCAAAGTCTTAGCCACCCACCGGGAAACAGCATAGTTCCTGAACCAAAATTTTGGACATGCGGTCAGCTCACAAAAAACGAGTTGAAAAATGGAGCTCAGGGGCACAGCAATTCACAAACTGGCCGAGTAATAAAGGACAACTATCGTCCAAAAATCTGTTGAGGGAAGGCAATGAAGCGGAGTTGAAAGCGAGACACAATAGCAGGAAACAGATTTCAAGAGGTACGATGGAATCGCCTTTAAAGCACAGGAAGAGGGGCACAACTTCGACAATGATGCACTTGGCCAAAAAGGGCGTATGTGTTTTCTCTTGAATATATTCATGAGAAAACGCATACACCCATTTTGGCCAAGCAAGGAAGGGGGCAATGCCAATCTGCAGTACAAAGAAGTATCACTTCCCACCGGTCAAAAGGGACATCCACAAAATACGTAAAAACCAGAAAGGCAAGACAGGCCCTGGAGAACAGGGAGCCTTGTTATGCTGATGGGCGGGATGTAAATTGCCAACTGCCTCTCTGGAGGAGTGCATTGTGTACCCTAAAACAAGTAAACAACAGAGCTACAGAGCCAAGGGCACTTCCAGTCTAGGGAATATACCTTGGGAAAACTGAAAATCAATAAGACAGAGCCACCCCAAAATTTAGGGCTGTACTGCTTACAAGGACCTCAACTTGGGTACACCTTAAATATCCCAGGAAATATAAAAATGGTTCAAAAAATTGTGGTATTTACGTACGATGGAATATCCCTCAGCCATGAAATCAATGTCATAAGACCAGTAGCAGCAAAATGGGTTGATTCAGGTACGATAATTATAAGTGAAATAAGTCACACAGAAAAAGAAACTTATCATAAGATATCACTTATGAAGATCCTGTAAACATGGCTACACTTGAACTGAGTTAGGAAAGAGAACAGTGTCTCACATTTAGAAAACACTCTTATGCCTGCTTAAGGGGGAAGGAGAGGTGGGGTGATGCATAAAACCAGAGTTTGATATAAGCACAGGTACCATTCCAAAAACCAACTATGGAATAGACAAGACCTACACCTTCCTCAGGGAAAGGGACTCAAAACCCCATATTTCCTGCAGAGGAATATATCTGACTAGTAACAATCTTAAAACGTATGTATTCATATGTCTCCATAAGGGAATCAAGTGTGTCAGACTGGCATAAACATGGCAGCGAGAATCAGCTCAAACCCACTATAAAAAGGAATTTCAAAAACAAAACAAAAAAACTGGGAAATTCTTTACAATTCCTTCATGGTTTCTGATGAAAGCTGGAATGACCATATCTACAACGACAGCTGGATGTGGCATAAGGCTGGAAACTTGGGACTGAGAGGATTGGTGAGATTGGGTGAGCAAATGCAGACCCTTTAAAGCACAAATGCCTGGCACCCATTCCATGGGTCCCAACTCTCCAGGTTGAAGGGAATATTACTACAGCTATAACATGTACGGGAAACCTAGAGAACGGACACACTGTGAATACGAATGATTTCTAAAACTCAACGAATAGTCCCTATCCTGGTGCTCGGGTTTGACTTTCCATCTGCTTTACTATCAACCTCCAAACTTGGAGAGACAGCCCGTTTAACCTCCTGGTTCGCACAGGTTGCCAATTTGGCAGAGGATGAAAGGGAAGAGGGAGAACCAATGAGAGAGTAGCTGTTAGGCATTTGGACGGGCACATATCACTCTAATTTCCCGGCAGGAAGAAGAATTAACCAAAGTCTCCGCCACCCACCGGGAACCAGCATAAATCCTGAACCAAAATTTTGGACTTGCGGTCAGCTCACAAAAAACGAGTTGAAAAATGGATCTCAGGGGCACAGCAATTTACAAACTGGCAGAGTAATAAAGGAGAACTATCGTCCAAAAATCTGTTGAGGGAAGACATCGAGGCGGACTTGAAAGCGAGGCAGAATAGCAGGAAACAGATTTCAAGAGGTACGTTGGAATCGCCTTTAAAGCACAGGAAGAGGGGCACAACTTCGACAAAGATGCACTTGGCCAAAAAGGGCGTATGCGTTTTCCCCTGAATATATTCAGGAGAAAACGCGTACGCCCTTTTTGGCCAAGCAAGGAAGCGGGCTATGCAAATCTGCACTACAAAGAAGTATCACTTCCCACCGGTCAAAAGGGACATCCACAAAATTTGTAAAAACCAGAAAGGCAAGACAGGCCCTGGAGAACAGGGAGCCTTGTTATGCTGATGGGCGGGATGTAAATTGCCAACTGCTTCTCTGGAGGAGTGCATTGTGTTCCCTAAAACAAGTAAACAACAGAACTACAGAGCCAAGGGCACTTCCAGTCTAGGGAATATACCTTGGGAAAATTGAAAAACAATAAGACAGAGCCACCCCAAAATTTAGTGCTGCACTGCTTACAAGGACCTCAACTTGGGTACAACTTAAGTATCCAAGGAAATATAAAAATGGTTCAAAAAATTGTGGTACTTACGTACGATGGAATATCCCTCAGCCATGAAATCAATGTCATAAGACCAGTAGCAGCAAAATGGGTGGATTCAGGTACGATGATTCTAAGTGAAATAAGTCACACAGAAAAAGAAACTTATCATAAGATATCACTTATGAAGATCCTGTAAACATGGCTACACTTGAACTGAGTTAGGATAGAAAACAGAGTCTCAAATTTAGAAAACACTCTTATGCCTGCTTAAGGGGGAAGGAGAGGTGGGGTGATGCATAAAACCAGAGTTTGATATAAGCACAGGTACCGTTCCAAAAACCAACTATGGAATAGACAAGTCCTATACCTTCCTCAGTGAATGGGACTCAAAACCACATATTTCCCGCAGAGGAATATATCTGACTAGTAAGAATCTTAAAACCTATGTATTGATATGTCTCCATAAGGGAATCAAGTGTGTCTAGACTGGCATAAACATGTCAGCGAGAATCAGCTCAAACCCACTATAAAAAGGAATTTCAAAAACAAAACAAAAAAACTGGGAAATTCTTTACAATTCCTTCAGGGTCTCTGATTAAACTTGGAATGACCCTATCTACAACGACAGCTGGATGTGGCATAAGGCTGGACACTTGTGACTGAGAGGATTGGTGAGATTGGGTGAGCAAATGCAGACCCTTTAAAGCACAATTGCCTGGCACCCATTCCATGGGTCCCAACTCTCCAGGTTGAAGGGATTATTACTACAGCTATAACATGTACGGGAAACCTAGAGAACGGACACAATGTGAATACGAAAGGTTTCTAAAACTCAACGAATAGTCCCTCTCCTGGTGCTCCGGTTTGACTTTCCATCTGCTATACTCTCAACCTCCAAACTTGGAGAGAAATCCCCTTTAACCTCCTGGTTTGCACAGGTTGCCAATTTGGCCGAGGATGAAAGGGAAGAGGGAGAACCAATGAGAGAGTAGCTGTTAGGGATTTGGACGGGCACATGTCACTGTAATTTCCCGGCAGGAAGAAGAATTAACAAAAGTCTCAGCCACCCACCGGGAACCATTATAGGTCCTGAACCAAAATTTTGGACTTGCGGTCAGCTCACAAAAAACGAGTTGAAAAATGGAGCTCAGGGGCACAGCAATTCACAAACAGGCCGAGTAATAAAGGACAACTATCGTCCAAAAATCTGTTGAGGAAAGGCAACGAGGCAGATTGAAAGTGAGGCAGAATAGCCGGAAACAGGTTTCAAGAGGTACGTTGGAATCGCCTTTAAAGCACAGGAATAGGGGCACAACTTCGACAATGATGCACTTGGCCAAAAAGGGCGTATGCGTTTTTTCCTGAATATATTCAGGAGAAAACGCATACGCCCTTTTTGGCCAAGCAAGCAAGCGGGCAATGAAAATCTGCACTACAAAGTAGTGTCACTTCCCACCGGTCAAAAGGGACATCCACAAAATGTGTAAAAACCAGAAAGGCAAGCCAGGCCCTGGAGAACAGGGAGCCTTGTTATGCTGATGGGCGGGATGTAAATTGCCAACTGCCTCTCTGGAGGAGTGCATTGTGTTCTCTAAAACCAGTAAAGACCAGAGCTACAGAGCCAAGGGCACTTCCAGTCTAGGGAATATACCTTGGGAAAACTGAAAATCAATATGACAGAGCCACCCCAAAATTTAGGGCTGCACTGCTTACAAGGACCTCAAGCTGGGTACGCCTTAAATATCACGGGAAATATAAAAATGGTTCAAAAAATTGTGGTACTTACGTACGATGGAATATCCCTCAGCCATGAAATCAATGTCATAAGACCAGTAGCAGCAAAATGGGTGGATTCAGGTACGATGATTCTAAGTGAAATAAGTCACACAGAAAAAGAAACTTATCATAAGATATCACTTATGAAGATCCTGTAAACATGGCTACACTTGAACTGAGTTAGGAAAGAGAACAGTGTCTCACATTTAGAAAACACTCTTATACCTGCTTAAGGGGGAAGGAGAGGTGGGGTGATGCATAAAACCAGAGTTTGATATAAGCACAGGTACCATTCCAAAAACCAACTATGGAATAGACAAGACCTACACCGTCCTCAGCGAAAGGGACTCAAAACCCCATATTTCCCGCAGAGGAAAATATCTGACTAGTAAGAATCTTAAAACCTATGTATTGATATGTCTCCGTAAGGGAATCAACTGTGTCTAGACTGGCATAAACATGGCAGCGAGAATCAGCTCAAACCCACTATAAAAAGGAATTTCAAAAACAAAACAAAAAAACTGGGAAATTCTTTACAATTCCTTCAGGGTCTCTGATGAAGGCTGGAATGACCCTATCTACAACGACAGCTGGATGTGGCATAAGGAGGGACACTTGGGACTGAGACGATTGGTGAGATTGGGTGAGCAAATGCAGACCCTTTAAAGCAATAATGCATGGCACCCATTCCATGGGTCCGAACTCTCCAGGTTGAAGGGAATATTACTACAGCTATAACATGTGCGGGAAACCTAGAGAACGGACACACTGTGAATACGAAAGGTTTCTAAAACTCAACGAATAGTCCCTCTCCTGGTGCTCCGGTTTGACTTTCCGTCTGCTTTACTATCAACCTCCCAACTTGGAGAGACAGCCCCTTTAACCTCTTGGTTCGCACAGGTTGCCAATTTGGCAGAGGATGAAAGGGAAGAGGGAGAACCAATGAGAGAGTAGCTGTTAGGCATTTGGACGGACACATATCACTGTAATTTCCCGGCAGGAAGAAGAATTGAGCAAATTCTCAGCCACCCACCGGGAACCAGTATAGGTCCTGAACCAAAATTTTGGACTTGCGGTCAGCTCACCAAAAACGAGTTGAAAAATGGAGCTCAGGGGCACAGCAATTCACAAACTGGCCGAGTAATAAAGGACAACTATCGTCCAAAAATCTGTTGAGGGAAGGCAACGAGGCGGAGTTGAAAGCGAGGCAGAATAGCAGGAAACAGATTTCAAGAGGTTCGTTGGAATCGCCTTTAAAGCACAGGAAGAGGGGCACAACTTCGACAATGATGCACTTGGCCAAAAAGGGCGTATGCGTTTTCTCCTGAATATATTCAGGAGAAAACGCATACGCCCTTTTTGGCCAAGCAAGCAAGCGGGCAATGCAAATCTGCACTACAAAGAAGTATCACTTCCCACCGGTCAAAAGGGACATCCACAAAATGTGTAAGAACAAGAAAGGCAAGACAGGCCCTGGAGAACAGGGAGCCTTGTTATGCTGATGGGCGGGATGTAAATTGCCAACTGCCTCTCTGGAGGAGTGCATTGTGTTCCCTAAAACAAGTAAAGAACAGAGCTACAGAGCCAAGGGCACTACCAGTCTAGGGAATATACCTTGGGAAAACTGAAAATCAATAAGACAGAGCCACCCCAAAATTTAAGGCTGCACTGCATACAAGGACCTCAACTTGGATACACCTTAAGTATCCCAGAAAATATAAACATGGTTCAAAAAATTGTGGTACTTACGTACGATGGAATATCCCTCAGCCATGAAATCAATGTCATAAGACCAGTAGCAGCAAAATGGGTGGATTCAGGTACGATGATTCTAAGTGAAATAAGTCACACAGAAAAAGAAACTTATCATAAGATATCACTTATGAAGATCCTGTAAACATGGCTACACTTGAACTGAGTTAGGAAAGAGAACAGTGTCTCACATTTAGAAAACACTCTTATACCTGCTTAAGGGGGAAGGAGAGGTGGGGTGATGCATAAAACCAGAGTTTGATATAAGCACAGGTACCGTTCCAAAAACCAACTATGGAATAGACAAGACCTACACCGTCCTCAGCGAAAGGGACTCAAAACCCCATATTTCCCGCAGAGGAAAATTTCTGACTAGTAAGAATCTTAAAACCTATGTATTGATATGTCTCCGTAAGGGAATCAAGTGTGTCTAGACTGGCATAAACATGGCAGCGAGAATCAGCTCAAACCCACTATAAAAAGGAATTTCAAAAACAAACCAAAAAACTGGGAAATTCTTTACAATTCCTTCAGGGTCTCTGATGAAGGCTGGAATGACCCTATCTACAACGACAGCTGGATGTGGCATAAGGAGAGACACTTGGGACTGAGACGATTGGTGAGATTGGGTGAGCAAATGCAGACCCTTTAAAGCAATAATGCATGGCACCCATTCCATGGGTCCGAACTCTCCAGGTTGAAAGGAATATTACTACAGCTATAACATGTGCGGGAAACCTAGAGAACGGACACACTGTGAATACGAAAGGTTTCTAAAACTCAACGCATAGTCCCTCTCCTGGTGCTCCGGTTTGACTTTCTGTCTGCTTTACTATCAACCTCCCAACTTGGAGAGACAGCCCCTTTAACCTCTTGGTTCGCACAGGTTGCCAATTTGGCAGAGGATGAAAGGGAAGAGGGAGAACCAATGAGAGAGTAGCTGTTAGGCATTTGGACGGGCACATATCACTGTAATTTCCCGGCAGGAAGAAGAATTAACCAAATTCTCAGCCACCCACCGGGAACCAGTATAGGTCCTGAACCAAAATTTTGGACTTGCGGTCAGCTCACCAAAAACGAGTTGAAAAATGGAGCTCAGGGGCACAGCAATTCACAAACTGGCCGAGTAATAAAGGACAACTATCGTCCAAAAATCTGTTGAGGGAAGGCAACGAGGCGGACTTGAAAGCGAGGCAGAATAGCAGGAAACAGATTTCAAGAGGTACGTTGGAATCGCCTTTAAAGCACAGGAAGAGGGGCACAACATCGACAGTGATGCACTTGGCCAAAAAGGGCGTATGCGTTTTCTCCTGAATATATTCAGGAGAAAACGCATACGCCCTTTTTGGCCAAGCAAGCAAGCGGGCAATGCAAATCTGCACTACAAAGAAGTATCACTTCCCACCGGTCAAAAGGGATATCCACAAAATGTGTAAGAACAAGAAAGGCAAGACAGGCCCTGGAGAACAGGGAGCCTTGTTATGCTGATGGGTGGGATGTAAATTGCCAACTGCCTCTCTGGAGGAGTGCATTCTGTTCCCTAAAACAAGTAAAGAACAGAGCTACAGAGCCAAGGGCACTTCCCGTCTAGGGAATATACCTTGGGAAAACTGAAAATCAATAAGACAGAGCCACCCCAAAATTTAGGGCTGCACTGCATACAAGGACCTCAACTTGGATGCACCTTAAGTATCCCAGAAAATATAAACATGGTTCAAAAAAATTGTGGTACTTATGTACGATGGAATATCCCTCAACCATGAAATCCATGTCATAAGACCAGTAGCAGCAAAATGGGTGGATTCAGGTACGATGATTCTAAGTGAAATAAGTCACACAGAAAAAGAAACTTATCATAAGATATCACTTATGAAGATACTGTAAACATGGCTACACTTGAACTGAGTTAGGAAAGAGAACAGTGTCTCACATTTAGAAAACACTCTTATACCTGCTTAAGGGGGAAGGAGAGGTGGGGTGATGCATAAAACCAGAGTTTGATATAAGCACAGGTACCGTTCCAAAAACCAACTATGGAATAGACAAGACCTACACCGTCCTCAGCGAAAGGGACTCAAAACCCCATATTTCCCGCAGAGGAAAATATCTGACTAGTAAGAATCTTAAAACCTATGTATTGATATGTCTCCGTAAGGGAATCAAGTGTGTCTAGACTGGCATAAACATGGCAGCGAGAATCAGCTCAAACCCACTATAAAAAGGAATTTCAAAAACAAAACAAAAAAACTGGGAAATTATTTACAATTCCTTCAGGGTCTCTGATGAAAGCTGGAATGACCCTATCTACAATGACAGCTGGATGTGGCATAAGGAGGGACACTTGGGACTGAGACGATTGGTGAGATTGGGTGAGCAAATGCAGACCCTTTAAAGCAATAATGCATGGCACCCATTCCATGGGTCCGAACTCTCCAGGTTGAAGGGAATATTACTACAGCTATAACATGTGCGGGAAACCTAGGGAACGGACACACTGTGAATACGAAAGGTTTCTACAACTCAACGCATAGTCCCTCTCCTGGTGCTCCGGTTTGACTTTCCGTCTGCTTTACTATCAACCTCCCAACTTGGAGAGACAGCCCCTTTAACCTCTTGGTTCTCACAGGTTGCCAATTTGGCAGAGGATGAAAGGGAAGAGGGAGAACCAATGAGAGAGTAGCTGTTAGGCATTTGGACGGGCACATATCACTGTAATTTCCCGGCTGGAAGAAGAATTAACCAAATTCTCAGCCACCCACCGGGAACCAGTATAGGTCCTGAACCAAAATTTTGGACTTGCGGTCAGCTCACCAAAAACGAGTTGAAAACTGGAGCTCAGGGGCACAGCAATTCACAAACTGGCCGAGTAATAAAGGACAACTATCGTCCAAAAATCTGTTGAGGGAAGGCAACGAGGCGGACTTGAAAGCGAGGCAGAATAGCAGGAAACAGATTTCAAGAGGTACGTTGGAATCGCCTTTAAAGCACAGGAAGAGGGGCACAACTTCGACAATGATGCACTTGGCCAAAACGGGCGTATGCGTTTTCTCCTGAATATATTCAGGAGAAAACGCATACGCCCGTTTTGGCCAAGCAAGCAAGCGGGCAATGCAAATCTGCACTACAAAGAAGTATCACTTCCGACCGGTCAAAAGGGACCTCCACAAAAAGTGTAAGAACAAGAAAGGCAAGACAGGCCCTGGAGAACAGGGAGCCTTGTTATGCTGATGGGCGGGATGTAAACTGCCAACTGCCTCTCTGGAGGAGTGCATTGTGTTCCCTAAAACAAGTAAAGAACAGAGCTACAGAGCCAAGGGCACTACCAGTCTAGGGAATATACCTTGGGAAAACTGAAAATCAATAAGACAGAGCCACCCCAAAATTTAGGGCTGCACTGCATACAAGGACCTCAACTTGGATACACCTTAAGTATCCCAGAAAATATAAACATGGTTCAAAAAATTGTGGTACTTACGTACGATGGAATATCCCTCAGCCATGAAATCAATGTCATAAGACCAGTAGCAGCAAAATGGGTGGATTCAGGTACGATGATTCTAAGTGAAATAAGTCACACAGAAAAAGAAACTTTTCATAAGATATCACTTATGAAGATCCTGTAAACATGGCTACACTTGAACTGAGTTAGGAAAGAGAACAGTGTCTCACATTTAGAAAACACTCTTATACCTGCTTAAGGGGGAAGGAGAGGTGGGGTGATGCATAAAACCAGAGTTTGATATAAGCACAGGTACCGTTCCAAAAACCAACTATGGAATAGACAAGACCTACACCGTCCTCAGCGAAAGGGACTCAAAACCCCATATTTCCCACAGAGGAAAATATCTGACTAGTAAGAATCTTAAAACCTATGTATTGATATGTCTCCGTAAGGGAATCAAGTGTGTCTAGACTGGCATAAACATGGCAGCGAGAATCAGCTCAAACCCACTATAAAAAGGAATTTCAAAAACAAAACAAAAAAACTGGGAAATTCTTTACAATTCCTTCAGGGTCTCTGATGAAGGCTGGAATGACCCTATCTACAACGACAGCTGGATGTGGCATAAGGAGGGACACTTGGGACTGAGACGATTGGTGAGATTGGGTGAGCAAATGCAGACCCTTTAAAGCAATAATGCATGGCACCCATTCCATGGGTCCGAACTCTCCAGGTTGAAGGGAATATTACTACAGCTATAACATGTGCGGGAAACCTAGGGAACGGACACACTGTGAATATGAAAGGTTTCTAAAACTCAACGAATAGTCCCTCTCCTGGTGCTCCGGTTTGACTTTCCGTCTGCTTTACTATCAACCTCCCAACTTGGAGAGACAGCCCCTTTAACCTCTTGGTTCGCACAGGTTGCCAATTTGGCAGAGGATGAAAGGGAAGAGGGAGAACCAATGAGAGAGTAGCTGTTAGGCATTTGGACGGGCACATATCACTGTAATTTCCCGGCAGGAAGAAGAATTAACCAAATTCTCAGCCACCCACCGGGAACCAGTATAGGTCCTGAACCAAAATTTTGGACTTGCGGTCAGCTCACCAAAAACGAGTTGAAAACTGGAGCTCAGGGGCAAAGCAATTCACAAACTGGCCGAGTAATAAAGGACAACTATCGTCCAAAAATCTGTTGAGGGAAGGCAACGAGGCGGACTTGAAAGCGAGGCAGAATAGCAGGAAACAGATTTCAAGAGGTACGTTGGAATCGCCTTTAAAGCACAGGAAGAGGGGCACAACTTCGACAATGATGCACTTGGCCAAAAAGGGCGTATGCGTTTTCTCCTGAATATATTCAGGAGAAAACGCATACGCCCTTTTTGGCCAAGCAAGCAAGCGGGCAATGCAAATCTGCACTACAAAGAAGTATCACTTCCCACCGGTCAAAAGGGACATCCACAAAATGTGTAAGAACAAGAAAGGCAAGACAGGCCCTGGAGAACAGGGAGCCTTGTTATGCTGATGGGCGGGATGTAAATTGCCAACTGCCTCTCTGGAGGAGTGCATTCTGTTCCCTAAAACAAGTAAAGAACAGAGCTACAGAGCCAAGGGCACTACCAGTCTAGGGAATATACCTTGGGAAAACTGAAAATCAATAAGACAGAGCCACCCCAAAATTTAGGGCTGCACTGCATACAAGGACCTCAACTTGGATACACCTTAAGTATCCCAGAAAATATAAACATGGTTCAAAAAATTGTGGTACTTACGTATGATGGAATATCCCTCAGCCATGAAATCAATGTCATAAGACCAGTAGCAGCAAAATGGGTGGATTCAGGTACGATGATTCTAAGTGAAATAAGTCACACAGAAAAAGAAACTTATCATAAGATATCACTTATGAAGATCCTGTAAACATGGCTACACTTGAACTGAGTTAGGAAAGAGAACAGTGTCTCACATTTAGAAAACACTCTTATGCCTGCTTAAGGGGGAAGGAGAGGTGGGGTGATGCATAAAACCAGAGTTTGATATAAGCACAGGTACCATTCCAAAAACCAACTATGGAATAGACAAGACCTACACCGTCCTCAGCGAAAGGGACTCAAAACCCCATATTTCCCGCAGAGGAAAATATCTGACTAGCAAGAATCTTAAAACCTATGTATTGATATGTCTCCGTAAGGGAATCAAGTGTGTCTAGACTGGCATAAACATGGCAGCGAGAATCAGCTCAAACCCACTATAAAAAGGAATTTCAAAAACAAAACAAAAAAACTGGGAAATTCTTTACAATTCCTTCAGGGTCTCTGATGAAGGCTGGAATGACCCTATCTACAACGACAGCTGGATGTGGCATAAGGAGGGACACTTGGGACTGAGACGATTGGTGAGATTGGGTGAGCAAATGCAGACCCTTTAAAGCAATAATGCATGGCACCCATTCCATGGGTCCGAACTCTCCAGGTTGAAGGGAATATTACTACAGCTATAACATGTGCGGGAAACCTAGAGAACGGACACACTGTGAATACGAAAGGTTTCTAAAACTCAACGAATAGTCCCTCTCCTGGTGCTCCGGTTTGACTTTCCGTCTGCTTTACTATCAACCTCCCAACTTGGAGAGACAGCCCCTTTAACCTCTTGGTTCGCACAGGTTGCCAATTTGGCAGAGGATGAAAGGGAAGAGGGAGAACCAATGAGAGAGTAGCTGTTAGGCATTTGGACGGGCACATATCACTGTAATTTCCCGGCAGGAAGAAGAATTGAGCAAATTCTCAGCGACCCACCGGGAACCAGTATAGGTCCTGAACCAAAATTTTGGACTTGCGGTCAGCTCACCAAAAACGAGTTGAAAAATGGAGCTCAGGGGCACAGCAATTCACAAACTGGCCGAGTAATAAAGGACAACTATCGTCCAAAAATCTGTTGAGGGAAGGCAACGAGGCGGAGTTGAAAGCGAGGCAGCATAGCAGGAAACAGATTTCAAGAGGTTCGTTGGAATCGCCTTTAAAGCACAGGAAGAGGGGCACAACTTCGACAATGATGCACTTGGCCAAAAAGGGCGTATGCGTTTTCTCCTGAATATATTCAGGAGAAAACACATACGCCCTTTTTGGCCAAGCAAGCAAGCGGGCAATGCAAATCTGCACTACAAAGAAGTATCACTTCCCACCGGTCAAAAGGGACATCCACAAAATGTGTAAGAACAAGAAAGGCAAGACAGGCCCTGGAGAACAGGGAGCCTTGTTATGCTGATGGGCGGGATGTAAATTGCCAACTGCCTCTCTGGAGGAGTGCATTGTGTTCCCTAAAACAAGTAAAGAACAGAGCTACAGAGCCAAGGGCACTACCAGTCTAGGGAATATACCTTGGGAAAACTGAAAATCAATAAGACAGAGCCACCCCAAAATTTAAGGCTGCACTGCATACAAGGACCTCAACTTGGATACACCTTAAGTATCCCAGAAAATATAAACATGGTTCAAAAAATTGTGGTACTTACGTACGATGGAATATCCCTCAGCCATGAAATCAATGTCATAAGACCAGTAGCAGCAAAATGGGTGGATTCAGGTACGATGATTCTAAGTGAAATAAGTCACACAGAAAAAGAAACTTATCATAAGATATCACTTATGAAGATCCTGTAAACATGGCTACACTTGAACTGAGTTAGGAAAGAGAACAGTGTCTCACATTTAGAAAACACTCTTATGCCTGCTTAAGGGGGAAGGAGAGGTGGGGTGATGCATAAAACCAGAGTTTGATATAAGCACAGGTACCGTTCCAAAAACCAACTATGGAATAGACAAGACCTACACCGTCCTCAGCGAAAGGGACTCAAAACCCCATATTTCCCGCAGAGGAAAATTTCTGACTAGTAAGAATCTTAAAACCTATGTATTGATATGTCTCCGTAAGGGAATCAAGTGTGTCTAGACTGGCATAAACATGGCAGCGAGAATCAGCTCAAACCCACTATAAAAAGGAATTTCAAAAACAAACCAAAAAACTGGGAAATTCTTTACAATTCCTTCAGGGTCTCTGATGAAGGCTGGAATGACCCTATCTACAACGACAGCTGGATGTGGCATAAGGAGGGACACTTGGGACTGAGACGATTGGTGAGATTGGGTGAGCAAATGCAGACCCTTTAAAGCAATAATGCATGGCACCCATTCCATGGGTCCGAACTCTCCAGGTTGAAAGGAATATTACTACAGCTATAACATGTGCGGGAAACCTAGAGAACGGACACACTGTGAATACGAAAGGTTTCTAAAACTCAACGCATAGTCCCTCTCCTGGTGCTCCGGTTTGACTTTCTGTCTGCTTTACTATCAACCTCCCAACTTGGAGAGACAGCCCCTTTAACCTCTTGGTTCGCACAGGTTGCCAATTTGGCAGAGGATGAAAGGGAAGAGGGAGAACCAATGAGAGAGTAGCTGTTAGGCATTTGGACGGGCACATATCACTGTAATTTCCCGGCAGGAAGAAGAATTAACCAAATTCTCAGCCACCCACCGGGAACCAGTATAGGTCCTGAACCAAAATTTTGGACTTGCGGTCAGCTCACCAAAAACGAGTTGAAAAATGGAGCTCAGGGGCACAGCAATTCACAAACTGGCCGAGTAATAAAGGACAACTATCGTCCAAAAATCTGTTGAGGGAAGGCAACGAGGCGGACTTGAAAGCGAGGCAGAATAGCAGGAAACAGATTTCAAGAGGTACGTTGGAATCGCCTTTAAAGCACAGGAAGAGGGGCACAACATCGACAGTGATGCACTTGGCCAAAAAGGGCGTATGCGTTTTCTCCTGAATATATTCAGGAGAAAACGCATACGCCCTTTTTGGCCAAGCAAGCAAGCGGGCAATGCAAATCTGCACTACAAAGAAGTATCACTTCCCACCGGTCAAAAGGGATATCCACAAAATGTGTAAGAACAAGAAAGGCAAGACAGGCCCGGGAGAACAGGGAGCCTTGTTATGCTGATGGGTGGGATGTAAATTGCCAACTGCCTCTCTGGAGGAGTGCATTCTGTTCCCTAAAACAAGTAAAGAACAGAGCTATAGAGCCAAGGGCACTTCCCGTCTAGGGAATATACCTTGGGAAAACTGAAAATCAATAAGACAGAGCCACCCCAAAATTTAGGGCTGCACTGCATACAAGGACCTCAACTTGGATGCACCTTAAGTATCCCAGAAAATATAAACATGGTTCAAAAAAATTGTGGTACTTATGTACGATGGAATATCCCTCAACCATGAAATCAATGTCATAAGACCAGTAGCAGCAAAATGGGTGGATTCAGGTACGATGATTCTAAGTGAAATAAGTCACACAGAAAAAGAAACTTATCATAAGATATCACTTATGAAGATACTGTAAACATGGCTACACTTGAACTGAGTTAGGAAAGAGAACAGTGTCTCACATTTAGAAAACACTCTTATACCTGCTTAAGGGGGAAGGAGAGGTGGGGTGATGCATAAAACCAGAGTTTGATATAAGCACAGGTACCGTTCCAAAAACCAACTATGGAATAGACAAGACCTACACCGTCCTCAGCGAAAGGGACTCAAAACCCCATATTTCCCGCAGAGGAAAATATCTGACTAGTAAGAATCTTAAAACCTATGTATTGATATGTCTCCGTAAGGGAATCAAGTGTGTCTAGACTGGCATAAACATGGCAGCGAGAATCAGCTCAAACCCACTATAAAAAGGAATTTCAAAAACAAAACAAAAAAACTGGGAAATTATTTACAATTCCTTCAGGGTCTCTGATGAAAGCTGGAATGACCCTATCTACAATGACAGCTGGATGTGGCATAAGGAGGGACACTTGGGACTGAGACGATTGGTGAGATTGGGTGAGCAAATGCAGACCCTTTAAAGCAATAATGCATGGCACCCATTCCATGGGTCCGAACTCTCCAGGTTGAAGGGAATATTACTACAGCTATAACATGTGCGGGAAACCTAGGGAACGGACACACTGTGAATACGAAAGGTTTCTACAACTCAACGCATAGTCCCTCTCCTGGTGCTCCGGTTTGACTTTCCGTCTGCTTTACTATCAACCTCCCAACTTGGAGAGACAGCCCCTTTAACCTCTTGGTTCTCACAGGTTGCCAATTTGGCAGAGGATGAAAGGGAAGAGGGAGAACCAATGAGAGAGTAGCTGTTAGGCATTTGGACGGGCACATATCACTGTAATTTCCCGGCTGGAAGAAGAATTAACCAAATTCTCAGCCACCCACCGGGAACCAGTATAGGTCCTGAACCAAAATTTTGGACTTGCGGTCAGCTCACCAAAAACGAGTTGAAAACTGGAGCTCAGGGGCACAGCAATTCACAAACTGGCCGAGTAATAAAGGACAACTATCGTCCAAAAATCTGTTGAGGGAAGGCAACGAGGCGGACTTGAAAGCGAGGCAGAATAGCAGGAAACAGATTTCAAGAGGTACGTTGGAATCGCCTTTAAAGCACAGGAAGAGGGGCACAACTTCGACAATGATGCACTTGGCCAAAACGGGCGTATGCGTTTTCTCCTGAATATATTCAGGAGAAAACGCATACGCCCGTTTTGGCCAAGCAAGCAAGCGGGCAATGCAAATCTGCACTACAAAGAAGTATCACTTCCGACCGGTCAAAAGGGACCTCCACAAAAAGTGTAAGAACAAGAAAGGCAAGACAGGCCCTGGAGAACAGGGAGCCTTGTTATGCTGATGGGCGGGATGTAAACTGCCAACTGCCTCTCTGGAGGAGTGCATTGTGTTCCCTAAAACAAGTAAAGAACAGAGCTACAGAGCCAAGGGCACTACCAGTCTAGGGAATATACCTTGGGAAAACTGAAAATCAATAAGACAGAGCCACCCCAAAATTTAGGGCTGCACTGCATACAAGGACCTCAACTTGGATACACCTTAAGTATCCCAGAAAATATAAACATGGTTCAAAAAATTGTGGTACTTACGTACGATGGAATATCCCTCAGCCATGAAATCAATGTCATAAGACCAGTAGCAGCAAAATGGGTGGATTCAGGTACGATGATTCTAAGTGAAATAAGTCACACAGAAAAAGAAACTTTTCATAAGATATCACTTATGAAGATCCTGTAAACATGGCTACACTTGAACTGAGTTAGGAAAGAGAACAGTGTCTCACATTTAGAAAACACTCTTATACCTGCTTAAGGGGGAAGGAGAGGTGGGGTGATGCATAAAACCAGAGTTTGATATAAGCACAGGTACCGTTCCAAAAACCAACTATGGAATAGACAAGACCTACACCGTCCTCAGCGAAAGGGACTCAAAACCCCATATTTCCCACAGAGGAAAATATCTGACTAGTAAGAATCTTAAAACCTATGTATTGATATGTCTCCGTAAGGGAATCAAGTGTGTCTAGACTGGCATAAACATGGCAGCGAGAATCAGCTCAAACCCACTATAAAAAGGAATTTCAAAAACAAAACAAAAAAACTGGGAAATTCTTTACAATTCCTTCAGGGTCTCTGATGAAGGCTGGAATGACCCTATCTACAACGACAGCTGGATGTGGCATAAGGAGGGACACTTGGGACTGAGACGATTGGTGAGATTGGGTGAGCAAATGCAGACCCTTTAAAGCAATAATGCATGGCACCCATTCCATGGGTCCGAACTCTCCAGGTTGAAGGGAATATTACTACAGCTATAACATGTGCGGGAAACCTAGGGAACGGACACACTGTGAATATGAAAGGTTTCTAAAACTCAACGAATAGTCCCTCTCCTGGTGCTCCGGTTTGACTTTCCGTCTGCTTTACTATCAACCTCCCAACTTGGAGAGACAGCCCCTTTAACCTCTTGGTTCGCACAGGTTGCCAATTTGGCAGAGGATGAAAGGGAAGAGGGAGAACCAATGAGAGAGTAGCTGTTAGGCATTTGGACGGGCACATATCACTGTAATTTCCCGGCAGGAAGAAGAATTAACCAAATTCTCAGCCACCCACCGGGAACCAGTATAGGTCCTGAACCAAAATTTTGGACTTGCGGTCAGCTCACCAAAAACGAGTTGAAAAATGGAGCTCAGGGGCACAGCAATTCACAAACTGGCCGAGTAATAAAGGACAACTATCGTCCAAAAATCTGTTGAGGGAAGGCAACGAGGCGGACTTGAAAGCGAGGCAGAATAGCAGGAAACAGATTTCAAGAGGTACGTTGGAATCGCCTTTAAAGCACAGGAAGAGGGGCACAACATCGACAGTGATGCACTTGGCCAAAAAGGGCGTATGCGTTTTCTCCTCAATATATTCAGGAGAAAACGCATACGCCCTTTTTGGCCAAGCAAGCAAGCGGGCAATGCAAATCTGCACTACAAAGAAGTATCACTTCCCACCGGTCAAAAGGGATATCCACAAAATGTGTAAGAACAAGAAAGGCAAGACAGGCCCGGGAGAACAGGGAGCCTTGTTATGCTGATGGGTGGGATGTAAATTGCCAACTGCCTCTCTGGAGGAGTGCATTCTGTTCCCTAAAACAAGTAAAGAACAGAGCTACAGAGCCAAGGGCACTTCCCGTCTAGGGAATATACCTTGGGAAAACTGAAAATCAATAAGACAGAGCCACCCCAAAATTTAGGGCTGCACTGCATACAAGGACCTCAACTTGGATGCACCTTAAGTATCCCAGAAAATATAAACATGGTTCAAAAAAATTGTGGTACTTATGTACGATGGAATATCCCTCAACCATGAAATCAATGTCATAAGACCAGTAGCAGCAAAATGGGTGGATTCAGGTACGATGATTCTAAGTGAAATAAGTCACACAGAAAAAGAAACTTATCATAAGATATCACTTATGAAGATACTGTAAACATGGCTACACTTGAACTGAGTTAGGAAAGAGAACAGTGTCTCACATTTAGAAAACACTCTTATACCTGCTTAAGGGGGAAGGAGAGGTGGGGTGATGCATAAAACCAGAGTTTGATATAAGCACAGGTACCGTTCCAAAAACCAACTATGGAATAGACAAGACCTACACCGTCCTCAGCGAAAGGGACTCAAAACCCCATATTTCCCACAGAGGAAAATATCTGACTAGTAAGAATCTTAAAACCTATGTATTGATATGTCTCCGTAAGGGAATCAAGTGTGTCTAGACTGGCATAAACATGGCAGCGAGAATCAGCTCAAACCCACTATAAAAAGGAATTTCAAAAACAAAACAAAAAAACTGGGAAATTATTTACAATTCCTTCAGGGTCTCTGATGAAAGCTGGAATGACCCTATCTACAATGACAGCTGGATGTGGCATAAGGAGGGACACTTGGGACTGAGACGATTGGTGAGATTGGGTGAGCAAATGCAGACCCTTTAAAGCAATAATGCATGGCACCCATTCCATGGGTCCGAACTCTCCAGGTTGAAGGGAATATTACTACAGCTATAACATGTGCGGGAAACCTAGGGAACGGACACACTGTGAATACGAAAGGTTTCTACAACTCAACGCATAGTCCCTCTCCTGGTGCTCCGGTTTGACTTTCCGTCTGCTTTACTATCAACCTCCCAACTTGGAGAGACAGCCCCTTTAACCTCTTGGTTCTCACAGGTTGCCAATTTGGCAGAGGATGAAAGGGAAGAGGGAGAACCAATGAGAGAGTAGCTGTTAGGCATTTGGACGGGCACATATCACTGTAATTTCCCGGCTGGAAGAAGAATTAACCAAATTCTCAGCCACCCACCGGGAACCATTATAGGTCCTGAACCAAAATTTTGGACTTGCGGTCAGCTCACCAAAAACGAGTTGAAAACTGGAGCTCAGGGGCACAGCAATTCACAAACTGGCCGAGTAATAAAGGACAACTATCGTCCAAAAATCTGTTGAGGGAAGGCAACGAGGCGGACTTGAAAGCGAGGCAGAATAGCAGGAAACAGATTTCAAGAGGTACGTTGGAATCGCCTTTAAAGCACAGGAAGAGGGGCACAACTTCGACAATGATGCACTTGGCCAAAACGGGCGTATGCGTTTTCTCCTGAATATATTCAGGAGAAAACGCATACGCCCGTTTTGGCCAAGCAAGCAAGCGGGCAATGCAAATCTGCACTACAAAGAAGTATCACTTCCGACCGGTCAAAAGGGACCTCCACAAAAAGTGTAAGAACAAGAAAGGCAAGACAGGCCCTGGAGAACAGGGAGCCTTGTTATGCTGATGGGCGGGATGTAAACTGCCAACTGCCTCTCTGGAGGAGTGCATTGTGTTCCCTAAAACAAGTAAAGAACAGAGCTACAGAGCCAAGGGCACTACCAGTCTAGGGAATATACCTTGGGAAAACTGAAAATCAATAAGACAGAGCCACCCCAAAATTTAGGGCTGCACTGCATACAAGGACCTCAACTTGGATACACCTTAAGTATCCCAGAAAATATAAACATGGTTCAAAAAATTGTGGTACTTACGTACGATGGAATATCCCTCAGCCATGAAATCAATGTCATAAGACCAGTAGCAGCAAAATGGGTGGATTCAGGTACGATGATTCTAAGTGAAATAAGTCACACAGAAAAAGAAACTTTTCATAAGATATCACTTATGAAGATCCTGTAAACATGGCTACACTTGAACTGAGTTAGGAAAGAGAACAGTGTCTCACATTTAGAAAACACTCTTATACCTGCTTAAGGGGGAAGGAGAGGTGGGGTGATGCATAAAACCAGAGTTTGATATAAGCACAGGTACCGTTCCAAAAACCAACTATGGAATAGACAAGACCTACACCGTCCTCAGCGAAAGGGACTCAAAACCCCATATTTCCCACAGAGGAAAATATCTGACTAGTAAGAATCTTAAAACCTATGTATTGATATGTCTCCGTAAGGGAATCAAGTGTGTCTAGACTGGCATAAACATGGCAGCGAGAATCAGCTCAAACCCACTATAAAAAGGAATTTCAAAAACAAAACAAAAAAACTGGGAAATTATTTACAATTCCTTCAGGGTCTCTGATGAAAGCTGGAATGACCCTATCTACAATGACAGCTGGATGTGGCATAAGGAGGGACACTTGGGACTGAGACGATTGGTGAGATTGGGTGAGCAAATGCAGACCCTTTAAAGCAATAATGCATGGCACCCATTCCATGGGTCCGAACTCTCCAGGTTGAAGGGAATATTACTACAGCTATAACATGTGCGGGAAACCTAGGGAACGGACACACTGTGAATACGAAAGGTTTCTACAACTCAACGCATAGTCCCTCTCCTGGTGCTCCGGTTTGACTTTCCGTCTGCTTTACTATCAACCTCCCAACTTGGAGAGACAGCCCCTTTAACCTCTTGGTTCTCACAGGTTGCCAATTTGGCAGAGGATGAAAGGGAAGAGGGAGAACCAATGAGAGAGTAGCTGTTAGGCATTTGGACGGGCACATATCACTGTAATTTCCCGGCTGGAAGAAGAATTAACCAAATTCTCAGCCACCCACCGGGAACCAGTATAGGTCCTGAACCAAAATTTTGGACTTGCGGTCAGCTCACCAAAAACGAGTTGAAAACTGGAGCTCAGGGGCACAGCAATTCACAAACTGGCCGAGTAATAAAGGACAACTATCGTCCAAAAATCTGTTGAGGGAAGGCAACGAGGCGGACTTGAAAGCGAGGCAGAATAGCAGGAAACAGATTTCAAGAGGTACGTTGGAATCGCCTTTAAAGCACAGGAAGAGGGGCACAACTTCGACAATGATGCACTTGGCCAAAACGGGCGTATGCGTTTTCTCCTGAATATATTCAGGAGAAAACGCATACGCCCGTTTTGGCCAAGCAAGCAAGCGGGCAATGCAAATCTGCACTACAAAGAAGTATCACTTCCGACCGGTCAAAAGGGACCTCCACAAAAAGTGTAAGAACAAGAAAGGCAAGACAGGCCCTGGAGAACAGGGAGCCTTGTTATGCTGATGGGCGGGATGTAAACTGCCAACTGCCTCTCTGGAGGAGTGCATTGTGTTCCCTAAAACAAGTAAAGAACAGAGCTACAGAGCCAAGGGCACTACCAGTCTAGGGAATATACCTTGGGAAAACTGAAAATCAATAAGACAGAGCCACCCCAAAATTTAGGGCTGCACTGCATACAAGGACCTCAACTTGGATACACCTTAAGTATCCCAGAAAATATAAACATGGTTCAAAAAATTGTGGTACTTACGTACGATGGAATATCCCTCAGCCATGAAATCAATGTCATAAGACCAGTAGCAGCAAAATGGGTGGATTCAGGTACGATGATTCTAAGTGAAATAAGTCACACAGAAAAAGAAACTTTTCATAAGATATCACTTATGAAGATCCTGTAAACATGGCTACACTTGAACTGAGTTAGGAAAGAGAACAGTGTCTCACATTTAGAAAACACTCTTATACCTGCTTAAGGGGGAAGGAGAGGTGGGGTGATGCATAAAACCAGAGTTTGATATAAGCACAGGTACCGTTCCAAAAACCAACTATGGAATAGACAAGACCTACACCGTCCTCAGCGAAAGGGACTCAAAACCCCATATTTCCCACAGAGGAAAATATCTGACTAGTAAGAATCTTAAAACCTATGTATTGATATGTCTCCGTAAGGGAATCAAGTGTGTCTAGACTGGCATAAACATGGCAGCGAGAATCAGCTCAAACCCACTATAAAAAGGAATTTCAAAAACAAACCAAAAAACTGGGAAATTCTTTACAATTCCTTCAGGGTCTCTGATGAAGGCTGGAATGACCCTATCTACAATGACAGCTGGATGTGGCATAAGGAGGGACACTTGGGACTGAGACGATTGGTGAGATTGGGTGAGCAAATGCAGACCCTTTAAAGCAATAATGCATGGCACCCATTCCATGGGTCCGAACTCTCCAGGTTGAAGGGAATATTACTACAGCTATAACATGTGCGGGAAACCTAGGGAACGGATACACTGTGAATATGAAAGGTTTCTAAAACTCAACGAATAGTCCCTCTCCTGGTGCTCCGGTTTGACTTTCCGTCTGCTTTACTATCAACCTCCCAACTTGGAGAGACAGCCCCTTTAACCTCTTGGTTCGCACAGGTTGCCAATTTGGCAGAGGATGAAAGGGAAGAGGGAGAACCAATGAGAGAGTAGCTGTTAGGCATTTGGACGGGCACATATCACTGTAATTTCCCGGCAGGAAGAAGAATTAACCAAATTCTCAGCCACCCACCGGGAACCAGTATAGGTCCTGAACCAAAATTTTGGACTTGCGGTCAGCTCACCAAAAACGAGTTGAAAACTGGAGCTCAGGGGCAAAGCAATTCACAAACTGGCCGAGTAATAAAGGACAACTATCGTCCAAAAATCTGTTGAGGGAAGGCAACGAGGCGGACTTGAAAGCGAGGCAGAATAGCAGGAAACAGATTTCAAGAGGTACGTTGGAATCGCCTTTAAAGCACAGGAAGAGGGGCACAACTTCGACACTGATGCACTTGGCCAAAAAGGGCGTATGCGTTTTCTCCTGAATATATTCAGGAGAAAACGCATACGCCCTTTTTGGCCAAGCAAGCAAGCGGGCAATGCAAATCTGCACTACAAAGAAGTATCACTTCCCACCGGTCAAAAGGGACATCCACAAAATGTGTAAGAACAAGAAAGGCAAGACAGGCCCTGGAGAACAGGGAGCCTTGTTATGCTGATGGGCGGGATGTAAATTGCCAACTGCCTCTCTGGAGGAGTGCATTCTGTTCCCTAAAACAAGTAAAGAACAGAGCTACAGAGCCAAGGGCACTACCAGTCTAGGGAATATACCTTGGGAAAACTGAAAATCAATAAGACAGAGCCACCCCAAAATTTAGGGCTGCACTGCATACAAGGACCTCAACTTGGATACACCTTAAGTATCCCAGAAAATATAAACATGGTTCAAAAAATTGTGGTACTTACGTATGATGGAATATCCCTCAGCCATGAAATCAATGTCATAAGACCAGTAGCAGCAAAATGGGTGGATTCAGGTACGATGATTCTAAGTGAAATAAGTCACACAGAAAAAGAAACTTATCATAAGATATCACTTATGAAGATCCTGTAAACATGGCTACACTTGAACTGAGTTAGGAAAGAGAACAGTGTCTCACATTTAGAAAACACTCTTATGCCTGCTTAAGGGGGAAGGAGAGGTGGGGTGATGCATAAAACCAGAGTTTGATATAAGCACAGGTACCGTTCCAAAAACCAACTATGGAATAGACAAGACCTACACCGTCCTCAGCGAAAGGGACTCAAAACCCCATATTTCCCGCAGAGGAAAATATCTGACTAGCAAGAATCTTAAAACCTATGTATTGATATGTCTCCGTAAGGGAATCAAGTGTGTCTAGACTGGCATAAACATGGCAGCGAGAATCAGCTCAAACCCACTATAAAAAGGAATTTCAAAAACAAAACAAAAAAACTGGGAAATTCTTTACAATTCCTTCAGGGTCTCTGATGAAGGCTGGAATGACCCTATCTACAACGACAGCTGGATGTGGCATAAGGAGGGACACTTGGGACTGAGACGATTGGTGAGATTGGGTGAGCAAATGCAGACCCTTTAAAGCAATAATGCATGGCACCCATTCCATAGGTCCGAACTCTCCAGGTTGAAGGGAATATTACTACAGCTATAACAAGTGCGGGAAACCTAGAGAACGGACACACTGTGAATATGAAAGGTTTCTAAAACTCAACGAATAGTCCCTCTCCTGGTGCTCCGGTTTGACTTTCCGTCTGCTTTACTATCAACCTCCCAACTTGGAGAGACAGCCCCTTTAACCTCTTGGTTCGCATAGGTTGCCAATTTGGCAGAGGATGAAAGGGAAGAGGGAGAACCAATGAGAGAGTAGCTGTTAGGCATTTGGACGGGCACATATCACTGTAATTTCCCGGCAGGAAGAAGAATTAACCAAATTCTCAGCCACCCACCGGGAACCAGTATAGGTCCTGAACCAAAATTTTGGACTTGCGGTCAGCTCACCAAAAACGAGTTGAAAACTGGAGCTCAGGGGCACAGCAATTCACAAACTGGCCGAGTAATAAAGGACAACTATCGTCCAAAAATCTGTTGAGGGAAGGCAACGAGGCGGACTTGAAAGCGAGGCAGAATAGCAGGAAACAGATTTCAAGAGGTACGTTGGAATCGCCTTTAAAGCACAGGAAGAGGGGCACAACTTCGACAATGATGCACTTGGCCAAAAAGGGCGTATGCGTTTTCTCCTGAATATATTCAGGAGAAAACGCATACGCCCTTTTTGGCCAAGCAAGCAAGCGGGCAATGCAAATCTGCACTACAAAGAAGTATCACTTCCCACCGGTCAAAAGGGACATCCACAAAATGTGTAAGAACAAGAAAGGCAAGACAGGCCCTGGAGAACAGGGAGCCTTGTTATGCTGATGGGCGGGAAGTAAATTGCCAACTGCCTCTCTGGAGGAGTGCATTCTGTTCCCTAAAACAAATAAAGAACAGAGCTACAGAGCCAAGGGCACTACCAGTCTAGGGAATATACCTTGGGAAAACTGAAAATCAATGAGACAGAGCCACCCCAAAATTTAGGGCTGCACTGCATACAAGGACCTCAACTTGGATACACCTTAAGTATCCCAGAAAATATAAACATGGTTCAAAAAATTGTGGTACTTACGTACGATGGAATATCCCTCAGCCATGAAATCAATGTCATAAGACCAGTAGCAGCAAAATGGGTGGATTCAGGTACGATGATTCTAAGTGAAATAAGTCACACAGAAAAAGAAACTTATCATAAGATATCACTTATGAAGATCCTGTAAACATGGCTACACTTGAACTGAGTTAGGAAAGAGAACAGTGTCTCACATTTAGAAAACACTCTTATACCTGCTTAAGGGGGAAGGAGAGGTGGGGTGATGCATAAAACCAGAGTTTGATATAAGCACAGGTACCGTTCCAAAAACCAACTATGGAATAGACAAGACCTACACCGTCCTCAGCGAAAGGGACTCAAAACCCCATATTTCCCGCAGAGGAAAATATCTGACTAGCAAGAATCTTAAAACCTATGTATTGATATGTCTCCGTAAGGGAATCAAGTGTGTCTAGACTGGCATAAACATGGCAGCGAGAATCAGCTCAAACCCACTATAAAAAGGAATTTCAAAAACAAAACAAAAAAACTGGGAAATTCTTTACAATTCCTTCAGGGTCTCTGATGAAGGCTGGAATGACCCTATCTACAACGACAGCTGGATGTGGCATAAAGAGGGACACTTGGGACTGAGACGATTGGTGAGATTGGGTGAGCAAATGCAGACCCTTTAAAGCAATAATGCATGGCACCCATTCCATGGGTCCGAACTCTCCAGGTTGAAGGGAATATTACTACAGCTATAACATGTGCGGGAAACCTAGAGAACGGACACACTGTGAATACGAAAGGTTTCTAAAACTCAACGCATAGTCACTCTCCTGGTGCTCCGGTTTGACTTTCCGTCTGCTTTACTATCAACCTCCCAACTTGGAGAGACAGCCCCTTTAACCTCTTGGTTCGCACAGGTTGCCAATTTGGCAGAGGATGAAAGGGAAGAGGGAGAACCAATGAGAGAGTAGCTGTTAGGCATTTGGACGGGCACATATCACTGTAATTTCCCGGCAGGAAGAAGAATTAACCAAATTCTCAGCCACCCACCGGGAACCAGTATAGGTCCTGAACCAAAATTTTGGACTTGCGGTCAGCTCACCAAAAACGAGTTGAAAAATGGAGCTCAGGGGCACAGCAATTCACAAACTGGCCGAGTAATAAAGGACAACTATCGTCCAAAAATCTGTTGAGGGAAGGCAACGAGGCGGACTTGAAAGCGAGGCAGAATAGCAGGAAACAGATTTCAGGAGGTACGTTGGAATAGCCTTTAAAGCACAGGAAGAGGGGCAAAACTTCGACAATGACGCACTTGGCCAAAAAGGGCGTATGCGTTTTCTCCTGAATATATTCAGGAGAAAACGGATACGCCCTTTTTGGCCAAGCAAGCAAGCGGGCAATGCAAATCTGCACTACAAAGAAGTATCACTTCCCACCGGTCAAAAGGGACATCCACAAAATGTGTAAGAACAAGAAAGGCAAGACAGGCCCTGGAGAACAGGGAGCCTTGTTATGCTGATGGGCGGGATGTAAATTGCCAACTGCCTCTCTGGAGGAGTGCATTCTGTTCCCTAAAACAAGTAAAGAACAGAGCTACAGAGCCAAGGGCACTACCAGTCTACGGAATATACCTTGGGAAAACTGAAAATCAATAAGACAGAGCCACCCCAAAATTTAGGGCTGCACTGCATACAAGGACCTCACCTTGGATACACCTTAAGTATCCCAGAAAATATAAACATGGTTCAAAAAATTGTGGTACTTACGTACGATGGAATATCCCTCAGCCATGAAATCAATGTCATAAGACCAGTAGCAGCAAAATGGGTGGATTCAGGTACGATGATTCTAAGTGAAATAAGTCACACAGAAAAAGAAACTTATCATAAGATATCACTTATGAAGATCCTGTAAACATGGCTACACTTGAACTGAGTTAGGAAAGAGAACAGTGTCTCACATTTAGAAAACACTCTTATACCTGCTTAAGGGGGAAGGAGAGGTGGGGTGATGCATAAAACCAGAGTTTGATATAAGCACAGGTACCGTTCCAAAAACCAACTATGGAATAGACAAGACCTACACCGTCCTCAGCGAAAGGGACTCAAAACCCCATATTTCCCGCAGAGGAAAATATCTGACTAGCAAGAATCTTAAAACCTATGTATTGATATGTCTCCGTAAGGGAATCAAGTGTGTCTAGACTGGCATAAACATGGCAGCGAGAATCAGCTCAAACCCACTATAAAAAGGAATTTCAAAAACAAAACAAAAAAACTGGGAAATTCTTTACAATTCCTTCAGGGTCTCTGATGAAGGCTGGAATGACCCTATCTACAACGACAGCTGGATGTGGCATAAAGAGGGACACTTGGGACTGAGACGATTGGTGAGATTGGGTGAGCAAATGCAGACCCTTTAAAGCAATAATGCATGGCACCCATTCCATGGGTCCGAACTCTCCAGGTTGAAGGGAATATTACTACAGCTATAACATGTGCGGGAAACCTAGAGAACGGACACACTGTGAATACGAAAGGTTTCTAAAACTCAACGCATAGTCACTCTCCTGGTGCTCCGGTTTGACTTTCCGTCTGCTTTACTATCAACCTCCCAACTTGGAGAGACAGCCCCTTTAACCTCTTGGTTCGCACAGGTTGCCAATTTGGCAGAGGATGAAAGGGAAGAGGGAGAACCAATGAGAGAGTAGCTGTTAGGCATTTGGACGGGCACATATCACTGTAATTTCCCGGCAGGAAGAAGAATTAACCAAATTCTCAGCCACCCACCGGGAACCAGTATAGGTCCTGAACCAAAATTTTGGACTTGCGGTCAGCTCACCAAAAACGAGTTGAAAAATGGAGCTCAGGGGCACAGCAATTCACAAACTGGCCGAGTAATAAAGGACAACTATCGTCCAAAAATCTGTTGAGGGAAGGCAACGAGGCGGACTTGAAAGCGAGGCAGAATAGCAGGAAACAGATTTCAGGAGGTACGTTGGAATAGCCTTTAAAGCACAGGAAGAGGGGCAAAACTTCGACAATGACGCACTTGGCCAAAAAGGGCGTATGCGTTTTCTCCTGAATATATTCAGGAGAAAACGGATACGCCCTTTTTGGCCAAGCAAGCAAGCGGGCAATGCAAATCTGCACTACAAAGAAGTATCACTTCCCACCGGTCAAAAGGGACATCCACAAAATGTGTAAGAACAAGAAAGGCAAGACAGGCCCTGGAGAACAGGGAGCCTTGTTATGCTGATGGGCGGGATGTAAATTGCCAACTGCCTCTCTGGAGGAGTGCATTCTGTTCCCTAAAACAAGTAAAGAACAGAGCTACAGAGCCAAGGGCACTACCAGTCTACGGAATATACCTTGGGAAAACTGAAAATCAATAAGACAGAGCCACCCCAAAATTTAGGGCTGCACTGCATACAAGGACCTCACCTTGGATACACCTTAAGTATCCCAGAAAATATAAACATGGTTCAAAAAATTGTGGTACTTACGTACGATGGAATATCCCTCAGCCATGAAATCAATGTCATAAGACCAGTAGCAGCAAAATGGGTGGATTCAGGTACGATGATTCTAAGTGAAATAAGTCACACAGAAAAAGAAACTTATCATAAGATATCACTTATGAAGATCCTGTAAACATGGCTACACTTGAACTGAGTTAGGAAAGAGAACAGTGTCTCACATTTAGAAAACACTCTTATACCTGCTTAAGGGGGAAGGAGAGGTGGGGTGATGCATAAAACCAGAGTTTGATATAAGCACAGGTACCGTTCCAAAAACCAACTATGGAATAGACAAGACCTACACCTTCCTCAGTGAAAGGGACTCAAAACCCCATATTTCCCGCAGAGGAAAATATCTGACTAGTAGGAATCTTAAAACCTATGTATTGATATGTCTCCGTAAGGGAATCAAGTGTGTCTAGACTGGCATAAACATGGCAGCGAGAATCAGCTCAAACCCACTATAAAAAGGAATTTCAAAAGCAAAAGAAAAAAACTGGGAAATTCTTTACAATTCCTTCAGGGTCTCTGATGAAAGCTGGAATGACCCTATCTACAATGACAGCTGGATGTGGCCTAAGGAGGGACACTTGGGTCTGAGACGATTGGTGAGATTGGGTGAGCAAATTCAGACCCTTTAAAGCAATAATGCATGGCACCCATTCCATGGGTCCGAACTCTCCAGGTTGAAGGGAATATTACTACAGCTATAACATGTGCGGGAAACCTAGAGAACGGACACACTGTGAATACGAAAGGTTTCTAAAACTCAACGAATAGTCCCTCTCCTGGTGCTCCGGTTTGACTTTCCGTCTGCTTTACTATCAACCACCCAACTTGGAGAGACAGCCCCTTTAACCTCTTGGTTCGCACAGGTTGCCAATTTGGCAGAGGATGAAAGGGAAGAGGGAGAACCAATGAGAGAGTAGCTGTTAGGCATTTGGACGGGCACATATCACTGTAATTTCCCGGCAGGAAGAAGAATTAACCAAATTCTCAGCCACCCACCGGGAACCAGTATAGGTCCTGAACCAAAATTTTGGACTTGCGGTCAGCTCACCAAAAACGAGTTGAAAAATGGAGCTCAGGGGCACTGCAATTCACAAACTGGCCAAGTAATAAAGGACAACTATCGTCCAAAAATCTGTTGAGGGAAGGCAATGAGGCGGACTTGAAAGCGAGGCAGAATAGCAGGAAACAGATTTCAAGAGGTACGTTGGAATCGCCTTTAAAGCACAGGAAGAGGGGCACAACTTCGACAATGATGCACTTGGCCAAAAAGGGCGTATGCGTTTTCTCCTGAATATATTCAGGAGAAAACGCATACGCCCTTTTTGGCCAAGCAAGCAAGCGGGCAATGCAAATCTGCACTACAAAGAAGTATCACTTCCCACCGGTCAAAAGGGACATCCACAAAATGTGTAAGAACAAGAAAGGCAAGACAGGCCCTGGAGAACAGGGAGCCTTGTTATGCTGATGGGCGGGATGTAAATTGCCAACTGCCTCTCTGGAGGAGTGCATTGTGTTCCCTAAAACAAGTAAACAACAGAGCTACAGAGCCAAGGGCACTTCCAGTCTAGGGAATATACCTTGGGAAAACTGAAGATCAATAAGACAGAGCCACCCCAAAATTTAGTTCTGCCCTGCTTACAAGGACCTCAACTTGGGTACACCTTAAATATCCCAGGAAATATAAAAATGGTTCAAAAAATTGTGGTACTTACGTATGATGGAATATCCCTCAGCCATGAAATCAATGTCATAAGACCAGTAGCAGCAAAATGGGTGGATTCAGGTACGATGATTCTAAGTGAAATAAGTCACAGAGAAAAAGAAACTTATCATAAGATATCACTTATGAAGATCCTGTAAACATGGCTACACTTGAACTGAGTTAGGAAAGAGAACAGTGTCTCACATTTAGAAAACACTCTTATGCCTGCTTAAGGGGGAAGGAGAGGTGGGGTGATGCATAAAACCAGAGTTTGATATAAGCACAGGTACCGTTCCAAAAACCAACTATGGAATAGACAAGACCTACGCCGTCCTCAGTGAAAGGGACTCAAAACCCCATATTTCCCGCAGAGGAAAATATCTGACTAGTAAGAATCTTAAAACCTATGTATTGATATGTCTCCGTAAGGGAATCAAGTGTGTCTAGACTGGCATAAACATGGCAGCGAGAATCAGCTCAAACCCACTATAAAAAGGAATTTCAAAAACAAAACAAAAAAACTGGGAAATTCTTTACAATTCCTTCAGGGTCTCTGATGAAAGCTGGAATGACCCTATCTACAATGACAGCTGGATGTGGCATAAGGAGGGACACTTGGGACTGAGACGATTGGTGAGATTGGGTGAGCAAATGCAGACCCTTTAAAGCAATAATGCATGGCACCCATTCCATGGGTCCGAACTCTCCAGGTTGAAGGGAATATTACTACAGCTATAACATGTGCGGGAAACCTAGGGAACGGACACACTGTGAATACGAAAGGTTTCTAAAACTCAACGCATAGTCCCTCTCCTGGTGCTCCGGTTTGACTTTCCGTCTGCTTTACTATCAACCTCCCGACTTGGAGAGACAGCCCCTTTAACCTCTTGGTTCGCACAGGTTGCCAATTTGGCAGAGGATGAAAGGGAAGAGGGAGAACCAATGAGAGAGTAGCTGTTAGGCATTTGGACGGGCACATATCACTGTAATTTCCCGGCAGGAAGAAGAATTAACCAAATTCTCAGCCACCCACCGGGAACCAGTATAGGTCCTGAACCAAAATTTTGGACTTGCGGTCAGCTCACCAAAAACGAGTTGAAAAATGGAGCTCAGGGGCACAGCAATTCACAAACTGGCCGAGTAATAAAGGACAACTATCGTCCAAAAATCTGTTGAGGGAAGGCAACGAGGCGGACTTGAAAGCGAGGCAGAATAGCAGGAAACAGATTTCAAGAGGTACGTTGGAATCGCCTTTAAAGCACAGGAAGAGGGGCACAACTTCGACAATGATGCACTTGGCCAAAAAGGGCGTATGCGTTTTCTCCTGAATATATTCAGGAGAAAACGCATACGCCCTTTTTGGCCAAGCAAGCAAGGGGGCAATGCAAATCTGCACTACAAAGAAGTATCACTTCCCACCGGTCAAAAGGGACATCCACAAAATGTGTAAGAACAAGAAAGGCAAGACAGGCCCTGGAGAACAGGGAGCCTTGTTATGCTGATGGGCGGGATGTAAATTGCCAACTGCCTCTCTGGAGGAGTGCATTCTGTTCCCTAAAACAAGTAAAGAACAGAGCTACAGAGCCAAGGGCACTACCAGTCTACGGAATATACCTTGGGAAAACTGAAAATCAATAAGACAGAGCCACCCCAAAATTTAGGGCTGCACTGCATACAAGGACCTCAACTTGGATACACCTTAAGTATCCCAGAAAATATAAACATGGTTCAAAAAATTGTGGTACTTACATACGATGGAATATCCCTCAGCCATGAAATCAATGTCATAAGACCAGTAGCAGCAAAATGGGTGGATTCAGGTACGATGATTCTAAGTGAAATAAGTCACACAGAAAAAGAAACTTATCATAAGATATCGCTTATGAAGATCCTGTAAACATGGCTACACTTGAACTGAGTTAGGAAAGAGAACAGTGTCTCACATTTAGAAAACACTCTTATACCTGCTTAAGGGGGAAGGAGAGGTGGGGTGATGCATAAAACCAGAGTTTGATATAAGCACAGGTACCGTTCCAAAAACCAACTATGGAATAGACAAGACCTACACCGTCCTCAGTGAAAGGGACTCAAAACCCCATATTTCCCGCAGAGGAAAATATCTGACTAGTAAGAATCTTAAAACCTATGTATTGATATGTCTCCGTAAGGGAATCAAGTGTGTCTAGACTGGCATAAACATGGCAGCGAGAATCAGCTCAAACCCACTATAAAAAGGAATTTCAAAAACAAAACAAAAAAACTGGGAAATTCTTTACAATTCCTTCAGGGTCTCTGATGAAAGCTGGAATGACCCTATCTACAACGACAGCTGGATGTGGCATAAGGAGGGACACTTGGGACTGAGACGATTGGTGAGATTGGGTGAGCAAATGCAGACCCTTTAAAGCAATAATGCATGGCACCCATTCCATGGGTCCAAACTCTCCAGGTTGAAGGGAATATTACTACAGCTATAACATGTACGGGAAACCTAGAGAACGGACACACTGTGAATACGAAAGGTTTCTAAAACTCAACGAATAGTCCCTCTCCTGGTGCTCCGGTTTGACTTTCCGTCTGCTTTACTATCAACCTCCCAACTTGGAGAGACAGCCCCTTTAACCTCTTGGTTCGCACAGGTTGCCAATTTGGCAGAGGATGAAAGGGAAGAGGGAGAACCAATGAGAGAGTAGCTGTTAGGCATTTGGACGGGCACATATCACTGTAATTTCCCGGCAGGAAGAAGAATTAACCAAATTCTCAGCCACCCACCGGGAACCAGTATAGGTCCTGAACCAAAATTTTGGACTTGCGGTCAGCTCACCAAAAACGAGTTGAAAAATGGAGCTCAGGGGCACTGCAATTCACAAACTGGCCAAGTAATAAAGGACAACTATCGTCCAAAAATCTGTTGAGGGAAGGCAACGAGGCGGACTTGAAAGCGAGGCAGAATAGCAGGAAACAGATGTCAAGAGGTACGTTGGAATCGCCTTTAAAGCACAGGAAGAGGGGCACAATTTCGACAATGATGCACTTGGCCAAAAAGGGCGTATGCGTTTTCTCCTGAATATATTCAGGAGAAAACGCATACGCCCTTTTTGGCCAAGCAAGCAAGGGGGCAATGCAAATCTGCATTACAAAGAAGTATCACTTCCCACCGGTCAAAAGGGACATCCACAAAATGTGTAAGAACAAGAAAGGCAAGACAGGCCCTGGAGAACAGGGAGCCTTGTTATGCTGATGGGCGGGATGTAATTTGCCAACTGCCTCTATGGAGGAGTGCATTGTGTTCCCTAAAACAAGTAAACAACAGAGCTACAGAGCCAAGGGCCCTTCCAGTCTAGGGAATATACCTTGGGAAAACTGAAGATCAATAAGACAGAGCCACCCCAAAATTTAGTTCTGCACTGCTTACAAGGAACTCAACTTGGGTACACCTTTAATATCCCAGGAAATATAAAAATGGTTCAAAAAATTGTGGTACTTACGTACGATGGAATATCCCTCAGCCATGAAATCAATGTCATAAGACCAGTAGCAGCAAAATGGGTGGATTCAGGTACGATGATTCTAAGTGAAATAAGTCACAGAGAAAAAGAAACTTATCATAAGATATCACTTATGAAGATCCTGTAAACATGGCTACACTTGAACTGAGTTAGGAAAGAGAAAAGTGTCTCACATTTAGAAAACACTCTTATGCCTGCTTAAGGGGGAAGGAGAGGTGGGGTGATGCATAAAACCAGAGTTTGATATAAGCACAGGTACCGTTCCAAAAACCAACTATGGAATAGACAAGACCTACACCGTCCTCAGTGAAAGGGACTCAAAACCCCATATTTCCCGCAGAGGAATATATCTGAGTAGTAAGAATCTTAAAACCTATGTATTGATATGTCTCCGTAAGGGAATCAAGTGTGTCTAGACTGGCATAAACATGGCAGCGAGAATCAGCTCAAACCCACTATAAAAAGGAATTTCAAAAACAAAACAAAAAAACTGGGAAATTCTTTACAATTCCTTCAGGGTCTCTGATGAAACCTGGAATGACCCTATCTACAATGACAGCTGGATGTGGCATAAGGGGGGACACTTGGGACTGAGACGATTGGTGAGATTGGGTGAGCAAATGCAGACCCTTTAAAGCAATAATGCATGGCACCCATTCCATGGGTCCGAACTCTCCAGGTTGAAGGGAATATTACTACAGCTATAACATGTGCGGGAAACCTAGGGAACGGACACACTGTGAATACGAAAGTTTTCTTAACTCAACGAATAGTCCCTCTCCTGGTGCTCCGGTTTGACATCCTTCTGCTTTACTATCAACCTCCCAACTTGGAGAGACAGCCCCTTTAACCTCTTGGTTCGCACAGGTTGCCAATTTGGCAGAGGATGAAAGGGAAGAGGGAGAACCAATGAGAGAGTAGCTGTTAGGCATTTGGACGGGCACATATCACTGTAATTTCCCGGCAGGAAGAAGAATTAACCAAATTCTCAGCCACCCACCGGGAACCAGTATAGGTCCTGAACCAAAATTTTGGACTTGCGGTCAGCTCACCAAAAACGAGTTGAAAACTGGAGCTCAGGGGCACAGCAATTCACAAACTGGCCGAGTAATAAAGGACAACTATCGTCCAAAAATCTGTTGAGGGAAGGCAACGAGGCGGACTTGAAAGCGAGGCAGAATAGCAGGAAACAGATTTCAAGAGGTACGTTGGAATCGCCTTTAAAGCACAGGAAGAGGGGCACAACTTCGACAATGATGCACTTGGCCAAAAAGGGCGTATGCGTTTTCTCCTGAATATATTCAGGAGAAAACGCATACGCCCTTTTTGGCCAAGCAAGCAAGCGGGCAATGCAAATCTGCACTACAAAGAAGTATCACTTCCCACCGGTCAAAAGGGACATCCACAAAATGTGTAAGAACAAGAAAGGCAAGACAGGCCCTGGAGAACAGGGAGCCTTGTTATGCTGATGGGCGGGATGTAAATTGCCAACTGCCTCTCTGGAGGAGTGCATTCTGTTCCCTAAAACAAGTAAAGAACAGAGCTACAGAGCCAAGGGCACTACCAGTCTAGGGAATATACCTTGGGAAAACTGAAAATCAATAAGACAGAGCCACCCCAAAATTTAGGGCTGCACTGCATACAAGGACCTCAACTTGGATACACCTTAAGTATCCCAGAAAATATAAACATGGTTCAAAAAATTGTGGTACTTACGTACGATGGAATACCCCTCAGCCATGAAATCAATGTCATAAGACCAGTAGCAGCAAAATGGGTGGATTCAGGTACGATGATTCTAAGTGAAATAAGTCACACAGAAAAAGAAACTTATCATAAGATATCACTTATGAAGATCCTGTAAACATGGCTACACTTGAACTGAGTTAGGAAAGAGAACAGTGTCTCACATTTAGCAAACACTCTTATACCTGCTTAAGGGGGAAGGAGAGGTGGGGTGATGCATAAAACCAGAGTTTGATATAAGCACAGGTACCATTCCAAAAACCAACTATGGAATAGACAAGACCTACACCGTCCTCAGTGAAAGGGACTCAAAACCCCATATTTCCCGCAGAGGAATATATCTGAGTAGTAAGAATCTTAAAACCTATGTATTGATATGTCTCCGTAAGGGAATCAAGTGTGTCTAGACTGGCATAAACATGGCAGCGAGAATCAGCTCAAACCCACTATAAAAAGGAATTTCAAAAACAAAACAAAAAAACTGGGAAATTCTTTACAATTCCTTCAGGGTCTCTGATGAAAGCTGGAATGACCCTATCTACAACGACAGCTGGATGTGGCATAAGGAGGGACACTTGGGACTGAGACGATTGGTGAGATTGGGTGAGCAAATGCAGACCCTTTAAAGCAATAATGCATGGCACCCATTCCATGGGTCCGAACTCTCCAGGTTGTAGGGAATATTACTACAGCTATAACATGTGCGGGAAACCTAGGGAACGGACACACTGTGAATACGAAAGGTTTCTAAAACTCAACGCATAGTCCCTCTCCTGGTGTTCTGGTTTGACTTTCCGTCTGCTTTACTATCAACCTCCCAACTTGGAGAGACAGCCCCTTTAACCTCTTGGTTCGCACAGGTTGCCAATTTGGCAGAGGATGAAAGGGAAGAGGGAGAACCAATGAGAGAGTAGCTGTTAGGCATTTGGACGGGCACATATCACTGTAATTTCCCGGCAGGAAGAAGAATTAACCAAATTCTCAGCCACCCACCGGGAACCAGTATAGGTCCTGAACCAAAATTTTGGACTTGCGGTCAGCTCACCAAAAACGAGTTGAAAAATGGAGCTCAGGGGCACAGCAATTCACAAACTGGCCAAGTAATAAAGGACAACTATCGTCCAAAAATCTGTTGAGGGAAGGCAACGAGGCGGACTTGAAAGCGAGGCAGAATAGCAGGAAACAGATTTCAAGAGGTACGTTGGAATCGCCTTTAAAGCACAGGAAGAGGGGCACAATTTCGACAATGATGCACCTGGCCAAAAAGGGCGTATGCGTTTTCTCCTGAATATATTCAGGAGAAAACGCATACGCCCTTTTTGGCCAAGCAAGCAAGGGGGCAATGCAAATCTGCACTACAAAGAAGTATCACTTCCCACCGGTCAAAAGGGACATCCACAAAATGTGTAAGAACAAGAAAGGCAAGACAGGCCCTGGAGAACAGGGAGCCTTGTTATGCTGATGGGCGGGATGTAAATTGCCAACTGCCTCTCTGGAGGAGTGCATTGTGTTCCCTAAAACAAGTAAACAACAGAGCTACAGAGCCAAGGGCACTTCCAGTCTAGGGAATATACCTTGGGAAAACTGAAGATCAATAAGACAGAGCCACCCCAAAATTTAGTTCTGCACTGCTTACAAGGACCTCAACTTGGGTACACCTTAAATATCCCAGGAAATATAAAAATGGTTCAAAATATTGTGGTACTTACGTACGATGGAATATCCCTCAGCCATGAAATCAATGTCATAAGACCAGTAGCAGCAAAATGGGTGGATTCAGGTACGATGATTCTAAGTGAAATAAGTCACACAGAAAAAGAAACTTATCATAAGATATCACTTATGAAGATCCTGTAAACATGGCTACACTTGAACTGAGTTAGGAAAGAGAAGAGTGTCTCACATTTAGAAAACACTCTTATGCCTGCTTAAGGGGGAAGGAGAGGTGGGGTGATGCATAAAACCAGAGTTTGATATAAGCACAGGTACCGTTCCAAAAACCAACTATGGAATAGACAAGACCTACACCGTCCTCAGCGAAAGGGACTCAAAACCCCATATTTCCCGCAGAGGAATATATCTGAGTAGTAAGAATCTTAAAACCTATGTATTGATATGTCTCCGTAAGGGAATCAAGTGTGTCTAGACTGGCATAAACATGGCAGCGAGAATCAGCTCAAACCCACTATAAAAAGGAATTTCAAAAACAAAACAAAAAAACTGGGAAATTCTTTACAATTCCTTCAGGGTCTCTGATGAAAGCTGGAATGACCCTATCTACAACGACAGCTGGATGTGGCATAAGGAGGGACCCTTGGGACTGAGACGATTGGTGAGATTGGGTGAGCAAATGCAGACCCTTTAAAGCAATAATGCATGGCACCCATTCCATGGGTCCGAACTCTCCAGGTTGAAGGGAATATTACTACAGCTATAACATGTGCGGGAAACCTAGAGAACGGACACACTGTGAATACGAAAGGTTTCTATAACTCAATGAATAGTCCCTCTCCTGGTGCTCCGGTTTGACTTCCTTCTGCTTTACTATCAATCTCCCAACTTGGAGAGACAGCGCCTTTAACCTCTTGGTTCGCACAGGTTGCCAATTTGGCAGAGGATGAAAGGGAAGAGGGAGAACCAATGAGAGAGTAGCTGTTAGGCATTTGGACGGGCACATATCACTGTAATTTCCCGGCAGGAAGAAGAATTAACCAAATTCTCAGCCACCCACCGGGAACCAGTATAGGTCCTGAACCAAAATTTTGGACTTGCGGTCAGCTCACCAAAAACGAGTTGAAAACTGGAGCTCAGGGGCACAGCAATTCACAAACTGGCCGAGTAATAAAGGACAATTATCGTCCAAAAATCTGTTGAGGGAAGGCAACGAGGCGGACTTGAAAGCGAGGCAGAATAGCAGGAAACAGATTTCAAGAGGTACGTTGGAATCGCCTTTAAAGCACAGGAAGAGGGGCACAATTTCGACAATGATGCACTTGGCCAAAAGGGGCGTATGCGTTTTCTCCTGAATATATTCAGGAGAAAACGCATACGCCCTTTTTGGCCAAGCAAGCAAGCGGGCAATGCAAATCTGCACTACAAAGAAGTATCACTTCCCACCGGTCAAAAGGGACATCCACAAAATGTGTAAGAACAAGAAAGGCAAGACAGGCCCTGGAGAACAGGGAGCCTTGTTATGCTGATGGGCGGGATGTAAATTGCCAACTGCCTCTCTGGAGGAGTGCATTCTGTTCCCTAAAACAAGTAAAGAACAGAGCTACAGAGCCAAGGGCACTACCAGTCTAGGGAATATACCTTGGGAAAACTGAAAATCAATAAGACAGAGCCACCCCAAAATTTAGGGCTGCACTGCATACAAGGACCTCAACTTGGATACACCTTAAGTATCCCAGAAAATATAAACATGGTTCAAAAAATTGTGGTACTTACGTACGATGGAATACCCCTCAGCCATGAAATCAATGTCATAAGACCAGTAGCAGCAAAATGGGTGGATTCAGGTACGATGATTCTAAGTGAAATAAGTCACACAGAAAAAGAAACTTATCATAAGATATCACTTATGAAGATCCTGTAAACATGGCTACACTTGAACTGAGTTAGGAAAGAGAACAGTGTCTCACATTTAGAAAACACTCTTATACCTGCTTAAGGGGGAAGGAGAGGTGGGGTGATGCATAAAACCAGAGTTTGATATAAGCACAGGTACCGTTCCAAAAACCAACTATGGAATAGACAAGACCTACACCGTCCTCAGTGAAAGGGACTCAAAACCCCATATTTCCCGCAGAGGAAAATATCTGACTAGTAAGAAACTTAAAACCTATGTATTGATATGTCGCTGTAAGGGAATCAAGTGTGTCTATACTAGCATAAACATGGCAGCGAGAATCAGCTCAAACCCACTATAAAAAGGAATTTCAAAAACAAAACAAAAAAACTGGGAAATTCTTTACAATTCCTTCAGGGTCTCTGATGAAAGCTGGAATGACCCTATCTACAATGACAGCTGGATGTGGCATAAGGAGGGACACGTGGGACTGAGACGATTGGTGAGATTGGGTGAGCAAATGCAGACCCTTTAAAGCAATAATGCATGGCACCCATTCCATGGGTCCGAACTCTCCAGGTTGAAGGGAATATTACTACAGCTATAACATGTGCGGGAAACCTAGAGAACGGACACACTGTGAATACGAAAGGTTTCTAAAACTCAACGAATAGTCCCTCTCCTGGTGCTCCGGTTTGACTTTCCGTCTGCTTTACTATCAACCTCCCAAATTGGAGAGACAGCCCCTTTAACCTCTTGGTTCGCACAGGTTGCCAATTTGGCAGAGGATGAAAGGGAAGAGGGAGAACCAATGAGAGAGTAGCTGTTAGGCATTTGGACGGGCACATATCACTGTAATTTCCCGGCAGGAAGAAGAATTAACCAAATTCTCAGCCACCCACCAGGAACCAGTATAGGTCCTGAACCAAAATTTTGGACTTGCGGTCAGCTCACCAAAAACGAGTTGAAAAATGGAGCTCAGGGGCACAGCAATTCACAAACTGGCCGAGTAATAAAGGACAATTATCGTCCAAAAATCTGTTGAGGGAAGGCAACGAGGCGGACTTGAAAGCGAGGCAGAATAGCAGGAAACAGATTTCAAGTGGTACGTTGGAATCACCTTTAAAGCACAGGAAGAAGGGCACAACTTGGACAATGATGCACTTGGCCATAAAGGGCATATGCGTTTTCTCCTGAATATATTCAGGAGAAAACGCATACGCCCTTTTTGGCCAAGCAAGCAAGCGGGCAATGCAAATCTGCACTACAAAGGAGTATCACTTCCCACCGGTCAAAAGGGACATCCACAAAATGTGTAAGAACAAGAAAGGCAAGACAGGCCCTGGAGAACAGGGAGCCTTGTTATGCTGATGCGCGGGATGTAAATTGTCAACTGCCTCTCTGGAGGAGTGCATTGTGTTCCCTAAAACAAGTAAAGAACAGAGCTACAGAGCGAAGGGCACTACCAGTCTACGGAATATACCTTGGGAAAACTGAAAATCAATAAGACAGAGCCACCCCAAAATTTAGGGCTGCACTGCATACAAGGACCTCAACTTGGATACACCTTAAGTATCCCAGAAAATATAAACATGGTTCAAAAAATGGTGGTACTTACGTACGATGGAATATCCCTCAGTCATGAAATCAATGTCATAAGACCAGTAGCAGCAAAATGGGTGGATTCAGGTACGATGATTCTAAGTGAAATAAGTCACACAGAAAAAGAAACTTATCATAAGATATCACTTATGAAGATCCTGTAAACATGGCTACACTTGAACTGAGTTAGGAAAGAGAACAGTGTCTCACATTTAGAAAACACTCTTATACCTGCTTAAGGGGGAAGGAGAGGTGGGGTGATGCATAAAACCAGAGTTTGATATAAGCACAGGTACCGTTCCAAAAACCAACTATGGAATAGACAAGACCTACACCGTCCTCAGTGAAAGGGACTCAAAACCCCATATTTCCCGCAGAGGAAAATATCTGACTAGTAAGAAACTTAAAACCTATGTATTGATATGTCTCCGTAAGGGAATCAAGTGTGTCTCGACTGGCATAAACATGGCAGCGAGAATCAGCTCAAACCCACTATAAAAAGGAATTTCAAAAACAAAACAAAAAAACTGGGAAATTCTTTACAATTCCTTCAGGGTCTCTGATGAAAGCTGGAATGACCCTATCTACAACGACAGCTGGATGTGGCATAAGGAGGGACACTTGGGACTGAGACGATTGGTGAGATTGGGTGAGCAAATGCAGACCCTTTAAAGCAATAATGCATGGCACCCATTCCATGGGTCCGAACTCTCCAGGTTGAAGGGAATATTACTACAGCTATAATATGTGCGGGAAACCTAGGGAACGGACACACTGTGAATACGAAAGGTTTCTAAAACTCAACGCATAGTCCCTCTCCTGGTGTTCTGGTTTGACTTTCCGTCTGCTTTACTATCAACCTCCCAACTTGGAGAGACAGCCCCTTTAACCTCTTGGTTCGCACAGGTTGCCAATTTGGCAGAGGATGAAAGGGAAGAGGGAGAACCAATGAGAGAGTAGCTGTTAGGCATTTGGACGGGCACATATCACTGTAATTTCCCGGCAGGAAGAAGAATTAACCAAATTCTCAGCCACCCACCGGGAACCAGTATAGGTCCTGAACCAAAATTTTGGACTTGCGGTCAGCTCACCAAAAACGAGTTGAAAAATGGAGCTCAGGGGCACAGCAATTCACAAACTGGCCAAGTAATAAAGGACAACTATCGTCCAAAAATCTGTTGAGGGAAGGCAACGAGGCGGACTTGAAAGCGAGGCAGAATAGCAGGAAACAGATTTCAAGAGGTACGTTGGAATCGCCTTTAAAGCACAGGAAGAGGGGCACAATTTCGACAATGATGCACCTGGCCAAAAAGGGCGTATGCGTTTTCTCCTGAATATATTCAGGAGAAAACGCATACGCCCTTTTTGGCCAAGCAAGCAAGGGGGCAATGCAAATCTGCACTACAAAGAAGTATCACTTCCCACCGGTCAAAAGGGACATCCACAAAATGTGTAAGAACAAGAAAGGCAAGACAGGCCCTGGAGAACAGGGAGCCTTGTTATGCTGATGGGCGGGATGTAAATTGCCAACTGCCTCTCTGGAGGAGTGCATTGTGTTCCCTAAAACAAGTAAACAACAGAGCTACAGAGCCAAGGGCACTTCCAGTCTAGGGAATATACCTTGGGAAAACTGAAGATCAATAAGACAGAGCCACCCCAAAATTTAGTTCTGCACTGCTTACAAGGACCTCAACTTGGGTACACCTTAAATATCCCAGGAAATATAAAAATGGTTCAAAATATTGTGGTACTTACGTACGATGGAATATCCCTCAGCCATGAAATCAATGTCATAAGACCAGTAGCAGCAAAATGGGTGGATTCAGGTACGATGATTCTAAGTGAAATAAGTCACACAGAAAAAGAAACTTATCATAAGATATCACTTATGAAGATCCTGTAAACATGGCTACACTTGAACTGAGTTAGGAAAGAGAAGAGTGTCTCACATTTAGAAAACACTCTTATGCCTGCTTAAGGGGGAAGGAGAGGTGGGGTGATGCATAAAACCAGAGTTTGATATAAGCACAGGTACCGTTCCAAAAACCAACTATGGAATAGACAAGACCTACACCGTCCTCAGCGAAAGGGACTCAAAACCCCATATTTCCCGCAGAGGAATATATCTGAGTAGTAAGAATCTTAAAACCTATGTATTGATATGTCTCCGTAAGGGAATCAAGTGTGTCTAGACTGGCATAAACATGGCAGCGAGAATCAGCTCAAACCCACTATAAAAAGGAATTTCAAAAACAAAACAAAAAAACTGGGAAATTCTTTACAATTCCTTCAGGGTCTCTGATGAAAGCTGGAATGACCCTATCTACAACGACAGCTGGATGTGGCATAAGGAGGGACACTTGGGACTGAGACGATTGGTGAGATTGGGTGAGCAAATGCAGACCCTTTAAAGCAATAATGCATGGCACCCATTCCATGGGTCCGAACTCTCCAGGTTGAAGGGAATATTACTACAGCTATAACATGTGCGGGAAACCTAGAGAACGGACACACTGTGAATACGAAAGGTTTCTATAACTCAATGAATAGTCCCTCTCCTGGTGCTCCGGTTTGACTTCCTTCTGCTTTACTATCAACCTCCCAACTTGGAGAGACAGCCCCTTTAACCTCTTGGTTCGCACAGGTTGCCAATTTGGCAGAGGATGAAAGGGAAGAGGGAGAACCAATGAGAGAGTAGCTGTTAGGCATTTGGACGGGCACATATCACTGTAATTTCCCGGCAGGAAGAAGAATTAACCAAATTCTCAGCCACCCACCGGGAACCAGTATAGGTCCTGAACCAAAATTTTGGACTTGCGGTCAGCTCACCAAAAACGAGTTGAAAACTGGAGCTCAGGGGCACAGCAATTCACAAACTGGCCGAGTAATAAAGGACAATTATCGTCCAAAAATCTGTTGAGGGAAGGCAACGAGGCGGACTTGAAAGCGAGGCAGAATAGCAGGAAACAGATTTCAAGAGGTACGTTGGAATCGCCTTTAAAGCACAGGAAGAGGGGCACAATTTCGACAATGATGCACTTGGCCAAAAGGGGCGTATGCGTTTTCTCCTGAATATATTCAGGAGAAAACGCATACGCCCTTTTTGGCCAAGCAAGCAAGCGGGCAATGCAAATCTGCACTACAAAGAAGTATCACTTCCCACCGGTCAAAAGGGACATCCACAAAATGTGTAAGAACAAGAAAGGCAAGACAGGCCCTGGAGAACAGGGAGCCTTGTTATGCTGATGGGCGGGATGTAAATTGCCAACTGCCTCTCTGGAGGAGTGCATTCTGTTCCCTAAAACAAGTAAAGAACAGAGCTACAGAGCCAAGGGCACTACCAGTCTAGGGAATATACCTTGGGAAAACTGAAAATCAATAAGACAGAGCCACCCCAAAATTTAGGGCTGCACTGCATACAAGGACCTCAACTTGGATACACCTTAAGTATCCCAGAAAATATAAACATGGTTCAAAAAATTGTGGTACTTACGTACGATGGAATACCCCTCAGCCATGAAATCAATGTCATAAGACCAGTAGCAGCAAAATGGGTGGATTCAGGTACGATGATTCTAAGTGAAATAAGTCACACAGAAAAAGAAACTTATCATAAGATATCACTTATGAAGATCCTGTAAACATGGCTACACTTGAACTGAGTTAGGAAAGAGAACAGTGTCTCACATTTAGAAAACACTCTTATACCTGCTTAAGGGGGAAGGAGAGGTGGGGTGATGCATAAAACCAGAGTTTGATATAAGCACAGGTACCGTTCCAAAAACCAACTATGGAATAGACAAGACCTACACCGTCCTCAGTGAAAGGGACTCAAAACCCCATATTTCCCGCAGAGGAAAATATCTGACTAGTAAGAAACTTAAAACCTATGTATTGATATGTCGCTGTAAGGGAATCAAGTGTGTCTATACTAGCATAAACATGGCAGCGAGAATCAGCTCAAACCCACTATAAAAAGGAATTTCAAAAACAAAACAAAAAAACTGGGAAATTCTTTACAATTCCTTCAGGGTCTCTGATGAAAGCTGGAATGACCCTATCTACAATGACAGCTGGATGTGGCATAAGGAGGGACACGTGGGACTGAGACGATTGGTGAGATTGGGTGAGCAAATGCAGACCCTTTAAAGCAATAATGCATGGCACCCATTCCATGGGTCCGAACTCTCCAGGTTGAAGGGAATATTACTACAGCTATAACATGTGCGGGAAACCTAGAGAACGGACACACTGTGAATACGAAAGGTTTCTAAAACTCAACGAATAGTCCCTCTCCTGGTGCTCCGGTTTGACTTTCCGTCTGCTTTACTATCAACCTCCCAACTTGGAGAGACAGCCCCTTTAACCTCTTGGTTCGCACAGGTTGCCAATTTGGCAGAGGATGAAAGGGAAGAGGGAGAACCAATGAGAGAGTAGCTGTTAGGCATTTGGACGGGCACATATCACTGTAATTTCCCGGCAGGAAGAAGAATTAACCAAATTCTCAGCCACCCACCAGGAACCAGTATAGGTCCTGAACCAAAATTTTGGACTTGCGGTCAGCTCACCAAAAACGAGTTGAAAAATGGAGCTCAGGGGCACAGCAATTCACAAACTGGCCGAGTAATAAAGGACAACTATCGTCCAAAAATCTGTTGAGGGAAGGCAACGAGGCGGACTTGAAAGCGAGGCAGAATAGCAGGAAACAGATTTCAAGTGGTACGTTGGAATCACCTTTAAAGCACAGGAAGAAGGGCACAACTTGGACAATGATGCACTTGGCCATAAAGGGTGTATGAGTTTTCTCCTGAATATATTCAGGAGAAAACGCATACGCCCTTTTTGGCCAAGCAAGCAAGCGGGCAATGCAAATCTGCACTACAAAGGAGTATCACTTCCCACCGGTCAAAAGGGACATCCACAAAATGTGTAAGAACAAGAAAGGCAAGACAGGCCCTGGAGAACAGGGAGCCTTGTTATGCTGATGCGCGGGATGTAAATTGTCAACTGCCTCTCTGGAGGAGTGCATTGTGTTCCCTAAAACAAGTAAAGAACAGAGCTACAGAGCGAAGGGCACTACCAGTCTACGGAATATACCTTGGGAAAACTGAAAATCAATAAGACAGAGCCACCCCAAAATTTAGGGCTGCACTGCATACAAGGACCTCAACTTGGATACACCTTAAGTATCCCAGAAAATATAAACATGGTTCAAAAAATGGTGGTACTTACGTACGATGGAATATCCCTCAGTCATGAAATCAATGTCATAAGACCATTAGCAGCAAAATGGGTGGATTCAGGTACGATGATTCTAAGTGAAATAAGTCACACAGAAAAAGAAACTTATCATAAGATATCACTTATGAAGATCCTGTAAACATGGCTACACTTGAACTGAGTTAGGAAAGAGAACAGTGTCTCACATTTAGAAAACACTCTTATACCTGCTTAAGGGGGAAGGAGAGGTGGGGTGATGCATAAAACCAGAGTTTGATATAAGCACAGGTACCGTTCCAAAAACCAACTATGGAATAGACAAGACCTACACCGTCCTCAGTGAAAGGGACTCAAAACCCCATATTTCCCGCAGAGGAAAATATCTGACTAGTAAGAAACTTAAAACCTATGTATTGATATGTCGCTGTAAGGGAATCAAGTGTGTCTAGACTAGCATAAACATGGCAGCGAGAATCAGCTCAAACCCACTATAAAAAGGAATTTCAAAAACAAAACAAAAAAACTGGGAAATTCTTTACAATTCCTTCAGGGTCTCTGATGAAAGCTGGAATGACCCTATCTACAACGACAGCTGGATGTGGCATAAGGAGGGACACTTGGGACTGAGACGATTGGTGAGATTGGGTGAGCAAATGCAGACCCTTTAAAGCAATAATGCATGGCACCCATTCCATGGGTCCGAACTCTCCAGGTTGAAGGGAATATTACTACAGCTATAACATGTGCGGGAAACCTAGAGAACGGACACACTGTGAATACGAAAGGATTCTAAAACTCAACGAATAGTCCCTCTCCTGGTGCTCCGGTTTGACTTTCCGTCTGCTTTACTATCAACCTCCCAACTTGGAGAGACAGCCCCTTTAACCTCTTGGTTCGCACAGGTTGCCAATTTGGCAGAGGATGAAAGGGAAGAGGGAGAACCAATGAGAGAGTAGCTGTTAGGCATTTGGACGGGCACATATCACTGTAAATTCCCGGCAGGAAGAAGAATTAACCAAATTCTCAGCCACCCACCGGGAACCAGTATAGGTCCTGAACCAAAATTTTGGACTTGCGGTCAGCTCACCAAAAACGAGTTGAAAAATGGAGCTCAGGGGCACAGCAATTCACAAACTGGCCGAGTAATAAAGGACAACTATCGTCCAAAAATCTGTTGAGGGAAGGCAACGAGGCGGACTTGAAAGCGAGGCAGAATAGCAGGAAACAGATTTCAAGAGGTACGTTGGAATCACCTTTAAAGCACAGGAAGAAGGGCACAACTTGGACGATGATGCACTTGGCCATAAAGGGCGTATGCGTTTTCACCTGAATATATTCAGGAGAAAATGCATACGCCCTTTTTGGCCAAGCAAGCAAGCGGGCAATGCAAATCTGCACTACAAAGAAGTATCACTTCCCACCGGTCAAAAGGGACATCCACAAAATGTGTAAGAACAAGAAAGGCAAGACAGGCCCTGGAGAACAGGGAGCCTTGTTATGCTGATGGGCGGGATGTAAATTGCCAACTGCCTCTCTGGAGGAGTGCATTCTGTTCCCTAAAACAAGTAAAGAACAGAGCTACAGAGCCAAGGGCACTACCAGTCTAGGGAATATACCTTGGGAAAACTGAATATCAATAAGACAGAGCCACCCCAAAATTTAGGGCTTCACTGCATACAAGGACCTCAACTTGGATACACCTTAAGTATCCCAGAAAATATAAACATGGTTCAAAAAATTGTGGTACTTACGTACGATGGAATATCCCTCAGCCATGAAATCAATGTCATAAGACCAGTAGCAGCAAAATGGGTGGATTCAGGTACGATGATTCTAAGTGAAATAAGTCACACAGAAAAAGAAACTTATCATAAGATATCACTTATGAAGATCCTGTAAACATGGCTACACTTGAACTGAGTTAGGAAAGAGAACAGTGTCTCACATTTAGCAAACACTCTTATACCTGCTTAAGGGGGAAGGAGAGGTGGGGTGATGCATAAAACCAGAGTTTGATATAAGCACAGGTACCGTTCCAAAAACCAACTATGGAATAGACAAGACCTACACCGTCCTCAGTGAAAGGGACTCAAAACCCCATATTTCCCGCAGAGGAAAATATCTGACTAGTAAGAATCTTAAAACCTATGTATTGATATGTCTCCGTAAGGGAATCAAGTGTGTCTAGACTGGCATAAACATGGCAGCGAGAATCAGCTCAAACCCACTATAAAAAGGAATTTCAAAAACAAAACAAAAAAACTGGGAAATTCTTTACAATTCCTTCAGGGTCTCTGATGAAAGTTGGAATGACCCTATCTACAACGACAGCTGGATGTGGCATAAGGAGGGACACTTGGGACTGAGACGATTGGTGAGATTGGGTGAGCAAATGCAGACCCTTTAAAGCAATAATGCATGGCACCCATTCCATGGGTCCGAACTCTCCAGGTTGAAGGGAATATTACTACAGCTATAACATGTGCGGGAAACCTAGGGAACGGACACACTGTGAATACGAAAGGTTTCTAAAACTCAACGAATAGTCCCTCTCCTGGTGCTCCAGTTTGACTTTCCGTCTGCTTTACTATCAATCTCCCAACTTGGAGAGACAGCCCCTTTAACCTACTGGTTCGCACAGGTTGCCAATTTGGCAGAGGATGAAAGGGAAGAGGGAGAACCAATGAGAGAGTAGCTGTTAGGCATTTGGACGGGCACATATCACTGTAATTTCCCGGCAGGAAGAAGAATTAACCAAAGTCTCAGGCCCCCATCGGAAACCAGTATAGGTCCTGAACCAAAATTTTGGACTTGCGGTCAGCTCACAAAAAACGAGTAGAATAATGGAGCTCAGGGGCACAGCAATTCACAAACTGGCAGAGTAATAAAGGACAAATATCATCAAAAATCTGGTGAGGGAAGGCAACGAGGCGGACATGAAAGCGAGGCAGAATAGCAGGAAACAGATTTCAAGAGGTACGTTGGAATCACGTTTAAAGCACAGAAAGAGGGGCAAAATTTCAAAAATGATGCACTTGGCCAAATAGAGCATATGCGTTTTCTCATGAATATATTCAGGAGAAAACGCATACGCCCTTTTTGGCCAAGCAAGCAGGCAGGCAATGAAAATCTGCACTACAAAGGAGTATCACTTTCCACATGTCTAAAAGGGACATCCACGAAATGTGTAAAAACCAGAAAGGCAAGACAGGCCCTGGAGAACAGGGAGTCTTGTTATGCTGATGGGCGGGATGTAAATTGCCACCTGCATCTCTGGAGGAGTGCATTGTGTTCCCAAAAACAAGTAAACAACAGAACTACGGAGCCAAGGGCACTTCCAGTCTAGGGAATATTCCTTGGGAGAACTGAATATCAATAAGACAGAGCCACCCCAAAATTTAGGGCTGCACTGATTACAAGAACCTCAACTTGGGTACACCTTAAATATTCCAGGAAATATGAAAATGGTTCAAAAAATTGTGGTACTTACGTACGATGGAATATCCCTCAGCCATGAAGTCAATGTCATAAGACCAGTAGCAGCAAAATGAGTAGATACAAGTACGATGATTCTAACTGAAATAAGTCACACAGAAAAAGAAACTTATCATAAGATAGCACTTATGAAGATCCTGTAAACATGGCTACACTTGAACTGAGTTAGGAAAGAGAACAGAGTCTCACATTTAGAAAGCACTCTTTGCCTGCTTCAGGGGGAAGGAGACGTGGGGTGATGCATAAAACTGGAGTTTCATATAAGCACAGGTACTGTTCCAAAAACTAACTATGGAATAGACAAGAGCTACACCTTCCTCAGTGAAAGGGACTCAAAACCCCATATTTCCCGCAGAGGAATATATCTGACTAGTAAGAATCTTAAAACCTATTTATTGATATGTCTGCGTAAGGTAATCAAGTGTGTCTAGACTGGCATAAACATGGCAGCGAGAACCAGCTCAAACCCACTATAAAAAGGAATTTAAAAACAGAACAAAAAAAATGTACATTCTTCACAATTCCTTCAGGGTCTCTGATGAAACCTGGACTGACCCAACCTACAACGACAGCTGGATGTGGCATAAGGCTGGACACTTGGAGCTGAGAGGATTGGTGAGATTCGGTGAGCAAATTAAAGCAATAATGAATGGCACGCATTCCATTGTTCCCAATTCTCCAGCTTGAAGGGACTATTACTACAGATATAACATGTAAGGGAAAAATAGAGAATGGACAAACTGTGAATATGAAAGGTTTCTAAAACTCAACGAATAGTCCCTCTCCTGTTGCTCCGGTTTGATTTTCCAACTGCTTTTCTATCAATCTCCCAACTTGGAGAAACAGCCCCTTTAACCTCCTGGTTCGCACAGGTTGCCAATTTGGCAGAGGATGAAAGGGAAGAGGGAGAACCAGTGAGAGAGTAGCTCTAAGGCATTTGGACGGCCACATGTCACTCTAATTTCCCAGCAGGAAGAAGAATTTACCGAAGTCTCAGCCCCCCACCGGGAACCAGTATAGTTCCTGAACCACAATTTTGGACTTTTGGTCAGCTCACAAAAAACAAGTTGAAAAATGGAGCTAAGGGGCACAGCAATTCACAAACAGGCAGAGTAATAAAGACAACTATTGTCCAAATATCTGTTGAGGGAAGGCAACGAGGTGGACTTGAAAGCTAGGCAGAATAGCAGGAAACAGATTTCAAGTGGTACGTTGGAATTGACTTTAAAGCACAGGATGAGGGGCACAACTTCAACAATGTTGCACTTGAGCAAAAAGGGCATATGCGTTTTCTCCTGAATATATTCAGGAGAAAACGCATACGCCCTTTTTGGCCAAGCAATCAAGCGGGAAATGCAAATCTGCACTACAAAGAAGTATCACTTCCGACTGTTCAAAAGGGACATCCACAAAATGTGTAAAATCCAGAAAGGCAAGACCGGCCCTGGAGAACAGGGAGGCTTGTTTTGCTGATGGGCGGGTTGTAAACTGCCAACTGCATCTCTGGAGGACTGCATTGTGTTCCCTAAAACAAGTAAACAACAGAGCTACAGAGCCAAGGGCACTTCCAGTCTAGGGAATATACCTTGGGAAACCTGAAAATCAATAAGACAGAGCCACCCCAAAATTTAGGGGTGCACTGCTTACAAGAACCTCAACTTGGGTACACCTTAAATATCCCAGGAAATATAAAAATGCTTCAAAAATTTGTGGTACTTCCGTACGATGGAATATCCCTCAGCCATGCAATCAATTGCATAAGACCAGTAGCAGCAAAATGAGTGGATTGAGGTATGATGCTTCTAAGTGAAATAAGTCACACAGAAAAAGAAACTTATATTAAGATATCACTTATGAAGATCCTGTAAACATGGCTACACTGGAACTCAGTTAAGAAAGAGAACAGAGTCTCACCTTTGGAAAACAATCTGATGCCTGCTTAAGGGGGAATGAGAGGTGGGGTGATGCATAAAACCAGAGTTTGATATAAGCACAGGTACCGTTCCAAACACAAACTATGGAATAGACAAGACCTACACCTTCGTCAGTGAAAGGGACCCGAGGCATCTGTGAGTAACCGTGAGCTGAGCCCCAGGCCAGCTGTTGTTGAACTTTTCCCACCCTTCCCTGGTAAAACACCTGAATATGTACAAGGGCTTGAAAGCCTAGAGGAAGGGGTGTGGAACCACACCAGCGACAGCACACAGGCCAACTTGGTGCCTGCAGGCCAGCCAGTATGGTCCTGGACCTGGTCGCTCTTCTGGAAGCTTTCCATTGCCCTGCCTGAGATACCCCTCCTGTCCCGGCACCCAGTGCTTTTTTCCTTCCTCACCTCTGTCCGGAGAGAAATTCCAGTGGAAGGTATGTGTGCCACATCCTCTTCTTTACAGGTGGAAGCCTGGCAACTACTGCAGAAAGTCCAGCAGAGACCCACTCACACCGGGCCACCCACAAAGCCATGGCCCCTCACTCCCTCCCACCAGCACAGCCCCGAGATTGCTGACGGGGCAGAGAATATGGAGTCAGGCACAGCTTCAGGGGCTATTGCTGCCTGCAGCGCTGTTTATATTGACCTCAACCCAGGCACACCTGGGGAGGGCCGGCCGGCAGGGTCAGGCTACCCAGGTCAGCTAATCCTCAGCCCTCAGGGAATCACTTTGTTGAAAATGGACCTCGCTAAGGCAGAATAGAAGCCAAGGAATAAAAGGACACAATGCCATTTGCAGCACCGTAGGTGTGTCTAGAGGTAATCACGTGACTTGTAGTAAGTCAGAAAGTGAAAGACACATATCATATCATATCTCTTATAGGTGTGACCGAAAAATGGATACCAGGGCAGATATTTCCACGGAGAAGGGCAATCACAGATTCATTCAACAAACTTATGGTTCACCAATGGAAAGGTGTGAGGATTGGTTTCATTATGATATTGGGGTTAACAGACATATACAAACACAGGTGACATATATAATCACCAAAGACCTACAGAATACCAAGAGAAGACTACTCAACATTCTGTCATAAGGTACATGGGAAAAGGATCCCAGGAAGAACAGACATATGTATATGTGTAAAAGAACCACATCTTCCACACCTACAACAAGCCAAACATTGTAATCAAATTTGCTGTAATAAAAAATAAAAAAATAAATTAAAAACACGAACAAGAAGTAGTGAGACAAACTTGAGGGGCTTTCTCCTGGCACATTCCATTCTAAATTCCAATCTAGAACACGACTTCCATTGAGGCTCTGTTGCCCCAGTAACCAGATTTGGTAAGGGAGACCTGCTGCCACCTTGTGGCCGTTTCACACAACAGCAGCTTTAATCCCAGCGCTAATGGTCAGTTGATATTCAAAATCATTGCAGGCCTGTAAATGACACCTGCCCTGAAAACAAATCCTGGGTTCATATATCGACCAAAAAATTCAAAGGACGTCCATATTTCAAAACGACAGTTTCAAAAGGCATATTTTACACACATTAGTGTTCTGCTTCTTTTTCTTTCTTTCTTTTTTTGTTAAAAAAACGGGAATGGCAAAAAGCATCCCTCAGAATGGGCGAAAATATTTGCAAACGAATCAATGGACAAAAGTTTAATCTCCAATATATATAAAGAGCTCATGCAGCTTAATATTAAAAAAACAAACAACCCAATACAAAAATGGGCAGAAGATCTAAAGAGACGTTTCTTCAAAGAAGACACAGAGATGGCCAAGACGCACATGAAAAGCTGCTCAACATCACTAATTATTAGAGAAATGCAAATCAAAACTACAATGAGGTATCACCTCACACCTGTTACAATTGGCATCATCAGAAAATCTACAAACAACGAATTCTGGGGAGGGTGTGGACAAAAGGATCCCTCTTCCACTAGTGGTGGAAATGTAAATTGATACAGTCACGATGGAGAACAGTATGGAGTTTCCTTAAAAAAACTAGAAATAGAATTACCATATGATCCAGCAATCCCACTTCTGGGCATATACCCAGAGAAAACCATAAATCAAAAAGGCACATTCACCACAATGCTCATTTCAGCACTATTTACGATAGCCAGGTAATGGAAGCAACCTAAATACCCACAGACAGACGAATGGATAAAGATGTGGTACATATATAAAATGGAATATTACTCAGCCATAAGAAGGAATGAAACTGGGTCATTTGTAGAGACGTCGATGGATCTAGAGACTGTCATACAGAATGAAGTAAGTCAGAAACAGAAAAACAAATATTGTATATTAATGCATATATGTGGAACCTAGAAAAATGGTACAGATGAACTGGTTTGCAGGGAAGAAATAGAGACACAGAGGTAGAGAACACACGTATGGACACCAGTGTGGGAAGCCATGGGGAGGTGTTGTTGGGATGAGTTGGGAGATTTGGATTGATCTGTATACATGTATATGCATAAAATACATAACTAATAATAACTTGCTGTATAAAAAAAGAAATAAAATTAAATTTCAAAATTTAAAAAAATAAAATTTAAAAATAAAACAGAAAAAAGTTCTTCCCTTCACACAGATGTATTTATATGAATGAATTATTTCCATGCTTATATCTATAAATACATAAAAGAGGAATAAAATCTAACTTGAACCAAAAAAGAAAAAAAAAACCTGAACCCACGAGTTAGACAGAGGGAAACCCTATCAGGGCACTTGCTCCAGCGGTAAACAATTCTGAAATTGGTCAGAGGTGGGGAATCATCTCCCATAGAGCCAGCAGCCCACTCCTATGCAAGGAGCTTCCTCATTGCAAAGGGGGGTCCATGCCGAGGCATCTGTGAGTAACCATGAGCTGAGCACCAGGCCAGCTGCTCTTGAACTTTTCCCACCCTTCCCAGGTAAAACACCTGAATATGTACAAGGGCTTGAAAGCCTAGAGGAAGGGGCGTGGATCCACACCAGCGACAGCACACAGGACAACTTGGTGCCAGCAGGCCAGCCAGGATGATCCTGGGCCTGGACGCTCTTCTGGAAGCTTTCCATTGCCCAGCCTGAGATACCCCTACTGTCCCAGCACCCAATGCTTTTTTCCTTCCTCACCTCTGTCCGTAGAGAAATTCCAGCGGAAGGTATGTGTGCCAGATCCTCTTCTTTACAGGTGGAAGCCTGGCAACTCCTGCAGAAAGTCCAGCAGAGACCCACTCACACCGGGCCACCCACAAAGCCGTGGCCCCTCACTCCCTCCCACCAGCACAGGCCCGAGACTGCTGATGGTGCAGAGAATATGGAGTCAGGCACAGCTTCAGGGGCTATTGCTGCCTGCAGCGCTGTTTATATTGACCTCAAATCAGGCACACCTGGGGAGGGCCGGCCAGCAGGGTCAGGCTACCCAGGTCAGCTAATCCTCAGCCCTCAGGAAATCACATTGTTGAAAATGGACCTCGCTAAGGCAGAATAGAAGCCAAGGAATAAAAGGACACAATGCCATTTGCAGCACCGTAGGTGTGTCTAGAGGTAATCACGTGACTTGTAGTAAGTCAGAAAGTGAATGACACATATCATATCATATCTCTTATAGGTGTGACCGAAAAACGGATACCAGTGCAGATATTTCCACGGAGAAGGGCAATCAGAGATTCATTCAACAAACTTATGGTTCACCAATGGAAAGGTGTGAGGATTGGTTTCATTATGATATTGGGGTTAACAGACATATACAAACACAGGTGACATATATAATCACCAAAGACCTACAGAATACCAAGAGAAGACTACTCAACATTCTGTCATAAGGTACATGGGAAAAGGATCCCAGGAAGAACAGACATATGTATATGTGTAAAAGAACCACATCTTCCACACCTACAAGCCAAACATTGTAATCAAATTTGCTGTAATAAAAAATAAAAAAATAAATTAAAAACATGAACAAGAAGTAGTGAGACAAACTTGAGGGGCTTTCTCCTGGCACATTCCATTCTAAATTCCAATCTAGAACACGACTTCCATTGAGGCTCTGTTGCCCCAGTAACCAGATTTGGTAAGGGAGACCTGGTGCCGCCTGTGGCCATTTCACACAACAGCAGCTTTAATCCCAGCGCTAATGGTCAGTTGATATTCAAAATCATTGTAGGACTGTAAATGACACCTGCCCTGAAAACAAATCCTGGGTTCATATATCGACCAAAAAATTCAAAGGACGTCCATATTTCAAAACGACAGTTTCAAAAGGCATATTTTACACACATTAGTGTTCTGCTTCTTTTTCTTTCTTTCTTTTTTTGTTAAAAAAAACGTGAATGGAAAAAAGCATCCCTCAGAATGGGCGAAAATATTTGCAAACGAATCAATGGACAAAGGTTTAATCTCCAATATATATAAAGAGCTCATGCAGCTTAATATTAAAAAAACAAACAACCCAATACAAAAATGGGCAGAAGATCTAAAGAGACGTTTCTTCAAAGAAGACACAGAGATGGCCAAGACGCACATGAAAAGCTGCTCAACATCACTAATTATTAGAGAAATGCAAATCAAAACTCCACTGAGGTATCACCTCACACCTGTTACAATTGGCATCATCAGAAAATCTACAAACAACGAATTCTGGGGAGGGTGTTGACAAAAGGATCCCTCTTCCACTAGTGGTGGAAATGTAAATTGATACAGTCACGGTGGAGAACAGTATGGAGTTTCCTTAAAAAAACTAGAAATAGAATTACCATATGATCCAGCAATCCCACTTCTGGGCATATACCCAGAGAAAACCATAAATCAAAAAGGCACATTCACCACAATGCTCATTTCAGCACTATTTGCGATAGCCAGGTAATGGAAGCAACCTAAATACCCACAGACAGACGAATGGATAAAGATGTGGTACATATATAAAATGGAATATTACTCAGCCATAAGAAGGAATGAAACTGGGTCATTTGTAGAGACGTCGATGGATCTAGAGACAGTCATACAGAATGAAGTAAGTCAGAAACAGAAAAACAAATATTGTATATTAATGCATATATGTGGAACCTAGAAAAATGGTACAGATGAACTGGTTTGCAGGGAAGAAATAGAGACAGAGGTAGAGAACAGACGTATGGACACCAAGTGTGGGAAGCCATGGGGTGGTGGTGGTTGGATGAGTTGGGAGATTGGGATTGACCTGTATACATGTATATGCATAAAATACATAACTAATAATAACCTGCTGTATAAAAAAATAAATAAAATTAAATTTCAAAATTTTTAAAAATAAAATTAAAAAATAAACCAGAAAAAAGTTCTTCCCTTCACACAGATGTATTTATATGAATGAATTATTTCCATGCTTATATCTATAAATACATAAAAGAGGAATAAAATCTAACTTGAACCAAAAAAGAAAAAAAAAACCTGAACCCACGAGTTAGACAGAGGGAAACCCTATCAGGGCACTTGCTCCAGCGGTAAACAATTCTGAAATTGGTCAGAGGTGGGGAATCATCTCCCATAGAGCCAGCAGCCCACTCCTATGCAAGGAGCTTCCTCATTGCAAAGGGGGGTCCATGCCGAGGCATCTGTGAGTAACCATGAGCTGAGCACCAGGCCAGCTGCTCTTGAACTTTTCCCACCCTTCCCAGGTAAAACACCTGAATATGTACAAGGGCTTGAAAGCCTAGAGGAAGGGGCGTGGATCCACACCAGCGACAGCACACAGGACAACTTGGTGCCAGCAGGCCAGCCAGGATGATCCTGGGCCTGGACGCTCTTCTGGAAGCTTTCCATTGCCCTGCCTGAGATACCCCTACTGTCCCAGCACCCAATGCTTTTTTCCTTCCTCACCTCTGTCCGTAGAGAAATTCCAGCGGAAGGTATGTGTGCCACATCCTCTTCTTTACAGGTGGAAGCCTGGCAACTCCTGCAGAAAGTCCAGCAGAGACCCACTCACACCGGGCCACCCACAAAGCCGTGGCCCCTCACTCCCTCCCACCAGCACAGGCCCGAGACTGCTGATGGTGCAGAGAATATGGAGTCAGGCACAGCTTCAGGGGCTATTGCTGCCTGCAGCGCTGTTTATATTGACCTCAAATCAGGCACACCTGGGGAGGGCCGGCCAGCAGGGTCAGGCTACCCAGGTCAGCTAATCCTCAGCCCTCAGGAAATCACATTGTTGAAAATGGACCTCGCTAAGGCAGAATAGAAGCCAAGGAATAAAAGGACACAATGCCATTTGCAGCACCGTAGGTGTGTCTAGAGGTAATCACGTGACTTTTAGTAAGTCAGAAAGTGAATGACACATATCATATCATATCTCTTATAGGTGTGACTGAAAAACGGATACCAGGGCAGATATTTCCACGGAGAAGGGCAATCAGAGATTCATTCAACAAACTTATGGTTCACCAATGGAAAGGTGTGAGGATTGGTTTCATTATGATATTGGGGTTAACAGACATATACAAACACAGGTGACATATATAATCACCAAAGACCTACAGAATACCAAGAGAAGACTACTCAACATTCTGTCATAAGGTACATGGGAAAAGGATCCCAGGAAGAACAGACATATGTATATGTGTAAAAGAACCACATCTTCCACACCTACAACAAGCCAAACATTGTAATCAAATTTGCTGTAATAAAAAATAAAAAAATAAATTAAAAACATGAACAAGAAGTAGTGAGACAAACTTGAGGGGCTTTCTCCTGGCACATTCCATTCTAAATTCCAATCTAGAACACGACTTCCATTGAGGCTCTGTTGCCCCAGTAACCAGATTTGGTAAGGGAGACCTGGTGCCGCTTTGTGGCCATTTCACACAACAGCAGCTTTAATCCCAGCGCTAATGGTCAGTTGATATTCAAAATCATTGTAGGACTGTAAATGACACCTGCCCTGAAAACAAATCCTGGGTTCATATATCGACCAAAAAATTCAAAGGACGTCCATATTTCAAAACGACAGTTTCAAAAGGCATATTTTACACACATTAGTGTTCTGCTTCTTTTTCTTTCTTTCTTTTTTTGTTAAAAAAAACGTGAATGGAAAAAAGCATCCCTCAGAATGGGCGAAAATATTTGCAAACGAATCAATGGACAAAGGTTTAATCTCCAATATATATAAAGAGCTCATGCAGCTTAATATTAAAAAAACAAACAACCCAATACAAAAATGGGCAGAAGATCTAAAGAGACGTTTCTTCAAAGAAGACACAGAGATGGCCAAGACGCACATGAAAAGCTGCTCAACATCACTAATTATTAGAGAAATGCAAATCAAAACTCCACTGAGGTATCACCTCACACCTGTTACAATTGGCATCATCAGAAAATCTACAAACAACGAATTCTGGGGAGGGTGTTGACAAAAGGATCCCTCTTCCACTAGTGGTGGAAATGTAAATTGATACAGTCACGGTGGAGAACAGTATGGAGTTTCCTTAAAAAAACTAGAAATAGAATTACCATATGATCCAGCAATCCCACTTCTGGGCATATACCCAGAGAAAACCATAAATCAAAAAGGCACATTCACCACAATGCTCATTTCAGCACTATTTGCGATAGCCAGGTAATGGAAGCAACCTAAATACCCACAGACAGACGAATGGATAAAGATGTGGTACATATATAAAATGGAATATTACTCAGCCATAAGAAGGAATGAAACTGGGTCATTTGTAGAGACGTCGATGGATCTAGAGACAGTCATACAGAATGAAGTAAGTCAGAAAGAGAAAAACAAATATTGTATATTAATGCATATATGTGGAACCTAGAAAAATGGTACAGATGAACTGGTTTGCAGGGAAGAAATAGAGACAGAGGTAGAGAACAGACGTATGGACACCAAGTGTGGGAAGCCATGGGGTGGTGGAGGTTGGATGAGTTGGGAGATTGGGATTGACCTGTATACATGTATATGCATAAAATACATAACTAATAATAACCTGCTGTATAAAAATATAAATAAAATTAAATTTCAAAATTTTAAAAAATAAAATTTAAAAACAAAAGAGGAAAAAGTTCTTCCCTTCACACAGATGAATTTATATGAATGAATTATTTCCATGCTTATATCTATAAATACATAAAAGAGGAATAAAATCTAACTTGAACCAAAAAAGAAAAAAAAAAACTGAACCCAGCAGATAGACAGAGGAAAACCCTATCAGGGCACTTGTTCCAGCGATAAACAATTCTGAAATTGGTCAGAGGTGGGGAATCATCTCCCATAGAGCCAGCAGCCCACTCCTATGCAAGGGGCGTCCTCATTGCAAAGCTGGGGGCAATGCTGAGACATCTGTGAGTAACCGTGAGCTGAGCCCCAGGCCAGCTGCTCTTGAACTTTTCCCACCCTTCCCAGGTAAAACACCTGAATATGTACAAGGGCTTGAAAGCCTAGAGGAAGGGGCGTGGAGCCACACCAGCGACAGCACACAGGCCAACTTGGTGCCAGCAGGCCAGCCAGGAAGGTCCTGGCCCTGGGCGCTCTTCTGGAAACTTTCCATTGCCCTGCCTGAGATACCCCTACTGTCCCAGCACCCACTGCTTTTTTCCTTCCTCACCTCTGTCCGGAGAGAAATTCCAGTGGATGGTAGAGGTGACACATCCTCTTCTTTACAGGTGGAAGCCTGGCAACTCCTGCAGAAAGTCCAGCAGAGACCCACTCACACCAGGCCACCCACAAAGCCGTGGCCCCTCACTCCCTCCCACCAGCACAGCCCCGAGACTGCTGACGGGGCAGAGAATATGGAGTCAGGCACAGCTTCAGGGGCTATTGCTGCCTGCAGCGCTGTTTATATTGACCTCAACCCAGGCACACATGGGGAGGGCCGGCCGGCAGGGTCAGGCTACCCAGGTCAGCTAATCCTCAGCCCTCAGGGAATCACATTGTTGAAAATGGACCTCGCTAAGGCAGAATAGAAGCCAAGGAATAAAAGGACACAATGCCATTTGCAGCACCGTAGGTGTGTCTAGATGTAATCACGTGACTTGTAGTAAGTCAGAAAGTGAAAGACACATATCATATCATATTTCTTATAGGTGTGACCAAAAAATGGATAACAGGGCAGATATTTCCACGGAGAAGGGAAATCACAGATTCATTTAACAAACTTATGGTTCACCAATGGAAAGGTGTGAGGATTGGTTTCATTATGATATTGGGGTTAACAGACATATACAAACACAGGTGACATATATAATGACCAAAGACCTACAGAATACCAAGAGAAGACTACTCAACATTCTGTCATAAGGTACATGGGAAAAGGATTTCAGGAATAACAGACATATGTGTATGTGTAAAAGAGCCACATCTTCCACACCTACAACAAGCCAAATACTGTAATCAAATTACCTGTAATAAAAAATAAAAAATTAAATTAAAAACACGAACAAGAAGTAGTGAGACAAACTTGAGGGGCTTTCTCCTGGCACATTCCATTCTAAATTCCAATCTAGAACACGACTTCCATTGAGGCTCTGTTGCCCCAGTAACCAGATTTGGTTAGGGAGAACTGCTGCCAGCTTGTGGCCGTTTCACACAACAGCAGCTTTAATCCCAGCGCTAATGGTCAGTTGATATTCAAAATCATTGCAGGCCTGTAAATGACACCTGCCCTGAAAACAAATCCTGGGATCATATATCGACCAAAAAATTCAAAGGATGTCCATATTTCATAACGACAGTTTCAAAAGGCATATTTTACACACATTAGTGTTCTGCTTCTTTTTCTTTCTTTCTTTTTTTGTTAAAAAAAACGGGAATGGCAAAAAGCATCCCTCAGAATGGGCGAAAATATTTGCAAACGAATCAATGGACAAAGGTTTAATCTCCAATATATATAAAGAGCTCATGCAGCTTAATATTAAAAAAACAATCAACCCAATACAAAAATGGGCAGAACATCTAAAGAGACGTTTCTTCAAAGAAGACACAGAGATGGCCAAGACGCACATGAAAAGCTGCTCAACATCACTAATTATTAGAGAAATGCAAATCAAAACTACAATGAGGTATCACCTCACACCTGTTAGAATCGGCATCATCAGAAAATCTACAAACAACGAATTCTGGGGAGGGTGTGGACAAAAGGATCCCTCTTCCACTAGTGGTGGAAATGTAAATTGATACAGTCACGATGGAGAACAGTATGGAGTTTCCTTAAAAAACTACAAATAGAATTACCATATGATCCAGCAATCCCAATTCTGGGCATATACCCAGAGAAAACCATAAATCAAAAAGGCACATTCACCACAATGCTCATTTCAGCACTATTTACGATAGCCAGGTAATGGAAGCAACCTAAATACCCACAGACAGACGAATGGATAAAGATGTGGTACATATATAAAATGGAATATTACTCAGCCATAAGAAGGAATGAAACTGGGTCATTTGTAGAGACGTCGATGGATCTAGAGACTGTCATACAGAATGAAGTAAGTCAGAAAGAGAAAAACAAATATTGTATATTAATGCATATATGTGGAACCTAGAAAAATGGTACAGATGAACTGGTTTGCAGGGAAGAAATAGAGACACAGAGGTAGAGAACACACGTATGGACACCAAGTGTGGGAAGCCATGGGGAGGTGGTGTTGGGATGAGTTGGGAGACTGGGATTGACCTGTATACATGTATATGCATAAAATACATAACTAATAATATCCTGCTGTATAAAAATATAAATAAAATTAAATTTCAAAATTTTTAAAAATAAAATTTAAAAATAAAACAGAAAAAAGCTCTTCCCTTCACACAGATGTATTTATATGAATGAATTATTTCCATGCTTATATCTATAAATACATAAAAGAGGAATAAAACCTAACTTGAACCAAAAAAGAAAAAAAAAAACCTGAACCCACGAGTTAGACAGAGGAAAACCCTATCAGGGCACTTGCTCCAGCGGCAAACAATTCTGAAATTTGTCAGAGGTGGGGAATCATCTCCCATAGAGCCAGCAGCCCACTCCTACGCAAGGAGCGTCCTCATTTCAAAGTTGGGGGCCATGCCGAGGCATCTGTGAGTAACGGTGAGCTGAACCCCAGGCCAGCTGCTGTTGAACTTTTCCCACCCTTTCCAGGTAAAACACCTGAATATGTACAAGGGCTTGAAAGCCTAGAGGAAGGGCCGTGGAGCCACACCAGCGACAGCACGCAGGCCAACTTGGTGCCTGCAGACCAGCCAGGATGGTCCTGGCCCTGGGCGCTCTTCTGGAAGCTTTCCATTGCCCTGCCTGAGATACCCCTCCTGTCCCGGCACCCACTGCTTTTTTCCTTCCTCAGCTATGTCCAGAGAGAAATTCCAGCTGAAGGTATGGGTGACACATCCGCTTCTTTACAGGTGGAAGCCTGGCAACTCCTGCAGAAAGTCCAGCAGAGACCCACTCACACCGGGCCACCCACAAAGCCGTGGCCCCTCACTCCCTCCCACCAGCACAGCCCCGAGACTGCTGACGGGGCAGAGAATATGGAGTCAGGCACAGCTTCAGGGGCTATTGCTGCCTGCAGCGCTGTTTATATTGACCTCAACCCAGGCACACCTGGGGAGGGCCGGCCTGCAGGGTCAGGCTACACAGGTCAGCTAATCCTCAGCCCTCAGGGAATCACATTGTTGAAAATGGACCTCGCTAAGGCAGAATAGAAGCCAAGGAATAAAAGGACACAATGCCATTTGCAGCACCGTAGGTGTGTCTAGAGGTAATCACCTGACTTGTAGTAAGTCAGAAAGTGAAAGACACATATCATATCATATCTCTTATAGGTGTGACCGAAAAATGGATACCAGGGCAGATATTTCCACGGAGAAGGGCAATCACAGATTCATTAAACAAAGTAATGGTTCACCAATGGAAAGGTGTGAGGATTGGTTTCATTTTGATATTGGGGTTAACAGACATATACAAACACAGGTGACATATATAATCACCAAAGACCTACAGAATACCAAGAGAAGACTACTCAACATTCTGTCATAAGGTACATGGGAAAAGGATCCCAGGAAGAACAGACATATGTGTATGTGTAAAAGAACCACATCTTCCACACCTACAACAAGCCAAACATTGTAATCAAATTTGCTGTAATAAAAAATAAAAAATTAAACTACAAACACGAACAAGAAGTAGTGAGACAAACTTGAGGGGTTTTCTCCTGGTACATTCCATTCTACATTCCAATCTAGAACACGACTTCCATTGAGGCTCTGTTGCCCCAGTAACCAGATTTGGTAAGGGAGAACTGCTGCCACATTGTGGCCTTTTCACAAAACAGCAGCTTTAATCCCAGCGCTAATGGTCAGTTGATATTCAAAATCATTGCAGGCCTGTAAATGACACCTGCCCTGAAAACAAATCCTGGGGTCATATATCGACCAAAAAATTCAAAGGACGTCCATATTTCAAAACGACAGTTTCAAAAGGCATATTTTACACACATTAGTGTTCTGCTTCTTTTTCTGTCTTTCTTTTGTTGTTAAAAAAACGGGAATGGCAAAAAGCATCCCTCAGAATGTGCGAAAATATTTGCAAACGAATCAATGGACAAAGGTTTAATCTCCAATATATATAAAGAGCTCATGCAGCTTAATATTAAAACAACAAACAACCCAATACAAAATTGGGCAGAAGATCTAAAGAGACGTTTCTTCAAAGAAGACACAGAGATGGCCAAGGCCAACATGAAAAGCTGCTCAACATCACTAATTATTAGAGAAATGCAAATCAAAACTACAATGAGGTATCACCTCACACCTGTTAGAATCGTCATTATCAGAAAATCGACAAACAACAAATCCTGGGGAGGGTGTGGACAAAAGGATCCCTCTTCCACTAGTGGTGGAAATGTAAATTGATACAGTCACGATGGAGAACAGTATGGAGTTTCCTTAAAAAAACTAGAAATAGAATTACCATATGATCCAGCAATCCCACTTCTGGGCATATACCCAGAGAAAACCATAAATCAAAAAGGCACATTCACCACAATGCTCATTTCAGCACTATTTACGATAGCCAGGTAATGGAAGCAACCTAAATACCCACAGACAGACGAATGGATAAAGATGTGGTACATATATAAAATGGAATATTACTCAGCCATAAGAAGGAATGAAACTGGGTCATTTGTAGAGACGTCGATGGATCTAGAGACTGTCATACAGAATGAAGTAAGTCAGAAAGAGAAAAACATATATTGTATATTAATGCATATATGTGGAACCTAGAAAAATGGTATAGATGAACTGGTTTGCAGGGAAGAAATAGAGACACAGAGGTAGAGAACACACGTATGGACACCAAGTGTGGGAAGCCATGGGGTGGTGGTGGTGGCATATGTTGGGAGATTGGGATTGACCTGTATACATGTATATGCATAAAATACATAACTAATAATAACCTGCTGTATAAAAATATAAATAAAATTAAATTTTAAAATTTAAAAAAATAAAATTTAAAAATAAAACAGAAAAAAGTTCTTCCCTTCACACAGATGTATTTATATGAATGAATTATTTCCATGCTTATATCAATAAATACATAAAAGAGGAATAAAATCTAACTTGAACCAAAAAAGGAAAAAAAACCTGTACCCACCAGTTATACAGAGGAAAACCCTATCAGGGCACTTGCTCCAGCGGTAAACAATTCTGAAATTGGTCAGAGGTGGGGAATCATCTCCCATACAGCCAGCAGCCCACCCCCCAAGCAAGGAGGGTCCTCATTGCAAAGCTGGGGGACCGTTCCAAGGCATTTGTGAGTAAACGTGAGCTGAGCCCCAGTCCTGCTGCAGCTGAACTCTTCCCACCCTTTCCAGGTAAAACACCTGAATATGTACAAGAGCTTGCAAGCTTAGAGGAAGGGCTGTGGAGCCACACCAGCTACAGCACACAGGGCGACTTGGTGCCTGCAGGCCAGTCAGGATGGTCCTGGCCCCAGATGCTCTTCTGGAAGCTTTCCATTTCCCTGCCTGAGATACCCCTCCTGCCACGGCCCCCACTGCTTTTTTACTTCCTCACCTCTGCCTGGGGAGAAATTCCAGCAGCAGGTATCGGTGACACATCCTCTTCTTTAGCAGGTGGCAGCCTGGCAACTCCTGCAGAAAGTCCAGCAGAGCCCCACTCACACTGGGCAACCCACAAAGCCACGGCCCCTCACTCCCTCCCACCAGCACAGCCCCGGCACTGCCTACGGGGCAGAGAATATGGCGTCGGTCACAGCTACAAGGGCTGTCGCTCACTGGAGAGCTGTTTATATTGCCCTCAACCCAGGCAAACCTGTGGAGGGCTGGCAGGCAGTTTCAGGCTACCAAAATCAGCCAATCCTCACCCCTAAGGGGCTCACAGTTGCAGAAAATGAAACTTGCTAAACGGGCCAGGCCCTAGGAACAGGTGTGGGCTCTTGAGAGTCAGGATAGACAAGGGGCTGCAGCTGCGGCTTGTTTTCTTATCATTTTATCTGGTCCATGAGTGGAAAACAACTTCAAGAAGACACTATCCTAATGAGAGGAACCATGGAGTCAGGGAGAGGAGTGATGGTGGGTGGAGACAGAGGCCTGGTGCCCTGGCTGCAGTGGAAGTGTCTGGAAGACCAGGCAGAGAGAGCCTGCAGAGAGTGATAGCCATGGTCACAGACCTGTCAGAGCTGTTGTTTGTTAGTTCAAGTCCTGCTCTGAGGTGTTCTGTGTCAGCTGTGAGCAACAGGTGAGCTGGGGGTTCTCTGCAAGGTGGGCTATGTGCACAGTTACTGTATGTCCAGCCCTGCTGGGGTACCTGCCCAGGGGAGCTCCGTATCCTGGGAAGGGCCTGAGTAGGAGAGCCCCATGTGCTGCTGGGTAGCTGCAGAGGTGAGCTCCATACCCTGGGAGGGACTTGACCACGAGAGCCCCGTGGGCTGTGGGGTAGGGGTGCAGCCCAGGTGAGCTCCATATCCTGGGATTGACCTGACCACGAGAGCCCCATGGGCTGCTGGAGACCTGGTAAAGGATATCAGGACAGTCAGTGAAGCCACCAAGGATATACATCCAGTAGCTCCTATTTCCTACTCCCTCCTGGTCATTCTACCTTCCACCAGGCCATGACATTCTGTATTAGACTTCAATGATGCCTTCTTCTGTATTCCATTCATCTCAGAGTGACAAGAATTTTTGGCTTGTGAGTGACAGGACACAACATGCAACAAAAGCAATAATGCTGGGCCGTCCTGCCCCAATGGTTCAAAAATCCCCACACCATCATTGGGGAAATGTCCTCTAAAGACCTAAAAGTTCAACCTCTGTAAAAGGGAACCCTCCTTCAATATGCAGATGACATTCTGATCGCCAGGCCTACTAAAGACGCCTCTGAACTACCTAGCCAAGAAAGGATAGAAGGTGTCCAAGAAAAACGCTCAAATATCCCAGGCTAAGGTGACATGCCTGGGCTTCATTCTCACAGATATTTGGAGAAACGCATCCCAGGATAGGGAAGAAGCCATTTGCAGCCTTACCTCTTCTAAAACTAGAAGACAGCTTAGGGGTTCCTGGGGAGGCCAAGGTTTTCTGCATCTGGATCCCTAACTACAGTGTAATAGCTGGGCCTCTACATGAAACACTGACACGAAAAGATGATGATCCTTTTGAATAGAATCCAGAAGCAGCCTTTCAAGAATGGAAAGAGCAGTCAATACAGACCCTTGCCCAGGAACTCCCTAATTTAGCTAAACCCTTTGACCTTTACATACCCGGTCAAAGGTTAATCGCCCTTGGAGCCTTAGTGCAAAAACTGGGACCACTTGAAATGGAGCAACACAAGAATGCCCTTCAGGTATGATAAACTATGGTCACCAAGGGCTTTGCCCACCGACTCATCAGGCCAGGATACTGGGGTATCTAAAAAGCTGGAAATCAGCAGCCCGCAAGGCCAGCTCCCTCCTAAGGGAAAAGGACCCCACGTGGTGATCCTAACCACCCATCATGCCCTGAAGTTGCAGGGGTCGCTCTGTGGACACACTGACCTCGAGTGAGGAGGCCCTCCAACTCCAACCTCCAGAGAGATAAACGGGGGCAACGGGCCCCCAAGATGACTCGTGTGACCATCACTTGACCTGGAGTTTCTCTCAGAAAACGACAAGACTGTGCCCCGAAAGAGCAGACTACTGCTTGCAGGACTTACTGCACCCAGAGGGGAGCTAATAAGCTTGGCGGGGGAAACGTATATCACGCTTTCACCATAGAAAACCCTACAGACACCGCGGTGATGGTGGCCATTATGACCGGCTGGACTGCTGGCTACTTCTACAGGTCATTGACTCAGTGGACGTCATGGTCCTGGATCACCACTGACCCTGGACTGTCTGGGAGTTGCGCGGGCAGGGCTCTGACACATGGTGCTGTTTGTACATTAATTCAGGGACCTAATTAAAGAAAGCACAGACTACTGGTCAGAGCATCTAGTCTGGCAAAAACTGTCAGCCTAAGGTCGCCGAACATATGTGGGGTGGGGTGAAACTTTCCACCGCAGCATCTCTGCGCCTCTCTTTCCTGGACCCTTAAAGGTCATTAAAATCTGTAACACTTCCAATGCTGGTGCTCAGGCGGACGAGAAGTGAGGCAGGAGGCCTTGGGACAATCAACCTCACCAGGAGGCTGGTGGGGAGACGTTTTGCCCCTCCCCCCATGTATCAGGGCTCCCACCACAGCATGAAGCAGTTACAAAAGAGGGGTCTGCACCCTCAACACCCCAAGAATAAGGAACGGAACAAAAAGCAGAGGAGGTGTTCGTCTCCGGCAACGTTCATTAAAAATCCCTGGGAGATAAAAAGAGAATCTGGGCAATAAAATAAAGTCCAACCTGTTTTACCTTTGTGCTTTGTCTAATTTCACGTGCTCCTAGGTTTCCGCATGCAGAGGTCCCACACCCGGCACTTCAGACCCGATTTCCTAGTGCAGAATGGCTGGGTCGACACCTCAGCTAGCGGGGTCCCATGCAGACTCCGCGGCATAGAGCCTGAGCTGCAGCCAACGCAGCCCTCGAGAGCTCCATCCCCTCCCTCCCACTGACGCTGACGGGGACCCTACACAGCAGCCCAGCCCACAGCCCATTGGGGAGTGCACGCTCTCACCTCTCCATTCTGTTTTCAAAATAATGTTTCCTTTGCTTCTGAACAAAACTCAGTCTTGATCTGTTGGCTCCAATGACACTGGGCACGGGGACTCCTGTTGGGGTCCACTCTGGAGGATCAGTAACAGAAATTGAGAACATTGTAACTTCAATGAACAGATGTGTGAGCCAAACTGTAGTTAACATAGAGCAGTGTATAATGCTCGGGTAAAATAAGATGTTTCTAAGACTTACATTTGATATTTCCATCACTTTCCTATAAGCAAGTTCAGTGAAGACGTCTGTCTTATTTGTCAGGTCAACATTAGAGAAATGAAGTGATTTATTTCCATGGATGTACATCGAATACTCTTGGCTGAAGCTTCAATCTTGTTTTGAATGCTTTTCCATTGAAAATGATACCTCTCTTTCAGCTCCCCCATTTCTGAGAAGTATAAAATCTTATAATTTATTATTACCAAAGGGGAAAGGTAGGAGAAGGGATAAATTAACAGTTTGGGATTAACACATACACACTGCTATGTATAAAATAGATCATCAACAAGGAACTACTGTATAGCACAGGGAACTACACTGAATATTTTGCAATAACCTATAAGGGGAAATAATCTGAAAAACAATAGATATTTTTATTGACATCATCTATCAATGACAGATAAAATGTAACCTAAGCAAGGCCGATGGTGAGCACTTCTGACCCTGAAGATTTCAGTCATCTAAAGTTTGGGCTCTGCCTATTTCACAAGGCCCTTAAAGGACATACGTGTAGCCGTAGCTTAAAAATTCCCCAGTTTGGGGTTCGGGGAGGCACTGATTTGGAAAAATCCCTGGTGTTCTCCTTACATGCACGGGACCCTTCCTACAGCTAAAACATGCCTGTCACACCTAGAGGATGGTACACCGTTTGATCGGAAAGCGTTTGGAAAAGACACCTCATCTCCTCATCGCCTGGTGCTCGGGTTCAACCCTCCAGCATCTTTCCTAACAATCTCCTCACTTGGGGATATCAGCACCGTCAACATCCTGTTGCGCACAGTTTGGAATTTGTCCAGAGGATGAAGCAGAAGGATGAGAAAAATTTAGAGACAAGTCTTAGGTGTTCGGACAGGCACATGCCACTCTAATTTCCAATCCAGAAGACAAATTCATCAAAGGCTAGAATTGCCAACGGAAACAGAATAGGGCTAGAGGAAATCCCGCTGTTTTGTGTCCAGTTTCCAAAAACACAATTTGAAAAATGGAACTCAGGGGCACTAAAATTCATGAAACTGCAGAGTTGAAAATATCTATCGTCGAAAAATGTCTTGAGGTAAGTCACAGAAAAGGACTTGTAAGCAAGGGAGAGTGGCAGGAAACAGATTTGAAGAGGTAGAAAGGACACCCCATTAAAGCACAAGAAAAGGGGCTGAACATCGCCAATGATGCAGTTGGCCAAAAAGGGTGTATGCATTTTTTCTGAATATATTCAAGTAAAGGCCATACACACTTTTTATCCAACCAAACAGGTGGGCACTGGAAATCAATATCACAAAATGTATCACTTCACATCAGTCAGAAGGGCCATCCACATAAAGTGTAAACACCAGAAATGCAGGACAGGGCGAGGAGAAAAGGGAGCCCTGTGAGGCTGATAGTGGAAATGTAATTTGCCAACGGCCACTCTGGAGAAGTGTATTGTGTTTGCTAAAACATCTAAAAAATGAGCTACAGAGCATAGGGCACTTGCACTCATGGGCGTGTACCTTGGGAAAAACAAAAATCGACAGAAAACAGGCACCCGAACGTTTACCACCTCTCTGTTAAAAAGGGCCTCAACTTGGATATAACCTAAATGTCCCTGGAAGGATAAAATGGATAAAAGAGATGGGGTACTTATGTAGAGTGGAATATTACTCATCCAGAAATCAATGAAATAAGGCCAGTTGTAACAACTCTGGAGGAGTTACATACGATCATTCTAAGTGACATATGTCAGAAAGAAAAAGACACATATCATAAGATGTCACTTAAAGGTGGAATCAAAAATAGCTACACATGAAATAAATTACAAAACAGAAACATAGTCAAATATGTAGAAAATAGACATAAGGCTGCTAAATGGGAAAGGTGGGGAATGGTGAGGTATTATCCAGGAGGTTGAAATTAGCAAAGATACCATTCCAAGTACCAAACTGAATAACTGACAAGGCCTACACGGTACCTCAAAGAACTGCACTCAGCCCACTCAAGTCACTGGAAAATAATACATATGACTGGTAAGCATCTGAAAAAGAAGTTATTGTTGTCTCACAGTACATGAATCAAGTGGATGTACAGCAGCAAAAAACAGAGCTTTGAAAATCAGCTGTAACCAATATAAAAATAAATTTAAAACTATTTATAAAAACAGTGAGACAGACAAAAATTCTTACAACTTTTGTTGAAGGGCTACGATGTAACATGGATTGAACACATGTAGACCCACAGCAGGATGATTATATAAGGCTGGAAGCTATGCACGCTAAGAGATGTTAGAGAGGCTGGGTGAGGAAATGCAGACCTTTTAAAGTAATACTGCCTGGTACCCATTCCATGGGTCCCAAATCTGCAGGTTCAAGGGAATCTTCTGACTGCGAAAACATGCCTGGGAAACCGAGATGAATGTACACCGTGTGCTCAGGAAAGGTGTCTAAAATGCACCTCATTTTTGATCTCCTGGTGCTGGGGTTCGCCATTCCAGCCACATTACTAACAATCTCCCCACTTGGAGAATCAGCACCTTTAACCTCCTGTTTCACACAGTTGGCAATTTGTGCAGAGGATAAATGGGAAGCGGGTGAACCAATGAGAGATTAGCTGTAGGACTTTTGACAGGCACATGTCACTCTAATTTCCCATTAGGAAGAAGAATTAACCAAAGGCTCAGCCTGCCTCCCCAGAACCAGAATAGGGCCAAAAGTAATCCAATGGTTTGGCGGCCAGCTCACAAAAAAAGCGAGTTGCAAAATGGAGCTCAGGAGCAGACAATTCCAAGACCTGCAAAGATATAAATGATAACCAACGTCCAAAAATATATTCAGGTAAGGTAACGAAGAGGATCTGAATGAGAGGCAGAATTGCAGGAAACAGAGTTCAAAAGGTAGATTGTACTCGCATTTAAAGCATATGAAAAGCAGCAGAATTTCTAAAATGATGCGGTTGGGCAAAAGGGTGTATACGTTTTTTTCGTGAATATCTTCAGGAAAAAAACACATGCAGAGTTTTTGGCCAACCAAGCAAGAGGGAAATGCAAATCCGCACAACAAAGAAGTCTCAATTTCCACTGCTCAGAAAGGCCATCCAAAAAATGTGTACAAACCAGAAATGCAGGAGAGGCCATGGAAAACAGGGAGCCTAGTCACGCTGATGGGTGGGGTATAAATATCCAAGAGCCACTCTGAAGAAGTGTAGGCTGTTTTTAAAACATCTAAAATACAAAGCCCCGGAGCAAGGGGACTTCAACTCATGGACATATAACTTGGCAAGACTAAATGTCAATAAGACACAGGCACCCCAAAGTTTCGGGTTGCTCTGCATACAAGAACCTCAACTTTGGTACACCTAAAATATCCCAGGAAAAAGAGAAATGCATAAAGAACTTGTGGTAATTTTGTACAACGGAATATCACTCAGACGTGAAATCAATGTATGTAAGGCCAGTAGCAGCATAAAGAGTGGATTTAGGTATGATGATTTTAAGGGAAATTAGTCACACAGAAAAAGAATCTTATCATAAGATATGACTTATAGAGGGAATGTCAATATCACAACACATGAACTGAATTAGGAAAGAGAACAGAGTCTCACATTTAGCAAAAATCTCTTATGCCTGCTTCAGGGGAAAGGAGAGGTGGGGTGATGCATAAAACCAGAGTTTGATATTAGCACAGGTACCATTCCATAAACCAAATACAGAATAGACAAGACCTACACCTTCCTCAGTGAACGGGACTCAACACCCCTATGCCCCACAGAGGAATATATCTGACTACTAAGAATCTTAAAACCTATGTATTGATATGTCTCCGTAAGGGAATCAATTGTGTCTAGACTGGCATAAACAAGTCAGTGAAAATCAGCTCAACCCCATTATAAAAATGAATTTCAAAAAAACCCCAAAAAACAGCGAAATTCTTACACAATTCCTTCAGGGTTTCTGATGAAACCTGGAATGACCTTATCTGCAAAGACAGGTGGATGAGACATAAGCCTGGACACTTGGGACTGAGAGGACTGGTGAGATTGGGAGAGAAAATGCAGACCTTTTAAAGTAGTAATGCATGCCACCATTCCATGTGTCCCAAATCTCCAGGTAGAAGGGTATATCACTACAATTATAACATGTATGGGAAACCTAGAAAATGGACACCCTTTGATGGCGAAAGGTTTCTAAAACTCTCCTAATTTTTCCTCTCCTTGTGCTCCACTTTGGCATTCCAACTGCTTTACTATCAATCTCCCAACTTAGGAGAGTCAGCCCCTATAACCTCCTGGTTCGCACAGTTTGCTAATTGTGCAGAGGATGAAAGGGAAGAGGGAGAACCAATCAGAGAGTAGATGTAGGCATTTGGACGGGCACATGTCACTCTAAGTTCCCGGCAGGAAGAAGAATTAACCAAAGCCTCAACCACCCGCAGGGGACCAATATAGCGACCCCTGGAACCAGTATAGGTCCTGAAGCAAAATTGTGGATTTGCGGCCAGCTCACAAAGATGGGATTTGAAAATTGGAGCTCAGGGGCACAGCAATTCACAAACCTGCAGACTTATAAAGACTACTCTCTTTCAAAAATCTGTTGAGGGAAGGCAATGAAGCGGACTTGAAAATGAGGCAGAATTGCACAAAACATATTTCAAGAGGTAAATTGGAATTGCCTTTAAAGCACAGGAAAAGCATCCCAACTTGGACAGAGATGCACTTGGCCAAAAAGGGCGTATGCCTTTTCTCCTGAATATATTCAGAAGAAAACGCATACGCCCTTTTTGGCCAATCAAGCAAGTGCGCAATACAAATCCACACTACAAAGAATTGTCACTTACCACCGGTCAAAAGGGACATCCGAATATCTGTAAAAACCAGAAAGGCAAGAGAGAGATGGCAAGGGCATGAAGCAATGTGATCCCAATGGTCATGGAGGATTGTGATGACAAGCGCATGGAGAATTGTGATGACAAGATTATGTACCATTTTGTTGACAAAGGCAAGGAGCATTATGATGACAAGGTTCATGGAGCACTGTGATGACAAAAATCACAGAGCATTGTGATTACAGGGGTCATGGAGCATTGGGATGACAAGCGCATGGATCATTGTGATGACAATGGTCATGGAGCATTTTAATGACAAGAGTCCCGGATCATTGTGTTGTCAGGGTTCATGGAGCGTTGTGATGACAGTGGTCATGGAGCATTGTGATGACAGGGGTCATGGCGCATTGTGATGAGAAGGTCATGGAGCATTGGGCTGAAAATGTCCATGGAGTACTGTGATGACAGGGGTCATGGAGCATTGTGATGACAAGGTACTGGAGCACTGTGATGAGAAGACCATGGAGCCTTGTGATGACAAGTCTCATGGAGCATTCTGATGAAAAGTGCCATGGAGCATTGTGATTACAGGGGTCTTGGAGCATTGTGATGACAAGGGCATGGAACATCGTGAATGAGAAGGCCATGGAGCATTCTGTTGGCATGCATCATGGAGCTTTGTGATGACAAGGGCATGGAGCATTGTGATTACAGGGGTCTTGGAGCATTGTGATGACAAGGGTCATGGAGCCTTGTGATGACAAGGCTGTGGAACATTGTGATGGCAGGGGTCATGGAGCATTGTTATGACAGGGGTAATGGAGCATTGTGATGACAAGGGCATGGAGCATTGGTCTGAAAAGTTTCATGGATTATTGTGATGAGAGGGGGCAAGGAGCATTGTGATGACAAGGGCATGGAACACTGTGATACATGGGTCATGGAGGATTGTAATGAGAAGCGCATGGAGCATTGTGATAAGAATGGCATCGAGCATTGTGATGAAAAGCATCATGGAGCCTGTGATGACAAGGGCATGGAACAATGTGATGAGAGGGTTCATGGAGCATTGTGATGACAATGGCATGCAGCATTGTGATGACAAGGTAATTGAGCTTTGTGATGACAAAGGTCATGGAGCATTTTGATGACAAGGGTGTGGTGCATTCTGTTGTGAAGGGCAGGGAGCATTGTGATGACAGGGGTTATGGAACATTGTGATGTCAGGGGAATGGAGCATTGTGATGATAAAGGCATGTAGCATTGTTGTGACAAGGGTCATGGAATATTGTGATGACAGGGGTGAGGGAGTATTGTGTTGACTAGTGATGGAACATTGTGATATCAATGGTGAGAGAGCATTTTGATGAGAAGTGCATGGAGCAGTGTGATGACAAGGTTTATGGAGCATTGTGATGACAAAGATGTGGAGCATTGTGATGACAAGCGCATGGCACATTGTGATGCCATGGGTCATGGAGTATTGTGCTAACAAAGGCATTGAGCATTGGGATGACAAGGGTCATGGAGCATTGTGATAACAAGGGCCATTGAGAATTTTGATGACATGTTCATGAAGCATTGTGATGACAATCACATGGAGCTTGCTGTGACAGGGATCATGGAGCATTGCGATGACAAGTGCATAGAGAATTGTGATGACAAAGCATGTAACACTGTGATGAAAAGCATCATGGATCACAGTGATGCCAAGAACGTGGAGAATTGTGATGACAGGGGACATGGAGCATTGTAATGACCAGGGCATGGAGTATTGTGATGGCAAGACCGTGGAGCATTGTGATGAGAAGACCATGGATAATTGTGATGATGAGCGTCATGGAGCACTGTAATGACAAGGGGTATGGAGCATTGTGATAACAGGGGTCATGGAGCATTGTGATGACAAGTTTCATGGAGCATTCTGATGACAAGCTTGTGGAGTATTTTGATGACAATGACATGGAGCATTTTGATGAAAATGGCATGGGGCATTGTGATGAAAAAGACATGGAGCCTTTTCATGACAGTTTTCAGGGAGCATTCTGACGACAAGTGTCAGGGAGCATTGTGATGACAAAGGTCATGGAGAATTGTGACGACAAGGGCATGGAGTATTGTGATGACAAGTACATGGAGCTTGCTATGACGGGGTCATGGAGCATTGCGATGACAAGTGCATAGAGAATTGTGATGACAAAGCATGTAACACTGTGATGAGAAGTGTCATGGAGCATAGTGATGCCAAGATCGTGGACAATTGTGATGACAGGGAACATGGAGCATTATGATGACCAGGGTATGGAGCATTGCGATGGCAAGATCGTGGAGCACTGTGATGAGAAGACCATGGATAATTGTGATGACGAGGGTCATGGAGCACTGTAATGACAAGGGGTATAGAGCATTGTGATGACAGTGGTCATGGAGCATTGTGATGACCGGGGACATGGAGCATTGTGATGCCCAAGGCATGGAGCACTGTGATGGTAAGACCGTGGAGCTTTGTGATGAGAAGACCATGGATAATTGTGATGAGGAGCATCATGGAACACTGTAATGACAAGTGGTATGGAGCCTTGTGATGACAGGGGTCATGGAGCATTGTTATGACAGTGGTCATGGAGCATTGTGATGACAAGGGTCATGGAGCATTTTGATGACAAGGGCGTGGAGCATTGTGATGAGAAGACCATGGACAATTGTGATTACGAGTGTCATGGAGCACTGTAATGACAAGCAGTATGGAGCATTGTGATGACAGGGGTCATGGAGCATTGTGATGACTGGGGACATGGAGCATTGTGATGACCAGGGCATGGAGCATTGTGATGGCAAGACCGTGGAGCACTGTGATGAGAAGACCATGGATAATTGTGATGACGAACATCATGGAGCACTGTATTGACAAGGGGCATCAAGCATTGTGATGACAGGTGTCATGGAGCATTGTGATGACAGGGGTCATGGATCATTGAGATGACAAGGGTCACGGAGCATTCTCATGACAAGCTTGTGGAGTATTGTGATGACAATGGCATGAAGCATTGTGATGAAAAGGGCACGGATCATTGTGATGAAAAAGGCATGGAGACTTGTCATGACAGGGTTCAATGAGCATACTGATGACAAGTGTCAGGGAGCATTGTGATGACAAGTGTATTGAGAATTGTGATGACAAAGGTCATGGAGCATTGTGATGAGAAGTCCATGGATAATTGTGATGACCAGCGTCATGGGGCGTTGTGATGACAAGTGTTATGGAACATTGTGATCACAAGGGTTTGGAGCATTGTGATGAGAGAGGTCATGGAGAATTTTGATTTCATTGTGATGACAATAGCATGAAGCATTATGATGATGGGCATGGTGCATTGTGATGACAGGGTTCATGGAGCATTGAGATGCAAAGAGGCATGGATCATTGTAATAACAAGGGTCTTGGAGCATTGTGATGACAAGGGCATGGAGTATTGTGATGAGAAGGCCATGGAGCATTCTGATTACATGCGTCAGGGAGCTTTGTGATGACATGGGCATGGAGCATTGTGATTACAGGGGTCTTGGAGCATTGTGATGACAAGGGTCATGGAGTCTTGTGATGACAAGGCCGTAGAACATTGTGATGGCAGGGGTCATGGAGCATTGTTATGACAGGTGTAATGGAGCATTGTGATGACAAGGGCATGGAGCATTGGTCTGAAAAGTTTCATGGATTATTGTGATGAGAGTGAGCATGGAGCATTTTGATGACAAGGGCACGGAACACAGTGATACATGTGCCATGGAGAATTGCAATGACAAGGGTATGGAACATTGTGATGACAAGCGTCATGGAGCTTTGTGATGACAACGGCATGGAGCAATGTGATGAGAGGTTTCATGGAGCTTTGTGATGACAATGGCATGGAGCATTGTGATTCCAAGGGTCATGGAGCTTTGTGATGACATAGGCCATGGAGCATTTTGATGACAAGGGCATGGTGCATTGTGATGAGAAGGGCAGGGAGAATTGTGATGACAGGGTCATGGAGCAATTGGATGAAAAGGGTCATGGAACATTTTGATGACAGTGTTTATGGAACATTGTGATGTTAGGGGTCATGGAGCATTGTGATGAAAAGGGTCATGGAGCATTGTGATGACAGGGGTTATGGAACATTGTGATGTCAGGGGTCATGGAGCATTGTGATGATAAGAGCATGTAGCATTGTTGTGACAAGGGTCATGGAACATTGGGATGACAGGGTGGAGGGAGTATTGTGTTGACTAGTGATGGAACACTGTGATATCAGTGGTGAGAGAGCATTTTGATGAGAGGTGCATGGAGCATTGTGATGACAAGGCTGTGAAGCATTGTGATGAGAAACGCAGGGCACATTGTGATGACATGGGTCATGGAACATTGTGCTGACAAACGCATGGAGCATTGTGATGACAAGGTTTATGGAGCATTGTGATGACAACGTTGTGGAGCATTGTGATGACAAGCGCATGGCACATTTGATACCATGTGTCATAGAGTAATGTGCTGACAAAGGCATGGAGCATTGTGATGACAAGGGTCACCGAGCATTGTGATGAAATGTTCATGGAGAGTTGTGGTCACAAAGGTCACAGAGCCTTGTGATGACGAGGGCATGGACCATTGTGATGACAAAGGTCATGAAGCATTGTGATAACTGGAGTCACGGAGCATTGTGATGACAGGGGTCATAGAGCATTGTGATGAAAGGGCATGGAGCATTGTGATGACAGGGTCATGGAGCATTTTTCTGACAAGTTTCATGGATTATTGTGATGACAGTGGGCATGGCGCATTGTGATGACAAGGGCATGGAGCATTGTGATGAGAAGGTCACGGAGTATTGTGAAGAAGGGTGTCAGGGAGCATTGTGATGACATATGTCATGGTCTATTGCAATGACAATGGAATGTAGCATTGTGGTGCCAAGTGTCATGGAGGATTGTGATGACAAAGGTAATGGAGCATTTTGATGACAAGGGCTTGGAGCATTGTGATGACAAGGGTCATGGCGCATTGTGATAACAAGGGCCATTGAGAATTTTGATGACATGTTCACGAAGCATTGTGATGATAATCACATGGAGCTTACTATGACAGGGTTCATAGAGCATTGCGATGACAAGTGCATAGAGAATTGTGATGACAAAACATGTAACACTGTGATGAGAAGTATAATGGAGCATAGTGATGACAAGAACGTGGAGAATTGTGATGACAGGGGACATGGAGCATTGTGATGACCAGGGCATGGAGCCTTGTGATGGCAAGGTCGTGGAGCACTGTGATGAGAAGATCATGGATAATTGTGATGACGAGTGTTATGTAGCACTGTAATGACAAGGGGTATAGAGCATTGTGATGACAGTGGTCATGGAGCATTGTGATGACCGGGGCATGGAGCATTGTGATGGCAAGACCGTGGAGCACTGTGATGAGAAGACCATGGATAATTGTGATGACGAGCTTCATGGAGCACTGTAATGACAAGGGGTATGGAGCATTGTGATGTCAGGGGTCATGGAGCACTGTGATGACTGGGGACATGGAGCATCGTGATGACCAAGGCATGGAGCATTGTGATGGCAAGGTTGTGGAGAATTGTGATGAGAAGACCATGGATAATTGTGATGACGATCGTCATGGAACACTGTAATGACAAGGGGTATGGAGCATTGTGATGACAGGGGTCATGGAGCATTCTGAAGACAATGATCATGGAGCATTCTGATGACAAGCTTGTGGAGTATTGTGATGACAATGACATGGAGCGTTGTGATGAAAAGGGCATGGAGCATTCTGATGAAAAAAGCATGGAGCCTTTTCATGACAGTGTTCAAGGAGTATTCTGACGACAAGTGTCAGGGAGCATTGTGATGACAAGTGTATTGAGAATTGTGATGACAAAGGTCATGGAGCATTGTGACGACAAGTGCATGGAGTATTGTCATGACTGTCATCATGGAGTGTTGTGATGACAAGTGTTATGGAACATTGTGATCACAAGGGGTTGGAGCATTGTGATGACAGAGGTCATGGACCATTTTGATTTCAAGGAGCATGGAGCATTGTGATGACAAGGGCATGGAGCAATGTGATCCCAAGGTTCATGGAGGATTGTGATGAAAATGGTAATGGAGTATTGTGATGACAAGTTCATGGAGCATTGTGATGACAAGGTCATGTAGGATATTGATGACACAGGCATGGAGAATTGTGATGATAAGGGTCATGGAGCACTGTGATGATAAGCGTCACAGAGCATTGTGATTACAGGGGTCATGGAGCATTGGGATGACAAGGGCATGGATCATTGTGATGACAAGTGTCATGGAGCATTGGGCTGAAAATGTTCATGGAGCATTGTGATGACAAGGGAATGGAGCATTGTGATGACAAGAGTCCCGGATCATTGTGTTGTCAGGGGTCATGGAGTGTTGTGATGACAGTGGTCATGGAGGATTGTGATGATATGGGTCATGGAGCATTGTGATGAGAAGGTCATGAAGCATTGGGCTGAAAATGTTCATGGAGTATTGTGATGACAGGGGTCATGGAGCATTGTAATGAGAAGGGAATTGAGCACTGTGATGACAAGGTCCTGGAGCATTGTGATGGGAAGTCCATGGAGCCTTGTGATGACAATTCTCATGGAACATTCTGATGAAAAGGGGCATGGAGCATTGTGATTACAGGGGTCTTGGAGCATTGTGATGACAAGGGCATGGAGCATTGTGATGAGAAGGCCATGGAGCATTCTGATGACATGCGTCATGGAGCTTTGTGCTGACAAGTGCATGGAGTATTGTGATGAAAATGGCATGGATCATTGTTATGAAAAAGGCATGGAGCCTTGTCATGACAGGGTTCAAGGAGCATACTGACGACAAGTGTCACGGAGCATTGTGATGACAAGTGTATTGAGCATGGTGATGACAAAGTTCATGGAGCATTGTGATGAGAAGACCATGGATAATTTTGATGATAAGCGTCATGGGGTGTTGTGATGATAAGTTTTATGGAACATTGTGATCACAAGGGTTTGGAGCATTGTGATGACAGAGGTCATGGAGCATTTTGATTTCATTGTGATGACAATAGCCTGAAGCATTATGGTGATGGGCATGGTGCATTGTGATGACAGTGTTCATGGAGCATTGAGATGAAAAGGGGCATGGAGCATTGTGATTACAGGGGTCTTGGAGCATTGTGATGACAAGGGCAAGGAGCATTGTGATGAGAAGGCCATGGAGCATTCTGATGACATGCGTCATTGAGCTTTGTGATGACAAGGGCATGGAGCATTGTGATTACAGGGGTCTTGGAGCATTGTGATGACAAGTGGCATGGAGTCTTGTGATGACAATGGTGTGGAACATTGTGATGGCAGGGTCATGGAGCATTGTTATGACAAGGGTAATGGAGCATTGTGATGAGAAGGGCATGGAGCATTGGTCTGAAAAGTTTCACGGATTATTGTGATGAGAGTGGGCATGGAGCATTGTGATGACAAGGTCACAGAACACTGTGATCCATGGGTCATGGAGGATTGTAATGACAAGGGCATGGAGCATTGTGATGAGAAGGGCATCGAACATTGTTTTGACAAGCGTCATGGAGCTTTGTGATGACAAGGGCATGGAACAATGTGATGAGAGGGTTTATGGAACATTGTGATTCCAAGGGTTATGGAGCTTTGTGATGACAAAAGTCATGGAGCATTTTGATGTCAAGGGCGTGGTGCATTGTGATGAGAAGGGCAGGGAGCATTTTGATGACAGGGTCATGCAGCAATTTGATGAAAAGTGTAATGGAACATTTTGATGACATGGGTTATAGAACATTGTGATGTCAGGGGTCATGGAGCTTTGGGATGAAAAGGGTCATGGAGCATTTTGATGACAGGGGTTATGGAACATTGTGATGTCAGGGGTCATGGAACACTGTGATGATAAGGGGATGTAGCATTGTGATGACAGGGGTCATGGAACATTGTGATTACAGGGGTGAGGGAGTATTGTGATGACTAGTGATGGAACATTGTGATATCTCTGTTGAGAGATCATTTTGATGAGAAGTGCATGGAGAATTGTGATTACAAGGTTTAAGGAACATTACGATGACATGGTTGTGGACTGTTGTGATGAAAATCACGTGGCACATTGTGAGGACAAGGGTCATGGAGCATTGTTCTGACAAAGGCATGGAGCATTGTGATGACAAGGGTCACGGAGCATTGTGATGAAAAGTTCATGGAGTATTGTGGTTACAAAGGTCACAGAGCCTTGTGATGATGTGGGCATGGACCACTGTGATGACAAATGTTATGAAGCATTGTGATGACTGGAGTCACAGAGCATTGTGATGACAGGGGTCATGGAGCATTGTGATTACAAGGGCATGGAGCATTGTGATGACAGGGGCATGGAGCATTGGTCTGACAAGTTTAATAGATTATTGTGATGACAGTGGGCATGGGGCATTGTGATGACAAGGGCATGGGGCATTGTGATGACAAGGGCATGGAGTATTGTGAAGACAGGTGTCAGGGAGCATTGTGATGACATATGTCATGGTCCATTGCGATGACAATGGCATGGAGCATTGTGATGCCAAATGTAATGGAGGATTGTGATGACAAATATAATGGAGCATTGTGATGACTAGGGCTTGGAGCATTATGATGACAAGGGCCATTGAAAATTTTCATGACAAGGTCGTGAAGCATTGTGATGACAAGGTGCTGGAGCATTGTGATGAGAAAACCATGGAGCCTTGTGAGACAAGTCTCATGGAGCATACTGATGAAAAGGGGCATGGGGCGTTGTGATTAGAGTGTCTTGGAAAATTGTGATGACAAGGGCATGGAGCATTGTGATGAGAAGGCCAAGGAGCAGTCTGATGACATGCGTCATTGAGCTTTGTGATGACAAGGGCATGGAGCATTGTAATTACAGGCGTCTTGGAGCATTGTGATGAAAAAGGCATGGAGCCTTGTCATGACAGGGTTCAAGGAGCATACAGAGAACAAGTGTCAGGGAGCATTTTGATGACAAGTGTATTGAGCATTGTGATGACAAAGGTCATGGAGCATTGTGAAGAGAAGACCATAGATAATTGTGATGACGAGCGTCATGGGGCATTGTGATGACAAGTGTTATGGAATATTGTGATCACAAGGGTTTGGAGCAGTGTTATGACAGAGGTCATGGAGCATTTTGATTTCATTGTGATGACAATAGCCTGAAGCATTATGATGATGGGCATGGTGCATTGTGATGACAGGGTTCATGGATCATTGAGATAAAAAGGGACATGGAGCATTGTGATTACAGGTGTCTTGGAGCATTGTGATGAGAAGGGTCATGGAGCCTTGTGATGACAAGGCCATGGAACATCGTGATGGCAGGGGTCATGGAGCATTGTTATCACAGGGGTAATGGAGCATTGTGATGGCAAGGGCATGGAGCATTCTGATGACATGCATCATGGAGCTTTGTGATGACAAGGGCATGGAGCACTGTGATTACAGGGGTCTTGGAGCATTGTGATGACAAGGGTCATGGAGCCTTGTGATGACAAGGCCGTGGAACGTTGTGATGGCAGGGGTCATGGAGCATTGTTATGACAGGGGAAATGGAGCATTGTGATGACAAGGGCATGGAACATTTGCCTGAAAAGTTTCATGGATTATTGTGATGGGAGTGGGCATGGAGCATTGTGATGACAAGGGCACGGAACACAGTGATACATGGGTCATGGAGGATTGTAATGACAAGGGCATGCAGCATTGTGATGAGAAGGGCATCGAGCAGTGTGATGACAAGCACCATGGAGCTTTTTGATGACAATTGCATGGAACAATGTGATGAGAGGTTTCATGGAGTATCGTGATGACAATGGCATGGAGCATTGTGATGCCAAGGGTCATGGAGCATTTTGATGACAAGGGCGTGGTGCATTGTGATGAGAAGGGCAGGGAGCATTGTGATGACATTGTCATGGACCAATTTGATGAAAAGTGTCATGGAACATTTTGATGAGAGGCGTTATGTAACATTGTGATGTTAGGGGTCATGGAGCATTTTGATGAAAGGGGTCATGGAGCATTTTGATGAAAAGGGTCATGGAGCATTTTGATGACAGGTGTTATGGAACATTGTGATGTCAGGGATCATCAAACATTGTGATGATAAGTGCATGTCGCATTGTGATGACAGGAGTCATGGAACATTGTGATGACAGGGTTGAGGGAGTATTGTGATGAATAGTGATGTAACATTGTGATATCAGTGGTGAGAGAGCATTTTGATTTGAAGTGCATGGAGCATTGTGATGACAATGTTTATGGAGCATTGTGATGATAAGATTGTGGAGCACTGTGACGACAAGTGCATGGTGCATTGTGATGACATGGGTCATGGAGCATTGTGCTGACAAGCGCATGGAGCATTGTGATGACAAGGGTCATGGAGCATTGTGCTGAGAAAGGCCTAGAGCATTGTGATGACAAGGGTCAAAGAGCATTGTGATGAAAAGTTCATGAAGCATTGTGGTTAAAAAGGTCACAGAGACTGTTGATGACAAGGGCATGGACCATTGTGATGACATAGGTCATGAAGCCTTGTGATGACTGGAGTCACGGAGCATTGTGATGACAGGGGTCATGGAGCATTGTGATACAAGGGCATGGGCATTGTGATGACAAGGGCATGGAGCATTGGTCTAATAAGTTTCAATGGCTTATTGCGATGACAGTTGGAATGGCGCATTGTGATGACAAGGGCATGGAGCATTGTGATGACCAGGTCATTCATTATTGTGAAGCCAGGTGTCAGGGAGCATTGTGATGACATATGTAATGGCCCATTGTGATGACAATGCCATGGAGCATTGTGATGCCAAGTGTCATGGAGGATTCTGATGACAAAGGTAATGGAGCATTGTGATGACAATGGGCTTGGAGCATTGTGATGACAAGGGTCAGGGAGCATTGTGCTGACAAGTGCATGGAAAATTGTGATGACAAGGGACATGGAGCATTCTGATGACAAGCTTGTGGAGTATTTTGATGACAATGGCATGGAGCATTGTGATGAAAACGGCATGGTGCATTTTGATGAAATGGCATGGAGCCTTTTTGTGACAGGGTTCAAGGAGCATTCTGATGACAAGTGTCAGGGAGCATTGTGATGACAAGTGTATCGAGAATTGTGATGACAAAGGTCATGGAGCATTGTGATGAAAAGGGCATGGAGTATTGTGATGACAGGCATCATGGAGCATTGTGATGACAAGTGTTATGGAACATTGTGATCACAAGGGTTTGGAGCATTGTGATGACAGAGGTCATGGATCATTTTGATTTCAAGGAGCATGGAGCATTGTGATGACAAGGGCTGGAGCATTGTGATCCCAAGGTTCATTGGAGGATTTGTGATGGCAATGGTAATGGAGTATTGTGATGACAAGTGCATAGAACATTTGTAATGACAAGGTCATGTAGCATTTTGCTGACAAAGGCATGGAGCATTGTGATGACAGGTGTCATGGAGCACTGTGATGGACAAGCGTCACGGAGCATTGTGATTACAGGGGTCATGGAGCATTGAGGATGACAAGGGCATGCATCATTGTGATGACAAGTGTCATGGAGCATTGGGCTGAAAATATTCATGGAGTATTGTGATGACAGGGGTCATGGAGCATTGTGATGACTAGAGAATGGAGCATTGTGATGACAAGAGTCCCCGGATCATTGTGTTGTCAGGTGATATTGAGCGTTGTGATGACTGCGGTCATGGAGAATTGTGATGATATTGGTCATGGAGCATTGTGATGAGAAGGTCATGGAGCATTGGCTGAAAATGTTCATGGAGTATGGTGATGACAGGGGTCATGGAGCATTGTGATGATAAGGGAATGGGGCATTTTGATGACAATGTCCTGGAGCATTGTGATGAGAAGACCATGGAGCCTTGTGATGACAAGTCTCATGGAGCATTCTGATGAAAAGGGGCATGGACCATTGTGATTACAGGGGTCTTGGAGCATTGTGATGACAAGAGCATGGAGCATTGTGATGAGAAGGGTCATGGAGCATTCTGATGACATGCATCATGGAGCTTTGTGATGACAAGGGCATGGAGCATTGTGATTACAGGGGTCTTGGAGCATTGTGATGAAAATGGCATGGATCATTGTGATGAAAAAGGCAGGGAGCCTTGTCATGAAAGGGTTCAGGGAGCATACTGATGCAAGGAGTCAGGGAGCATTGTGATGACATGTGTATTGCGCATTGTGATGACAAATGTCATGGGGCATTGTGATGAGAAGTCCCATGGATAATTGTGATGACTAGCGTCAATGGGGTATTGTGATGACAAGTGTTATGGAACATTGTGATCACAAGGGTTTGGAGCATTGTGATGACAGAGGTCAGGAGCATTTTGATTTCATTGTGATGACAAGAGCATGAAGCATTATGATGATGGGCATGGTGCATTGTGATGACAGGGTTCATGGAGCATTGTGATGAAGGTGGCATGGAGCTTTGGTCTGGACAAGTTTCATGGATTATTTTGATGACAGTGGGCATGGCACATTGTGATGACAAGGGCATGGAGCATTGTGATGACAAGGTCATGGAGTATTGTGAAGACAGGTGTCAGGGAGCATTGTGATGACATATGTCATGTTCCATTGTGATGACAATAGCACGGAGCATTGTGATGCAAGTGTCATGGAGGATTGTTGTGACAAAGGTAAAGGAGCATTGTGATGATAAGCGCATGGAGCATTGAGATGACAAGGGCCATTGATAATTTTAATGTCCATGTCGTGAAACATTGTGATGACAAGCGCATGGAGCTTCCTATGACAGGGGTCATGGAGCATTGCGATGACAAGTGCATGGAGTATTGTTATGACAAGAGCATATAACATTGTGATGAGAAGTGCCATGGAGCATTGTGATGACAAGGACGTGGAGAAGTGTGAGGACAAGGGACATTGAGCTTTGAGATGACCAGGGCATGGAGCATTGTGATGGCAAAACCGTGGAGCATTGTGATGAGAAGACTTTGGGTACATGTGATGATGAGCATCATGGAGCACTGTAATGACAAGGGGCATGAAGCATTGTGATGACAGGTGTCAGGGAGCATTGTGATGACAGGGGTCATGGAGCATTGTGATGACAAGGGCATGGAGCATTGTGATGACAAGTGTACGGAACATTGTGATGAAAAGTGCCATTGAGAATTTTGATGATAAAGTCGTGAAGCATTGTGATGACAAACACTTGGAGCTTGCTATGACAGGGGTCATGGAACATTGCAATGACAAGTGCATGGAGAATTGTGATGAAACGAGCATGTAACTTTGTGATGAGAAGTGTCATGTAGCATTGTGATGACAAGTACGTGGAGAATTGTTATGACAAGGGACATGGAGCATTGTGATAACCAGGGAATGGAACATTGTGATGACAGGGGTCATGGAACATTATTATGACAAGGGCCATGGTGCATTCTGATATAAGATATCACTTATGAAGGGAATGTAAACCTGGCTACATATGAACTGAATTAGGAAAGAGAACAGAGTCTCAGATTTAGAAAACACTCTTATGCTTGCTTAAGGGTGAAGGAGAGGTGGCGAGACACACAAAACCAGAGTTTGCTATTAACACAGGTACCGTTCCATAATCCAAATACAGAAGAGACAAGCCCGACTCCTTCCTCAGTGAATGGGACTCAACACCCCTATTCCCCACAGAGAAATATATCTGACTAGTAAGGATCTTAAAACCTATGTATTGATATGTCTCCATAAGGGAACCAAGTGTGTCTAGAATGACACAAACACGGCAGTGAGAATCAGATCAAACCCACTATAAAAAGGAATTTCAAAACAAAACAAAAAAAAACAGTGAAATTCTTACACAATACCTTCAGGGTTTCTGATGAAACTTGGAATGACCCTATCTACAACAACAGCTGGATGTGGCATAAGGCTGTTCACTTGGGACTGAGAGGATTGGTGAGATTGGGTGAGAAAATGCAGACGCTTTAAAGCAATAATGCCTGCCACTGATTCCATGGTTCCCAACTCTCCAGGTAGAAGGGAATATCACTACAGATATAACATGTATGGGAAACCTAGAGAATGGACACCCTCTGATGGTGAAAGGTTTCTAAAACTCTACTAATTTTTTTCTCTCCATGTGCTCCAGCTTGACATTCCAACTGCTTTAATATCAATCTCCCAACTTGGAGAGTCAGCCCCTATAACCTCCTGTTTCGCACAGTTGGCACATTGTGCAGAGGATATAAGGGAAGAGGGAGAACCAATGAGAGAGTAGCTGTAGGCATTTGGACGGCCACATGTCACTCTAATTTCCCGTCACGAAGAAGAATTAACCAAACTCTCAGCCTGCCCCACCCCCATAACTAGTATAGGTCCTGAAGCAAAATTGTGGGTTTGCGGTGAGCTCACAAAAACACAAGTTGAAAAATGGAGCTCAGGGGCACAGCAATTCACTAACTTGCAGAGTTATACAGGACTACTCTCTTCCAAAAATCTGTTGAGGAAAAGCCATGAGGCGGACTGGAAAATGAGGGAGATTTGCACGAAACAGATTTCCAGAAGTACATTGGAATCGCCTTTAAACACAGGAAAAGCATCACAACTTCGACAATTATGGAATTGTGCATAAAGGGCGCATGCGTTTTCTCCTGAATATATTCAGGAGAAAACTCATACACCCATTTTGGCCAACCAAGCAACCGCACAATGCAAATCTGCACTACAAAGAAGTATCAATTCCCACCAGTCAAAAGGGATATCCGTAAAATGTGTAAAAACCAGAAAGGCAAGAGGGGCTCTGGAGAACAGGGAGCCTTGTTATGCTGATGGGTGGGATGCAGATTGCCAACAGCCACTCTGGAGGAGTGCATTGTGTTCCCTAAAATAATTAAACAACAGAGCTTCACAACCTAAGGCACTTCCAGTCATGGGAATATACCTTGGGGAAATTGAAAATCATTAAGACACAGCCAACCCAAAATATAGGGCAGCACTGCTTACAAGAACCTCGACTTCGGGACACCTTAAATATCCCAGGAAAGACAAAAATAGTAAAGAAATTGTGGTACATACGTACGATGGAATATCCCTCAGCCATGAAATCAATGTCATAAGGCCAGTAGCAGCATAATGAGTGAATTCATGTACGATATTCTAACTGAAATAAGTCACACAGAAAAAGAAACTTATCATAAGATATCACTTATGAAGGTCTTGTAAACATAGCTACACATGAACTGAATTAGGAAAGAGAAGAGTCTCACATTTAGAAAACACTCTTATGCCTGCTCAAGAGGAAAGGAGAGGTGGGGTGATGCATAAAACCAGAGTTTGATATTAGCACAGGTACGGTTGCATAATCCAAATACAAAATAGACAAGACCTACTCTTTCCTCACTGAACGGGGCTCAACACCCCTATTCCCCGCAGAGTAGTATATCTGACTAGTAAGAATCTTAAAACCTATGTATTGATATGTCTCCATAAGGTAACCAAGTGTGTCTAGAACGACATAAACACGGCATAGAGAATCAGCTCAAACCCACTATAAAAATGAATTTGAAAACAAAACAAATAAACAGTGAAATTCTTACACAATATCTTCAGGGGTTCTGATGAAACTTAGAATGACCCTATCTACAACGACAGCTGGATGTGGCATAAGGCTGGTCACTTGGGACTGAGAGGATTGGTGAGATTGGGTGAGAAAATGCAGACCGTTTAAAGCAATAATACCTGGCACCCATTCCATGGGTCCCAACTCTCCAGGTAGAAGGGAATATCACTACAGTTATAACATGTATGGGCAACCTAGAGAATGGACACCATCTGATGGTGAAAGGTTTCTAAAACTCTACTAATTATTTTCTCTCCTTGTGCAGCAGTTTGACATTCCAACTCCTTTAGTATCAATCTCCCAAATTGGAGAGTCATCACCTATAACCTCCTGGTTCGCAGAGTTGGCACGTTGTGCAGAGGGTATAAGGGAAGAGGGAGAAACAATTAGAGAGTAGCTGTAGGCATTTGGATGGCCACATGTCACTCTAAATTCCCGTCATGAAGAAGAATTTACAAACTCTGAGCCAGCACACCCAATGGAACCAGTATAGGTCCTGAAGCAAAATTGTGGATTGGCAGTCAGCTCACAAAAACGCGAGTTGAAAAATGGAGCTCAGGGGCACAGCAATTCACTAACTTGCAGAGTTATAAAGGACTACTCTCTTCCAAAAATCTGTTGAGAGAAAGCCATGAGGCGGACTTGAAAATGAGGCAGAAGTGCACGAAACAGATTTCCAGAAGTACATTGGAATCGCCTTTAAACACAGGAAAAGCATCAAAACTTCGACAATTATGGAATTGTCCATAAAGGGCGCATGCGTTTTCTCCTGAATATATTCAGGAGAAAACGCATGTGCCCATTTTGGCCAACCAAGCAACCGCACAATGCAAATCTGCACTACAAAGAAGTATCACTTCCAACCGGTCAAAAGGGACATCCGTAAAATGTGTAAAAACAAGAAAGGCAAGACAGGATCTGGAGAAGAGGGAGCCTTGCTATGCGGATGGGTGGGATGTAAATTGCCAACAGCCACTCTGGAGAGGTGCACTGTGTTCCCAAAAAGAAGTAAACAGCAGTGCTTCACAACCTAAGGCACTACCAGTCACGGGAATATATCTTGGGAAAATTGAAAATCAATAAGACACAGCCACCCCAAAATTTATGGCAGCACTGCTTACAAGAACCTCAACTTCGGGACACATTATATATCCCAGGAAAGACAAAAATGGTAAAGAAATTGTGGTACATACGTATGATGGAATATCCCTCAGCCATGAAGTCAATGTCATAAGGCCAGTAGCAGCATAATGACGGGATTCATGTACGATGATTCTAACTGAAAAAATCACACAGAAAAAAAAAAACTTATCATAAGATATTACTTATGAAGGGTATATAAACATGGCTACACATGGAATGAATTAGGAAAGGGAACAGATTAACATATATAGAAAACTCTCTTATGCATGCTTAAGGGGAAAGCAGAGGTGGGGTGATGAATAAAACCAGAGATTGATATTAGCACAGATACGGTTCCATAATCCAAATACAGAATAGACAAGACCTACTACTTCCTCTGTGAACGGAACTCAAAACCCCATATTTCCCACAGAGGAATATATCTGACTAGTAAGAATCTTAAAACCTATGGATTGATATGTCTCCGTAAGGAAATCAAGTGTGTCTAGACTGGCATAAACATGGCAGCGAGAATCAGCTCAAACCCACTAGAAAAGGAAATTCAAAAATAAAACAAAAAACTGGGAAATTCTTTACAATTCCTTCAGGGTCTCTGATGAAACCTGGAATGACCCTATCAACAACGACAGCTGGATGTGACATAAGGCTGGACACTTGGGACTGAGAGGATTGGTGAGATTGGGTGAGCAAATGCAGACACTTTAAAACAATAATATGTGGCACCCATTCCATGGGTCCCAACTCTCCAGGTTGAAGGAACTATTACTACAGCTATAACATGTACGTGAAACCTAGAGAACGGACACACTGTGAATACAAAAGGTTTCTAAAACTCAAAGAATAGACCCTCTCCTGGTGCACCGGTTTGACTTTCCAACTGCTTTATTATCAGTCTCCCAACTTGAGGAGACAGCCCCTTTAACCTCCTGGTTCGCACAGGTTGCCAATTTGGCAGAGGATGAAAGGGAAGAAGGAGAACCAATGAGAGAGTAGCTGTTAGGCATTTGGACGGGCACATGTCACGCTAATTTCCCAGCAGGAAGAAGAATTAACAAAAGTCTCAGCCCCCCACCAGGAACCAGTATAGGTCCTGAACCAAAATTTTGGACTTGCGTTCAGCTCACAAAAAACGAGTTGAAAAATGGAGCTCAGGGGCACAGCAATTCAAAAACTGGCAGAGTAATAAAGGACAACTATCGTCCAAAAATCTGTTGAGGGAAGGAAACGAGGCGTATTTGAAAGGCAGGAAGAATAGCAGGAAACAGATTTCAAGAGGTACGTTGGAATCACCTTTAAAGCACAGGAAGAGGGGCACAACTTCGACAATAATGCACTTGGCCATAAAGGGCGTATGCGTTTTCTCCTGAATATATTCAGGAGAAAACGCATAAGCCCTTTTAGGCCAAGCAAGTAAGCGGGCAATGCAAATCTGCACTCAAAGAAGTATCCCTTCCCACTGGTCAAAAGGGACAGCCACAAAATGTGTAAAATCCAGAAAGGCAAGACAGGCCCTGGAGGACAGGGAACCTTGTTATGGTGTTCGGCGGGATGTAAATTGTCAACTTCCTCTCTGGAGGAATGCATTGTGTGGCCTAAAACAAGTAAACAACAGAGCTACAGAGACAAGGGCACTTCCAGTCTAGGGAATATACCTTGGGAAAACTGAAAATCAATAAGAAAGAGCCACCTCAAAATTTAGGGCTGAACTGCTTACAAGAACCTAAACTTGGGTACACATTAAATATCCAAGGAAATATAAAAATTGTTCACAAAATTCTGGTACTTACGTATGATGGAATATCCCTCAGCCATGAAATCAATGTCATAAGACCAGTAGCAGCAAATGAGTGGATTCAGGTACGATGATTCTAAGTGAAATAAGTCACACAGAAAAAGAAACTTATCATAAGATATCACTTATGAAGATCCTGTAAACATGGCTACACTTGAACTGAGTTAGGAAAGAGAATAGTGTCTCACATTTAGAAAACACTCTTATGCCTGCTTAAGGGGGAAGGAGAGGTGGGGTGATGCATAAAACCAGAGTTTGATATAAGCACAGGTACCGTTCCAAAAACCAACTATGGAATAGACAAGACCTACACCTTCCTCAGTGAAAGGGACTCAAAATCCCATATTTCCCACAGAGGAATATATCTGACTAGTAAGAATCTTAAAACCTATGTATTGATATATCTCCATAAGGGAATCAAGTGTGTTTAGACTGGCATAAACATGGCAGCGAGAATCAGCTCAAACCCACTATAAAAAGGAATTTCAAAAACAAAACAAAAAAACTGGGAAATTCTTTACAATTCCTTCAGGGTCTGTGATGAAACCTGGAATGACCCTATCTGCAATGACAGCTGGATGTGGCATAAGGAGGGACACTTGGGACTGAGACGATTGGTGAGATTGGGTGAGCAAATGCAGACCCTTTAAAGCACAAATGCCTGGCACCCATTCCATGGGTCCCAACCCTCCAGGTTGAAGGGAATATTACTACATTTATAACATGTACGGGAAACCTAGAGAACAGACACACTGTGAATACAAAAGGTTTCTAAAACTCAACGAATAGTCCCTCTCCTGGTGCTCTGGTTTGACTTTCCATCTGCTTTACTATCAATCTCCCAACTTGGAGAGACAGCCCCTTTAACCTCCTGGTTCGCACAGGTTTCCAATTTGGCAGAGGATGAAAGGGAAGAGGGAGAACAAATGAGAGAGTAGCTGTTAGGCATTTGGACGGGGACATATCACTCTAACTTCCCGGCAGGATGAAGAATTAACCAAAGTCTCAGCCACCCACCGGGAACCAGTATAGGTCCTGAACCAAAATTTTGGACTTGCGGTCAGCTCACCAAAAACGAGTTGAAAAATGGAGCTCAGGGCCACAACAATTCACAAACAGGCTGAGTAATAAAGTACAACTGTCGTCCAAAAATCTGTTGAGGGAAGGCAACGAGGCGGACTTGAAAGCGAGGCAGAATAGCAGGAGACAGATTTCAAGAGGTACGTTGGAATCGCCTTTAAAGCACAGGAAGAGGTGCACAACTTCGACAATGATGCACTTGGCCAAAAAGGGCGTATGCGTTTTCTCCTGAATATATTCAGGAGAAAACGCATACGCCCTTTTTGGCCAAGCAAGCAAGCGGGCAATGCAAATCTGCACTACAAAGAAGTATCACTTCCCACCGGTCAAAAGGGACATCCACAAAATGTGTAAAAACCAGAAATGCAAGACCGGCCCTGGAAAACAGGGAGCCTTGTTATGCTGATTGGCGGGATGTAAATTGACCACTGCCTCTCTGGAGGAGTGCATTGTGTTCCCTAAAACAAATAAAGAACAGAGCTACAGAGCCAAGGGCACTTCCAGTCTAGGGAATATACCTTGGGAAAACTGAAAATCAATAAGAGAGAGCCACCCCAAAATTTAGGGCTGCACTGCTTACAAGGACCTCAACTTGGGTACACCTTAAATATCCCAGGAAATATAAAAATGGTTCAAAAAATTGTGGTACTTACGTACGATGGAATATCCCTCAGCCATGAAATCAATGTCATAAGACCAGTAGCAGCAAAATGGGTGGATTCAGGTACGATGATTCTAAGTGAAATAAGTCACACAGAAAAAGAAACTTATCATAAGATATCACTTATGAAGATCCTGTAAACATGGCTACACTTGAACTGAGTTAGGAAAGAGAACAGTGTCTCACATTTAGAAAACACTCTTATGCCTGCTTAAGGGGGAAGGAGAGGTGGGGTGATGCATAAACCCAGAGTTTGATATAAGCACAGGTACCGTTCCAAAAACCAACTATGGAATAGACAAGACCTACACCTTCCTCAGTGAAAGGGACTCAAAACACCATATTTCCCGCAGAGGAATATATCTGACTAGTGAGAATTTTAAAACCTATGTATTGATATGTCTCCATAAGGGAATCAAGTGTGTCTAGACTGGCATAAACATGGAAGCGATAATAAGCTCAAACCCACTCTAAAAAGGAATTTCAAAAACAAAACAAATAAACTGGGAAATTCTTTACAATTCCTTCAGGGTCTCTGATGAAACCTGGAATGACCGTATCTACAATGACAGCTGGATGTGGCATAAGGAGGGACACTTGGGACTGAGAGGATTGGTGAGATTGGGTGAGCAAATGCAGACCCTTTAAAGCACAAATTCATGGCACCCATTCCATGGGTCCCAACTCTCCAGGTTGAAGGGAATATTACTACAGCTATAACATGTACGGGAAACCTAGAGAACGGACACACTGTGAATACGAAAGGTTTCTAAAACTCAACGAATAGTCCCTCTCCTGGTGCTCCGGTTTGACTTTCCATCTGCTTTACTATCAACCTCCCACCCTGGAGAGACAGCCCCTTTAACCTCCTGGTTCGCACAGGTTTCCAATTTGGCAGAGGATGAAAGGGAAGAGGGAGAACCAATGAGAGAGTACCTGTTAGGCATTTGGACGGGCACATATCACTCTAAATACCCGGCAGGGAGAAGAATTAACCAAAGTCTCAGCCACCCACCTGAAACCAGCATAGGTCCTGAACCAAAATTTTGGATTTGCGGTCAGCTCACAAAAAACGAGTTGCAAAATGGAGCTCAAGGGCACAGCAATTCACAAACTGGCAGAGTAATAAAGGACAACTATCGTCCAAAAATCTGTTAAGGGAAGGCAACGAGGCGGACTTGAAAGCGAGGCAGAATAGCAGGAAACAGATATCAACAAGTACGTTGGAATCGCCTTTAAAGCACAGGAAGAGGGGCACAACTTCGGCAATGATGCACTTGGCCAAAAAGGGCGTATGCGTTTTCTCCTGAATATATTCAGGAGAAAACGCATACGCCCTTTTTGGCCAAGCAAGCAAGCGGGCAATGCAAATCTGCACTACAAAGAAGTATCACTTCCCACCAGTCAAAAGGGACATCCACAAAATGTGTAAAAACCAGAAAGGCAAGACAGGCCCTGGAGAACAGGGAGCCTTGTTACGCTGATGAGCGGGATGAAAATTGCCAACTGCCTCTCTGGAGGAGTGAATTGTGTTCCCTAAAACAAGTAAACAACAGAGCTACAGAGCCAAGGGCACTTCCAGTCTAGGGAATATACCTTGGGAAAACTGAAAATCAATAAGACAGAGCCAGCCCAAAATTTAGGGCTGCACTGCTTACAAGAACCTCAACTTGGGTACAACTTAAATATCCCAGGAAATATAAAATTGGTTCAAAAAATTGTGGTACTTACATACGATGGAATATCCCTCAGCCATGCAATCAATGTCACAAGACCAGTAGCAGCAAAATGAGTGGATTCAGGTACTATGATTCTTAGTGAAATAAGTCACACAGAAAAAGAAACTTATCATAAGATATCACTTATGAAGATCCTGTGAACATGGCTACACTTGAACTGAGTTAGGAAAGAGAACAGAGTCTCACATTTGGAAAACACTCTTATGCCTGCGTAAGGGGGAAGGAGAGGTGGGGTGATGCATAAATCCAGAGTTTGATATAAGCACAGGTACCGTTACAAAAACCAACTAAGGAATAGACAAGACCTATACCTTCCTCAGAGAAAGGGACTCAACACCCCATATTTCCCACAGAGGAATATATCTGACTAGTAAGAATCTTAAAACCTATGTATTGATATCTCTCCATAAGGGAATCAAGTGTGTCTAGACTGGCATAAACATGGCAGCCAGAATCAGCTCAAACCCACTATGAAAAGGAATTACAAAAACAAAACAAAACAAATACGGAAATTCTTCCCAATTCCTTCAAGGTCTCTGATGAAACCTGGAATGTCCCTATCTACAGTGACAGCTGGATGTGGCATAAGGCTAGAAACTTGGGAATGAGAAGATTGGTGAGATTGGGTGAGCAAATGCAGACCATTTAAAGCAATAATTCGTGGCACCTATTCCATGGGTCCCAATTCTCCAGGTTGAAGGGAATATTACTACAGCTATAAAATGTACGGGAACCCGAGAGAATAGACACACTGTGAATACGAAAGGTTTCTAAAACTCAACGAATAGTCCCACTCCTGGTGCTCCCGTTTGACTTTCCGACTGCTTTACTATCAATCTCCCAACTTGGAGAGACAGCCCCTTTAACATACTGGTTCGCACAGGTTGCCAATTTGGCAGAGGATGAAAGGGAAGAGGGAGAACCAATGAGAGAGTAGCTTGTAGGCATTTGGACGGGGACATATCACTCTAACTTCCCGGCAGGATGAAGAATTAACCAAAGTCTCAGCCCCCCACCTGGAACCATCATAGGTCCTGAACCAAAATTTTGGACTTGCGGTCAGCTCACCAAAAACGAGTTGAAAAAAGGAGCTCAGGGGCACAGCAATTCACAAACTGGCCGAGTAATAAAGGACAACTATCGTCCAAAAATCTGTTGAGGGAAGGCAACGAGGTGGACTTGAAAGCGAGGCAGCATAGCAGGAAACAGATTTCAAGAGGTACGTTGGAATCGCCTTTAAAGCACAGGAAGAGGGGCACAACTTCGACAATGATGCACTTGGCCAAAAAGGGCGTATGCGTTTTCTCCTGAATATATTCAGGGGAAAACGCATACGCCCTTTTGGGCCAAGCAAACAAGCGGGCAATGCAAATCTGCACTACAAAGAAGTATCACTTCCCACCGGTCAAAAGGGACATCCACAAAATATGTAAAAACCAGAAAGGCAAGACAGGCCCTGGAGAACAGGGAGCCTTTTTATGCTGATGGGCGGGATGTAAATTGCCAACTGCCTCCCTGGAGGAGTACATTGTGTTCCCTAAAACAAGTAAACAACAGAGCTACAGAGCCAAGGGAACTTCCAGTCTAGGGAATATACCTTGGGAAAACTGAAAATCAATAAGACAGAGCCACCCCAAAATTTAGGGCTGTACTGCTTACAAGGACCTCAACTTTGGTACACCTTAAATATGCCAGGAAATATAAAAATGGTTCAAAAAATTGTGGTACTTACGTACGATGGAATATCCCTCAGCCATGAAATCAATGTCATAAGACCAGTAGCAGCAAAATGGGTGGATTCAGGTACGATGATTCTAAGTGAAATAAGTCACACAGAAAAAGAAACTTATCATAAGATATCACTTATGAAGATCCTGTAAACATGGCTACACTTGAACTGAGTTAGGAAAGAGAACAGTGTATCACATTTAGAAAACACTCTTATGCCTGCTTAAGGGGGAAGGAGAGGTGGGGTGATGCATAAAACCAGAGTTTGATATAAGCACAGGTACCGTTCCAAAAACCAACTATGGAATAGACAAGACCTACACCTTCCTCAGTGAAAGGGACTCAAAATCCCATATTTCCCGCAGAGGAATATATCTGACTAGTAAGAATCTTAAAACCTATGTATTGATATGTCTCTGTAAGGGAATCAAGTGTGTCTAGACTGGCATAAACATGGCAGCGAGAATCAGCTCAAACCCACTATAAAAAGGAATTTCAAAAACAAAACAAAAAAACTGGGAAATTCTTTACAATTCCTTCAGGGTCTCTGATGAAACCTGGAATGACCCTATCTACAACGACAGCTGGATGTGGCATAAGGCTGGACACTTGGGACTGAGAGGATTGGTGAGCTTGCGTGAGCAAATGCAGACCTTTTAAAGCAATAATGCATGGCACCCATTCCATGGGTCCCAACTCTACAGGTTGAAGGGAATATTACTACAGTTATAACATGTACAGGAAACCTAGAGAACGGACACACTGTGAATACGAAAGGTTTCTAAAACTCAACGAATAGTCCCTCTCCTTGTGCTCCGGTTTGACTTTCCATCTGCTTTACTATCAATCTCCTAACTTGTAGAGACAGCCCCTTTAACCTCCTGGTTCACACAGATTGCTAATTTGGCAGAGGATGAAAGGAAGAGGGAGAACGAATAAGAGAGTAGCTGTTAGGCATTTGGACGGGCACATATCACTGTAATTTCCCGGCAGGAAGAAGAATTAACCAAAGTCTCAGCCCCCCACCGGGAACCATCATAGGTCCTGATCCAAAATTTTGGACTTGCGGTCAGCTCACCAAAAACGAGTTGAAAAATGGAGCTCAGGGGCACAGCAATTCACAAACTGGCCGAGTAATAAAGGACAACTATCGTCCAAAAATCTGTTGAGGGAAGGCAACGAGGCGGACTTGAAAGCGAGGCAGAATAGCAGGAAACAGATTTCAAGAGGTACGTTGGAATCGCCTTTAAAGCACAGGAAGAGGGGCACAACTTCGACAATGATGCACTTGGCCAAAAAGGGCGTATGCGTTTTCTCCTGAATATATTAAAGGGAAAACGCATACGTCCTTTTTGGCCAAGCAAGCAAGCGGGCAATGCAAATCTGCACTACAAAGAAGTATCACTTCCCACTGGTCAAAAGGGACATCCATAAAATGTGTAAAAACCAGAAAGGCAAGACAGGCCCTGGAGAACAGGGAGCCTTGTTATGCTGATGGGCGGGATGTAAATTGCCAACTGCCTCCCTGGAGGAGTACATTGTGTTCCCTAAAACAAGTAAAGAACAAAGCTACAGAGCCAAGGGCACTTCCAGTCTAGGAAATATACCTTGGGAAAGCTGAAAATCAATAAGACAGAGCCACCCCAAAATTTAGGGCTGCACTGCTTACAAGGACCTCAAATTTGGTACACCTTAAATATGCCAGGAAATATAAAAATGGTTCAAAAAATTGTGGTACTTACGTAAGATGGAATATCCCTCAGCCATGAAATCAATGTCATAAGACCAGTAGCATCAAAATGGGTGGATTCAGGTACGATGATTCTAAGTGAAATAAGTCACACAGAAAAAGAAACTTATCATAAGATATCACTTATGAAGATCCTGTAAACATGGCTACACTTGAACTGAGTTAGGGAAGAGAACAGTGTCTCATATTTAGAAAACACTCTTATGCCTGCTTAAGGGGGAAGGAGAGGTGGGGTGATGCATAAAACCAGAGTTTGATATAAGCACAGGTACAGTTCCAAAAACCAACTATGGAATAGACAAGACCTACACCTTCTTCAGTGAAAGGGACTCAAAACCCCATATTTCCCGCAGTGGAATATATCTGACTAGTAAGAATCTTAAAACCTATGTATTGATATGTCTCCATAAGGGAATCAAGTGTGTCTAGACTGGCATAACCATGGGAGCGAGAATCAGCTCAAACCCACTATAAAAAGGAATTTCAAAAACAAAACAAAAAAACTGGGAAATTCTTTACAATTCCTTCAGGGTCTCTGATGAAACCTGGAATGACCCTATCTACAATGACAGCTGGATGTGGCATAAGGAGGGACACTTGGGACTGAGACGAATGGTGAGATTGGGTGAGCAAATGCAGGCCCTTTAAAGCACAAATGCCTGGCCCCCATTCCATGGGTCACAACTCTGAAGGTTGAAGGGAATATTACTACAGCTATAACATGTACGGGAAACCTAGAGAACGGACACACTGTGAATACGAAAGGTTTCTAAAACTCAACGAATAGTCCCACTCCCGGTGCTCCGGTTTGACTTTCCATCTGCTTTACTATCAACCTCCCAACTTGGAGAGACAGACCCTTTAACCTCCTGGTTCGCACAGGTTGCCAATTTGGCAGAGGATGAAAGGGAAGAGGGAGAACCAATGAGACAGTAGCTGTTAGGCATTTGGACGGGGACATATCACTCTAACTTCCCGGCAGGAAGAAATATTAACCAAAGTCTAAGCCCCCCACCGGGAACCAGCATAGGTCCTGAACCAAAATTTTGGACTTGCGGTCAGCTCACAAAAAACGAGTTGAAAAATGGAGCTCAGGGGCACAGCAATTCACAAACTGGCCAAGTAATAAAGGACAACTATCGTCCAAAAATCTGTTGAGGGAAGGCAACGAGGCGGACTTGAAAGCGAGGCAGAATAGCAGGAAACAGAATTCAAGAGGTACGTTGGAATCGCATTTAAAGCACAGGAAGAGGGGCACAACTTCGACAATGATGCACTTGGCCAAAAAGGACGTATGCGTTTTCTCCTGAATATATTCAGGAGAAAACGCATACGCCCTTTTTGGCCAAGCAAGCAAGCGGGCAATGCAAATCTGCACTACAAAGAAGTATCACTTCCCACCGGTCAAAAGCGACATCCGCAAAATGTGTAAAAATCAGAAAGGCAAGACAGGCCCTGGAGAACAGGGAGCCTTGTTATGCTGATGGGCGGGATGTAAATTGCCAACTGCCTCTCTGGAGGAGCTCATTGTGTTCCCTAAAACAAGTAAAGAACAGAGCTACAGAACCAAGGGCACTTCCAGTCTAGGGAATATACCTTGGGAAAACTGAAAATCAATAAGACAGAGCCACCCCAAAATTTAGGGCTGCACTGCTTACAAGGACCTCAACTTGGGTACATCTTAAATATGTCAGGAAATATGAAAATGGTTCAAAATATTGTGGTACTTACGTATGATGTAATATCCCTCAGCCATGAAATCAATGTCATAAGACCAGTAGCAGCAAAATGGGTGGATTCAGATACGATGATTCTAAGTGAAATAAGTCACAGAGAAAAAGAAACTTATCATAAGATATCACTTATGAAGATCCTGTAAACATGGCTACAATTGAACTGAGTTAGGAAAGAGAATAGTGTCTCACATTTAGAAAACACTCTTATGCCTGCTTAAGGGGGAAGGAGAGGTGGGGTGATGCATAAAACCAGAGTTTGATATAAGCACAGGTACCGTTCCAAAAACCAACTATGGAATAGACAAGACCTACACCTTCCTCAGTGAAAGGGACTCAAAACACCATATTTCCCGCAGAGGAATATATCTGACTAGTAAGAATCTTAAAACCTATGTATTGATATGTCTCCATAAGGGAATCAAGTGTGTCTAGACTGGCATAAACATGGCAGCGAGAATCAGCTCAAACCCACTATAAAAAGGAATTTCAAAAACAAAACAAAAAAACTGGGAAATTCTTTACAATTCCTTCAGGGTCTCTGATGAAACCTGGAATGACCCTATCTACAATGACAGCTGGATGTGGCATAAAGAGGGACACTTGGGACTGAGACGAATGGTGAGATTGGGTGAGCATACGCAGACCCTTTAAAGCACAAATGCCTGGCCCCCATTCCATGGGTCCCAAGTCTCCACGTTGAAGGGAATATTACTACAGCTATAACATGTACGGGAAACCTAGAGAACGGACACACTGTGAATATGAAAGGTTTCTAAAACTCAACGAATAGTCCCACTCCCGGTGCTACGGTTTGACTTTCCATCTGCTTTACTATCAACATCCCAACTTGGAGAGACAGACCCTTTAACCTCCTGGTTCACACAGGTTGCCAATTTGGCAGAGGATGAAAGGGAAGAGGGAGAACCAATGAGACAGTAGCTGTCAGGCATTTGGACGGGCACATATCACTCTAAATTCCCGGCAGGAAGAAAAATTAACCAAAGTCTCAGCCCCCCACCGGGAACCAGCATAGGTCCTGAACCAAAATTTTGGACTTGCGGTCAGCTCACAAGAAACGAGTTGAAAAATGGAGCTCAGGGGAACAGCAATTAACAAACTGGCCGAGTAATAAAAGTCCACTATCGTCCAAAAATCTGTTGAGGGAAGGCAACGAGGCGGACTTGAAAGTGAGGCAGAATAGCAGGAAACAGATTTCAAGAGGTACGTTGGAATCGCATTTAAACACAGGAAGAGGGGCACAACTTCGACAATGATGCACTTGGCCAAAAAGGGCGTATGCGTTTCCTCCTGAATATATTCAGGAGAAAACACATATGCCCTTTTTGGCCAAGCAAGCAAGCGGGCAATGCAAATCTGCACTACAAAGAAGTATCACTTCCCACTGGTCAAAAGCGCCATCCACAAAATGTGTAAAAACCAGAAAGGCAAGACAGGCCCTGGAGAACAGGGAGCCTTGTTATGCTGATGGGCGGGATGTAAATTGCCAACTGCCTCTCTGGAGGAGTGCATTGTGTTCCCTAAAACAAGTAAACAACAGAGCTACAGAGCCAAGGGCACTTCCAGTCTAGGGAATATACCTTGGGAAAACTGAAAATCAATAAGACAGAGCCACCACAATATATAGGGCTGCACTGCTTACAAGGACCTCAACTTGTGTACGCCTTAAATATCCCAGGAAATATAAAAATGGTTCAAAAAATTGTGGTACTTACGTACGATGGAATATCCCTCAGCCATGAAATCAATGTCATAAGACCAGTAGCAGCAAAATGGGTGGATTCAGGTACGATGATTCTAAGTGAAATAAGTCACACAGAAAAAGAAACTTATCATAAGATATCACTTATGAAGATCCTGTAAACATGGCTACACTTGAACTGAGTTAGGAAAGAGAACAGTGTCTCACATTTAGAAAACACTCTTATGCCTGCTTAAGGGGGAAGGAGAGGTGGGGTGATGCATAAAACCAGAGTTTGATATAAGCACAGGTACCGTTCCGAAAACTAACTATGGAATAGACAAGACCTACACCTTCCACAGTGAAACGGACTCAAAACCCCATATTTCCCGCAGAGGAATATATGTGACTAGTAAGAATCTTAAAACTATGTATTGATATGTCTCCGTAAGGGAATCAAGTGTGTCTAGACTGGCATATACATGGCAGCGAGAATCAGCTCAAACCCACTATAAAAAGGAATTTCAAAAACAAAACAAAAAACCAAGGAATTTCTTTACAATTCCTTCAGGGTCTCTGATGAAACCTGGAATGACCCTATCTACAACGACAGCTGGATGTGGCATAAGGCTGGACACTTGGGACTGAGAGGATTGGTGAGATTGGGTGAGCAAAGGCAGACCCTTTAAGGCAATAATGCATGGCACCCATTCCATGGGTCCCAACTCTGCAGGTTGAAGGGAATATTACTACAGTTATAACATGTACGGGAAACCTAGAGAACGGACACACTGTGAATATGAAAGGTTTCTAAAACTCAACGAATAGTCCATCTCCTGGTGCTCCGGTTTGACTTTCCATCTGCTTTACTATCAATCTCCCCACTTGGAGAGACAGCCCCTTTTACCTCCTGGTTCGCACAGGTTTCCAATTTGGCAGAGGATGAAAGGGAAGAGGGAGAACCAATGAGAGAGTAGCTGTTAGGCATTTGGACGGGCACATATCACTCTAACTTCCCGGCAGGAAGAAAAATTTACCAAAATCTCAGACCCCCACCGGGAACCAGCATAGGTCCTGAACCAAAATTTTGGACTTGCGGTCAGCTCACCAAAAACGAGTTAAAAAATGGAGCTCAGGGGCACAGGAATTCAAAAACTGGCCGAGTAATAAAGGACAACTATCGTCCAAAAATGTGTTGAGGGAAGGCAACGGGGCGGACTTGAAAGCGAGGCAGAATAGCAGGAAACAGATTTCAAGAGGTACGTTGGAATTGCCTTTAAAGCACAGGAAGAGGGGCACAACTTCGACAATGATGCACTTGGCCAAAAAGGGCGTATGCGTTTTCTCCTGAATATATTGAGGAGAAAACGCATACACCCTTTTTGGCCAAGCAAGCAAGCGGGCAATGCAAATCTGCAGTACAAAGATGTATCACTTTCCACCGGTCAAAAGGGACATCCACAAAATGTGTAAAAACCAGAAAGGCAAGACAGGCCCTTGAGAACAGAGAGCCTTGTTATGCTGATGGGCGGGATGTAAATTGCCAACTGCCTCCCTGGAGGAGTTCATTGTGTTCCCTAAAACAGGTAATCAACAGAGCTATAGAGCCAAGGGCACTTCCAGTCTAGGTAATATACCTTGGGAAAACTGAAAATCAATAAGACAGAGCCACCCCAAAATTTAGGGCTGCACTGCTTACAAGGACCTCAACTTGGGTACACCTTAAATATCGCAGGAAATATAAAAATGGTTCAAAATATTGTGGTACTTACGTACGATGGAATATCCCTCAGCCATGAAATCAATGTCATAAGACCAGTAGCAGCAAAATGGGTGGATTCAGGTACGATGATTCTAAGTGAAATAAGTCACAGAGAAAAAGAAACTTATCATAAGATATCACTTATGAAGATCCTGTAATCATGGCTACACTTGAACTGAGTTAGGAAAGAGAACAGTGTCTCACATTTAGAAAACACTCTTATGCCTGCTTAAGGGGGAAGGAGAGGTGGGGTGATGCATAAAACCAGAGTTTGATATAAGCACAGGTACCGTTCCAAAAACCAACTATGGAATAAACAAGACCTACACCTTCCTCAGTGAAAGGGACTCAAAACCCCATATTTCCCACAGAGGAATATATCTGACTAGTAAGAATCTTAAAACCTGTGTATTGATATGTCTCCGTAAGGGAATCAAGTGTGTCTAGACTGGCATATACATGGCAGCGAGAATCAGCTCAAACCCACTATAAAAATGAATTTCAAAAACAAAACAAAAAAACTCGGAAATTCTTTACAATTCCTTCAAGGTCTCTGATGAAACCTGGAATGACCATATCTACAATGACAGCTGGATGTGGCATAAGGCTGGACAATTGGGACTGAGAGGATTGGTGAGATTGAGTGAGCAAATTCAGACGCTTTAAAGCAATAATGCATGGCACCCATTCCATGGGTCCCAACTCTCCAGGTTGTAGGGAATATTACTACAGTTATAACATGTACAGGAAACCTAGAGAACGGACACACTGTGAATACGAAAGGTTTCTAAAACTCAACGAATAGTCCCTCTCCTGGTGCTCCGGTTTGTCTTTCCATCTGCTTTACTATCAATCTCCTAACTTGTAGAGACAGCCCCTTTAACCTCCTGGTTCGCACAGGTTGCCAATTTGGCAGAGGATGAAAGGGAAGAGGGAGAACCAATGAGACAGTAGCTGTTAGGCATTTGGAAGGGCACATATCAATCTAACTTCCCGGCAGGAAGAAGAAATAACCAAAGTCTCAGCCCCCCACTGGGAACCAGCATAGGTCCTGAACCAAAATTTTGGACTTGCGGTCAGCTCACCAGAAACGAGTTGAAAAATGGAGCTCAGGGGCACAGCAATTCACAAACTGGCCGAGTAAAAAAGGACAACTATCGTCCAAAAATCTGTTAAGGGAAGGCAACGAGGCGGACTTGAAAGCGAGGCAGAATAGCAGGAAACAGATTTCAAGAGGTACGTTGGAATCGCCTTTAAAGCACAGGAAGAGGGGCACAACTTCGAAAATGATGCCCTTGGGCAAAAATTGTGTATGCGTTTCCTCCTGAATATATTCAGGGGAAAACGCATACACCCTTTTTGGCCAAGCAAACAAGCGTGCAATGCAAATCTGCACTACAAAGAAGTATCACTTCCCACCGGTCAAAAGGGACATCCACAAAATGTGTAAAAACCAGAAAGGCAAGACAGGCCCTGGAGAACAGGGAGCCTTGTTATGCTGATGTGCGGGATGTAAATTGCCAACTGCCTCACTGGAGGAGTACATTTTGTTCCCTAAAACAAGTAAACAACAGAGCTACAGAGCCAAGGGCACTTCCAGTCTAGGGAATATACCTCGCGAAAAATGAAAATCAATAAGACAGAGCCACCCCAAAATTTAGGGCTGCACTGCTTACAAGGACGTCAACTTTGGTACACCTTAAATATGTCGGGAAATATAAAAATGGTTCAAAAAATTGTGGTACTTACGTATGATGGAATATCCCTCAGCCATGAATTCAATGTCATAAGACCAGTAGCAACAAAATGGGTGGATTCAGGTACGATGATTCTAAGTGAAATAAGTCACAGAGAAAAAGAAACTTATCATAAGATATCACTTATGAAAATCCTGTAAACATGGCTACACTTGAACTGAGTTAGGAAAGAGAACAGTGTCTCACATTTAGAAAACACTCTTATGCCTGCTTAAGGGGGAAGGAGAGGTGGGGTGATGCATAAAACCAGAGTTTGATATAAGCACAGGTACCGTTCCAAAAACCAACTATGGAATAGACAAGACCTACACCTTCCTCAGTGAAAGGGACTCAAAACCCCATATTTCCCGCAGAGGAATATATCTGACTAGTAAGAATCTTAAAACTATGTATTGATATGTCTCCATAAGGGAATCAATTGTGTCTAGACTGGCATAAACATGGCAGCGAGAATCAGCTCAAACCCACTATAAAAAGGAATTTCAAAAACAAAACAAAAAAACTGGGAAATTCTTTACAATTCCTTCAGGGTCTCTGATGAAACCTGGAATGACACTATCTACAATGACAGCTGGATGTGGCATAAGGAGGGACACTTGGGACTGAGAGGAATGGTGAGATTGGGTGAGCAAATGCAGACCCTTTAAAGCACAAATGCCTGGCACCCATTCCATGGGTCCCAACTCTCCAGGTTGAAGGGAATATTACTACAGCTATAACATGTACGGGAAACCTAGAGAACGGACACACTGTGAATACGAAAGGTTTCTAAAACTCAACGAATTGTCCCTCTGCTGGTGCTCCGGTTTGACTTTCCATCTGCTTTACTATCAACCTCCCAAATTGGAGAGACAGCCCCTTTAACCTCCTGGTTCTCACAGGTTGCCAATTTGGCAGAGGATGAAAGGGAAGAGGGAGAACCAATGAGAGAGTAGCTGTTAGGCAATTGAACGGGCACATATCACTGTAATTTCCTGGCAGGAAGAAGAATTATCCAAAGTCTCAGCCCCCCACCGGGAACCAGCATAGCTCCTGAACCAAAATTTTGGACTTGCGGTCAGCTCACCAAAACCGAGTTGAAAAATGGAGCTCTGGGGTACAGCAATTCAAAAACTGGCCGAGGAATAAAGGAAAACTATCGTCCAAAAATCTGTTGAGGGAAGGCAACGAGGCGGACTTCAAAGCGAGGCAGAATAGCAGGAAACAGATTTCAAGAGGTACGTTGGAATCGCCTTTAAGGCACAGGAAGAGGGGCACAACTTCGACAATGATGCACTTGGCCAAAAAGTGCGTATGCGTTTTATCCTGAATATATTCAGGAGAAAACGCATACGCCCTTTTTGCCCAAGCTAGAAAGCGGGCAATGCAAATCTGCACTACAAAGAAGTATCACTTCCCACCGGTCAAAAGCCACATCCACAAAGTGTGTAAAATCCAGAAAGGCAAGACAGGCCCTGGAGAACAGGTAGCCTTGTTATGCTGACGGGAGGGATGTAAATTGCCAACTGCCTCTCTGGAGGAGTGCATTGTGTTCCCTAAAACAAGTAAACAACAGAGCTTCAGAGCCAAGGGCACTTCCAGTCTAGGGAATATACCTTGGGAAAACTGAAAATCAATAAGACAGAGCCACCCCAAAATTTAGGGCTGCACTGCTTACAAGGACCTCAACTTGGGTACGCCTTAAATATCACAGGAAATATAAAAATGGTTCAAAAAATTGTGGTACTTACGTACGATGGAATATCCCTCAGCCATGAAATCAATGTCATAAGACCAGTAGCAGCAAAATGGGTGGATTCAGGTACGATGATTCTAAGTGAAATAAGTCACACAGAAAAAGAAACTTATCATAAGATATCACTTATGAAGATCCTGTAAACATGGCTACACTTGAACTGAGTTAGGAAAGAGAACAGTGTCTCACATTTAGAAAACACTCTTATGCCTGCTTAAGGGGGAAGGAGAGGTGGGGTGATGCAAAAAATCAGAGTTTGATATAAGCACAGGTACCGTTCCAAAAACCAACTATGGAATAGACAAGACCTACACCTTCCACAGTGAAACGGACTCAAAACCCCATATTTCCCCCAGAGGAATATATCTGACTAGTAAGAATCTTAAAACCTATATATTGATATTTCTCCGTAAGGGAATCAAGTGTGTCTAGACTGGCATAAACATGGCAGCGAGAATCAGCTCAAACCCACTATAAAAAGGAATTTCTAAAACAAAACAAATACCTGGGAAATTCTTTACAATTCCTTCAGGGTCTCTGATGAAACCTGGAATGACCCTATCTACAACGACAGCTGGATGTGGCATAATGCTGGACACTTGGGACTGAGAGGATTGGTGAGATTGGGTGAGCAAATGCAGACCCTTTAAAGCAATAATGCATGGCACCCATTTCATGGGTCCCAACTCTCCAGGTTGAAGGGAATATTACTACAGTTATAACATGTACGGGAAACCTAGAGAACGGACACACTGTGAATATGAAAGGTTTCTAAAACTCAACGAATAGTCCCTCTCCTGGTGCTCCGGTTTGACTTTCCATCTGCTTTACTCTCAATCTCCCAACTTGGAGAGACAGCCCCTTTAACCTCCTGGTTCGCACAGGTTTCCAATTTGGCAGAGGATGAAAGGGAAGAGGGAGAACCAATGAGAGAGTAGCTGTTAGGCATTTGGACGGGCACCTATCACTCTAACTTCCCGGCAGGAAGAAGAATTAACCAAAATCTCAGACCCCCACCGGGAACCAGCATAGGTCCTGAACCAAAATTTTGGACTTGCGGTCAGCTCACCAAAACCGAGTTGAAAAATGGAGCTCAGGGGCACAGCAATTCAAAAACTGGCCGAGTAATAAAGGACAACTATCGTCCAAAAATGTGTTGAGGGAAGGCAACGGGGCGGACTTGAAAGCGAGGCAGAATAGCAGGAAACAGATTTCAAGCGGTACGTTGGAATTGCCTTTAAAGCACAGGAAGAGGGGCACAACTTCGACAATGATGCACTTGGCCAAAAAGGGCGTATGCGTTTTCTCCTGAATATATTGAGTAGAAAACGCATACACCCTTTTTGGCCAAGCAAGTAAGCGGGCAATGCAAATCTGCAATACAAAGAAGTATCACTTTCCACCGGTCAAAAGGGACATCCACAAAATGTGTAAAAACCAGAAAGGCAAGACAGGCCCTGGAGAACAGGGAGCCCTGTTATGCTGATGGGCGGGATGTAAATTGCCAACTGCCTCCCTGGAGCAGTTCATTGTGTTCCCTAAAACAAGTAAACAACAGAGCTACAGAGCCAAGGGCACTTCCAGTCTAGGGAATATACCTTGGGAAAACTGAAAATCAATAAGACAGAGCCACCCCAAAATTTAGGGCTGCACTGCTTACAAGGACCTCAACTTGGGTACACCTTAAATATCGCAGGAAATATAAAAATGGTTCAAAATATTGTGGTACTTACGTACGATGGAATATCCCTCAGCCATGAAATCAATGTCATAAGACCAGTAGCAGCAAAATGGGTGGATTCAGGTACGATGATTCTAAGTGAAATAAGTCACAGAGAAAAAGAAACTTATCATAAGATATCACTTATGAAGATCCTGTAAACATGGCTACACTTGAACTGAGTTAGGAAAGAGAACAGTGTCTCACATTTAGAAAACACTCTTATGCCTGCTTAAGGGGGAAGGAGAGGTGGGGTGATGCATAAAACCAGAGTTTGATATAAGCACAGGTACCGTTCCAAAAACCAACTATGGAATAAACAAGACCTACACCTTCCTCAGTGAAAGGGACTCAAAACCCCATATTTCCCGCAGAGGAATATATCTGACTAGTAAGAATCTTAAAACCTATGTATTGATATGTCTCCGTAAGGGAAGCAAGTGTGTCTAGACTGGCATATACATGGCAGCGAGAATCAGCTCAAACCCACTATAAAAATGAATTTCAAAAACAAAACAAAAAAACTGGGAAATTCTTTACAATTCCTTCAGGGTCTCTGATGAAACCTGGAATGACCCTATCTACAATGACAGCTGGATGTGGCATAAGGCTAGACAATTGGGACTGAGAGGATTGGTGAGATTGGGTGAGCAAATGCAGACCCTTTAAAGCAATAATGCATGGCACCCATTCCATGGGTCCCAACTCTCCAGGTTGAAGGGAATATTACTACAGTTATAACATGTAACGGAAACCTAGACAACGGACACACTGTGAATACGAAAGGTTTCTAAAACTCAACGAATAGTCCCTCTCCTGGTGCTCCGGTTTGACTTTCCATCTCCTTTACTATCAACCTCCCAACTTGGAGAGACAGACCCTTTAACCTCCTGGTTCGCACAGGTTGCCAATTTGGCAGAGGATGAAAGGGAAGAGGGAGAACCAATGAGAGAGTAGCTGTTAGGCATTTGGACGGGCACATATCACTCTAACTTCCCTGCAGGAAGAAGAATTAACCAAAGTCTCAGCCCCCCACTGGGAACCAGCATAGGTCCTGAACCAAAATTTTGGACTTGCGGTCAGCTCACCAAAAACGAGTTGAAAAATGGAGCTCAGGGGCACAGCAATTCACAAACTGGCCGAGTAATAAAGGACAACTATCGTCCAAAAATCTGTTGAGGGAAGGCAACGAGGCGGACTTGAAAGCGAGGCAGAATAGCAGGAAACAGATTTCAAGAGGTACGTTGGAATCGCCTTTAAAGCACAGGAAGAGGGGCACAACTTCGACAATGATGTACTTGGGCAAAAATTGCGTATGCGTTTTCTAATGAATATATTCAGGGGAAAAGGCCTACACCATTTTTGGCCAAGCAAACAAGCGTGCAATGCAAATCTGCACTACAAAGAAGTATCACTCCCCACCGGTCAAAATGGACATCCACAAAATGTGTAAAAACCAGAAAGGCAAGACAGGCCCTGGAGAACAGGGAGCCTTGTTATGCTGATGGGCGGCATGTAATTTGCCAACTGCCTCACTGGAGCAGTTCATTGTGTTCCCTAAAACAAGTAAACAACAGAGCTACAGAGCCAAGGGCACTTCCAGTCTAGGGAATATACCTTGGGAAAACTGAAAATCAATAAGACAGAGCCACCCCAAAATTTAGGGCTGCACTGCTTACAAGGACCTCAACTTGGGTACACCTTAAATATGCCAGGAACTATAAAAATGGTTCAAAAAATTGTGGTACTTACGTACGATGGAATATCCCTCAAACATGAAATCAATGTCATAAGACCAGTAGCAGCAAAATGGGTGGATTCAGGTACGGTGATTCTAAGTGAAATAAGTCACACAGAAAAAGAAACTTATCATAACATATCACTTATGAAGATCCTGTAAACATGGCTACACTTGAACTGAGTTAGGAAAGAGAACAGTGTCTCACATTTAGAAAACACTCTTATGCCTGCTTAAGGGGGAAGGAGAGGTGGGGTGATGCATAAAGCCAGAGTTTGATATAAGCACAGGTACCGTTCCAAAAACCAACTATGGAATAAACAAGATCTACTCCTTCCTCAGTGAAAGGGACTCAAAACTCCATATTTCCCACAGAGGAATATATCTGACAAGTAAGAATCTTAAAACCTATGTATTGATATGTCTCCGTAAGGGAATCAAGTGTGTCTAGACTGGCATAAACATGGCAGCGAGAATCAGCTCAAACCCACTATAAAAATGAATTTCAAAAACAAAACAAAAAAACTGGGAAATTCTTTACAATTCCTTCAGGGTCTCTGATGAAACCTGGAATGACCCTATCTACAACGACAGCTGGATGTGGCATAAGGCTGGACACTTGGGACTGAGAGGATTGGTGAGATTGGGTGAGCAAATGCAGACCCTTTAAAGCAATAATGCATGGCACCCATTCCATGGGTCCCAACTCTCCAGGTTGAAGGGAATATTACTACAGTTATAACATGTACAGGAAACCTAAAGAACGGACACACTGTGAATACGGAAGGTTTCTAAAACTCAACGAATAGTCCCTCTCCTGGTGCTCCGGTTTGACTTTCCATCTGCTTTACTATCAATCTCCTAACTTGTAGAGACAGCCCCTTTAACCTCCTGGTTCGCACAGGTTGCCAATTTGGCAGAGGATGAAAGGGAAGAGGGAGAACCAATGAGAGAGTAGCTGTTAGGCATTTGGACGGGCACATATCACTCTAACTTCCCGGCAGGAAGAAGAATTAACCAAAGTCTCAGCCCCCCACCGGGAACCATCATAGGTCCTGAACCAAAATTTTGGACTTGCGGTCAGCTCACCAAAAACGAGTTGAAAAATGGAGCTCAGGGGCACAGCAATTCACAAACTGGCCGAGTAATAAAGGACAACTATCGTCCAAAAATCTGTTGAGGGAAGGCAACGAGGCGGACTTGAAAGCGAGGCAGAATAGCAGGAAACAGATTTCAAGAGGTATGTTGGAATCACCTTTAAAGCACAGGAAGAGGGGCACAACTTCGACAATGATACACCTGGGCAAAAAGGGCGTATGTATTTTCTCCTGAATATATTCAGGGGAAAACGCATACGCCCTTTTTGGCCAAGCAAACGGGCAAAGCAAATCTGCACTACAAAGAAGTATCACTTCCCACCGGTCAAAAGGGACATCCACAAAATGTGTAAAAACCAGAAAGGCAAGACAGGCCCTGGAGAACAGGGAGCCTTGTTATGCTAATGGGCGGGATGTAAATTGCCAACTGCCTCTCTGGAGGAGTGCATTGTGTTCCCTAAAACAAGTAAACAACAGAGCTACAGAGCCAAGGGCACTTCCAGTCTAGGGAATATACCTTGGGAAAACTGAAAATCAAAAAGACACAGCCACCCCAAAATTTAGGGCTGCACTGCTTACAAGGACCTCAACTTGGGTACACCTTAAATATCCCAGGAAATATAAAATTGGTTCAAAAAATTGTTCTACTTACGTACGATGGAATATCCCTCAGCCATGAAATCAATGTCATAAGACCAGTAGCAGCAAAATGGGTGGATTCAGGTACGATGATTCTAAGTGAAATAAGTCACACAGAAAAAGAAACTTATCATAAGTTATCACTTATGAAGATCCTGTAAACATGGCTACACTTGAACTGAGTTAGGAAAGAGAACAGTGTCTCACATTTAGAAAACACTCTTATGCCTGCTTAAGGGGGAAGGAGAGGTGGGGTGATGCATAAAGCCAGAGTTTGATATAAGCACAGGTACCGTTCCAAAAACCAACTATGGAATAAACAAGACCTACAACTTCCTCAGTGAAAGGGACTCAAAACCCCATATTTCCCGCAGAGGAATATATCTGACTAGTAAGAATCTTAAAACCTATGGATTGATATGTCTCCGTAAGGGAATCAAGTGTGTCTAGACTGGCATAAACATGGCAGCGAGAATCAGCTGAAACCCACTATAAAAAGGAATTTCAAAAACAAAACAAAAAAACTGGGAAATTCTTTACAATTCCTTCAGGGTCTCTGATGAAACCTGGAATGACCCTATCTACAACGACAGCTGGATGTGGCATAAGGCTGGACACTTGGGACTGAGAGGATTGGTGAGATTGGGTGAGCAAATGCAGACCCTTTAAAGCAATAATGCATGGCACCCGTTCCATGGGTCCCAACTCTCCAGGTGGAAGGGAATATTACTACAGCTAAAACATGTACTGGAAACCTAGAGAACGGACACACTGTGAATACGAAAGGTTTCTAAAACTCAACGAATAGTCCCACTCCCGGTGCTCCGGTTTGACTTTCCATCTGCTTTACTATCAACCTCCCAACTTGGAGAGACAGACCCTTTAACCTCCTGGTGCGCACAGGTTGCCAATTTGGCAGAGGATGAAAGGGAAGAGGGAGAACCAATGAGACAGTAGCTGTTAGGCATTTGGACGGGCACATATCACTCTAACTTCCCGGCAGGAAGAAAATTTAACCAAAGTCTCAGCCCCCTACCGGGAACCAGCATAGGTCCTGAACCAAAATTTTGGACTTGCGGTCAGCTAACAAAAAACGAGTTGAAAAATGGAGCTCAGGGGCACAGCAATTCACAAACTGGCCAAGTAATAAAGGACAACTATCATCCAAAAATCTGTTGAGGGAAGGCAACGAGGCGGACTTGAAAGCTAGGCAGAATAGCAGGAAACAGATTTCAAGAGGTACGTTGGAATCGCCTTTAAAGCACAGGAAGAGGGGCACAACTTCGACAATGATGCACTTGGCCAAAAAGGGCATATGCGTTTTCTCCTGAATATATTCAGGAGAAAACGCATACGCCCTTTTTGGCCAAGCAAGCAAGCGGGCAATGCAAATCTGCACTACAAAGAAGTATCACTTCCCACCTTTCAAAAGCGACATCCACAAAATGTTTAAAAACCAGAAAGGCAAGACAGGCCCTGCAGAACAGGGAGCCTTGTTATGCTGATGGGCGGGATGTAAATTGCCAACTGCCTCTCTGGAGGAGTGCATTGTGTTCCCTAAAACAAGTAAACAACCGAGCTACAGAGCCAAGGGCACTTCCAGTCTAGGGAATATACCTTGGGAAAATGAAAATCAATAAGACAGAGCCACCCCAAAATTTAGGGCTGCACTGCTTACAAGGACCTCCACTTGGGTACGCCTTAAATATCCCAGGAAATATAAAAATGGTTCAAAAAATTTTGGTACTTACGTACGATGTAATATCCTTCAGCCATGAAATCAATGTCATAAGACCAGTAGCAGCAAAATGGGTGGATTCAGGTACGATGATTCTAAGTGAACTAAGTTACACAGAAAAAGAAACTTATCATAAGATATCACTTATGAAGATCCTGTAAACATGGCTAAACTTGAACTGAGTTAGGAAAGAGAACAGTGTCTCACATTTAGAAAACACTCTTATGCCTGCTTAAGGGGGAAGGAGAGGTGGGGTGAAGCATAAAAGCAGAGTCTGACATAAGCACAGGTACCGTTCCAAAAACCAACTATGGAATAGACAAGACCTACACCTTCCACAGTGAAACGGACTCAAAACCCCATATTTCCCTCAGAGGAATATATCTGACTAGTAAGAATCTTAAAACCTATGTATTGATATGTCTCCGTAAGGGAATCAAGTGTCTCTAGACTGGCATAAACATGGCAGCGAGAATCAGCTCAAACCAACTATAAAAAGGAATTTCAAAAACAAAACAAAAAAACTGGGAAATTCTTTACAATTCCTTCAGGGTCTCTGATGAAACCTGGAATGACCCTATCTACAACGACAGCTGGATGTGGCATAAGGCTGGACACTTGGGACTGAGAGGATTGGTGAGAATGGGTGAGCAAATGCAGACCCTTTAAAACAATAATGCATGGCACCCATTCCATGGGTCCCAACTCTCCAGGTTGAAGGGAATATTACTACAGTTATAACATGTACAGGAAACCTAGAGAACGGACACACTGTGAATACGAAAGGTTTCTAAAACTCAACGAATAGTCCGTCTCCTGGTGCTCCAGTTTGATTTTCCATCTGCTTTACTATCAACCTCCCAACTTGTAGAGACAGCCCCTTTAACCTCCTGGTTCGCACAGGTTGCCAATTTGGCAGAGGATGAAAGGGAAGAGGGAGAACCAATGAGAGAGTAGCTGTTAGGCATTTGGACGGGCACATATCACTCTAACTTCCCGGCAGGAAGAAGAATTAACCAAAGTCTCAGCCCCCCACCGGGAACCATCATATGTCCTGAACCAAAATTTTGGACTTGCGGTCAGCTCACCAAAAACGAGTTGAAAAATGGAGCTCAGGGGAACAGCAATTCACAAACTGGCCGAGTAATAAAGGACAACTATAGTCCAAAAATATGTTGAGGAAAGGCAACGAGGCGGACTTGAAAGCGAGGCAGAATAGCAGGAAACAGATTTCAAGAGGTACGTCGGAATCGCCTTTAAAGCACAGGAAGAGGGGCACAACTTCGATAATGATGCACTTGGGCAAAAAGGGTGTATGCGTATTCTCCTGAATATATTCAGGGGATAACGCATACGCCCTTTTTGTCGAAGGAAACAAGCGGGCAATGCAAATCTGCACTACAAAGAAGTATCACTTCCCACCGGTCAAAAGGGACATCCACAAAATGTGTAAAAACCAGAAAGGTAAGACAGGCCCTGGAGAACAGGGAGCCTTTTTATGCTGATGGGCGGCATGTAAATTGCCAACTGCCTCACTGGAGGAGTACATTGTGTTCCCTAAAACAAGTAAAGAACAGAGCTACAGAGCCAAGGGCACTTCCAGTCTAGGGAATATACATTGGGAAAACTGAAAATCAATAAGACAGAGCCACCCCAAAATTTAGGGCTGCACTGCTTACAAGGACCTCAACTTGGGTACACCTTAAATATCCCAGGAAATATAAAAATGATTCAAAAAACTGTGGTACTTACGTACGATGGGATATCCCTCAGCCACGAAATCAATGTCATGTGACCAGTAGCTGCAAAATGGGTGGATTCAGGTACGATGATTCTAAGTGAAATAAGTCACACAGAAAAAGAAACTTATCATAAGATATCACTTATGAAGATCCTGTAAACATGGCTACACTTGAACTGAGTTAGGAAAGAGAACAGTGTCTCACATTTAGAAAACACTCTTATGCCTGCTTAAGGGGGAAGGAGAGGTGGGGTGATGCATAAAACCAGAGTTTGATATAAGCACAGGTACCGTTCCATAAACCAACTATGGAATATACAAGACCTACACCTTCCACAGTGAAACGGACTCAAAACCCCATATTTCCCGCAGAGGAATATATCTGAGTAGTAAGAATCTTAAAACCTATATATTGATATGTCTCCGTAAGGGAATCAAGTGTGTGTAGACTGGCATATACATGGCAGCGAGAATCAGCTCAAACCCACTATAAAAAGGAATTTCAAAAACAAAACAAAAAACTGTGAAATTCTTTACAATACCTTCAGGGTCTCTGATGAAACCTGGAATGACCCTATCTACAACGACAGCTGGATGTGGCATAAGGCTGGACACGTGGGACTGAGAGTATTGGTGAGATTGGGTGAGCAAATGCAGACCCTTTAAAGCAATAATGCATGGCACCCATTCCATGGGTCCCAACTCTCCAGGTGGAAGGGAATATTACTACAGCTATAACATGTACGGGAAACCTAGAGAATGGACACACTGTGAATACGAAAGGTTTCTAAAACTCAACGAATAGTCCCACTCCCGGTGCTCCGGTTTGACTTTCCATCTGCTTTACTATCACCTCCCAACTTGGAGAGACAGACCCTTTAACCTCCTGGTGCGCACAGGTTGCCAATTTGGCAGAGGATGAAAGGGAAGAGGGAGAACCAATGAGACAGTAGCTGTTAGGCATTTGGACGGGCACATATCACTCTAACTTCCCGGCAGGAAGAAAAATTAACCAAAGTCTCAGCCCCCCACCGGGAACCAGTATAGTTCCTGAACCAAAATTTTGGACTTGCGGTCAGCTCACAAAAAACGAGTTGAAAAATGGAGCTCAGGGGCACAGCAATTCACAAACTGGCCGAGTAATAAAGGACAACTATCTTCCAAAAATCTGTTGAGGGAAGGCAACGAGGCGGACTTGAATGCGAGGCAGAATAGCAGCAAACAGATTTCAAGAGGTACGTTGGAATCGCCTTTAAAGCACAGGAAGAGGGGCACAATTTCGACAATGATGCACTTGGTCAAAAAGGGCGTATGCGTTTTCTCCAGAATATATTCAGGAGAAAACGCATACGCCCTTTTTGGCCAAGCAAGCAAGCGGGCAATGCAAATCTGCACTACAAAGAAGTATCACTTCCCACCAGTCAAAAGGGACATCCACAAAATGTGTAAAAACCAGAAAGGCAAGACAGGCCCTGGAGAACAGGGAGCCTTGTTATGCTGATGGGCGGGATGTAAATTGCCAACTGCCTCTCTGGAGGAGTGCATTGGGTTCCCTAAAACAAGAAAACAACAGAGCTACAGAGCCAAGGGCACTTCAAGTCTAGGGAATATACCTTGGGAAAACTGAAAATCGATAAGACAGAGCCACCCCAATATTTAGGGCTGCACTGCTTACAAGGACCTCAACTTGGGTACACCTTAAATATCCCAGGAAATATAAAAATGGTACAAAATATTGTGGTACTTACATACGATAGAATATCCCTCAGCCATGAAATCAATGTCATAAGACCAGTAGCAGCAAAATGGGTGGATTAAGGTACGATGATTCTAAGTGAAATAAGTCACACAGAAAAAGAAACTTATCATAAGATATCACTTATGAAGATCCTGTAAACATGGCTACACTTCAACTGATTTAGGAAAGAGAACACTGTCTCACATTTAGAAAACACTCTTAGGCCTGCTTAAGGGGGAAGGAGAGGTGGGGTGATGCATAAAACCAGAGTTTGATATAAGCGCAGGTACCGTTCCAAAAACCACCTATGGAATAGACAAGACCTACACCTTCAAGAGTGAAAGGGACTCAAAACCCCATATTTCCCACAGAGGAATATATCTGACTAGTAAAAATCTTAAAACCTATATATTGATATGTCTCCATAAGGGAATCAAGTGTGTCTAGACTGGCATAAACATGGCAGCGAGAATCAGCTCAAACCCACTATAAAAATGAATTTCAAAAACAAAACAAAAAAACTGGGAAATTTTTTAAAATTCCTTCAGGGTCTCTGATGAAACCTGGAATGACCCTATCTACAATGACAGCTGGATGTGGCATAAGGCTGGACACTTGGGACTGAGAGGATTGGTGAGATTGGGTGAGCAAATGAGGACCCTTTAATGCACAAATGCCTGGCACCCATTCCATGTGTCCCAACTCTCCAGGTTAAAGGGAATATTACTACAGCTATAACATGTACGGGAAACCTAGAGAACGGACACACTGTTAACACGAAAGGTTTCTAAAACTCAACGAATAGTCCCTCTCCTGGTGCTCGGTTTTGACTTTCCATCTGCTTTACTATCAACCTCCCAACTTGGAGAGACAGCGCCTTTAACCTCCTGGTTCGTACAGGTTGCCAATTTGGCAGAGGATGAAAGGGAAGATTGAGAACCAATGAGAGAGTAGCTGTTAGGCATTTGGACGGGCACATATCAATCTAATTTCCCGGCAGGAAGAAGAATTCACCAAAGTCTCAGCCACACACCGGGAACCAGCATAGGTCCTGAACCAAAATTTTGGACTTGCGGTCAGCTCACAAAAAACGAGTTGAAAAATGGAGCTCAGGGGCACAGCAATTCACAAACTGGCCGAGTAATAAAGGACAACTATCATCCAAAAATCTGTTGAGGGAAAGCAACGAGGTGGACTTGAAAGCGAGGCAGAATAGCAGGAAACAGATTTCAAGAGGTACGTTGGAATCGCCTTTAAAGCACAGGAAGAGGGGCACAACTTCGACAATGATGCACTTGGCCAAAAAGGGCGTATGCGTTTTCTCCAGAATATATTCAGGAGAAAACGCATACACACATTTTGGCCAAACAAGCAAGCGGGCAATGCAAATCTGCACTACAAAGAAGTATCACTTCCCACCAGTCAAAAGGGATATCCACAAAATGTGTAAAAACCAGAAAGGCAAGACAGGCCCTGGAGAACAGGGAGTCTTGTTATGCTGATGGGCGGGATGTAAATTGCCAACTGCCTCTCTGGAGGAGTGCATTGTGTTCCCTAAAACAAGAAAACAACAGAGCTACAGAGCCAAGGGCACTTCCAGTCTAGGGAATATACCTTGGGAAAACTGAAAATCGATAAGACAGAGCCACCCCAATATTTAGGGCTGCACTGCTTACAAGGACCTCAACTTGGGTACACCTTAAATATCCCAGGAAATATAAAAATGGTTCAAAAAATTGTGGTACTTACGTACGATGGAATATTCCTCAGCCATGAAATCAATGTCATAAGACCAGTAGCAGCAAAATGGGTGGATTCAGGTACGATGATTCTAAGTGAAATAAGTCACACAGAAAAAGAAACTTATCATAAGATATCACTTATGAAGATCCTGTAAACATGGCTACACTTGAACTGAGTTAGGAAAGAGAACAGTGTCTCACATTTAGAAAACACTCTTATGCCTGCTTAAGGGGGAAGGAGATTTGAGGTGATGCATAAAACCAGAGTTTGATATAAGCACAGGTACCGTACCAAAAACCAACTATGGAATAGACAAGACCTACACCTTCCTCAGTGATAGGGACTCAAAATCCCATATGTCCCGCAGAGGAATATATCTGACTAGTAAGAATCTTAAAACCTATGTATTGATATGTCTCCGTAAGGGAATCAAGTGTGTCTAGACTGGCATAAACATGGCAGCGAGAATCAGCTCAAACCCACTATAAAAAGGAATTTCAAAAACAAAACAAAAAAACTGGGAAATTTTTTACAATTCATTCAGGGTCTCTGATGAAACCTGGAAGACCGTATCTACAATGACAGCTGGATGTGGCATAAGGCTGGACAATTGGGACTGAGAGGATTGGTGAGATTGGGTGAGCAAATGCAGACCCTTTAAAGCAATAATGCATGGCACACATTCCATGGGTCCCAACTCTCCAGGTTGAAGGGAATATTACTACAGTTATAACATGTACAGGAAACCTAGAGAACGGACACACTGTGAATACGAAAGGTTTCTAAAACTCAACGAATAGTCCCACTCCCGGTGCTCCGGTTTGACTTTCCATCTGCTTTACTATCAATCTCCTAACTTGTAGAGACAGCTCCTTTAACCTCCTGGTTCGCACAGGTTGCCAATTTGGAAGAGGATGAAAGGGAAGAGGGAGAACCAATGAGAGAGTAGCTGTTAGGCATTTGGACGGGCACATATCACTCTAACTTCCCGGCAGGAAGAAGAATTAACCAAAGTCTCAGCCCCCCACCGGGAACCATCATAGGTCCTGAACCAAAATTTTGGACTTGCGGTCAGCTCACCAAAAACGAGTTGAAAAATGGAGCTCAGGGGCACAGCAATTCACAAACTGGCCGAGTAATAAAGGACAACTATCGTCCAAAAATCTGTTGAGGGAAGGCAACGAGGCGGACTTGAAAGCGAGGCAGAATAGCAGGAAACAGATTTCAAGAGGTACATTGGAATCGCCTTTAAAGCACAGGAAGAGGGGCACAACTTCGACAATGATGCACTTGGGCAAAAATTGCGTATGCGTTTTCTCCTGAATATATTCAGGAGAAAACGCATACACCCTTTTTGGCCAAGCAAAGAAGCGTGCAATGCAAATCTGCACTACAAAGAAGTATCACTTCCCACCGGTCAAAAGGGACATCCACAAAATGTGTAAAAACCAGAAAGACAAGACAGGCCCTGGAGAACAGGGAGCCTTGTTATGCTGATGTGCGGGATGTAAATTGCCAACTGCCTCACTGGAGGAGTACATTTTGTTCCCTAAAACAAGTAAACAACAGAGCTACAGAGCCAAGGGCACTTCCAGTCTAGGGAATATACCTTGGGAAAACTGAAAATCAATAATACAGAGCCACCCCAAAATTTAGGGCTGCACTGCTTACAAGGACCTCAACTTTGGTACACCTTAAATATGTCAGGAAATATAAAAATGGTTCAATAAATTGTGGTACTTACGTAAGATGGAATATCCCTCAGCCATGAAATCAATGTCATAAGACCAGTAGCAGCAGAATGGGTGGATTCAGGTACGATGATTCTAAGTGAAATAAGTCACACAGAAAAAGAAACTTATCATAAGATATCACTTATGAAGATCCTGTAAACATGGCTACACTTGAACTGAGTTAGGAAAGAGAACAGTGCCTCACATTTAGAAAACACTCTTATGCCTGCTTAAGGGGGAAGGAGAGGTGGGGTGATGCATAAAACCAGAGTTTGATATAAGCACAGGTACCGTTCCAAAAACCAACTATGGAATAGACAAGACCTACACCTTCCTCAGTGAAAGGGACTCAAAACCCCATATTTCCCGCAGAGGAATATATCTGACTAGTAAGAATCTTAAAACCTATGTATTGATATGTCTCCGTAAGGGAATCAAGTGTGTCTAGACTGGCATAAACATGGCAGCGAGAATCAGCTCAAACCCACTATAAAAAGGAATTTCAAAAACAAAACAAAAAAACTCGGAAATTCTTTACAATTCCTTCAGGGTCTCTGATGAAACCTGGAATGACCCTATCTACAACGACAGCTGGATGTGGCATAAGGAGGGACACTTGGGACTGAGACGATTGGTGAGATTGGGTGAGCAAATGCAGACCCTTTAAAGCACAAATGCCTGGCACCCATTCCATGGGTCCCAACTCTCCAGGTTGAAGGGAATATTACTACAGCTATAACATGTACGGGAAACCTAGAGAACGGACACACTGTGAATACGAAAGGTTTCTAAAACTCAACGAATTGTCCCTCTCCTGGTGATCCGGTTTGACTTTCCATCTGCTTTACTATCAACCTCCCAAATTGGAGAGACAGCCCCTTTAACCTCCTGGTTCTCACAGGTTGCCAATTTGGCAGAGGATGAAAGGGAAGAGGGAGAACCAATGAGAGAGTAGCTGTTAGGCATTTGGACGGGCACATATCACTGTAATTTCCTGGTACGAAGAAGAATTAACCAATGTCTCAGCCCCCCACCAGGAACCAGCATAGGTCCTGAACCAAAATTTTGGACTTGCGGTCAGCTCACCAAAACCGAGTTGAAAAATGGAGCTCTGGGGCACAGCAATTCAAATACTGGCCGAGGAATAAAGGAAAACTATCGTCCCAAAATCTGTTGAGGGAAGGCAGCGAGGCGGACTTGAAAGCGAGGCAGAATAGCAGGAAACAGATTTCAAGAGGTACGTTGGAATCGCCTTTAAAGCACAGGAAGAGGGGCACAACTTCGACAATGATGCACTTGGCCAAAAAGGGCGTATGTGTTTTCTCCTGAATATATTCAGGAGAAAACGCATACGCCCTTTTTGCCCAAGCAAGCAAGCGGGCAATGCAAATCTGCACTACAAAGAAGTATCACTTCCCACCGGTCAAAAGCGACATCCACAAAATGTGTAAAAACCAGAAAGGCAAGACAGGCCCTGGAGAACAGGAAGCCCTGTTATGCTGACGGGCGGGATGTAATTTGCCAACTGCCTCTCTGGAGGAGTGCATTGTGTTCCCTAAAACAAGTAAACAACAGAGCTTCAGAGCCAAGGGCACTTCCAGTCTAGGGAATATACCTTGGGAAAACTGAAAATCAATAAGACAGAGCCACCCCATAATTTAGGGCTGCACTGCTTACAAGGACCTCAACTTGGGTACGCCTTAAATATCACAGGAAATATAAAAATGGTTCAAAAAATTGTGGTACTTACGTACGATGGAATATCCCTCAGCCATGAAATCAATGTCATAAGACCAGTAGCAGCAAAATGGGTGGATTCAGGTACGATGATTCTAAGTGAAATAAGTCACACAGAAAAAGAAACTTATCATAAGATATCACTTATGAAGATCCTGTAAACATGGCTACACTTGAACTGAGTTAGGAAAGAGAACAGTGTCTCACATTTAGAAAACACTCTTATGCCTGCTTAAGGGGGAAGGAGAGGTGGGGTGATGCATAAAATCAGAGTTTGATATAAGCACATGTACCGTTCCAAAAACCAACTATGGAATAGACAAGACCTACACTTTCCACAGTGAAACGGACTCAAAACCCCATATTTCCCCCAGAGGAATATATCTGACAAGTAAGAATCTTAAAACCTATATATTGATATTTCTCCGTAAGGGAATCAAGTGTGTCTAGACTGGCATAAACATGGCAGCGAGAATCAGCTCACACCCACTATAAAAAGGAATTTCTAAAACAAAACAAAAAACCTGGGAAATTCTTTACAATTCCTTCAGGGTCTCTGATGAAACCTGGAATAACCCTATCTACAACGACAGCTGGATGTGGCATAATGCTGGACACTTGGGACTGAGAGGATTGGTGAGATTGGGTGAGCAAATGCAGACCCTTTAAAGCAATAATGCATGGCACCCATTCCACGGGTCCCAACTCTCCAGGTTGAAGGGAATATTACTACAGTTATAACATGTACGGGAAACCTAGAGAACGGACACACTGTGAATACGAAAGGTTTCTAAAACTCAACGAATAGTCCCTCTCCTGGTTCTCCGGTTTGATTCTCCATCTGCTTTACTATCAATCTCCCAACTTGGAGAGACAGCCCCTTTAACCTCCTGGTTCGCACAGGTTTCCAATTTGGCAGAGGATGAAAGGGAAGAGGGAGAACCAATGAGAGAGTAGCTGTTAGGAATTTGGACGGGCACATATCACTCTAACTTCCCGGCAGGAAGAAGAATTAACCAAAGTCTCAGACCCCCACTGGGAACCAGCATAAGTCCTGAACCAAAATTTTGGACTTGCGGTCAGCTCACCAAAAACGAGTTGAAAAATGGAGCTCAGGGGCACAGCAATTCACAAACTGGCCGAGTAATAAAGGACAACTATCGTCCAAAAATATGTTGAGGGAAGGCAACGGGGCGGACTTGAAAGCGAGGCAGAATAGCAGGAAACAGATTTCAAGAGGTACGTTGGAATCGCCTTTAATGCACAGGAAGAGGGGCACAACTTCGACAATGATGCACTTGGCCAAAAAGGGCGTATGCGTTTTCTCCTGAATATATTCAGGAGAAAACGCATAAGGCCTTTTTGGACAAGCAAGCAAGCGGGCAATGCAAATCTGCAATACAAAGAAGTATCACTTTCCACCAGTCAAAAGGGACATCCACAAAATGTGTAAAAACCAGAAAGGCAAGACAGGCCCTGGAGAACAGGGAGCCTTGTTATGCTGATGGGCGGGATGTAAATTGCCAACTGCCTCCCTGGAGGAGTTCATTGTGTTCCCTAAAACAAGTAAACAACAGAGCTACAGAGCCAAGGGCACTTCCAGTCTAGGGAATATACCTTGGGAAAACTGAAAATCAATAAGACAGAGCCACCCCAAAATTTAGGGCTGCACTGCTTACAAGGACCTCAACTTGGTTACACCTTAAATATCGCAGGAAATATAAAAATGGTTCAAAATATTGTGGTACTTACGTACGATGGAATATCCCTCAGCCATGAAATCAATGTCATAAGACCAGTAGTAGCAAAATGGGTGGATTCAGGTACGATGATTCTAAGTGAAATAAGTCACAGAGAAAAAGAAACTTATCATAAGATATCACTTATGAAGATCCTGTAAACATGGCTACACTTGAACTGAGTTAGGAAAGAGAACAGTTTCTCACATTTAGAAAACACTCTTATGCCTGCTTAAGGGGGAAGGAGAGGTGGGGTGATGCATAAAACCAGAGTTTGATATAAGCACATGTACCGTTCCAAAAACCAACTATGGAATAAACAAGACCTACACCTTCCTCAGTGAAAGGGACTCAAAACCCCATATTTCCCGCAGAGGAATATATCTGACTAGTAAGAATCTTAAAACCTATGTATTGATATGTCTCCGTAAGGGAATCAAGTGTGTCTAGACTGGCATATACATGGCAGCCAGAATCAGCTCAAACCCACTATAAAAATGAATTTCAAAAACAAAACAAAAAAACTGGGAAATTCTTTACAATTCCTTCAGGGTCTCTGATGAAACCTGGAATAACCCTATCTACCATGACAGCTGGATGTGGCATAAGGCAGGACAATTGGGACTGAGAGGATTGGTGAGATTTGGTGAGCAAATGCAGACCCTTTAAAGCAATAATGCATGGCACACATTCCATGGGTCCCAACTCTCCAGATTGAAGGGAATATTACTACAGCTCTAACATGTACGGTAAACCTAGAGAACGGACACACTGTGAATACGAAAGGTTTCTAAAACTCAACGAATAGTCCCTCTCCTGGTGCTCCGGTTTGTCTTTCCATCTGCTTTACTATCAATCTCCTAACTTGTAGAGACAGCCCCTTTAACCTCCTGGTTCGCACAGGTTGCCAATTTGGCAGAGGATGAAAGGGAAGAGGGAGAACCAATGAGAGAGTAGCTGTTAGGCATTTGGACGGGCACATATCACTCTAACTTCCCAGCAGGAAGAAGAATTAACCAAAGTCTCAGCCCCCCACCGGGAACCATCATAGGTCCTGAACCAAAATTTTGGACTTGCGGTCAGCTCACCAAAAACGAGTTGAAAAATGGAGCTCAGGGGCACAGCAATTCACAAACTGGCCGAGTAATAAAGGACAACTATCGTCCAAAAATCTGTTGAGGGAAGGCAACGAGGCGGACTTGAAAGCGAGGCAGAATAGCAGGAAACAGATTTCAAGAGGTACGTTGGAATCGCCTTTAAAGCACAGGAAGAGGGGCACAAGTTCGACAATGATGCACTTGGGCAAAAATTGCGTATGCGTTTTCTCCTGAATATATTCAGGGGAAAACGCATACACCCTTTTTGGCCAAGCAAACAAGCGTGCAATGCAAATCTGCACTACAAAGAAGTATCACTTCCCACCGGTCAAAAGGGACATCCACAAAATGTGTAAAAACCAGAAAGACAAGACAGGCCCTGGAGAACAGGGAGCCTTGTTATGCTGATGTGCGGGATGTAAATTGCCAACTGCCTCACTGGAGGAGTACATTTTGTTCCCTAAAACAAGTAAACAACAGAGCTACAGAGCCAAGGGCACTTCCAGTCTAGAGAATATACCCTGCGAAAAATGAAAATCAATAAGACAGAGCCACCCCAAAATTTAGGGCTGCACTGCTTACAAGGACCTCAACTTTGGTACACCTTAAATATGTCAGGAAATATAAAAATGGTTCAAAAAATTGTGGTACTTACGTACGATGGAATATCCCTCAGCCATGAAATCAATGTCATAAGACCAGGAGCAGCAGAATGGGTGGATTCAGGTATGATGATTCTAAGTGAAATAAGTCACACAGAAAAAGAAACTTATCATAAGATATCACTTATGAAGATCCTGTAAACATGGCTACACTTGAACTGAGTTAGGAAAGAGAACAGTGTCTCACATTTAGAAAACACTCTTATGCCTGCTTAAGGGGGAAGGAGTTGTGGGGTGATGCATAAAACCAGACTTTGATATAAGCACAGGTACCGTTCCAAAAACCAACTATGGAATATACAAGACCTACACCTTCCTCAGTGAAAGGGACTCAAAACCCCATATTTCCCGCAGAGGAATATATCTGACTAGTAAGAATCTTAAAACCTATGTATTGATATGTCTCCGTAAGGGAATCAAGTGTGTCTAGACTGGCATAAACATGGTAGCGAGAATCAGCTCAAACCCACTATAAAAAGGAATTTCAAAAACAAAACATAAAAACTCGGAAATTCTTTACAATTCCTTCAGGGTCTCTGATGAAACCTGGAATGACCCTATCTACAACGACAGCTGGATGTGGCATAAGGAGGGACACTTGGGACTGAGACGATTGGTGAGATTGGGTGAGCAAATGCAGACCCTTTAAAGCACAAATTCATGGCACCCATTCCATGGGTCCCAACTCTCCAGGTTGAAGGGAATATTACTACAGCTATAACATGTACGGGAAACCTAGAGAACGGACACACTGTGAATACGAAAGGTTTCTAAAACTCAACGAATTGTCCCTCTCCTGGTGATCCGGTTTGACTTTCCATCTGCTTTACTATCAACCTCCCAAATTGGAGAGACAGCCCCTTTAACCTCCTGGTTCTCACAGGTTGCCAATTTGGCAGAGGATGAAAGGGAAGAGGGAGAAACAATGAGAGAGTAGCTGTTAGGCAATTGAACGGGCACATATCACTATAATTTCCTGGTACGAAGAAGAATTAACCAATGTCTCAGCAACCCACCGGGAACCAGCATAGGTCCTGAACCAAAATTTTGGACTTGCGGTCAGCTCACCAAAACCGAGTTGAAAAATGGAGCTCTGGAGCGCAGCAATTCAAATACTGGCCGAGGAATAAAGGAAAACTATCGTCCCAAAATCTGCTGAGGGAAGGCAGCGAGGCAGACTTGAAAGCGAGGCAGAATAGCAGGAAACAGATTTCAAGAGGTACGTTGGAATCGCCTTTAAAGCACAGGAAGAGGGGCACAACTTCGACAATGATGAACTTGGCCAAAAAGGGCGTATGCATTTTCTCCTGAATATATTCAGGAGAAAACGCATACGCCCTTTTTGACCAAGCAAGCAAGCGGGCAATGCAAATGTGCACTACAAAGAAGTATCACTTCGCACCGGTCAAAAGGGACATCCACAAAATGTGTAAAAACCAGAAAGGCAAGACAGGCCCTGGAGAACAGGGAGCCTTGTTATGCTGATGGGCGGGATGTAAATTGCCAACTGCCTCTCTGGAGGAGTGCATTGTGTTCCCTAAAACAAGTAAACAACAGAGCTACAGAGCCAAGGGCACTTCCAGTCTAGGGAATATACCTTGGGAAAACTGAAAATCAATAAGACAGAGCAACCCCTAAATTTAGGGCTGCACTGCTTAAAAGGACCTCAACTTGGATACACCTTAAGTATCCCAGGAAATATAAAAATGGTTCAAAAAATTGTGGTACTTACGTACGATGGAATATCCCTCAGCCATGAAATCAATGTCATAAGACCAGTAGCAGCAAAATGGGTGGATTCAGGTACGATGATTCTAAGTGAAATAAGTCACACAGAAAAAGAAACTTATCATAAGATATCACTTATGAAGATCCTATAAACATGGCTACACTTGAACTGAGTTAGGAATGAGAACAGTGTCTCATATTTAGAAAACAGTCTTATGCCTGCTTAAGGGGGAAGGAGAGGTGGGGTGATGCATAAAACCAGAGTTTGATATAAGCACAGGCACCGTTCCAAAAACCAACTATGGAATAGACAAGACCTACACCTTCCTCAATGAAAGGGACTCAAAACCCCATATTTCCCGCAGAGGAATATATCTGACAAGTAAGAATCTTAAAACCTATATATTGATATGTCTCCGTAAGGGAATCAAGTGTGTCCAGACTGGCATAAACATGGCAGCGAGAATCAGCTCAAACCCACTATAAAAAGGAATTTCAAAAACAAAACAAAAAAACTGGGAAATTCTTTACAATTCCTTCAGGGTCTCTGATGAAACCTGGAATGACCATATCTACAACGACACCTGGATGTGGCATAAGGCTGGACACTTGGGACTGAGACGATTGGTGAGATTGGGTGAGCAAATGCAGACCCTTTAAAGCACAAATGTCTGGCACCCATTCCATGGGTCCCAACTCTCCAGGTTGAAGGGAATATTACTACAGCTATAACATGTACGGGAAACCTAGAGAACGGACACACTGTGAATACGAAAGGTTTCTAAAACTCAACGAATAGTCCCTCTGCTGGTGCTCCTGTTTGGCTTTCCATCTGCTTTACTATCAACCTCCCAACTTGGAGAGACAGCCCCTTTAACCTCCTGGTTCGCAAAGGTTTCCAATTTGGCAGAGGATGAAAGGGAAGAGGGAGAACCAATGAGACAGTAGCTGTTAGGCATTTGGACGGGCACATATCAATCTAATTTTCCGGCAGGAAGAAGAATTAACCAAAGTCTCAGCCCCCAACCGGGAACCAGCATAGTTCCTGTACCAAAATTTTGGACTTGCGGTCAGCTCACAAAAAACGAGTTGAAAAATGGAGCTCAGGGGCACAGCAATTCACAAACTGGCCGAGTAATAAAGGACAACTATCTTCCAAAAATCTGTTGAGGGATGGCAACGAGGCGGACTTGAAAGCGAGGCAGAATAGCAGCAAACAGATTTCAAGAGGTACGTTGGAATCGCCTTTAAAGCACAGGAAGAGGGGCACAACTTCGACAATGATGCACTTGGCCAAAAAGGGCGTATGCATTTTCTCCAGAATATATTCAGGAGAAAACGCATACACACTTTTTGGCCAAGCAAGCAAGCGGGCAATGCAAATCTCCACTACAAAGAAGTATCACTTCCCACCAGTCAAAAGGGACATCCACAAAATGTGTAAAAACCAGAAAGGCAAGACAGGCCCTGGAGAACAGGGAGTCTTGTTATGCTGATGGGCGGGATGTAAATTGCCAACTGCCTCTCTGGAGGAGTGCATTGTGTTCCCTAAAACAAGAAAACAACAGAGCTACAGAGCCAAGGGCACTTCCAGTCTAGGGAATATACCTTGGGAAAACTGAAAATCAATAAGACAGAGCCACCACAATATTTAGGGCTGCACTGCTTACAAGGACCTCAACTTGGGTACACCTTAAATATCCCAGGAAATATAAAAATAGTTCCAAAAATTGTGGTACTTACGTACGATGGAATATCCCTGAGCCATGAAATCAATGTCATAAGACCAGTAGCAGCAAAATGGGTGGATTCAGGTACGATGATTCTAACTGAAATAAGTCACACAGAAAAAGAAACTTGTCATAAGATATCACTTATGAAGATCCTGTAAACATGGCTACACTTGAACTGATTTAGAAAAGAGAACACTGTCTCACATTTAGAAAACACTCTTATGCCTGCTTAAGGGAGAAGGAGAGGTGGGGTGATGCATAAAACCAGAATTTGATATAAGCACAGGTACCGTTCCAAAAACCACCTATGGTATAGACAAGACCTACACCTTCCTCAGTGAAAGGGACTCAAAACCCCATATTTCCCGCAGAGGAATATATCTGACTAGTAAGAATCTTAAAACCTATGTATTGATATGTCTCCGTAAGGGAATCAAGTGTGTCTAGACTGGCATAAACATGGCAGCGAGAATCAGCTCAAACCCACTATAAAAAGGAATTTCAAAAACAAAACAAAAAAACTGGGAAATTCTTTACAATTCCTTCAGGGTCTCTGATGAAACCTGGAATGACCCTATCTACAACGACAGCTGGATGTGGCATAAGGCTGGACACTTGGGACTGAGAGGATTGGTGAGATTGGGTGAGCAAATGCAGACCCTTTAAAGCAATAATGCATGGCACCCATTCCACGGGTCCGAACTCTCCAGGTTGAAGGGAATATTACTACAGCTATAACATGTACAGGAAACCTAGAGAACGGACACACTGTGAATACGAAAGGTTTCTAAAACTCAAAGAATAGTCCCTCTCTTGGTGCTCGGGTTTGACTTTCCATCTGCTTTACTATCAATCTCCCAACTTGGAGAGACAGCCCCTTTAACCTCCTGGTTCGCACAGGTTGCCAATTTGGCAGAGGATGAAAGGGAAGAGGGAGAACCAATGAGAGAGTAGCTGTTAGACATTTGGACGGGCACATATCACTCTAACTTCCCGGCAGGAAGAAGAATTAACCAAAGTCTCAGCCCCCCACCGGGAACCAGCATAGGTCCTGAACCAAAATTTTGGAATTGCGGTCAGCTCACAAAAAACCAGTTGAAAAATGGAGCTCAAGGGCACAGCAATTCACAAAATGGCCGAGTAATAAAGGACAACTATCGTCCGAAAATCTGTTAAGGGAAGACAAAGAGGCGGACTTGAAATCGAGACAGAAAGCAGCAAACAGATTTCAAGAGGTACGTTGGAATCGCTTTTAAAGCACAGGAAGAGGGGCACAACTTCGACAATGATGCACTTGGCCAAAAAGGGCGTATGCGTTTTCTCCTGAATATATTCAGGAGAAAACGCATACGCCCTTTTTGGCCAAGCAAGCAAGCAGGCAATGCAAATCTGCACTACAAAGAAGTATCACTTCCCACCGGTCAAAAGGGACATCGACAAAATGTGTAAAAACCAGAAAGGCAAGACAGGCCCGGGAGAACAGGGAGCCTTGTTATGCTGGTGGGCGGGATGTAAATTGCCAACTGCCTCTCTGGAGGAGTGCATTGTGTTCCCTAAAACAAGTAAAGAACAGAGCTACAGAGCCAAGGGCACTTCCAGTCTAGGGAATATACCTTGGGAAAACTGAAAATCAATAATACAGAGCCACCCCAAAATTTAGGGCTGCACTGCTTACAAGGACCTCAACTTGGGTACACCTTAAATATCCCAGGAAATATAAGAATGGTTCAAAAATTGTGGTACTTACGTACGATAGAATATCCCTCAGCCATGAAATCAATGTCATAAGACCAGTAGCAGTAAAATGGGTGGATTCAGGTACGATGATTCTAAGTGAAATAAGTCACACAGAAAAAGAAACTTATCATAAGATATCACTTATGAAGATCTTATAAACATGGCTACACTTGAACTGAGTTAGGAAAGAGAACAGTGTCTCACATTTAGAAAACACTCTTATGCCAGCGGAAGGGGGAAGGAGAGGTGGGGTGATGCATAAAACCAGAGTTTGATATAAGCACAGGTACCGTTCCAAAAACAAACTATGGAATAGACAAGACCTACACCTTCCTCAGTGAAAGGGACTCAAAACCCCATATTTCCCGCAGAGGAATATATCTGACTAGTAAGAATCTTAAAACCTATGTATTGATATGTCTCCGTAAGGGAATCAAGTGTGTCTAGACTGGCATAAACATGGCAGCGAGAATCAGCTCAAACCCACTGTAAAAAGGAATTTCAAAAACAAAACAAAAAAACTGGGAAATTCTTTACAATTCCTTCAGGGTCCCTGATGAAACCTGGAATGACCCTATCTACAACAACAGCTGGATGTGGCATAAGGAGGGACACTTGGGACTGAGACGATTGGTGAGATTGGGTGAGCAAATGCAGACCCTTTAAAGCACAAATGCCTGGCACCCATTCCATGGGTCCCAACTCTCCAGGTTGAAGGGAATATTACTACAGCTATAACATGTACGGGAATCCTAGAGAAAGGGCACACTGTGAATACGAAAGGTTTCTAAAACTCAACAAAAAGTCCCTCTCCTGGTGCTCCGCTTTGACTTTACATCTGCTTTACTATCAACCTCCCAACTTGGAGAGACAGCCCCTTTAACCTCCTCGTTCGCACAGGTTGCCAATTTGGCGGAGGATGAAAGGGAAGAGGGAGAACCAATGAGAGAGTAGGTGTTAGGCATTTGGACGGGCACATATCACTGTAATTTCCCGGCAGGAAGAAGAATTAACCAAAGTCTCAGCCACCCACCGGGAACCAGTATAGGTCCTGAAGCAAAATTTTGGACTTGCGGTCAGCTCACCAAAAACGAGTTGAAAAATGGAGCTCAGGGGCACAGCAATTCACAAACTGGCCGAGTAATAAAGGACAACTATCGTCCAAAAATGTGTTGAGGAATGGCAACGAGGGGGACTTGAAAGCGATGCAGAATAGCAGGAAACAGATTTCAAGAGGTACGTTGGAATCGCCTTTAAAGCACAGGAAGAGGGGCACAACTTCAACAATGATGCACTTGGCCAAAAAGGGCGTATGCGTTTTCTCCTGAATATATTCAGGAGAAAACGCATACGCCCTTTTTGGCCAAGCAAGCAAACGGGCAATGCAAATCTGCCCTACAAAGAAGTATTACTTCCCACCGGTCAAAAGGGACATCCACCAAATGTGTAAAAACCAGAAAGGCAAGACAGGCCCTGGCGAACAGGGAGCCTTGTTATGCTGATGGGCGGGATGTAAATTGCCAACTGCCTCTCTGGAGGAGTGCATTGTGTTCCCTAAAACAAGTAAACAACACAGCTACAGAGCCAAGGGCACTTCCAGTCTAGGGAATATAACTTGGGAAAACTGAAAATCAATAAGACAGAGCCACCCCAAAATTTAGGGCTGCACTGCTTACAAGGACCTCAACTTGGGTACACCTTAAATATCCCAGGAAATATAAAAATGGTTCAAAAAATTGTGGTACTTATGTACGATGGAATATCCCTCAGCCATGAAATCAATGTCATAAGACCAGTAGCAGCAAATTGGGTAGATTCAGGTACGATGATTCTAAGTGAAATAAGACACAGAAAAAGAAACTTATCATAAGATATCACTTATGAAAATCCTGTAAACTTGGCTAGACTTGAACTGAGTTAGGAAAGAGAACAGTGTCTCACATTTGGAAAACACTCTTATACCTGCTTAAGGGGGAAGGAGAGGTGGGGTGATGCATAAAACCAGAGTTTGATATAAGCACAGGTACCGTTCCAAAATCCAACTATGAAATAGACAAGACCTACACCTTCTTCAGTGAAAGGGACTCAAAACCCCATATTTCCCGCAGAGGAATATATCTGACTAGTAAGAATCTTAAAACCTATGTATTGATATGTCTCCGTAAGGGAATCAAGTGTGTCTAGACTAGCATAAAAATGGCAGCGAGAATCAGCTCAAACCCACTATAAAAAGGAATTTCAAAAACAAAACAAAAAAACTGGGAAATTCTTTACAATTCTTTCAGGGTCTCTGATGAAACCTGGAATGACCCTATCTACAATGACAGCTGGATGTGGCATAAGGAGGGACACTTGTGACTGAGACGATTGGTGAGATTGGGTGAGGAAATGCAGACCTTTTAAAGCACAAATGCATGGCACCCATTCCATGGGTCCCAACTCTCCAGGTTGAAGGAAATATTACTACAGATATAACATGTACGGGAAACCTAGGGAACGGACACACTGTGAATACAAAAGGTTTCTAAAACTCAACGAATAGCCCCTCTCCTGGTGCTCTGGTTTGACTTTCCATCTGCTTTACTATCAACCTCCCAACTTGGAGAGACAGCCCCTTTAACCTCCTGGTTCGCACAGGTTGCCAATTTGGCAGAGGATGAAAGGGAAGAGGGAGAACCAATGAGAGAGTAGCTGTTAGGCATTTGGACGGGCACATATCACTGTAATTTCCCGGCAGGAAGAAGAATTAACCAAAGTCTCAGCCACCCACCGGGAACCAGTATAGGTCCTGAAGCAAAATTTTGGACTTGTGGTCAGCTCACCAAAAACGAGTTGAATAATGGAGCTCAGGGGCACAGCAATTCACAAACTGGCCGAGTAATAAAGGACAACTATCGTCCAAAAATCTGTTGAGGGAAGGCAACGAGGGGGACTTGAAAGCGAGGCAGAATAGCAGGAAACAGATTTCAAGAGGTACGTTGGAATCGCCTTTAAAGCACAGGAAGAGGGGCACAACTTCGACAATGATGCACTTGGCCAAAAAGGGCGTATGCGTTTTATCCTGAATATATTCAGGAGAAAATGCATATGCCCTTTTTGACCAAGCAATCAAGCGGGCAATGCAAATCTGCATTACAAAGAAGTATCACTTCCCACCGGTCAAAAGGGACATCCACAAAATGTGTAAAAACCAGAAAGGCAAGACAGGCCCTGGAGAACAGGGAGCCTTGTTATGCTGATGGGCGGGATGTAAATTGCCAACTGCCTCTCTTGAGGAGTACATTGTGTTCCCTAAAACAAGTAAAGAACAGAGCTACAGAGCCATGGGCACTTCCAGTGTAGGGAATATACCTTGGGAAAACTGAAAATCAATAAGACAGAGCCACCCCAAAATTTAGGGCTGCACTGCTTACAAGGACCTCAACTTGGGTACACCTTAAATATCTCAGGAAATATAAAAATGGTTAAAAAAATTGTGGTACCTACGTACGATGGAATATCCCTCAGCCATGAAATCAATGTCATAAGACCAGTTGCAGCAGAATGGGTGGATTCAGGTACGATGATTCTAAGTGATATAAGTCACACAGAAAAAGAAACTTATCATAAGATATCACTTATGAAGATCCTGTAAACATGGCTACACTTGAACTGAGTTAGGAAAGAGAACAGTGTCTCATATTTAGAAAACACTCTTATGCCTGCTTAAGGGGGAAGGAGAGGTGGGGTGATGCATAAAAACAGAGTTTGATATAAGCACAGGTACCGTTCCAAAAACCAACTATGGAATAGACAAGACCTACACCTTCTTCAGTGAAAGGGACTCAAAACACCATATTTCCCACAGAGGAATATATCTGACTAGTAAGAATCTTAAAACTTATGTATTGATATGTCTCCGTAAGGGAATCAAGTGTGTCTAGACTGGCATAAACATGGCAGTGAGAATCAGCTCAAACCCACTATAAAAAGGAATTTCAAAAACAAAACAAAAAAACTGGGAAATTCTTTACAATTCCTTCAGGGTCTCTGATGAAACCTGGAATGACCCTATCTACAACGACAGCTGGATGTGGCATAAGGAGGGACACTTGGGACTGAGAGGATTGGTGAGATTGGGTGAGCAAACGCAGACCCTTTAAAGCACAAATGCCTGGCACCCATTCCATGGGTCCCAACTCTCCAGGTTGAAGGGAATATTACTACAGCTATAACATGTACGGGAAACCTAGAGAACGGACACACTGTGAATACAAAAGGTTTCTAAAACTCAACGAATAGTCCCTCTCCTGGTGCTCCGGTTTGACTTTACATCTGCTTTACTATCAACCTCCCAACTTGGAGAGACAGCCCCTTTAACCTCCTGGTTCACACAGGTTGCCAATTTGGCAGAGGATGAAAGGGAAGAGGGAGAACCAATGAGAGAGTAGCTGTTAGGCATTTGGACGGGCACATATCACTGTAATTTCCCAGCAGGAAGAAGAATTAACCAAAGTCTCAGCCACCCACCGGGACCAGTATAGGTCCTGAACCAAAATATTGGACTTGCGGTCAGCTCACCAAAAACGAGTTGAAAAATGGAGCTCAGGGGCACAGCAATTCACAAACTGACTGAGTAATAAAGGACAACTATCGTCCAAAAATCTGTTGAGGGAAGGCAACGAGGCGGACTTGAAAGCGAGGCAGAATAGCAGGAAACAGATTTCAAGAGGTACATTGGAATCGACTTTAAAGCACAGGAAGAGTGGCACAACATCGACAATGATGCCCTTGGCCAAAAATGTTGTATGCTTTTTCTCCTGAATATATTCAGGAGAAAATGCATACGCCCTTTTTGGCCAAGCAAGCAAGCGGGTAATGCAAATCTGCACTACAAAGAAGTGTCACTTCCCACCGGTCAAAAGGGACATCCACAAAATGTGTAAAAACCAGAAAGGCAAGACAGGCCCTGGATAACAGGGAGCCTTGTTATGCTGATGGGCGGGATGTAAATTGCCAACTGCCTCTCTGGAGGAGTGCACTGTGTTCCCTAAAACAAGAAAACAACAGAGCTACAGAGCCAAGGGCACTTCCAGTCTAGGGAATATAACTTGGGAAAACTGAAAATCGATAAGACAGAGCCACCACAATATTTAGGGCTGCACTGCTTACAAGGACCTCAACTTGGGTACACCTTAAATATCCCAGGAAATATAAAAATAGTTCCAAAAATTGTGGTACTTACGTACGATGGAATATCCCTGAGCCATGAAATCAATGTCATAAGACCAGTAGCAGCAAAATGGGTGGATTCAGGTACGATGATTCTAACTGAAATAAGTCACACAGAAAAAGAAACTTGTCATAAGATATCACTTATGAAGATCCTGTAAACATGGCTACACTTGAACTGATTTAGAAAAGAGAACACTGTCTCACATTTAGAAAACACTCTTATGCCTGCTTAAGGGAGAAGGAGAGGTGGGGTGATGCATAAAACCAGAATTTGATATAAGCACAGGTACCGTTCCAAAAACCACCTATGGTATAGACAAGACCTACACCTTCCTCAGTGAAAGGGACTCAAAACCCCATATTTCCCGCAGAGGAATATATCTGACTAGTAAGAATCTTAAAACCTATGTATTGATATGTCTCCGTAAGGGAATCAAGTGTGTCTAGACTGGCATAAACATGGCAGCGAGAATCAGCTCAAACCCACTATAAAAAGGAATTTCAAAAACAAAACAAAAAAACTGGGAAATTCTTTACAATTCCTTCAGGGTCTCTGATGAAACCTGGAATGACCCTATCTACAACGACAGCTGGATGTGGCATAAGGCTGGACACTTGGGACTGAGAGGATTGGTGAGATTGGGTGAGCAAATGCAGACCCTTTAAAGCAATAATGCATGGCACCCATTCCACGGGTCCGAACTCTCCAGGTTGAAGGGAATATTACTACAGCTATAACATGTACAGGAAACCTAGAGAACGGACACACTGTGAATACGAAAGGTTTCTAAAACTCAAAGAATAGTCCCTCTCTTGGTGCTCGGGTTTGACTTTCCATCTGCTTTACTATCAATCTCCCAACTTGGAGAGACAGCCCCTTTAACCTCCTGGTTCGCACAGGTTGCCAATTTGGCAGAGGATGAAAGGGAAGAGGGAGAACCAATGAGAGAGTAGCTGTTAGACATTTGGACGGGCACATATCACTCTAACTTCCCGGCAGGAAGAAGAATTAACCAAAGTCTCAGCCCCCCACCGGGAACCAGCATAGGTCCTGAACCAAAATTTTGGAATTGCGGTCAGCTCACAAAAAACCAGTTGAAAAATGGAGCTCAAGGGCACAGCAATTCACAAAATGGCCGAGTAATAAAGGACAACTATCGTCCGAAAATCTGTTAAGGGAAGACAAAGAGGCGGACTTGAAATCGAGACAGAAAGCAGCAAACAGATTTCAAGAGGTACGTTGGAATCGCTTTTAAAGCACAGGAAGAGGGGCACAACTTCGACAATGATGCACTTGGCCAAAAAGGGCGTATGCGTTTTCTCCTGAATATATTCAGGAGAAAACACATACGCCCTTTTTGGCCAAGCAAGCAAGCAGGCAATGCAAATCTGCACTACAAAGAAGTATCACTTCCCACCGGTCAAAAGGGACATCCACAAAATGTGTAAAAACCAGAAAGGCAAGACAGGCCCGGGAGAACAGGGAGCCTTGTTATGCTGGTGGGCGGGATGTAAATTGCCAACTGCCTCTCTGGAGGAGTGCATTGTGTTCCCTAAAACAAGTAAAGAACAGAGCTACAGAGCCAAGGGCACTTCCAGTCTAGGGAATATACCTTGGGAAAACTGAAAATCAATAATACAGAGCCACCCCAAAATTTAGGGCTGCACTGCTTACAAGGACCTCAACTTGGGTACACCTTAAATATCCCAGGAAATATAAGAATGGTTCAAAAATTGTGGTACTTACGTACGATAGAATATCCCTCAGCCATGAAATCAATGTCATAAGACCAGTAGCAGTAAAATGGGTGGATTCAGGTACGATGATTCTAAGTGAAATAAGTCACACAGAAAAAGAAACTTATCATAAGATATCACTTATGAAGATCTTATAAACATGGCTACACTTGAACTGAGTTAGGAAAGAGAACAGTGTCTCACATTTAGAAAACACTCTTATGCCAGCGGAAGGGGGAAGGAGAGGTGGGGTGATGCATAAAACCAGAGTTTGATATAAGCACAGGTACCGTTCCAAAAACAAACTATGGAATAGACAAGACCTACACCTTCCTCAGTGAAAGGGACTCAAAACCCCATATTTCCCGCAGAGGAATATATCTGACTAGTAAGAATCTTAAAACCTATGTATTGATATGTCTCCGTAAGGGAATCAAGTGTGTCTAGACTGGCATAAACATGGCAGCGAGAATCAGCTCAAACCCACTGTAAAAAGGAATTTCAAAAACAAAACAAAAAAACTGGGAAATTCTTTACAATTCCTTCAGGGTCCCTGATGAAACCTGGAATGACCCTATCTACAACAACAGCTGGATGTGGCATAAGGAGGGACACTTGGGACTGAGACGATTGGTGAGATTGGGTGAGCAAATGCAGACCCTTTAAAGCACAAATGCCTGGCACCCATTCCATGGGTCCCAACTCTCCAGGTTGAAGGGAATATTACTACAGCTATAACATGTACGGGAATCCTAGAGAATGGGCACACTGTGAATACGAAAGGTTTCTAAAACTCAACGAAAAGTCCCTCTCCTGGTGCTCCGCTTTGACTTTACATCTGCTTTACTATCAACCTCCCAACTTGGAGAGACAGCCCCTTTAACCTCCTCGTTCGCACAGGTTGCCAATTTGGCGGAGGATGAAAGGGAAGAGGGAGAACCAATGAGAGAGTAGGTGTTAGGCATTTGGACGGGCACATATCACTGTAATTTCCCGGCAGGAAGAAGAATTAACCAAAGTCTCAGCCACCCACCGGGAACCAGTATAGGTCCTGAAGCAAAATTTTGGACTTGCGGTCAGCTCACCAAAAACGAGTTGAAAAATGGAGCTCAGGGGCACAGCAATTCACAAACTGGCCGAGTAATAAAGGACAACTATCGTCCAAAAATGTGTTGAGGAATGGCAACGAGGGGGACTTGAAAGCGATGCAGAATAGCAGGAAACAGATTTCAAGAGGTACGTTGGAATCGCCTTTAAAGCACAGGAAGAGGGGCACAACTTCAACAATGATGCACTTGGCCAAAAAGGGCGTATGCGTTTTCTCCTGAATATATTCAGGAGAAAACGCATATGCCCTTTTTGGCCAAGCAAGCAAACGGGCAATGCAAATCTGCCCTACAAAGAAGTATTACTTCCCACCGGTCAAAAGGGACATCCACCAAATGTGTAAAAACCAGAAAGGCAAGACAGGCCCTGGCGAACAGGGAGCCTTGTTATGCTGATGGGCGGGATGTAAATTGCCAACTGCCTCTCTGGAGGAGTGCATTGTGTTCCCTAAAACAAGTAAACAACAGAGCTACAGAGCCAAGGGCACTTCCAGTCTAGGGAATATAACTTGGGAAAACTGAAAATCAATAAGACAGAGCCACCCCAAAATTTAGGGCTGCACTGCTTACAAGGACCTCAACTTGGGTACACCTTAAATATCCCAGGAAATATAAAAATGGTTCAAAAAATTGTGGTACTTATGTACGATGGAATATCCCTCAGCCATGAAATCAATGTCATAAGACCAGTAGCAGCAAATTGGGTGGATTCAGGTACGATGATTCTAAGTGAAATAAGACACAGAAAAAGAAACTTATCATAAGATATCACTTATGAAAATCCTGTAAACTTGGCTAGACTTGAACTGAGTTAGGAAAGAGAACAGTGTCTCACATTTGGAAAACACTCTTATACCTGCTTAAGGGGGAAGGAGAGGTGGGGTGATGCATAAAACCAGAGTTTGATATAAGCACAGGTACCGTTCCAAAATCCAACTATGAAATAGACAAGACCTACACCTTCTTCAGTGAAAGGGACTCAAAACCCCATATTTCCCGCAGAGGAATATATCTGACTAGTAAGAATCTTAAAACCTATGTATTGATATGTCTCCGTAAGGGAATCAAGTGTGTCTAGACTAGCATAAAAATGGCAGCGAGAATCAGCTCAAACCCACTATAAAAAGGAATTTCAAAAACAAAACAAAAAAACTGGGAAATTCTTTACAATTCTTTCAGGGTCTCTGATGAAACCTGGAATGACCCTATCTACAATGACAGCTGGATGTGGCATAAGGAGGGACACTTGTGACTGAGACGATTGGTGAGATTGGGTGAGGAAATGCAGACCTTTTAAAGCACAAATGCATGGCACCCATTCCATGGGTCCCAACTCTCCAGGTTGAAGGAAATATTACTACAGATATAACATGTACGGGAAACCTAGGGAACGGACACACTGTGAATACAAAAGGTTTCTAAAACTCAACGAATAGCCCCTCTCCTGGTGCTCTGGTTTGACTTTCCACCTGCTTTACTATCAACCTCCCAACTTGGAGAGACAGCCCCTTTAACCTCCTGGTTCGCACAGGTTGCCAATTTGGCAGAGGATGAAAGGGAAGAGGGAGAACCAATGAGAGAGTAGCTGTTAGGCATTTGGACGGGCACATATCACTGTAATTTCCCGGCAGGAAGAAGAATTAACCAAAGTCTCAGCCACCCACCGGGAACCAGTATAGGTCCTGAAGCAAAATTTTGGACTTGTGGTCAGCTCACCAAAAACGAGTTGAATAATGGAGCTCAGGGGCACAGCAATTCACAAACTGGCCGAGTAATAAAGGACAACTATCGTCCAAAAATCTGTTGAGGGAAGGCAACGAGGGGGACTTGAAAGCGAGGCAGAATAGCAGGAAACAGATTTCAAGAGGTACGTTGGAATCGCCTTTAAAGCACAGGAAGAGGGGCACAACTTCGACAATGATGCACTTGGCCAAAAAGGGCGTATGCGTTTTATCCTGAATATATTCAGGAGAAAATGCATATGCCCTTTTTGACCAAGCAATCAAGCGGGCAATGCAAATCTGCATTACAAAGAAGTATCACTTCCCACCGGTCAAAAGGGACATCCACAAAATGTGTAAAAACCAGAAAGGCAAGACAGGCCCTGGAGAACAGGGAGCCTTGTTATGCTGATGGGCGGGATGTAAATTGCCAACTGCCTCTCTTGAGGAGTACATTGTGTTCCCTAAAACAAGTAAAGAACAGAGCTACAGAGCCATGGGCACTTCCAGTGTAGGGAATATACCTTGGGAAAACTGAAAATCAATAAGACAGAGCCACCCCAAAATTTAGGGCTGCACTGCTTACAAGGACCTCAACTTGGGTACACCTTAAATATCTCAGGAAATATAAAAATGGTTAAAAAAATTGTGGTACCTACGTACGATGGAATATCCCTCAGCCATGAAATCAATGTCATAAGACCAGTTGCAGCAGAATGGGTGGATTCAGGTACGATGATTCTAAGTGATATAAGTCACACAGAAAAAGAAACTTATCATAAGATATCACTTATGAAGATCCTGTAAACATGGCTACACTTGAACTGAGTTAGGAAAGAGAACAGTGTCTCATATTTAGAAAACACTCTTATGCCTGCTTAAGGGGGAAGGAGAGGTGGGGTGATGCATAAAAACAGAGTTTGATATAAGCACAGGTACCGTTCCAAAAACCAACTATGGAATAGACAAGACCTACACCTTCTTCAGTGAAAGGGACTCAAAACACCATATTTCCCACAGAGGAATATATCTGACTAGTAAGAATCTTAAAACTTATGTATTGATATGTCTCCGTAAGGGAATCAAGTGTGTCTAGACTGGCATAAACATGGCAGTGAGAATCAGCTCAAACCCACTATAAAAAGGAATTTCAAAAACAAAACAAAAAAACTGGGAAATTCTTTACAATTCCTTCAGGGTCTCTGATGAAACCTGGAATGACCCTATCTACAACGACAGCTGGATGTGGCATAAGGAGGGACACTTGGGACTGAGAGGATTGGTGAGATTGGGTGAGCAAACGCAGACCCTTTAAAGCACAAATGCCTGGCACCCATTCCATGGGTCCCAACTCTCCAGGTTGAAGGGAATATTACTACAGCTATAACATGTACGGGAAACCTAGAGAACGGACACACTGTGAATACAAAAGGTTTCTAAAACTCAACGAATAGTCCCTCTCCTGGTGCTCCGGTTTGACTTTACATCTGCTTTACTATCAACCTCCCAACTTGGAGAGACAGCCCCTTTAACCTCCTGGTTCACACAGGTTGCCAATTTGGCAGAGGATGAAAGGGAAGAGGGAGAACCAATGAGAGAGTAGCTGTTAGGCATTTGGACGGGCACATATCACTGTAATTTCCCAGCAGGAAGAAGAATTAACCAAAGTCTCAGCCACCCACCGGGAACCAGTATAGGTCCTGAACCAAAATATTGGACTTGCGGTCAGCTCACCAAAAACGAGTTGAAAAATGGAGCTCAGGGGCACAGCAATTCACAAACTGACTGAGTAATAAAGGACAACTATCGTCCAAAAATCTGTTGAGGGAAGGCAACGAGGCGGACTTGAAAGCGAGGCAGAATAGCAGGAAACAGATTTCAAGAGGTACATTGGAATCGACTTTAAAGCACAGGAAGAGTGGCACAACATCGACAATGATGCCCTTGGCCAAAAATGTTGTATGCTTTTTCTCCTGAATATATTCAGGAGAAAATGCATACGCCCTTTTTGGCCAAGCAAGCAAGCGGGTAATGCAAATCTGCACTACAAAGAAGTGTCACTTCCCACCGGTCAAAAGGGACATCCACAAAATGTGTAAAAACCAGAAAGGCAAGACAGGCCCTGGATAACAGGGAGCCTTGTTATGCTGATGGGCGGGATGTAAATTGCCAACTGCCTCTCTGGAGGAGTGCACTGTGTTCCCTAAAACAAGAAAACAACAGAGCTACAGAGCCAAGGGCACTTCCAGTCTAGGGAATATACCTTGGGAAAACTGAAAATCGATAAGACAGAGCCACCACAATATTTAGGGCTGCACTGCTTACAAGGACCTCAACTTGGGTACACCTTAAATATCCCAGGAAATATAAAAATAGTTCCAAAAATTGTGGTACTTACGTACGATGGAATATCCCTGAGCCATGAAATCAATGTCATAAGACCAGTAGCAGCAAAATGGGTGGATTCAGGTACGATGATTCTAACTGAAATAAGTCACACAGAAAAAGAAACTTGTCATAAGATATCACTTATGAAGATCCTGTAAACATGGCTACACTTGAACTGATTTAGAAAAGAGAACACTGTCTCACATTTAGAAAACACTCTTATGCCTGCTTAAGGGAGAAGGAGAGGTGGGGTGATGCATAAAACCAGAATTTGATATAAGCACAGGTACCGTTCCAAAAACCACCTATGGTATAGACAAGACCTACACCTTCCTCAGTGAAAGGGACTCAAAACCCCATATTTCCCGCAGAGGAATATATCTGACTAGTAAGAATCTTAAAACCTATGTATTGATATGTCTCCGTAAGGGAATCAAGTGTGTCTAGACTGGCATAAACATGGCAGCGAGAATCAGCTCAAACCCACTATAAAAAGGAATTTCAAAAACAAAACAAAAAAACTGGGAAATTCTTTACAATTCCTTCAGGGTCTCTGATGAAACCTGGAATGACCCTATCTACAACGACAGCTGGATGTGGCATAAGGCTGGACACTTGGGACTGAGAGGATTGGTGAGATTGGGTGAGCAAATGCAGACCCTTTAAAGCAATAATGCATGGCACCCATTCCACGGGTCCGAACTCTCCAGGTTGAAGGGAATATTACTACAGCTATAACATGTACAGGAAACCTAGAGAACGGACACACTGTGAATACGAAAGGTTTCTAAAACTCAAAGAATAGTCCCTCTCTTGGTGCTCGGGTTTGACTTTCCATCTGCTTTACTATCAATCTCCCAACTTGGAGAGACAGCCCCTTTAACCTCCTGGTTCGCACAGGTTGCCAATTTGGCAGAGGATGAAAGGGAAGAGGGAGAACCAATGAGAGAGTAGCTGTTAGACATTTGGACGGGCACATATCACTCTAACTTCCCGGCAGGAAGAAGAATTAACCAAAGTCTCAGCCCCCCACCGGGAACCAGCATAGGTCCTGAACCAAAATTTTGGAATTGCGGTCAGCTCACAAAAAACCAGTTGAAAAATGGAGCTCAAGGGCACAGCAATTCACAAAATGGCCGAGTAATAAAGGACAACTATCGTCCGAAAATCTGTTAAGGGAAGACAAAGAGGCGGACTTGAAATCGAGACAGAAAGCAGCAAACAGATTTCAAGAGGTACGTTGGAATCGCTTTTAAAGCACAGGAAGAGGGGCACAACTTCGACAATGATGCACTTGGCCAAAAAGGGCGTATGCGTTTTCTCCTGAATATATTCAGGAGAAAACGCATACGCCCTTTTTGGCCAAGCAAGCAAGCAGGCAATGCAAATCTGCACTACAAAGAAGTATCACTTCCCACCGGTCAAAAGGGACATCGACAAAATGTGTAAAAACCAGAAAGGCAAGACAGGCCCGGGAGAACAGGGAGCCTTGTTATGCTGGTGGGCGGGATGTAAATTGCCAACTGCCTCTCTGGAGGAGTGCATTGTGTTCCCTAAAACAAGTAAAGAACAGAGCTACAGAGCCAAGGGCACTTCCAGTCTAGGGAATATACCTTGGGAAAACTGAAAATCAATAATACAGAGCCACCCCAAAATTTAGGGCTGCACTGCTTACAAGGACCTCAACTTGGGTACACCTTAAATATCCCAGGAAATATAAGAATGGTTCAAAAATTGTGGTACTTACGTACGATAGAATATCCCTCAGCCATGAAATCAATGTCATAAGACCAGTAGCAGTAAAATGGGTGGATTCAGGTACGATGATTCTAAGTGAAATAAGTCACACAGAAAAAGAAACTTATCATAAGATATCACTTATGAAGATCTTATAAACATGGCTACACTTGAACTGAGTTAGGAAAGAGAACAGTGTCTCACATTTAGAAAACACTCTTATGCCAGCGGAAGGGGGAAGGAGAGGTGGGGTGATGCATAAAACCAGAGTTTGATATAAGCACAGGTACCGTTCCAAAAACAAACTATGGAATAGACAAGACCTACACCTTCCTCAGTGAAAGGGACTCAAAACCCCATATTTCCCGCAGAGGAATATATCTGACTAGTAAGAATCTTAAAACCTATGTATTGATATGTCTCCGTAAGGGAATCAAGTGTGTCTAGACTGGCATAAACATGGCAGCGAGAATCAGCTCAAACCCACTGTAAAAAGGAATTTCAAAAACAAAACAAAAAAACTGGGAAATTCTTTACAATTCCTTCAGGGTCCCTGATGAAACCTGGAATGACCCTATCTACAACAACAGCTGGATGTGGCATAAGGAGGGACACTTGGGACTGAGACGATTGGTGAGATTGGGTGAGCAAATGCAGACCCTTTAAAGCACAAATGCCTGGCACCCATTCCATGGGTCCCAACTCTCCAGGTTGAAGGGAATATTACTACAGCTATAACATGTACGGGAATCCTAGAGAATGGGCACACTGTGAATACGAAAGGTTTCTAAAACTCAACGAAAAGTCCCTCTCCTGGTGCTCCGCTTTGACTTTACATCTGCTTTACTATCAACCTCCCAACTTGGAGAGACAGCCCCTTTAACCTCCTCGTTCGCACAGGTTGCCAATTTGGCGGAGGATGAAAGGGAAGAGGGAGAACCAATGAGAGAGTAGGTGTTAGGCATTTGGACGGGCACATATCACTGTAATTTCCCGGCAGGAAGAAGAATTAACCAAAGTCTCAGCCACCCACCGGGAACCAGTATAGGTCCTGAAGCAAAATTTTGGACTTGGGGTCAGCTCACCAAAAACGAGTTGAAAAATGGAGCTCAGGGGCACAGCAATTCACAAACTGGCCGAGTAATAAAGGACAACTATCGTCCAAAAATGTGTTGAGGAATGGCAACGAGGGGGACTTGAAAGCGATGCAGAATAGCAGGAAACAGATTTCAAGAGGTACGTTGGAATCGCCTTTAAAGCACAGGAAGAGGGGCACAACTTCAACAATGATGCACTTGGCCAAAAAGGGCGTATGCGTTTTCTCCTGAATATATTCAGGAGAAAACGCATATGCCCTTTTTGGCCAAGCAAGCAAACGGGCAATGCAAATCTGCCCTACAAAGAAGTATTACTTCCCACCGGTCAAAAGGGACATCCACCAAATGTGTAAAAACCAGAAAGGCAAGACAGGCCCTGGCGAACAGGGAGCCTTGTTATGCTGATGGGCGGGATGTAAATTGCCAACTGCCTCTCTGGAGGAGTGCATTGTGTTCCCTAAAACAAGTAAACAACAGAGCTACAGAGCCAAGGGCACTTCCAGTCTAGGGAATATAACTTGGGAAAACTGAAAATCAATAAGACAGAGCCACCCCAAAATTTAGGGCTGCACTGCTTACAAGGACCTCAACTTGGGTACACCTTAAATATCCCAGGAAATATAAAAATGGTTCAAAAAATTGTGGTACTTATGTACGATGGAATATCCCTCAGCCATGAAATCAATGTCATAAGACCAGTAGCAGCAAATTGGGTGGATTCAGGTACGATGATTCTAAGTGAAATAAGACACAGAAAAAGAAACTTATCATAAGATATCACTTATGAAAATCCTGTAAACTTGGCTAGACTTGAACTGAGTTAGGAAAGAGAACAGTGTCTCACATTTGGAAAACACTCTTATACCTGCTTAAGGGGGAAGGAGAGGTGGGGTGATGCATAAAACCAGAGTTTGATATAAGCACAGGTACCGTTCCAAAATCCAACTATGAAATAGACAAGACCTACACCTTCTTCAGTGAAAGGGACTCAAAACCCCATATTTCCCGCAGAGGAATATATCTGACTAGTAAGAATCTTAAAACCTATGTATTGATATGTCTCCGTAAGGGAATCAAGTGTGTCTAGACTAGCATAAAAATGGCAGCGAGAATCAGCTCAAACCCACTATAAAAAGGAATTTCAAAAACAAAACAAAAAAACTGGGAAATTCTTTACAATTCTTTCAGGGTCTCTGATGAAACCTGGAATGACCCTATCTACAATGACAGCTGGATGTGGCATAAGGAGGGACACTTGTGACTGAGACGATTGGTGAGATTGGGTGAGGAAATGCAGACCTTTTAAAGCACAAATGCATGGCACCCATTCCATGGGTCCCAACTCTCCAGGTTGAAGGAAATATTACTACAGATATAACATGTACGGGAAACCTAGGGAACGGACACACTGTGAATACAAAAGTTTTCTAAAACTCAACGAATAGCCCCTCTCCTGGTGCTCTGGTTTGACTTTCCACCTGCTTTACTATCAACCTCCCAACTTGGAGAGACAGCCCCTTTAACCTCCTGGTTCGCACAGGTTGCCAATTTGGCAGAGGATGAAAGGGAAGAGGGAGAACCAATGAGAGAGTAGCTGTTAGGCATTTGGACGGGCACATATCACTGTAATTTCCCGGCAGGAAGAAGAATTAACCAAAGTCTCAGCCACCCACCGGGAACCAGTATAGGTCCTGAAGCAAAATTTTGGACTTGTGGTCAGCTCACCAAAAACGAGTTGAATAATGGAGCTCAGGGGCACAGCAATTCACAAACTGGCCGAGTAATAAAGGACAACTATCGTCCAAAAATCTGTTGAGGGAAGGCAACGAGGGGGACTTGAAAGCGAGGCAGAATAGCAGGAAACAGATTTCAAGAGGTACGTTGGAATCGCCTTTAAAGCACAGGAAGAGGGGCACAACTTCGACAATGATGCACTTGGCCAAAAAGGGCGTATGCGTTTTATCCTGAATATATTCAGGAGAAAATGCATATGCCCTTTTTGACCAAGCAATCAAGCGGGCAATGCAAATCTGCATTACAAAGAAGTATCACTTCCCACCGGTCAAAAGGGACATCCACAAAATGTGTAAAAACCAGAAAGGCAAGACAGGCCCTGGAGAACAGGGAGCCTTGTTATGCTGATGGGCGGGATGTAAATTGCCAACTGCCTCTCTGGAGGAGTGCACTGTGTTCCCTAAGACAAGTAAAGAACAGAGCTACAGAGCCAAGGCACTTCCAGTCTAGGGAATATACATTGGGAAAATTGAAAATCAATGAGACAGAGCCACCCCAATATTTAGGGCTGCACTGCTTACAAGGACCTCAACTTGGATACAACTTAAGTATCTGAGGGAATATAAAAATGGTTCAAAAAATTGTGGTACTTACGTACGATGGAATATCCCTCAGCCATGAAATCAATGTCATAAGACCAGTAGCAGCAAAATGGGTGGATTCAGGTACGATGATTCTAAGTGAAATAAGTCACACAGAAAAAGAAACTTATAATAAGATATCACTTATGAAGATCCTATAAACATGGCTACACTTGAACTGATTTAGGAAAGAGAACAGTGTCTCACATTTAGAAAACACACTTATGCCTGCTTAAGGGGGAAGGAGAGGTGGGGTGATGCATAAAACCAGAGTTTGATATAAGCACAGGTACCGTTCCAAAAACCAACTATGGAATAGACAAGTCCAACACCTTCCTCAGTGAAAGGGACTCAAAACACCATATTTCCCGCAGAGGAATATATCTGACTAGTAAGAATCTTAAAACCTATGTATTGATATGTCTCCGTAAGGGAATCAAGTGTGTCTAGACTGGCATAAACATGGCAGCGAGAATCAGCTCAAACCCACTATAAAAAGGAATTTCAAAAACAAAACAAAAAAACTGGGAAATTCTTTACAATTCCTTCAGGGTCTTTCATGAAACCTGTAATGACCCTATCTACAATGACAGCTGGATGTCGCATAAGGAGGGACACTTGGGACTGAGATGATTGGTGAGATTGGGTGAGCAAATGCAGACCCTTTAAAGCACAAATGCCTGGCACCCATTCCATGGGTCCCAACTCTCCAGGTTGAAGGGAATATTACTACAGCAATAACATGTACGGGATACCTAGAGAACGGACACACTGTGAGTACGAAAGTTTTCTAAAACTCAACGAATAATCCCTCTCCTGGTTCTCCGCTTTGACTTTACATCTGCTTTACTATCAACCTCCCAACTTGGAGAGACAGCCCCTTTAACCTCCTGGTTCGCACAGGTTGCCAATTTGGCAGAGAATGAAAGGGAAGAGGGAGAACCAATGAGAGAGTAGCTGTTAGGCATTTGGACGGTCACATATCACTGTAATTTCCCGGCAGGAAGAAGAATTAACCAAAGTCTCAGCCACCCACCGGGAACCAGTATAGGTCCTGAACCAAAATTTTGGACTTGCGGTCAGCTCACCAAAAACGAGTTGAAAAATGGAGCTCAGGGGCACAGCAATTCACAAACTGACTGAGTAATAAAGGACAACTATCGTCCAAAAATCTGTTGAGGGAAGGCAACGAGGCGGACTTGAAAGTGAGGCAGAATAGCAGGAAACAGATTTCAAGAGGTACATTGGAATCGACTTTAAAGCACAGGAAGAGGGGCACAACATCGACAATGATGCCCTTGGCCAAAAATGGTGTATGTGTTTTCTCCTGAATATATTCAGGAGAAAATGCATACGCCATTTTTGGCCAAGCAAACAAGCGGGCAATGCAAATCTGCACTACAAAGAAGTGTCAATTCCCACCGCTCAAAAGGGACATCCACAAAATGTGTAAAAACCAGAAACGCAAGACTGGCCCTGGAGAACAGGGAGCCTTGTTATGCTGATGGGCGCGATGTAAATTGCCAACTGCCTCTTTGGAGGAGTTCATTGTGTTCCCTAAAACAAGTAAAGAACAGAGCTACAGAGCCAAGGGCACTTCCATTCTAGGGAATATACCTTGGGAAAACTGAAAATCAATAAGACAGAGCCACCCCAAAATTTAGGGCTGCACTGCTTACAAGGACCTCAACTTGGGTACACCTTAAATATCCCAGGAAATATAAAAATGGTACAAAAAAATTGTGCTACTTGCGTACGATGGAATATCCCTCAGGCATGAAATCAATGTCATAAGACCAGTAGCAGCAAAATGGGTGGATTCAGGTACGATGATTCTAAGTGAAATAAGTCACACAGAAAAAGAAACTTATCATAAGATATCACTTATGAAGATCCTGTAAACATGGCTACACTTGAACTGAGTTAGGAAAGAGAACAGTGTCTCATATTAAGAAAACACTCTTATGCCTGCTTAAGGGGGAAGGAGAGGTGGGGTGATGCATAAAACCAGAGTTTGATATAAGGACAGGTACCGTTCCAAAAACCAACTATGGAATAGACAAGACCTACACCTTCCTCAGTGAAAGGGACTCAAAACACCATATTTCCCACAGAGGAATATATCTGACTAGTAAAAATCTGAAAACCTATGTATTGATCTGTCTCCGTAAGGTAATCAAGTGTGTCTAGACTGGCATAAACATGGCAGCGAGAATCAGCTCAAACCCAGTATAAAAAGGAATTTCAAAAACAAACCAAAGAAACTGGGAAATTCTTTACAATTTCTTCCGGGTACCTGATGAAACCTGGAATGACCCTATCTACAACGACAGCTGGATGTGGCATAAGTAGGGACACTTGGGACTGAGAGGATTGGTGAGATTGGGTGAGCAAATGCAGACCCTTTATATCACAAATGCCTGGCACTCTTTCCATGGGCCCCAACTCTCCAGGTTGAAGCGAATATTACTACAGCTATGACATGTACGGGAAACCTAGAGAACGGACACACTGTGAATACGAAAGGTTTCTAAAACTCAACGAATAGTCCCTCTCCTGGTGCTCCGGTTTGACTTTTCATCTGCTTTACTATCAACCCCCCAACTTGGAGAGACAGCCCCTTTAAACTCCTGGTTCACACAGGTTGCCAATTTGGCAGAGGATGAAAGGGAAGACGGAGAACCAATGAGAGAGTAGCTGTTAGGCATTTGGACGGGCACATATCACTGTAATTTCCCGGCAGGAAGAATAATTAACCAAAGTCTCAGCCACCCACCGGGAACCAGTATAGGTCCTGAACCAAAATTTTGGACTTCCGGTCAGCTCACCAAAAACGAGTTGAAAAATGGAGCTCAGGGGCACAGCAATTCACAAACTGGCCGAGTAATAAAGGACAACTATCGTCCAAAAATCTGTTGAGGGAAGGCAACGAGGCGGACTTGAAAGCGAGGCAGAATAGCAGGAAACAGATTTCAAGAGGTACGTTGGAATCACCTTTAAAGCACAGGAAGAGGGGCACAACTTCGACAATGATGCACTTGGCCAAAAAGGGCGTATGCGTTTTATCCTGAATATATTCAGGAGAAAACGCATACGCCCTTTTTGGCCAAGCAATCAAGCGGGCAATGCAAATCTGCATTACAAAGAAGTATCACTTCCCACCGGTCAAAAGGGACATCCACAAAATGTGTAAAAACCAGAAAGGCAAGACAGGCCCTGGAGAACAGGGAGCCTTGTTATGCTGATGGGCGGGATGTAAATTGCCAACTGCCTCTTTTGAGGAGTACATTGTGTTCCCTAAAACAAGTAAAGAACAGAGCTACAGAGCCATGGGCACTTCCAGTGTAGGGAATATACCTTGGGAAAACTGAAAATCAATAAGACAGAGCCACCCCAAAATTTAGGGCTGCACTGCTTACAAGGACCTCAACTTGGGTACACCTTAAATATCTCAGGAAATATAAAAATGGTTAAAAAAATTGTGGTACCTACGTACGATGGAATATCCCTCAGCCATGAAATCAATGTCATAAGACCAGTTGCAGCAGAATGGGTGGATTCAGGTACGATGATTCTAAGTGATATAAGTCACACAGAAAAAGAAACTTATCATAAGATATCACTTATGAAGATCCTGTAAACATGGCTACACTTGAACTGAGTTAGGAAAGAGAACAGTGTCTCATATTTAGAAAACACTCTTATGCCTGCTTAAGGGGGAAGGAGAGGTGGGGTGATGCATAAAACCAGAGTTTGATATAAGCACAGGTACCGTTCCAAAAACCAACTATGGAATAGACAAGACCTACACCTTCCTCAATGAAAGGGACTCAAAACACCATATTTCCCGCGGAGGAATATATCTAACTAGTAAGAATCTTAAAACTTATGTATTGATATGTCTCCGTAAGGGAATCAAGTGTGTCTAGACTGGCATAAACATGGCAGTGAGAATCAGCTCAAACCCACTATAAAAAGGAATTTCAAAAACAAAACAAAAAAACAGGGAAATTCTTTACAATTCCTTCAGGGTATCTGATGAAACCTGGAATGACCCTATCTACAACGACAGCTGGATGTGGCATAAGGAGGGACACTTGGGACTGAGAGGATTGGTGAGATTGGGTGAGCAAATGCAGACCCTTTAAAGCACAAATGCCTGGCACCCATTCCATGGGTCCCAACTCTCCAGGTTGAAGGGAATATTACTACAGCTATAACATGTACGGGAAACCTAGAGAACGGACACACTGTGAATACAAAAGGTTTCTAAAACTCAACGAATAGTCCCTCTCCTGGTGCTCCGGTTTGACTTTACATCTGCTTTACTATCAACCTCCCAACTTGGAGAGACAGCCCCTTTAACCTCCTGGTTCACACAGGTTGCCAATTTGGCAGAGGATGAAATGGAAGAGGGAGAACCAATGAGAGAGTAGCTGTTAGGCATTTGGACGGGCATATATCACTGTAATTTCGCGGCAGGAAGAAGAATTAACCAAAGTCTCAGCCACCCACCGGGAACCAGTATAGGTCCTGAACCAAAATTTTGGACTTGCGGTCAGCTCACCTAAAACGAGTTGAAAAATGGAGCTCAGGGGCACAGCAATTCACAAACTGGCCGAGTAATAAAGGACAATTATCCTCCAAAAATCTGTTGAGGAAAGGCAACGAGGCGCACTTGAAAGCGAGGCAGAATAGCAGGAAACAGATTTCAAGAGGTACGTTGGAATCGCCTTTAAAGCACAGGAAGAGGGGCACAACTTCGACAATGATGCACTTGGCCAAAACTGCCGTATGCGTTTTCTCCTGAATATATTCAGGAGACAACGCATACCCCCTTTTTGGCCAAGCAAGCAAGCGGGCAATGCAAATCTGCACTACAAAGAAGTATCACTTCCCACCAGTTAAAAGGGACATCCACAAAATATGTAAAAACCAGAAAGGCAAGACAGGCCCTGGAGAACAGGGAGCCTTGTTATGCTGATGGGCGGGATGTAAATTGCCAACTGCCTCTCTGGAGGAGTACATTGTGTTCCCTAAAACAAGTAAAGAACAGAGCTACAGAGCCAAGGGCACTTCCAGTCTAGGGAATATACCTTGGGAAAACTGAAAATCAATAAGACAGAGACACCCCATAATTTAGGGCTGCACTGCTTACAAGGACCTCAACTTGGATACACATTAAGTATCCCAGGAAATATAAAAATGATTCAAAAAATTGTGGTACTTATGTTCGATGGAATATCCCTCAGCCATGAAATCAATGTCATAAGACCAGTAGCAGCAAAATGGGTGGATTCAGGTACGATGATTCTAAGTGAAATAAGTCACACAGAAAAAGAAACTTATCATAAGATATCACTTATGAAGATCCTATAAACATGGCTACACTTGAACTGAGTTAGGAAAGAGAACAGTGTCTCATATTTAGAAAACACTCTTATGCCTGCTTAAGGGGGAAGGAGAGGTGGGGTGATGCATAAAACCAGAGTTTGATATAAGCACAGGTACCGTTCCAGAAACCAACTATGGAATAGACAAGACCTACACCTTCCTCAGTGAAAGGGACTCAAAACACCATATTTCCCGCAGAGGAATATATCTGACTAGTAAGAATCTTAAAACTTATGTATTGATATGTCACCGTAAGGGAATCAAGTGTGTCTAGACTGGCATATACATGGCAGCGAGAATCAGCTCAAACCCACTATAAAAAGGAATTTCAAAAACAAAACAAAAAACTGGGAAATTCTTTACAATTCCTTCAGGGTCTCTGATGAAACCTGGAATGACCCTATCTACAACGACAGCTGGATGTGGCATAAGGACGGACACTTGGGACTGAGACGATTGGTGAGATTCGGTGAGCAAATGCAGAACCTTTAAAGCACAAATGCCTGGCAACCTTTCCATGGGTCCCAACTCTCCAGGTTGCAGGGAATATTACTACAGCTATAACATGTACGGGAAACCTAGAAAACGGACACATTGTGAATAGGAAAGGTTTCTAAAACTCAACGAATAGCCCCTCTCCTGGTGCTCTGGTTTGACTTTCCATCTGCTTGACTATCAACCTCCCAACTTGGAGAGACAGCCCCTTTAACCTCCTGGTTCGCACAGGTTGCCAATTTGGCAGAGGATGAAAGGGAAGAGGGAGAACCAATGAGAGAGTAGCTATTAGGCATTTGGACGGGCACATATCACTGTAATTTCCTGGCAGGAAGAAGAATTAACCAAAGTCTCAGCCACCCACCGGGAACCAGTATAGGTCCTGAACCAAAATTTTGGACTTGCGGTCAGCTCACCAAAAACGAGTTGAAATTGGAGCTCAGGGGCACAGCAATTCACAACCTGGCCGAGTAATAAAGGACAACTATCGTCCAAAAATCTGTTGAGGGAAGGCAACGAGGCGGACTTGAAAGCGAGGCAGAATAGCAGGAAACAGATTTCAAGAGGTACGTAGGAATCGCCTTTAAAGCACAGGAAGAGGGGCACAACTTCGACAATGATGCACTTGGCCAAAAAGGGCGTATTTGTTTTCTCCTGAATATATTCAGGAGAAAACGCATACGCCCTTTTGGCCAAGCAAGCAAACGGGCAATGCAAATCTGCACTACAAAGAAGTATCACTTCCCACCGGTCAAAAGGGACATCCACAAAATCTTTAAAAACCAGAAAGGCAAGACAGGCCCTGGAGAACAGGGAGCCTTGTTATGCTGATGGGCGGGATGTAAATTGCCAACTTCCTCTCTGGAGGAGTGCATTGTGTTCCCTAAAACAAGTAATCAACAGAGCAACAGAGCCAAGGGCACTTCCAGTCTAGGGAATATACATTGGGAAAATTGAAAATCAATGAGACAGAGCCACCCCAAAATTTAAGGCTGCACTGCTTACAAGGACCTCAACTTGGATACAACTTAAGTATCTGAGGGAATATAAAAATGGTTCAAAAAATTGTGGTACATACGTACGATGGAATATCCCTCAGCCATGAAAACAATGTCATAAGAGCAGTAGCAGCAAAATGGGTGGATTCAGGTACGATGATTCTAAGTGAAATAAGTCACACAGAAAATGAAACTTATCATGAGATATCACTTATGAAGATCCTATAAACATGGCTACACTTGAACTGATTTAGGAAAGAGAACAGTGTCTCACATTTAGAAAACACACTTATGCCTGCTTAAGGGGGAAGGAGAGGTGGGCTGATGCATAAAACCAGAGTTTGATATAAGCACAGGTACCGTTCCAAAAACTAACTATGGAATAGACAAGTCCAACACCTTCCTCAGTGAAAGGGACTCAAAACACCATATTTCCCGCAGATGAATATATCTGACTAGTAAGAATCTTAAAACCTATGTATTGATATGTCTCCGTAAGGGAATCAAGTGTGTCTAGACTGGCATAAACATGGCAGCGAGAATCAGCTCAAACCCACTATAAAAAGGAATTTCAAAAACAAAACAAAAAAACTGGGAAATTCTTTACAATTCCTTCTGGGTCTTTCATGAAACCTGTAATGACCCTATCTACAATGGCAGCTGGATGTGGCATAAGGAGGGACACTTGGGACTGAGAGGATTGGTGAGATTGGGTGAGCAAATGCAGACCCTTTAAAGCACAAATGCCTGGCACCCATTCCATGGGTCCCAACTCTCCAGGTTGAAGGGAATATTACTACAGCAATAACATGTACGGGATACCTAGAGAACGGACACACTGTGATTATGAAAGTTTTCTAAAATTCAACGAATAATCCCTCTCCTGGTTCTCCTCTTTGACTTTACATCTGCTTTACTATCAACCTCCCAACTTGGAGAGACAGCCCCTTTAACATCCTGGTTCACACAGGTTGCCAATTTGGCAGAGGATGAAAAGGAAGAGGGAGAACCCATGAGAGAGTAGCTGTTAGGCATTTGGACGGTCACATATCACTCTAAATTCCCCAAAGGAAGAAGAATTAACCAAAGTCTCAGCCACCCACCGGGAACCTGTATAGGTCCTGAACCATAATTTTGGACTTGTGGTCAGCTCACCAAAAACGAGTTGAAAAATGGAGCTCAGGGGCACAGCAATTCACAAACTGGCCGAGTAATAAAGGACAACTATCGTCCAAAAATCTGTTGAGGGAAGGCAACGAGGCGGACTTGAAAGCGAGGCAGAATAGCAGGAAACAGATTTCAAGAGGTACGTTGGAATCGCCTTTAAAGCACAGGAAGAGGGGCACAACTTCGACAATGATGCACTTGGCAAAAAAGGGCGTATGCATTTTCTCCTGAATATATTCAGGAGAAAACGCATACGCCCTTTTTGGCCAAGCAAGCAAGCGGGCAATGCAAATGTGCACTACAAAGAAGTATCACTTCCACCGCTCAAAAGGGACATCCACAAAATGTGTAAAAACCAGAAAGGCAAGACAGGCCCTGGAGAACAGGGAGCCTTGTTATGCTGATGGGCGGGATGTAAATTGCCATCTGCCTCTCTGGAGGAGTGCATTGTGTTCCCTAAAAGAAGTAAAGAACAGAGCTACAGAGCCAAGGGCACTTCCAGTCTAGGGAATATACCTTGGGAAAACTGAAAATCAATAAGACAGAGCAACCCCATAATTTAGGGCTGCACTGCTTACAAGGACCTCAACTTGGATACACCTTAAGTATCCCAGGAAATATAAAAATGGTTCAAAAAATTGTGCTACTTACGTACGATGGAATATCCCTCAGCCATGAAATGAATGTCATAAGACCAGTAGCAGCAAAATGGGTGGATTCAGGTACGATGATTCTAAGTGAAATAAGTCACACAGAAAAAGAAACTTATCATAAGATATCACTTATGAAGATCCTATAAACATGGCTACACTTGAACTGAGTTAGGAAAGAGAACAGTGTCTCATATTTAGAAAACACTATTATGCCTGCTTAAGGGGGAAGGAGAGGTGGGGTGATGCATAAAACCAGAGTTTGATATAAGCACAGGCACCGTTCCAAAAACCAACTATGGAATAGACAAGACCTACACATTCCTCAGTGAAAGGGACTCAAAACACCATATTTCCCGCAGAGGAATATATCTGACTAGTAAGAATCATAAAACCTATGTATTGATAGGTCTCCGTAAGGGAATCAAGTGTGTCTAGACTGGCATAAAAATGGCAGCGGGAATCAGCTCAAGCCCACTATAGAAAGGAATTTCAAAAACAAAACAAAAAAACTGGGAAATTCTTTACAATTCCTTCAGGGTCTCTGATGAAACCTGGAATGACCCTATCTACAATGACAGCTGGATGTGGCATAAGGAGGGACACTTGGGACTGAGAGGATTGGTGAAATTGGGTGAGCAAATGCAGACCCTTTAAAGCACAAATGCCTGGCACCCATTCCATGGGTCCCAACTCTCCAGGTTGAAGGGAATATTACTACAGCTATACCATGTACGGGAAACCAAGAGAAAGGACACACTGTGAATACGAAAGGATTGTAAAACTCTACGAATAGTCCCTCTCCTGGTGCTCTGGTTTGACTTTACATCTGCTATACTATCAACCTCCCAACTTGGAGAGACAGCCCCTTTAACCTCCTGGTTCGCACAGGTTGCCAATTTGGCAGAGGATGAAAGGGAAGAGGGAGAACCAATGAGAGAGTAGCTGTTAGGCATTTGGACGGGCACATATCACTGTAATTTCCCGGCAGGAAGAAGAATAAACCAAAGTCTCAGCCACCCACCGGGACCAGTATAGGTCCTGAAGCAAAATTTTGGACTTGTGGTCAGCTCACCAAAAACGAGTTGAATAATGGAGCTCAGGGGCACAGCAATTCACAAACTGGCCGAGTAATAAAGGACAACTATCGTGCAAAAATCTGTTGAGGGAAGGCAACGAGGCGGACTTGAAAGCGAGGCAGAATAGCAGGAAACAGATTTCAAGAGGTACGTTGGAATCGCCTTTAAAGCACAGGAAGAGGGGCACAACTTCGACAATGATGCACTTGGCCAAAAAGGGCGTATGCATTTTCTCCTGAATATATTCAGGAGAAAACGCATACGCCCTTTTTGGCCAAGCAAGCAAGCGGGCAATGCAAATGTGCACTACAAAGAAGTATCACTTCCCACCGCTCAAAAGGGACATCCACAAAATGTGTAAAAACCAGAAAGGCAAGACAGGCCCTGGAGAACAGGGAGCCTTTTTATGCTGATGGGCGGGATGTAAATTGCCAACTGCCTCTCTGGAGGAGTGCATTGTGTTCCCTAAAACAAGTAAAGAACAGAGCTACAGAGCCAAGGGCACTTCCAGTCTAGGGAATATACCTTTGGAAAAGTGAAAATCAATAAGACAGAGCAACCCCAAAATTTAGGGCTGCACTGCTTACAAGGACCTCAATTTCGATACACCTTAAGTATCCCAGGAAATATAAAAATGGTTCAAAAAATTGTGGTACTTACGTACGATGGAATATCCCTCAGCCATGAAATCAATGTCATAAGACCAGTAGCAGCAAAATGGGTGGATTCAGTTACGATGATTCTAAGTGAAATAAGTCACACAGAAAAAGAAACTTATCATAAGATATCACTTATGAAGATCCTATAAACATGGCTACACTTGAACTGAGTTAGGAAAGAGAACAGTGTCTCATATTTAGAAAACACTATTATGCCTGCTTAAGGGGGAAGGAGAGGTTGGGTGATGCATAAAACCAGAGTTTGATATAAGCTCAGGCACCGTTCCAAAAACCAACTATGGAATAGACAAGACCTACACATTCCTCAGTGAAAGGTACTCAAAACCCCATATTTCCCGCAGAGGAATATATCTGACTAGTAAGAATCTTAAAACCTATGTATTGATAGGTCTCCGTAAGGGAATCAAGTGTGTCTAGACTGGCATAAACATGGCAGCTGGAATCAGCTCAAGCCCACTATAAAAAGGAATTTCGAAAACAAAACAAAAAAAACTGGGAAATTCTTTACAATTCCTTCAGGGTCTCTGATGAAACCTGGAATGACCCTATCTACAACGACAGCTGGATGTGGCATAAGGAGGGACACGTGGGATTGAGAGGATTGGTGAAATTGGGTGAGCAAAGGCAGACCCTTTAAAGCACAAATGCCTGGCACCCATTCCATGGGTCCCAACTCTCCAGGTTGAAGGGAATATTACTAGAGTTATAACATGTACGGGAAACCTAGAGAATGGACACACTGTGAATACAAAAGGTTTCTAATACTCAACGAATAGTCCCTCTCCTGGTGCTCCGCTTTGACTTTACATCTGCTTTACTATCAATCTCCCAACTTGGAGAGACAGCCCCTTTAACCTCCCGGTTCGCACAGGTTGCCAATTTGGCAGAGGATGACAGGGAAGAGGGAGAACCAATGAGAGAGTAGCTGTTAGGCATTTGGACGGGCACATATCACTGTAATTTCTCGGCAGGAAGAAGAATTAACCAAAGTCTCAGCCACCCACCGGGAACCAGTATAGGTCTTGAACCAAAATTTTGGACTTGCGGTCAGCTCACCAAAAACGAGTTTAAAAATGGAGCTCAGCGGCACAGCAATTCACAAACTGGCCGAGTAATAAAGGACAACTATCATCCAAAAATCTGTTGAGGAAAGGCAACGAGGCGCACTTGAAAGCGAGGCAGAATAGCAGGAAACAGATTTCAAGAGGTACGTTGGAATCGCCATTAAAGCACAGGAAGAGGGGCACAACTTCGACAATTATGCACTTGGCCAAGAAGGGCGTATGCGTTTTCTCCTGAATATATACAGGAGAAAACGCATACGCCCTTTTTGGCCAAGCAAGCAAGCGGGCAATGTAAATCTGCACTACAAAGAAGTATCACTTCCCACCGGTCAAAAGGGACATCCACAAAATGTGTAAAAGCCAGAAAGGCAAGACAGGCCCTGGAGAACAGGGAGCCTTGTTATGCTGATGGGCGGGATGTAAATTGCCAACTGCCTCTCTGGAGGAGTGCATTGTGTTCCCTAAAACAAGTAAACAACAGAGCTACAGAGCCAAGGGCACTTCCAGTCTAGGGAATATACCTGGGAAAAACTGAAAATCAATAAGACAGAGCCACCCCAAAATTTAGGGCTGCACTGCTTACAAGGACCTCAACTTGGATCCACCTTAAGTATCCCAGGAAATATAAAAATGGTTCAAAAAATTGTGGTACTTACGTACGATTTAATATCCCTCAGCCATGAAATCAATGTCATAAGACCAGTAGCAGCAAAATGGGTGGACTCAGGTACGATGATTCTAAGTGAAATATGTCACACACAAAAAGAAACTTATCATAAGATATCACTTATGAAGATCCTATAAACGTGGCTACACTTGAACTGAGTTAGGAAAGAGAACAGTGTCTCATATTTAGAAAACACTCTTATGCCTGCTTAAGGGGGAAGGAGAGGTGGGGTGATGCATAAAACCAGAGTTTGATATAAGCACAGGTACCGTTCCAAAAACCAACTATGGAATAGACAAGACCTACACCTTCCTCAGTGAAAGGGACTGAAAACCCCATATTTCCCACAGAGGAATATATCTGGCTAGTAAGAATCTTAAGACCTATGTATTGATATGTCTCCGTAAGGGAATCAAGTGTGTCTAGACTGGCATAAACATGGCAGCGAGAATCAGCTCAAACCCACTATAAAAAGGAATTTCAAAAACAAAACAAAAAAACTGGGAAATACTTTACAATTCCTTCAGGGTCCCTGATGAAACCTGTAATGACCCTATCTACAATGACAGCTGGATGTGGCATAAGGAGGGACACTTGGGACTGAGAGGATTGGTGAGATTGGGTGAGCAAATGCAGACCCTTTAAATCACAAATGCCTGGCACCCACTCCATGGGTCCCAACTCTCCAGGTTTAAGGGAATATTACTACAGCTATAACATGTACGGGAAACCTAGAGAACGGACACACTGTGAATACGAAAGGTTTCTAAAACTCAACGAATTGTCCCTCTCCTGGTGCTCCGCTTTGACTTTACATCTGCTTTACTATCAACCTCCCAACTTGGAGAGACAGACCCTTTAACTTCCTGGTTCGCACAGGTTGCCAATTTGGCAGAGGATGAAAGGGAAGAGGGAGAACCAATGAGAGAGTAGCTGTTAGGCATTTGGACGGGCACATATCACTGTAATTTCCCGGCAGGAAGAAGAATTAACCAAAGTCTCAGCCACCCACCGGGAACCAGTATAGTTCCCGAACCAAAATTTTGGACTTGTGGTCAGCTCACCAAAAACGAGTTGAAAAATGGAGCTCAGGGGCACAGCAATTCACAAACTGGCCGAGTAATAAAGGACAACTATCGTCCAAAAATCTGTTGAGGGAAGGCAACGAGGCGGACTTGATAGCGAGGCAGAATAGCAGGAAACAGATTTCAAGAGGTACGTTGGAATCCCCTTTAAAGCACAGGAAGAGGGGCACAACATCGACAATGATGCACTTGGCCAAAAAGGGCGTATGCGTTTTCTCCTGAATATATTCAGGAGAAAACGCATACGCCCTTTTTGGCCAAGCAATCAAGTGGGCAATGCAAATCTGCACTACAAAGAAGTATCACTTCCCACCGGTCCAAAGGGACATCCACAAAAGGTCTAAAAACCAGAAAGGCAAGACAGGCCCTGGAGAACAGGGAGTCTTGTTATGCTGGTGGGCGGGATGTAAATTGCCAACTGCCTATCTGGAGGAGTTCATTGTGTTCCCTAAAACAAGTAAAGAACACAGCTGCAAAGCCAAGGGCACTTCCATTCTAGGGAATATACCTTGGGAAAACTGAAAATCAATAAGACAGAGCCACCCCAAAATTAAGGCTGCATTGCTTACAAGGACCTCAACTTGGGTACACCTTAAATATCCCAGGAAATATAAAAATGGTTCAAAAAATTGTGGTACTTACGTACGATGGAATACCCCTCAGCCATGAAATCAATGTCATAAGACCAGTAGCAGCAAAATGGGTGGATTCAGGTACGATGATTCTAAGTGAAATAAGTCACACAGAAAAAGAAACTTATCATAAGATATCACTTATGAAGATCCTGTAAACATGGCTACACTTGAACTGAGTTAGGAAAGAGAACAGTGTCTCATATTTAGAAAACACTCTTATGCCTGCTTAAGGGGGAAGGAGAGGTGGGGTGATGCATAAAACCAGAGTTTGATATAAGCACAGGTACCGTTCCAAAAACCAACTATGGAATAGACAAGACCTACACCTTCCTCAGTGAAAGGGACTCAAAACACCTTATTTCCTGCAGAGGAATATATCTGACTAGTAAGAATATTAAAACCTATGTACTGATATGTCTCCGTAAGGGAATCAAGTGTGTCTAGACTGGCATAAACATGGCAGCGGGAATCAGCTCAAACCCACTATAAAAAGGAATTTCAAAAACAAAACAAAAAAACTGGGAAATTCTTTACAATTCCTTCAGGGTCTCTGATGAAACCTGGAATGACCCTATCTACAATGACAGCTGCATGTGGCATAATGAGGGACACTTGGGACTGAGAGGATTGGTGAGATTGGGTGAGCAAATGCAGACCCTTTAAAGCACAAATGCCTGGCAACCTTTCCATGGGTCCCAACTCTCCAGGTTGAAGGGAATATTACTACAGCTATAACATGTACGGGAAACCTAGAGAAAGGACACACTGTGAATACGAAAGGTTTCTAAAACTCAACGAATAGTCCCTCTCCTGGTGCTCCGGTTTAACTTTACATCTGCTTTACTATCAATCTCCCAACTTGGAGAGACAGCCCCTTTAACCTCCTGGTTCGCACAGTTTGCCAATTTGGCAGAGGATGAAAGGGAAGAAGAAGAACCTATGAGAGAGTAGCTGTTAGGCATTTGGACGGGCACATATCACTGTAATTTTCCGGCAGGAAGAAGAATTAACCAAAGCCTCAGACACCCACCGGGAACCATTATAGGTTCTGAACCAAAATTTTGGACTTGCGGTCAGCTCAACAAAAACAAGTTGAAAAATGGAGCTCAGGGGCACAGCAATTCACAAACTGGCCGAGTAATAAAGGACAACTATCGTGCAAAAATCTGTTGAGGGAAGGCAACGAGGCGGACTTGAAAGCGAGGTAGAATAGCAGGAAACAGATTTCAAGAGGTACGTTTGAATCACCTTTAAAGCACAGGAAGAGGGGCACAACTTCGACAATGATGCACTTGGCCGAAAAGGGCGTATGCGTTTTCTCCTGAATATATTCAGGAGAAAACGCATACGCCCTTTTTGGCCAAGCAAGCAAGCGGGCAATGCAAATCTGCACTACAAAGAAGTATCACTTCCCACCGGTCAAAAGGGACATCCACAAAATGTGTAAAAACCAGAAAGGCAAGACAGGCCCTGGAGAACAGGGAGCCTTGTTATGCTGATGGGCGGGATGTAAATTGCCAACTGCCTCTCTGGAGGAGTGCATTGTGTTCCCTAAAACAAGTAAACAACAGAGCTACAGAGCCAAGGGAACTTCCAGTCTAGGGAATATACCTTGGGAAATCTGAAAATCAATAAGACAGAGCCACCCCAAAATTTAGGGCTGCACTGCTTACAAGGACCTCAACTTGGGTACACCTTAAATATCCCAGGAAATATAAAAATGGTTCAAAAAATTGTGGTACTTACGTACGATGGAATATCCCTCAGCCATGAAATCAATGTCATAAGACCAGTAGCAGCAAAATGGGTGGATTCAGGTACGATGATTCTAAGTGAAATAAGTCACAGACAAAAAGAAACTTATCATAAGATATCACTTATGAAGATCCTGTAAACATGGCTACACTTGAACTGAGTTAGGAAAGAGAACAGTGTCTCATATTTAGAAAACACTCTTATGCCTGCTTAAGGGGGAAGGAGAGGTGGGGTGATGCATAAAACCAGAGTTTGATATAAGCACAGGTACCGTTCCAAAAACCAACTATGTAATAGACAAGACCTACACCTTCCTCAGTGAAAGGGACTCAAAACCCCATATTTCCCACAGAGGAATATATCTGACTAGTAAGAATCTTAAAACCTATGCATTGATATGTCTCCGTAAGGGAATCAAGTGTGTCTAGACTGGCATAAACATGGCAGCGAGAATCAGCTCAAACCCACTATAAAAAGGAATTTCAAAAACAAAACAAAAAAACTGGGAAATTCTTTACAATTCCTTCAGGGTCTCTGATGAAACCTGGAATGACCCTATCTACAACGACAGCTGGATGTGGCATAAGGCTGGACACTTGGGACTGAGAGGATTGGTGAGATTGGGTGAGCAAATGCAGACCCTTTAAAGCAATAATGCATGGCACCAATTCCATGGGTCCCAACTCTACAGGTTGAAGGGAATATTACTACAGCTATAACATGTACGGGAAACCTAGAGAACGGACACACTGTGAATACGAAAGGTTTCTAAAACTCAACGAATAGTCCCTCTCTTGGTGCTCCGGTTTGACTTTCCATCTGCTTTACTATCAATCTCCCAACTTGGAGAGACAGCCCCTTTAACCTCCTGGTTCGCCCAGGTTGCCAATTTGGCAGAGAATGAAAGGGAAGAGGGAGAACCAATGAGAGAGTAGCTGTTAGGCATTTGGACGGGCACATATCTCTGTAATTTCCCAGCAGGAAGAAGAATTAACCAAAGTCTCAGCCACCCACCGGGAACCAGTATAGGTCCTGAACCAAAATTTTGGACTTGCGGTCAGCTCACCAAAAACGAGTTGAAAAATGGAGCTCAGGGGCACAGCAATTCACAAACTGGCCGAGTAATAAAGGACAATTATCCTCCAAAAATCTGTTGAGGAAAGGCAACGAGGCGGACTTGAAAGCGAGGCAGAATAGCAGGAAACAGATTTCAAGAGGTACGTTGGAATCGCCTTTAAAGCACAGGAAGAGGGGCACAACTTCGACAATGATGCACTTGGCCAAAAAGGGCGTATGCGTTTTCTCCTGAATATATTCAGGAGAAAACGCATACGCCCTTTTTGGCCAAGCAAGCAAGCGGGCAATGCAAATCTGCACTACAAAGAAGTATCACTTCCCACCGGTCAAAAGGGACATCCACAAAATGTGTAAAAACCAGAAAGGCAAGACAGGCCCTGGAGAACAGGGAGCCTTGTTATGCTGATGGGCGGGATGTAAATTGCCAACTGCCTCTCTGGAGGAGTGCATTGTGTTCCCTAAAACAAGTAAACAACAGAGCAACAGAGCCAAGGGCACTTCCAGTCTAGGGAATATACCGTTGGAAAACTGAAAATCAATAAGACAAAGCCACCCCAAAATTTAGGGCTGCACTGCTTACAAGGACCTCAACTTGGGTACACCTTAAATATCCCAGGAAATATAAAAATGGTTCAAAAAATTGTGGTACTTACGTACGATGGAATATCCCTCAGCCATGAAATCAATGTCATAAGACCAGTAGCAGCAAAATGTGTGGATTCAGGTACAATGATTCTAAGTGAAATAAGTCACACAGAAAAAGAAACTTATCATAAGATATCACTTATGAAGATCCTGTAAACATGGCTACACTTGAACTGAGTTAGGAGAGAGGACAGTGTCTTACAATTAGAAAACACTCTTATGCCTGCTTAAGGGGGAAGGAGAGGTGGGGTGATGCATAAAACCAGAGTTTGATATAAGCACAGGTACCGTTCCAAAAACCAACCATGGAATAGACAAGACCTACACCTTCCTCAGTGAAAGGGACTCAAAACCCAATATTTCCCGCAGAGGAATATATCTGACAAGTAAGAATCTTAAAACCTATGTATTGATATGTCTCCGTAAGGGAATCAAGTGTGTCTAGACTAGCATAAAAATGACAGCGAGAATCAGCTCAAACCCACTATAAAAAGGAATTTCATAAACAAAACAAAAAAACTGGGAAATTCTTTACAATTCCTTCATGGTCTCTGATGAAACCTGGAATGACCCTATCTACAACGATAGCTGGATGTGGCATAAGGAGGGACACTTGGGACTGAGAGGATTGGTGAGATTGGGTGAGCAAATGCAGACCCTTTAAAGCAATAATGCCTGGCACCCATTCCATGGGTCCCAACTCTCCAGGTTGAAGGGAATATTACTACAGCTATAACATGTACGGGAAACCTAGAGAACGGACACACTGTGAATACGAAAGGTTTCTAAAACTCAACGAATAGCCCCTCTCCTGGTGCTCTGGTTTGACTTTCCATCTGCTTTACTATCAACCTCCCTACTTGGAGAGACAGCCCCTTTAACCTCCTGGTTCGCACAGGTTTACAATTTGGCAGAGGTTGAAAGGGAAGAGGGAGAACCAATGAGAGAGTAGCTGTTAGGCATTTGGACGGGCACATATCACTCTAACTTCCCGGCAGAAAGAAGAATTAACCAAAGTCTCAGCCCCCCACTGGGAACCAGCATAGGTCCTGAACCAAAATTTTGGACTTGCGGTCAGCTCACAAAAAATTGAGTTGAAAAATGGAGCTCAGGGGCACAGCAATTCACAAACTGGCCGAGTAATAAAGGACAACTCTCGTCCAAAAATCAGTTGAGGGAAGGCAACGAGGCGGACTTGAAAGCGAGGCAGAATAGCTGGAAACAGATTTCAAGAGGTACGTTGGAATCGCCTTTAAAGCACAGGAAGAGGGGCACAACTTCGACAATGATGCACTTGGCCAAAAAGGGCGTATGCGTTTTCTCCTGAATATATTCAGGAGAAAACGCATACGCCCTTTTTGGCCAAGCAAGCAAGCGGGCAATGCAAATCTGCACTTCCCACCAGTCAAAGGGACATCCACAAAATGTGTAAAAACCAGAAAGGCAAGACAGACCCTGGAGAACAGGGAGCCTTGTTATGGTGATGGGCGGGATGTAAATTGCCAACTGCCTCTCTGGAAGAGTACATTGTGTTCCCTAAAACAAGTAAAGAACAGAGCTACAGAGCCAAGGGCACTTCCAGGCTAGGGAATATACCTTGGGAAAACTGAAAATCAATAAGACAGATCCACCCCAAAATTTAGGGCTGCACTGCTTACAAGGACCTCAACTTGGGTACACCTTAAATAAACCAGGAAATATAAAAATGGTTCAAAAAATTGTGGTACTTACGTACGATGGAATATCCCTCAGCCATGAAATCAATGTCATAAGACCAGTAGCAGCAAAATGGGTGGATTCAGGTACGATGATTCTAAGTGAAATAAGTCACACAGAAAAAGAAACTTATCATAAGATATCACTTATGAAGATCCTGTAAACATGGCTACACTTGAACTGAGTTAGGAGAGAGGACAGTGTCTTACATTTAGAAAACACTCTTATGCCTGCTTAAGGGGGAAGGAGAGGTGGGGTGATGCATAAAACCAGAGTTTGATATAAGCACAGGTACCGTTCCAAAATCCAACTATGAAATAGACAAGACCTACAGCTTCCTCAGTGAAAGGGACTCAAAACCCCATATTTCCCGCAGAGGAATATATCTGACTAGTAAGAATCTTAAAACCTATGTATTGATATGTCTCCGTAAGGGAATCAAGTGTGTCTAGACTAGCATAAAAATGACAGCGAGAATCAGCTCAAACCCACTATAAAAAGGAATTTCAAAAACAAAACAAAAAAACTGGGAAATTCTTTACAATTCCTTCAGGGTCTCTGATGAAACCTGGAATGACCCTATCAACAACGACAGCTGGATGTGGCATAAGGACGGACACTTGGGACTGAGACGATTGGTGAGATTGGTTGAGGAAATGCAGACCTTTTAAAGCACAAATGCCTGGCACCCATTCCATGGGACCCAGCTCTCCAGGTTGAAGGGAATATTACTACAGCTATAACATGTACGGGAAACCTAGGGAACGGACACACTGTGAATACGAAAGGTTTCTAAAACTCAACGAATAGCCCCTCTCCTGGTGCTCTGGTTTGACTTTCCATCTGCTTTACTATCAACCTCCCTACTTGGAGAGACAGACCCTTTATCCTCCTGGTTCGCACAGGTTGCCAATTTGGCAGAGGATGAAAGGGAAGAGGGAGAACCAATGAGAGAGTAGCTATTAGGCATTTGGAGGGGCACATATCACTGTAATTTCCCGGCAGGAAGAAGAATTAACCAAAATCTCAGCCACCCACCGGGAACCAGTATAGGTCCTGAACCAAAATTTTGGACTTGCGGTCAGCTCACCAAAAACGAGTTGAAAAATGGAGCTCAGGGGCACAGCAATTCACAAACTGGCCGAGTAATAAAGGACAACTATCGTCCAAAAATCTGTTGAGGGAAGGCAACGAGGCGGACTTGAAAGCGAGGCAGAATAGCAGGAAACAGATTTCAAGAGGTACGTTTGAATCGCCTTTAAAGCACAGGAAGAGGGGCACAACTTCGACAATGATGCACTTGGCCAAAAAGGGCGTATGCGTTTTCTCCTGAATATATTCAGGAGAAAACGCATACGCCCTTTTTGGCCAAGCAAGCAAGCGGGCAATGCAAATCTGCACTACAAAGAAGTATCAATTCCCACCGGTCAAAAGGGACATCCACAAAATGTGTAAAAACCAGAAAGGCAAGACAGGCCCTGGAGAACAGGGAGCCTTGTTATGCTGATGGGCGGGATGTAAATTGCCAACTGCCTCTCTGGAGGAGTGCATTGTGTTCCCTAAAACAAGTAAACAACAGAGCAACAGAGCCAAGGGCACTTCCAGTCTAGGGAATATACCTTGGGAAAACTGAAAATCAATGAGACAGAGCCACTCCAAAATTTAGGGCTGAACTGCTTACAAGGACCTCAACTTGGATACACCTAAATTATCCCAGGAAATATAAAAATGGTTCAAAAAATTGTGGTACTTACGTATGATGGAATATCCCTCAGCCATGAAATCAATGTCATAAGACCAGTAGCAGCAAAATGGGTTGATTCAGGTACAATGATTCTAAGTGAAATAAGTCACACAGAAAATGAAACATATCATAGGATATCACTTATGAAGGTCCTATAAACATGGATACACTTGAACTGAGTTAGGAAAGAGAACAGTGTCTCACATTTAGAAAACACTCTTATGCCTGCTTAAGGGGGAAGGAGAGGTGGGGTGATGCATAAAACCAGAGTTTGATATAAGCACAGGTACCGTTCCAAAAACCAACTATGGAATAGACAAGACCTACACCTTCCTCAGAGAAAGGGACTCAAAGCCCCATATTTCCCGCAGAGGAATATATCTGACTAGTAAGAATCTTAAAACCTATGTATTGATATGTCTCCATAAGGGAATCAAGTGTGTCTAGACTGGCATAAAGATGGCAGCGAGAATCAGCTCAAACCCACTATAAAAAGGAATTTCAAAAAAAAAACAAATAAACTGGGAAATTCTTTGCAATTCCTTCAGGGTCTCTGATGAAACCTGGAATGACCCTATCTACAACGACAGCTGGATGTGGCATAAGGAGGGACACTTGGGACTGAGACGATTGGTGAGATTGGGTGAGCAAATGCAGACCCTTTAAAGCAATAATGCATGGCACCCATTCCATGGGTCTCAACTCTCCAGTTTGAAGGGAATATTACTACAGCTATAACATGTACGGGAAACCTAGAGAACGGACACACTGTGAATACGAAAGGTTTCTAAAACTCAACGAATAGTCCCTCTCCTGGTGCTCCGGTTTGACTTTCCATCTGCTTTCCTATCTACCGCCCAACTTGGAGAGACAGCCCCTTTAACCTCCTGGTTTGCACAGGTTGCCAATTTGGCAGAGGATGAAAGGGAAGAAGGAGAACCAATGAGAGAGTAGCTGTTAGGCATTTGGACGGGCATATATCACTGTAATTTCCCGGCAGGAAGAAGAATTAACCAAAGTCTCAGCCACACACCGGGAACCAGTATAGGTCCTGAACCAAAATTTTGGACTTGCGGTCAGCTCACCAAAAACGAGTTGAAAAATGGAGCTCAGGGGCACAGCAATTCACAAACTGGCCGAGTAATAAAGGACAACTATCCTCCAAAAATCTGTTGAGGGAAGGCTGTGAGGCGGACTTGAAAGCGAGGCAGAATAGCAGGAAACAGATTTCAAGAGATACGTTTGAATCGCCTTTAAAGCACAGGAAGAGGGGCACAACTTCGACAATGATGCACTTGGCCAAAAAGGGCATATGCGTTTTCTCCTGAATATATTCAGGAGAAAATGCATACGCCCTTTTTGGCCAAGCAAGCAAGCGGGCAATGCAAATCTGCACTACAAAGAAGTATCACTTCCCACCGGTCAAAAGGGACATCCACAAAATGTGTAAAAACCAGAAAGGCAAGACAGGCCCTGGAGAACAGGGAGCCTTGTTATGCTGATGGGCGGGATGTAAATTGCCAACTGCCTCTCTGGAGGAGTGCATTGTGTTCCCTAAAACAAGTAAAGAACAGAGCTACAGAGCCAAGGGCACTTCCAGTCTAGGGAATATACCTTGGGAAAACTGAAAATCAATAAGACAGAGCCACCCCAATATTTAGGGTTGCACTGCTTACAAGGACCTCAACTTCGGTACACCTTAAATATCCCAGGAAATATAAAAACGGTTCAAAAAATTGTGGCACTTACGTACGATGGAATATCCCTCAGCCATGAAATCAATGTCATAAGACCAGTAGCAGCAAAATGGGTGGATTCAGGTACGATGATTCTAAGTGAAATAAGTCACAGACAAAAAGAAACTTATCATAAGATATCACTTATGAAGTTCCTGTAAACATGGCTACACTTGAACTGAGTTAGGAAAGAGAACAGTGTCTCACATTTAGAAAACACTCTTATGCCTGCTTAAGGGGGAAGGAGAGGTGGGGTGATGCATAAAACCAGAGTTTGATATAAGCACAGGTACCGTTCCAAAAACCAACTATGGAATAGACAAGACCTACACCGTCCTCAGTGAGAGGGACTCAAAACCCCATATTTCCCACAGAGGAATATATCTGACTAGTAAGAATCTTAAAACCTATGTATTGATATGTCTCCGTAAGGGAATCAAGTGTGTCTAGACTGGCATAAACATGGCAGCGAGAATCAGCTCAAACCCATTATAAAAAGGAATTTCAAAAACAAAACAAAAAAAAATTGGGAAATTCTTTACAATTCCTTCAGGGTCTCTGATGAAATCTGGAATGACCCTATGTACAACGACAGCTGGAGGTGGCATAAGGCTGGACACCTGGGACTGGGAGGATTGGTGAGATTGGGTGAGCAAATGCAGACCCTTTAAAGCAGTAATGCATGGCACCCATTCCATGGGTCCCAACTCTCCAGGTTGAAGGGAATATTACTACAGTTATAACATGTACGGGAAACCTAGAGAACGGACACACTGTGAATACGAAAGGTTTCTAAAACTCAACGAATAGTCCCTCTCCTGGTGCTCCGGTTTGACTTTCCATCTGTTTACTATCAACCTCCCAACTTGGAGAGACAGCCCCTTTAACCTCCTGGTTCGCACAGGTTTCCAATTTGGCAGAGGATGAAAGGGAAGAGGGAGAACCAATGAGAGAGTAGCTGTTAGGCCTTTGGACGGGCATATATCACTGTAATTTCCCGGCCGAAAGAAGAATTAACCAAAGTCTCAGCCACCCACCGGGAACCAGTATAGGTCCTGAACGAAAATTTTGGACTTGCGGTCAGCTCACCCAAAACGAGTTGAAAAATGGAGCTCAGGGGCACAGCAATTCACAAACTGGCCGAGTAATAAAGGACAACTATCGTCCAAAAATCTGTTGAGGGAAGAAAACGAGGCGGACTTGAAAACGAGGCAGAATAGCAGGAAACAGATTTCAAGAGGTACGTTGGAATCGCCTTTAAAGCACAGGAAGAGGGGCACAACTTCGACAATGATGCACTTGGCCAAAAAGGGTGTATGCGTTTTCTCCTGAATATATTCAGGAGAAAACGCATATGCTCTTTTTGGTCAAGCAAGCAAGCGGGCAATGCAAATCTGCACTACAAAGAAGTATCACTTCCCAACGGTCAAAAGGGACATCCACAAAAATGTGTAAAAACCGGAAAGGCAAGACAGGCCCTGGAGAACAGGGAGCCTTCTTATGCTGATGGGCGGGATATAAATTGCCAACTGCCTCTCTGGAAGAGTACATTGTGTTCCCTAAAACAAGTAAACAACAGAGCTACAGAGCCAAGGGCACTTCCAGTCTAGGGAATATACCTTGGGAAAACTTAAAATCAATAAGACAGAGCCACCCCAAAATTTAGGACTGCACTGCTTACAAGGACCTCAACTTGGTTACACCTTAAATATCCCAGGAAATATAAAAATGTTTCAAGAAATTGTGGTACTTACGTACGATGGAATATCCCTCAGCCATGAAATCCATGTCATAAGACCAGTAGCAGCAAAATGGGTGGATTCAGGTACGATGACTCTAAGAGAAATACGTCACAGAGAAAAAGAAACTTATCATAAGATATCACTTATGAAGTTCCTGTAAACATGGCTACACTTGAACTGAGTTAGGAAAGAGAACAGTGTCTCACATTTAGAAAACATTCTTATGCCTGCTTAAGGGGGAAGGAGAGGTGGGGTGATGCATAAAACCAGAGTTTGATATAAGCACAGGTACTGTTCCAAAAAGCAACTATGGAATAGACAAGACCAACACCTTCCTCAGTGAAAGGGTTCAAAACCCCATATTTCCCGCAGAGGAATATATCTGACTAGTAAGAATCTTAAAACCTATGTATTGATATGTCTCCGTAAGGGAATCAAGTGTGTCTAGACTGGCATAAACATGGCAGCGAGAATCAGCTCAAACCCACTATAAAAAGTAATTTCAAAAACAAAACAAAAAAACTGGGAAATTCTTTACAATTCCTTCAGGGTCTCTGATGAAACCTGGAATGACCCTATCTACAATGACAGCTGCATGTGGCATAATGAGGGACACTTGGGACTGAGAGGATTGGTGAGATTGGGTGAGCAAATGCAGACCCTTTAAAGCACAAATGCCTGGCAACCTTTCCATGGGTCCCAACTCTCCAGGTTGAAGGGAATATTACTACAGCTATAACATGTACGGGAAACCTAGAGAAAGGACACACTGTGAATACGAAAGGTTTCTAAAACTCAACGAATAGTCCCTCTCCTGGTGCTCCGGTTTAACTTTACATCTGCTTTACTATCAATCTCCCAACTTGGAGAGACAGCCCCTTTAACCTCCTGGTTCGCACAGGTTGCCAATTTGGCAGAGGATGAAAGGGAAGAAGAAGAACCTATGAGAGAGTAGCTGTTAGGCATTTGGACGGGCACATATCACTGTAATTTTCCGGCAGGAAGAAGAATTAACCAAAGCCTCAGACACCCACCGGGAACCATTATAGGTTCTGAACCAAAATTTTGGACTTGCGGTCAGCTCAACAAAAACAAGTTGAAAAATGGAGCTCAGGGGCACAGCAATTCACAAACTGGCCGAGTAATAAAGGACAACTATCGTGCAAAAATCTGTTGAGGGAAGGCAACGAGGCGGACTTGAAAGCGAGGTAGAATAGCAGGAAACAGATTTCAAGAGGTACGTTGGAATCACCTTTAAAGCACAGGAAGAGGGGCACAACTTCGACAATGATGCACTTGGCCGAAAAGGGCGTATGCGTTTTCTCCTGAATATATTCAGGAGAAAACGCATACGCCCTTTTTGGCCAAGCAAGCAAGCGGGCAATGCAAATCTGCACTACAAAGAAGTATCACTTCCCACCGGTCAAAAGGGACATCCACAAAATGTGTAAAAACCAGAAAGGCAAGACAGGCCCTGGAGAACAGGGAGCCTTGTTATGCTGATGGGCGGGATGTAAATTGCCAACTGCCTCTCTGGAGGAGTGCATTGTGTTCCCTAAAACAAGTAAACAACAGAGCTACAGAGCCAAGGGAACTTCCAGTCTAGGGAATATACCTTGGGAAATCTGAAAATCAATAAGACAGAGCCACCCCAAAATTTAGGGCTGCACTGCTTACAAGGACCTCAACTTGGGTACACCTTAAATATCCCAGGAAATATAAAAATGGTTCAAAAAATTGTGGTACTTACGTACGATGGAATATCCCTCAGCCATGAAATCAATGTCATAAGACCAGTAGCAGCAAAATGGGTGGATTCAGGTACGATGATTCTAAGTGAAATAAGTCACAGACAAAAAGAAACTTATCATAAGATATCACTTATGAAGATCCTGTAAACATGGCTACACTTGAACTGAGTTAGGAAAGAGAACAGTGTCTCATATTTAGAAAACACTCTTATGCCTGCTTAAGGGGGAAGGAGAGGTGGGGTGATGCATAAAACCAGAGTTTGATATAAGCACAGGTACCGTTCCAAAAACCAACTATGTAATAGACAAGACCTACACCTTCCTCAGTGAAAGGGACTCAAAACCCCATATTTCCCACAGAGGAATATATCTGACTAGTAAGAATCTTAAAACCTATGTATTGATATGTCTCCGTAAGGGAATCAAGTGTGTCTAGACTGGCATAAACATGGCAGCGAGAATCAGCTCAAACCCACTATAAAAAGGAATTTCAAAAACAAAACAAAAAAACTGGGAAATTCTTTACAATTCCTTCAGGGTCTCTGATGAAACCTGGAATGACCCTATCTACAACGACAGCTGGATGTGGCATAAGGCTGGACACTTGGGACTGAGAGGATTGGTGAGATTGGGTGAGCAAATGCAGACCCTTTAAAGCAATAATGCATGGCACCCATTCCATGGGTCCCAACTCTACAGGTTGAAGGGAATATTACTACAGCTATAACATGTACGGGAAACCTAGAGAACGGACACACTGTGAATACGAAAGGTTTCTAAAACTCAACGAATAGTCCCTCTCTTGGTGCTCCGGTTTGACTTTCCATCTGCTTTACTATCAATCTCCCAACTTGGAGAGACAGCCCCTTTAACCTCCTGGTTCGCCCAGGTTGCCAATTTGGCAGAGAATGAAAGGGAAGAGGGAGAACCAATGAGAGAGTAGCTGTTAGGCATTTGGACGGGCACATATCTCTGTAATTTCCCAGCAGGAAGAAGAATTAACCAAAGTCTCAGCCACCCACCGGGAACCAGTATAGGTCCTGAACCAAAATTTTGGACTTGCGGTCAGCTCACCAAAAACGAGTTGAAAAATGGAGCTCAGGGGCACAGCAATTCACAAACTGGCTGAGTAATAAAGGACAATTATCCTCCAAAAATCTGTTGAGGAAAGGCAACGAGGCGGACTTGAAAGCGAGGCAGAATAGCAGGAAACAGATTTCAAGAGGTACGTTGGAATCGCCTTTAAAGCACAGGAAGAGGGGCACAACTTCGACAATGATGCACTTGGCCAAAAAGGGCGTATGCGTTTTCTCCTGAATATATTCAGGAGAAAACGCATACGCCCTTTTTGGCCAAGCAAGCAAGCGGGCAATGCAAATCTGCACTACAAAGAAGTATCACTTCCCACCGGTCAAAAGGGACATCCACAAAATGTGTAAAAACCAGAAAGGCAAGACAGGCCCTGGAGAACAGGGAGCCTTGTTATGCTGATGGGCGGGATGTAAATTGCCAACTGCCTCTCTGGAGGAGTGCATTGTGTTCCCTAAAACAAGTAAACAACAGAGCAACAGAGCCAAGGGCACTTCCAGTCTAGGGAATATACCGTTGGAAAACTGAAAATCAATAAGACAAAGCCACCCCAAAATTTAGGGCTGCACTGCTTACAAGGACCTCAACTTGGGTACACCTTAAATATCCCAGGAAATATAAAAATGGTTCAAAAAATTGTGGTACTTACGTACGATGGAATATCCCTCAGCCATGAAATCAATGTCATAAGACCAGTAGCAGCAAAATGTGTGGATTCAGGTACAATGATTCTAAGTGAAATAAGTCACACAGAAAAAGAAACTTATCATAAGATATCACTTATGAAGATCCTGTAAACATGGCTACACTTGAACTGAGTTAGGAGAGAGGACAGTGTCTTACATTTAGAAAACACTCTTATGCCTGCTTAAGGGGGAAGGAGAGGTGGGGTGATGCATAAAACCAGAGTTTGATATAAGCACAGGTACCGTTCCAAAAACCAACTATGGAATAGACAAGACCTACACCTTCCTCAGTGAAAGGGACTCAAAACCCAATATTTCCCGCAGAGGAATATATCTGACAAGTAAGAATCTTAAAACCTATGTATTGATATGTCTCCGTAAGGGAATCAAGTGTGTCTAGACTAGCATAAAAATGACAGCGAGAATAAGCTCAAACCCACTATAAAAAGGAATTTCATAAACAAAACAAAAAAACTGGGAAATTCTTTACAATTCCTTCATGGTCTCTGATGAAACCTGGAATGACCCTATCTACAACGACAGCTGGATGTGGCATAAGGAGGGACACTTGGGACTGAGAGGATTGGTGAGATTGGGTGAGCAAATGCAGACCCTTTAAAGCAATAATGCCTGGCACCCATTCCATGGGTCCCAACTCTCCAGGTTGAAGGGAATATTACTACAGCTATAACATGTACCGGAAACCTAGAGAACGGACACACTGTGAATACGAAAGGTTTCTAAAACTCAACGAATAGTCCCTCTCCTGGTGCTCCCGTTTGACATTCCATCTGCTTTACTATCAACCTCCCAACTTGGAGAGATAGACCCTTTAACCTCCTGGTTCGCACAGGTTTCCAATTTGGCAGAGGATGAAAGGGAAGAGGGAGAACCAATGAGAGAGTAGCTGTTAGGCATTTGGACGGGCACATATCACTCTAACTTCCCGGCAGGAAGAAGAATTAACCACAGTCTCAGCCACCCACCGGGAACCAGTATAGGTCCTGAACCAAAATTTTGGACTTGCGGTCAGCTCACAAAAAATTGAGTTGAAAAATGGAGCTCAGGGGCACAGCAATTCACAAACTGGCCGAGTAATAAAGGACAACTATCGTCCAAAAATCAGGACTGAGAGGATTGGTGAGATTGGGTGAGCAAATGCAGACCCTTTAAAGCAATAATGCCTGGCACCCATTCCATGGGTCCCAACTCTCCAGGTTGAAGGGAATATTACTACAGCTATAACATGTACGGGAAACCTAGAGAACGGACACACTGTGAATACGAAAGGTTTCTAAAACTCAACGAATAGCCCCTCTCCTGGTGCTCTGGTTTGACTTTCCATCTGCTTTACTATCAACCTCCCTACTTGGAGAGACAGCCCCTTTAACCTCCTGGTTCGCACAGGTTTACAATTTGGCAGAGGTTGAAAGGGAAGAGGGAGAACCAATGAGAGAGTAGCTGTTAGGCATTTGGACGGGCACATATCACTCTAACTTCCCGGCAGAAAGAAGAATTAACCAAAGTCTCAGCCCCCCACTGGGAACCAGCATAGGTCCTGAACCAAAATTTTGGACTTGCGGTCAGCTCACAAAAAATTGAGTTGAAAAATGGAGCTCAGGGGCACAGCAATTCACAAACTGGCCGAGTAATAAAGGACAACTCTCGTCCAAAAATCAGTTGAGGGAAGGCAACGAGGCGGACTTGAAAGCGAGGCAGAATAGCAGGAAACAGATTTCAAGAGGTACGTTGGAATCGCCTTTAAAGCACAGGAAGAGGGGCACAACTTCGACAATGATGCACTTGGCCAAAAAGGGCGTATGCGTTTTCTCCTGAATATATTCAGGAGAAAACGCATACGCCCTTTTTGGCCAAGCAAGCAAGTGGGCAATGCAAATCTGCACTTCCCACCAGTCAAAGGGACATCCACAAAATGTGTAAAAACCAGAAAGGCAAGACAGACCCTGGAGAACAGGGAGCCTTGTTATGGTGATGGGCGGGATGTAAATTGCCAACTGCCTCTCTGGAAGAGTACATTGTGTTCCCTAAAACAAGTAAAGAACAGAGCTACAGAGCCAAGGGCACTTCCAGGCTAGGGAATATACCTTGGGAAAACTGAAAATCAATAAGACAGAGCCACCCCAAAATTTAGGGCTGCACTGCTTACAAGGACCTCAACTTGGGTACACCTTAAATAAACCAGGAAATATAAAAATGGTTCAAAAAATTGTGGTACTTACGTACGATGGAATATCCCTCAGCCATGAAATCAATGTCATAAGACCAGTAGCAGCAAAATGGGTGGATTCAGGTACGATGATTCTAAGTGAAATAAGTCACACAGAAAAAGAAACTTATCATAAGATATCACTTATGAAGATCCTGTAAACATGGCTACACTTGAACTGAGTTAGGAGAGAGGACAGTGTCTTACATTTAGAAAACACTCTTATGCCTGCTTAAGGGGGAAGGAGAGGTGGGGTGATGCATAAAACCAGAGTTTGATATAAGCACAGGTACCGTTCCAAAATCCAACTATGAAATAGACAAGACCTACAGCTTCCTCAGTGAAAGGGACTCAAAACCCCATATTTCCCGCAGAGGAATATATCTGACTAGTAAGAATCTTAAAACCTATGTATTGATATGTCTCCGTAAGGGAATCAAGTGTGTCTAGACTAGCATAAAAATGACAGCGAGAATCAGCTCAAACCCACTATAAAAAGGAATTTCAAAAACAAAACAAAAAAACTGGGAAATTCTTTACAATTCCTTCAGGGTCTCTGATGAAACCTGGAATGACCCTATCTACAACGACAGCTGGATGTGGCATAAGGACGGACACTTGGGACTGAGACGATTGGTGAGATTGGGTGAGCAAATGCAGACCTTTTAAAGCACAAATGCCTGGCACCCATTCCATGGGACCCAGCTCTCCAGGTTGAAGGGAATATTACTACAGCTATAACATGTACGGGAAACCTAGGGAACGGACACACTGTGAATACGAAAGGTTTCTAAAACTCAACGAATAGCCCCTCTCCTGGTGCTCTGGTTTGACTTTCCATCTGCTTTACTATCAACCTCCCTACTTGGAGAGACAGACCCTTTATCCTCCTGGTTCGCACAGGTTGCCAATTTGGCAGAGGATGAAAGGGAAGAGGGAGAACCAATGAGAGAGTAGCTATTAGGCATTTGGAGGGGCACATATCACTGTAATTTCCCGGCAGGAAGAAGAATTAACCAAAGTCTCAGCCACCCACCGGGAACCAGTATAGGTCCTGAACCAAAATTTTGGACTTGCGGTCAGCTCACCAAAAACGAGTTGAAAAATGGAGCTCAGGGGCACAGCAATTCACAAACTGGCCGAGTAATAAAGGACAACTATCGTCCAAAAATCTGTTGAGGGAAGGCAACGAGGCGGACTTGAAAGCGAGGCAGAATAGCAGGAAACAGATTTCAAGAGGTACGTTTGAATCGCCTTTAAAGCACAGGAAGAGGGGCACAACTTCGACAATGATGCACTTGGCCAAAAAGGGCGTATGTGTTTTCTCCTGAATATATTCAGGAGAAAACGCATACGCCCTTTTTGGCCAAGCAAGCAAGCGGGCAATGCAAATCTGCACTACAAAGAAGTATCAATTCCCACCGGTCAAAAGGGACATCCACAAAATGTGTAAAAACCAGAAAGGCAAGACAGGCCCTGGAGAACAGGGAGCCTTGTTATGCTGATGGGCGGGATGTAAATTGCCAACTGCCTCTCTGGAGGAGTGCATTGTGTTCCCTAAAACAAGTAAACAACAGAGCAACAGAGCCAAGGGCACTTCCAGTCTAGGGAATATACCTTGGGAAAACTGAAAATCAATGAGACAGAGCCACCCCAAAATTTAGGGCTGAACTGCTTACAAGGACCTCAACTTGGATACACCTAAATTATCCCAGGAAATATAAAAATGGTTCAAAAAATTGTGGTACTTACGTATGATGGAATATCCCTCAGCCATGAAATCAATGTCATAAGACCAGTAGCAGCAAAATGGGTTGATTCAGGTACAATGATTCTAAGTGAAATAAGTCACACAGAAAATGAAACATATCATAGGATATCACTTATGAAGGTCCTATAAACATGGATACACTTGAACTGAGTTAGGAAAGAGAACAGTGTCTCACATTTAGAAAACACTCTTATGCCTGCTTAAGGGGGAAGGAGAGGTGGGGTGATGCATAAAACCAGAGTTTGATATAAGCACAGGTACCGTTCCAAAAACCAACTATGGAATAGACAAGACCTACACCTTCCTCAGAGAAAGGGACTCAAAGCCCCATATTTCCCGCAGAGGAATATATCTGACTAGTAAGAATCTTAAAACCTATGTATTGATATGTCTCCGTAAGGGAATCAAGTGTGTCTAGACTGGCATAAAGATGGCAGCGAGAATCAGCTCAAACCCACTATAAAAAGGAATTTCAAAAAAAAAACAAATAAACTGGGAAATTCTTTACAATTCCTTCAGGGTCTCTGATGAAACCTGGAATGACCCTATCTACAACAACAGCTGGATGTGGCATAAGGAGGGACACTTGGGACTGAGACGATTGGTGAGATTGGGTGAGCAAATGCAGACCCTTTAAAGCAATAATGCATGGCACCCATTCCATGGGTCTCAACTCTCCAGTTTGAAGGGAATATTACTACAGCTATAACATGTACGGGAAACCTAGAGAACGGACACACTGTGAATACGAAAGGTTTCTAAAACTCAACGAATAGTCCCTCTCCTGGTGCTCCGGTTTGACTTTCCATCTGCTTTACTATCAACCACCCAACTTGGAGAGACAGCCCCTTTAACCTCCTGGTTTGCACAGGTTGCCAATTTGGCAGAGGATGAAAGGGAAGAAGGAGAACCAATGAGAGAGTAGCTGTTAGGCATTTGGATGGGCATATATCACTGTAATTTCCCGGCAGGAAGAAGAATTAAACAAAGTCTCAGCCACACACCGGGAACCAGTATAGGTCCTGAACCAAAATTTTGGACTTGCGGTCAGCTCACCAAAAACGAGTTGAAAAATGGAGCTCAGGGGCACAGCAATTCACAAACTGGCCGAGTAATAAAGGACAACTATCCTCCAAAAATCTGTTGAGGGAAGGCTGTGAGGCGGACTTGAAAGCGAGGCAGAATAGCAGGAAACAGATTTCAAGAGATACGTTTGAATCGCCTTTAAAGCACAGGAAGAGGGGCACAACTTCGACAATGATGCACTTGGCCAAAAAGGGCATATGCGTTTTCTCCTGAATATATTCAGGAGAAAATGCATACGCCCTTTTTGGCCAAGCAAGCAAGCGGGCAATGCAAATCTGCACTACAAAGAAGTATCACTTCCCACCGGTCAAAAGGGACATCCACAAAATGTGTAAAAACCAGAAAGGCAAGACAGGCCCTGGAGAACAGGGAGCCTTGTTATGCTGATTGGCGGGATGTAAATTGCCAACTGCCTCTCTGGAGGAGTGCATTGTGTTCCCTAAAACAAGTAAAGAACAGAGCTACAGAGCCAAGGGCACTTCCAGTCTAGGGAATATACCTTGGGAAAACTGAAAATCAATAAGACAGAGCCACCCCAATATTTAGGGTTGCACTGCTTACAAGGACCTCAACTTCGGTACACCTTAAATATCCCAGGAAATATAAAAATGGTTCAAAAAATTGTGGCACTTACGTACGATGGAATATCCCTCAGCCATGAAATCAATGTCATAAGACCAGTAGCAGCAAAATGGGTGGATTCAGGTACGATGATTCTAAGTGAAATAAGTCACACAGAAAAAGAAACTTATCATAAGATATCACTAATGAAGTTCCTGTAAACATGGCTACACTTGAACTGAGTTAGGAAAGAGAACAGTGTCTCACATTTAGAAAACACTCTTATGCCTGCTTAAGGGGGAAGGAGAGGTGGGGTGATGCATAAAACCAGAGTTTGATATAAGCACAGGTACCGTTCCAAAAACCAACTATGGAATAGACAAGACCAACACCGTCCTCAGTGAGAGGGACTCAAAACCCCATATTTCCCACAGAGGAATATATCTGACTAGTAAGAATCTTAAAACCTATGTATTGATATGTCTCCGTAAGGGAATCAAGTGTGTCTAGACTGGCATAAACATGGCAGCGAGAATCAGCTCAAACCCATTATAAAAAGAAATTTCAAAAACAAAACAAAAAAAAATTGGGAAATTCTTTACAATTCCTTCAGGGTCTCTGATGAAATCTGGAATGACCCTATGTACAACGACAGCTGGATGTGGCATAAGGCTGGACACCTGGGACTGGGAGGATTGGTGAGATTGGGTGAGCAAATGCAGACCCTTTAAAGCAGTAATGCATGGCACCCATTCCATGGGTCCCAACTCTCCAGGTTGAAGGGAATATTACTACAGTTATAACATGTACGGGAAACCTAGAGAACGGACACACTGTGAATACGAAAGGTTTCTAAAACTCAACGAATAGTCCCTCTCCTGTGGTCCGTTTTGACTTTCCATCTGTTTACTATCAACCTCCCAACTTGGAGAGACAGCCCCTTTAACCTCCTGGTTCGCACAGGTTTCCAATTTGGCAGAGGATGAAAGGGAAGAGGGAGAACCAATGAGAGAGTAGCTGTTAGGCCTTTGGACGGGCATATATCACTGTAATTTCCCGGCCGAAAGAAGAATTAACCAAAGTCTCAGCCACCCACCGGGAACCAGTATAGGTCCTGAACGAAAATTTTGGACTTGCGGTCAGCTCACCCAAAACGAGTTGAACAATGGAGCTCAGGGGCACAGCAATTCACAAACTGGCCGAGTAATAAAGGACAACTATCGTCCAAAAATCTGTTGAGGGAAGAAAACGAGGCGGACTTGAAAGCGAGGCAGAATAGCAGGAAACAGATTTCAAGAGGTACGTTGGAATCGCCTTTAAAGCACAGGAAGAGGGGCACAACTTCGACAATGATGCACTTGGCCAAAAAGGGTGTATGCGTTTTCTCCTGAATATATTCAGGAGAAAACGCATATGCTCTTTTTGGTCAAGCAAGCAAGCGGGCAATGCAAATCTGCACTACAAAGAAGTATCACTTCCCAACGGTCAAAAGGGACATCCACAAAAATGTGTAAAAACCGGAAAGGCAAGACAGGCCCTGGAGAACAGGGAGCCTTCTTATGCTGATGGGCGGGATATAAATTGCCAACTGCCTCTCTGGAAGAGTACATTGTGTTCCCTAAAACAAGTAAACAACAGAGCTACAGAGCCAAGGGCACTTCCAGTCTAGGGAATATACCTTGGGAAAACTTAAAATCAATAAGACAGAGCCACCCCAAAATTTAGGACTGCACTGCTTACAAGGACCTCAACTTGGTTACACCTTAAATATCCCAGGAAATATAAAAATGATTCAAGAAATTGTGGTACTTACGTACGATGGAATATCCCTCAGCCATGAAATCCATGTCATAAGACCAGTAGCAGCAAAATGGGTGGATTCAGGTACGATGACTCTAAGAGAAATACGTCACAGAGAAAAAGAAACTTATCATAAGATATCACTTATGAAGTTCCTGTAAACATGGCTACACTTGAACTGAGTTAGGAAAGAGAACAGTGTCTCACATTTAGAAAACATTCTTATGCCTGCTTAAGGGGGAAGGAGAGGTGGGGTGATGCATAAAACCAGAGTTTGATATAAGCACAGGTACTGTTCCAAAAAGCAACTATGGAATAGACAAGACCAACACCTTCCTCAGTGAAAGGGCTCAAAACCCCATATTTCCCGCAGAGGAATATATCTGACTAGTAAGAATCTTAAAACCTATGTATTGATATGTCTCCGTAAGGGAATCAAGTGTGTCTAGACTGGCATAAATATGGCAGCGAGAATCAGCTCAAACCCACTATAAAAAGTAATTTCAAAAACAAAACAAAAAAACTGGGAAATTCTTTACAATTCCTTCAGGGTAACTGATGAAACCTGGAATGACCCTATCTACAACGACAGCTGGATGTGGCATAAGGCTGCACACTAGGGACTGAGAGGATTGGTGAGATTGGGTGAGCAAATGCAGACCCTTTAAAGCAATAATGCATGGCACCCATTCCATGGGTCCCAACTCTCCAGGTTGAAGGGAATATTACTACAGTTATAACATGTACGGGAAACCTAGAGAACGGACACACTGTGAATACGAAAGGTTTCTAAAACTCAACGAATAGTCCCTCTCCAGGTGCTCCGGTTTGACTTTCCATCTGCTTTACTATCAACCTCCCAACTTGGAGAGACAGACCCTTTAAACTCCTGGTTCGCACAGGTTGCCAATTTGGCAGAGGATGAAAGGGAAGAAGGAGAACCAATGAGAGAGTAGCTGTTAGGCATTTGGACGGGCATATATCACTGTAATTTCCCGGCAGGAAGAAGAATTAACCAAAGTCTCAGCCACCCACCGGGAACCAGTATAGGTCCTGAACCAAAACTTTGGACTTGCGATAAGCTCACCAAAAACGAGTTGAAAAATGGAGCTCAGGGGCACAGCAATTCACAAACTGGCCGAGTAATAAAGGACAACTATCGTCCAAAAATCTGTTGAGGGAAGGCAACGAGGCGGACTTGAAAACGAGGCAGAATAGCAGGAAACAGATTTCAAGAGGTACGTAGGAATTGCCTTTAAAGGACAGGAAGAGGGACACAAATTCGACAATGATGCACTTGGCCAAAAAGGGTGTATGCGTTTTCTCCTGAATATATTCAGGAGAAAACGCATACACCCTTTTTGGCCAAGCAAGCAAGCGGGCAATGCAAATCTGCACTACAAAGAAGTATCACTTCCCACCGGTCAAAAGGGACATCCACAAAATGTGTAAAAACCAGAAAGGCAAGACAGGCCCTGGAGAACAGGGAGCCTTGTTATGCTGATTGGCGGGATGTAAATTGCCAACTGCCTCTCTGGAGGAGTGCATTGTGTTCCCTAAAACAAGTAAAGAACAGAGCTACAGAGCCAAGGGCACTTCCAGTCTAGGGAATATACCTTGGGAAAACTGAAAATCAATAAGACAGAGCCACCCCAATATTTAGGGTTGCACTGCTTACAAGGACCTCAACTTCGGTACACCTTAAATATCCCAGGAAATATAAAAATGGTTCAAAAAATTGTGGCACTTACGTACGATGGAATATCCCTCAGCCATGAAATCAATGTCATAAGACCAGTAGCAGCAAAATGGGTGGATTCAGGTACGATGATTCTAAGTGAAATAAGTCACACAGAAAAAGAAACTTATCATAAGATATCACTAATGAAGTTCCTGTAAACATGGCTACACTTGAACTGAGTTAGGAAAGAGAACAGTGTCTCACATTTAGAAAACACTCTTATGCCTGCTTAAGGGGGAAGGAGAGGTGGGGTGATGCATAAAACCAGAGTTTGATATAAGCACAGGTACCGTTCCAAAAACCAACTATGGAATAGACAAGACCAACACCGTCCTCAGTGAGAGGGACTCAAAACCCCATATTTCCCACAGAGGAATATATCTGACTAGTAAGAATCTTAAAACCTATGTATTGATATGTCTCCGTAAGGGAATCAAGTGTGTCTAGACTGGCATAAACATGGCAGCGAGAATCAGCTCAAACCCATTATAAAAAGAAATTTCAAAAACAAAACAAAAAAAAATTGGGAAATTCTTTACAATTCCTTCAGGGTCTCTGATGAAATCTGGAATGACCCTATGTACAACGACAGCTGGATGTGGCATAAGGCTGGACACCTGGGACTGGGAGGATTGGTGAGATTGGGTGAGCAAATGCAGACCCTTTAAAGCAGTAATGCATGGCACCCATTCCATGGGTCCCAACTCTCCAGGTTGAAGGGAATATTACTACAGTTATAACATGTACGGGAAACCTAGAGAACGGACACACTGTGAATACGAAAGGTTTCTAAAACTCAACGAATAGTCCCTCTCCTGTGGTCCGTTTTGACTTTCCATCTGTTTACTATCAACCTCCCAACTTGGAGAGACAGCCCCTTTAACCTCCTGGTTCGCACAGGTTTCCAATTTGGCAGAGGATGAAAGGGAAGAGGGAGAACCAATGAGAGAGTAGCTGTTAGGCCTTTGGACGGGCATATATCACTGTAATTTCCCGGCCGAAAGAAGAATTAACCAAAGTCTCAGCCACCCACCGGGAACCAGTATAGGTCCTGAACGAAAATTTTGGACTTGCGGTCAGCTCACCCAAAACGAGTTGAACAATGGAGCTCAGGGGCACAGCAATTCACAAACTGGCCGAGTAATAAAGGACAACTATCGTCCAAAAATCTGTTGAGGGAAGAAAACGAGGCGGACTTGAAAGCGAGGCAGAATAGCAGGAAACAGATTTCAAGAGGTACGTTGGAATCGCCTTTAAAGCACAGGAAGAGGGGCACAACTTCGACAATGATGCACTTGGCCAAAAAGGGTGTATGCGTTTTCTCCTGAATATATTCAGGAGAAAACGCATATGCTCTTTTTGGTCAAGCAAGCAAGCGGGCAATGCAAATCTGCACTACAAAGAAGTATCACTTCCCAACGGTCAAAAGGGACATCCACAAAAATGTGTAAAAACCGGAAAGGCAAGACAGGCCCTGGAGAACAGGGAGCCTTCTTATGCTGATGGGCGGGATATAAATTGCCAACTGCCTCTCTGGAAGAGTACATTGTGTTCCCTAAAACAAGTAAACAACAGAGCTACAGAGCCAAGGGCACTTCCAGTCTAGGGAATATACCTTGGGAAAACTTAAAATCAATAAGACAGAGCCACCCCAAAATTTAGGACTGCACTGCTTACAAGGACCTCAACTTGGTTACACCTTAAATATCCCAGGAAATATAAAAATGATTCAAGAAATTGTGGTACTTACGTACGATGGAATATCCCTCAGCCATGAAATCCATGTCATAAGACCAGTAGCAGCAAAATGGGTGGATTCAGGTACGATGACTCTAAGAGAAATACGTCACAGAGAAAAAGAAACTTATCATAAGATATCACTTATGAAGTTCCTGTAAACATGGCTACACTTGAACTGAGTTAGGAAAGAGAACAGTGTCTCACATTTAGAAAACATTCTTATGCCTGCTTAAGGGGGAAGGAGAGGTGGGGTGATGCATAAAACCAGAGTTTGATATAAGCACAGGTACTGTTCCAAAAAGCAACTATGGAATAGACAAGACCAACACCTTCCTCAGTGAAAGGGCTCAAAACCCCATATTTCCCGCAGAGGAATATATCTGACTAGTAAGAATCTTAAAACCTATGTATTGATATGTCTCCGTAAGGGAATCAAGTGTGTCTAGACTGGCATAAATATGGCAGCGAGAATCAGCTCAAACCCACTATAAAAAGTAATTTCAAAAACAAAACAAAAAAACTGGGAAATTCTTTACAATTCCTTCAGGGTAACTGATGAAACCTGGAATGACCCTATCTACAACGACAGCTGGATGTGGCATAAGGCTGCACACTAGGGACTGAGAGGATTGGTGAGATTGGGTGAGCAAATGCAGACCCTTTAAAGCAATAATGCATGGCACCCATTCCATGGGTCCCAACTCTCCAGGTTGAAGGGAATATTACTACAGTTATAACATGTACGGGAAACCTAGAGAACGGACACACTGTGAATACGAAAGGTTTCTAAAACTCAACGAATAGTCCCTCTCCAGGTGCTCCGGTTTGACTTTCCATCTGCTTTACTATCAACCTCCCAACTTGGAGAGACAGACCCTTTAAACTCCTGGTTCGCACAGGTTGCCAATTTGGCAGAGGATGAAAGGGAAGAAGGAGAACCAATGAGAGAGTAGCTGTTAGGCATTTGGACGGGCATATATCACTGTAATTTCCCGGCAGGAAGAAGAATTAACCAAAGTCTCAGCCACCCACCGGGAACCAGTATAGGTCCTGAACCAAAACTTTGGACTTGCGATAAGCTCACCAAAAACGAGTTGAAAAATGGAGCTCAGGGGCACAGCAATTCACAAACTGGCCGAGTAATAAAGGACAACTATCGTCCAAAAATCTGTTGAGGGAAGGCAACGAGGCGGACTTGAAAACGAGGCAGAATAGCAGGAAACAGATTTCAAGAGGTACGTAGGAATTGCCTTTAAAGGACAGGAAGAGGGACACAAATTCGACAATGATGCACTTGGCCAAAAAGGGTGTATGCGTTTTCTCCTGAATATATTCAGGAGAAAACGCATACACCCTTTTTGGCCAAGCAAGCAAGCGGGCAATGCAAATCTGCACTACAAAGAAGTATCGCTTCCCACCGGTCAAAAGGGACATCCACAAAATGTGTAAAAACCAGAAAGGCAAGACAGGCCCTGGAGAACAGGGAGCCTTGTTATGCTGATGGGCGGGATGTAAATTGCCAACTGCCTCTCTGGAGGAGTGCATTGTGTTCCCTAAAACAAGTAAACAACAGAGCTACAGAGCCAAGGGCACTTCCAGTCTAGGGAATATACCTTGGGAAAACTGAAAATCAATAAGTCAGAGCCACCCCAAAATTTAGGGCTGCACTGCTTACAAGGACCTCAAGTTGAATACACCTTAAATATCCCAGGAAATATAAAAATGGTTCAAAAAATTGTGGTACTTACGTACGATGGAATATCCCTCAGCCATGAAATCAATGTCATAAGACCAGTAGCAGCAAAATGGGTGGATTCAGGTATGATGATTCTAAGTGAAATAAGTCACACAGAAAAAGAAACTTATCATAAGATATCACTTATGAAGATGCTGTAAACATGGCTACACTTGAACTGAGTTAGGAAAGAGAACAGTGTCTCACATTTAGAAAACACTCTCATGCCTGCTTAAGGGGGAAGGAGAGGTGGGGTGATGCATAAAACCAGAGTTTGATATAAGCACAGATACCGTTCCAAAACCAACTATGGAATAGACAAGACCTACACCTTCCTCAGTGAAAGGGACTCAAAACCCCATATTTCCCGGAGAGAAATATATCTGACTAGTAATAATCTTAAAACCTATGTATTGATATGTCTCTGTAAGGGAATCAAGTGTGTCTAGACTTGCATAAACATGGCAGCGAGAATCAGCTCAAACCCACTATAAAAAGGAATTTCAAAAACAAAACAAAAAAAACTGGGAAATTCTTTACAATTCCTTCAGGGTCTCTGATGAAACCTGGAATGACCCTATCTACAACGACAGCTGGATGTGACATAAGGCTGGACACTTGGGACAGAGAGGATTGGTGAGATTGGGTGAGCAAATGCAGACCCTTTAAATCAGTAATGCATGGCACCCATTCCATGGGTCCCAACTCTCCAGGTTGAAGGGAATATTACTACAGTTATAACATGTACGGGAAACCTAGAGAACGGACACACTGTGAATACGAAAGGTTTCTAAAACTCAACGAATAGTCCCTCTACTGGTGCTCCGCTTTGACTTTCCATCTGCTTTACTATCAACCTCCCAACTTGGAGAGACAGCCCCTTTAACCTCCTGGTTCGCACAGGTTTCCAATTTGGCAGAGGATGAAAGGGAAGAGGGAGAACCAATGAGAGAGTAGCTGTTGGGCATTTGGACGGGCACATATCACTATAACTTCCCGGCAGTAAGAAGAATTAACCAAAGTCTCAGCCAACAACCGGGAACCAGTAAAGGTCCTGAACCAAAATTTTGGACTTGCGGTCAGCTCACCAAATACGAGTTGAATAATGGAGCTCAGGGGCACAGCAATTCACAAACTGGCCGAGTAATAAAGGACAACTATCGTCCAAAAATCTGTTGAGGGAAGGCAACGAGTCGGACTTGAAAGCGAGGCAGAATAGCAGGAAACAGATTTCAAGAGGTATGTTGGAATCGCCTTTAAAGCACAGGAAGAGGGGCACAACTTCGACAATGATGCACTTGGCCACAAAGGGCGTATGCGTTTTCTCCTGAATATATTCAGGAGAAAACGCATACGCCCTTTTTGGCCAAGGAAGCAAGCGGGCAATGCAAATCTGCACTACAAAGAAGTATCACTTCCCACCGGTCCAAAGGGACATCCACAAAATGTGTAAAAACCAGAAAGGCAAGACAGGCCCTGGAGAACAGGGAGCCTTGTTATGCTAATGGGCGGGATGTAACTTGCCAACTGCCTCTCTGGAGGAGTGCATTGTGTTCCCTAAAACAAGTAAACAACAGAGCTACAGAGCCAAGGGCACTTCCAGTCTAGGGAATATACCTTGGGAAAACTGAAAATCAATAAGACAGAGCCACCGCAAAATTTAGGGCTGCACTGCTTACAAGGACTTCAACTTGGGTACACCTTAAATATCCCAGGAAATATAAAAATGGTTCAAAAAATTGTGGTACTTACGTACGATGGAATATCAGCCATGAAACCAATGTCATAAGACCAGTAGCAGCAAAATGTGTGGATTCAGGTACGATGATTCTAAGTGAAATAAGTCACACAGAAAAAGAAACTTATCATAAGATATCACTTATGAAGATCCTGTAAACATGGGTACACTTGAACAGAGTTAGGAAAGAGAACAGTGTCTCACACTTAGAAAACACTATTATGCCTGCTTAAGGGGGAAGGAGAGGTGGTGTGATGCATAAAACCAGAGTTTCATATAAGCACAGGTACCGTTCCAAAAACAAACTATGGAATAGACAAGACCTACACCTTTCTCAGTGAAAGGGACTCAAAACCCCATATTTCCCGCAGAGGAATATATCTGACTAGTAAGAATCTTAAAACCTATGTATTGATATGTCTCCGTAAGGGAATCAAGTGTGTGTAGACTGGAATAAACACGGTAGCGAGAATCAGCTCAAACCCAGTATAAAAATGAATTTCAAAAACAAAACAAAACAACTGGGAAATTCTTTACAATTCCTTCAGGGTCTCTGATGAAACCTGGAATGACCCTATCTACAACGACAGCTGGATGTGGCATAAGGCTGGACACTTGGGACTGAGAGGATTGTTGAGATTGGGTGAGCAAATGCAGACCCTTTAAAGCAGTAATGCATGGCACCCATTCCATGGGTCCCAACTCTCCAGGTTGAAGGGAATATTACTACAGTTATAACATGTACGGGAAACCTAGAGAACGGACACACTGTGAATACGAAAGGTTTCTAAAACTCAACGAATAGTCCCTCTCCTGGTGCTCCGGTTTGACTTTCCATCTGTTTACTATCAACCTCCCAACTTGGAGAGACAGCCCCTTTAACCTCCTGGTTCGCACAGGTTTCCAATTTGGCAGAGGATGAAAGGGAAGAGGGAGAACCAATGAGAGAGTAGCTGTTAGGCCTTTGGACGGGCATATATCACTGTAATTTCCCGGCCGAAAGAAGAATTAACCAAAGTCTCAGCCACCCACCGGGAACCAGTATAGGTCCTGAACGAAAATTTTGGACTTGCGGTCAGCTCACCCAAAACGAGTTGAAAAATGGAGCTCAGGGGCACAGCAATTCACAAACTGGCCGAGTAATAAAGGACAACTATCGTCCAAAAATCTGTTGAGGGAAGAAAACGAGGCGGACTTGAAAACGAGGCAGAATAGCAGGAAACAGATTTCAAGAGGTACGTTGGAATCGCCTTTAAAGCACAGGAAGAGGGGCACAACTTCGACAATGATGCACTTGGCCAAAAAGGGTGTATGCGTTTTCTCCTGAATATATTCAGGAGAAAACGCATATGCTCTTTTTGGTCAAGCAAGCAAGCGGGCAATGCAAATCTGCACTACAAAGAAGTATCACTTCCCAACGGTCAAAAGGGACATCCACAAAAATGTGTAAAAACCGGAAAGGCAAGACAGGCCCTGGAGAACAGGGAGCCTTCTTATGCTGATGGGCGGGATATAAATTGCCAACTGCCTCTCTGGAAGAGTACATTGTGTTCCCTAAAACAAGTAAACAACAGAGCTACAGAGCCAAGGGCACTTCCAGTCTAGGGAATATACCTTGGGAAAACTTAAAATCAATAAGACAGAGCCACCCCAAAATTTAGGACTGCACTGCTTACAAGGACCTCAACTTGGTTACACCTTAAATATCCCAGGAAATATAAAAATGATTCAAGAAATTGTGGTACTTACGTACGATGGAATATCCCTCAGCCATGAAATCCATGTCATAAGACCAGTAGCAGCAAAATGGGTGGATTCAGGTACGATGACTCTAAGAGAAATACGTCACAGAGAAAAAGAAACTTATCATAAGATATCACTTATGAAGTTCCTGTAAACATGGCTACACTTGAACTGAGTTAGGAAAGAGAACAGTGTCTCACATTTAGAAAACATTCTTATGCCTGCTTAAGGGGGAAGGAGAGGTGGGGTGATGCATAAAACCAGAGTTTGATATAAGCACAGGTACTGTTCCAAAAAGCAACTATGGAATAGACAAGACCAACACCTTCCTCAGTGAAAGGGTTCAAAACCCCATATTTCCCGCAGAGGAATATATCTGACTAGTAAGAATCTTAAAACCTATGTATTGATATGTCTCCGTAAGGGAATCAAGTGTGTCTAGACTGGCATAAACATGGCAGCGAGAATCAGCTCAAACCCACTATAAAAAGTAATTTCAAAAACAAAACAAAAAAACTGGGAAATTCTTTACAATTCCTTCAGGGTCTCTGATGAAACCTGGAATGACCCTATCTACAATGACAGCTGCATGTGGCATAATGAGGGACACTTGGGACTGAGAGGATTGGTGAGATTGGGTGAGCAAATGCAGACCCTTTAAAGCACAAATGCCTGGCAACCTTTCCATGGGTCCCAACTCTCCAGGTTGAAGGGAATATTACTACAGCTATAACATGTACGGGAAACCTAGAGAAAGGACACACTGTGAATACGAAAGGTTTCTAAAACTCAACGAATAGTCCCTCTCCTGGTGCTCCGGTTTAACTTTACATCTGCTTTACTATCAATCTCCCAACTTGGAGAGACAGCCCCTTTAACCTCCTGGTTCGCACAGGTTGCCAATTTGGCAGAGGATGAAAGGGAAGAAGAAGAACCTATGAGAGAGTAGCTGTTAGGCATTTGGACGGGCACATATCACTGTAATTTTCCGGCAGGAAGAAGAATTAACCAAAGCCTCAGACACCCACCGGGAACCATTATAGGTTCTGAACCAAAATTTTGGACTTGCGGTCAGCTCAACAAAAACAAGTTGAAAAATGGAGCTCAGGGGCACAGCAATTCACAAACTGGCCGAGTAATAAAGGACAACTATCGTGCAAAAATCTGTTGAGGGAAGGCAACGAGGCGGACTTGAAAGCGAGGTAGAATAGCAGGAAACAGATTTCAAGAGGTACGTTGGAATCACCTTTAAAGCACAGGAAGAGGGGCACAACTTCGACAATGATGCACTTGGCCGAAAAGGGCGTATGCGTTTTCTCCTGAATATATTCAGGAGAAAACGCATACGCCCTTTTTGGCCAAGCAAGCAAGCGGGCAATGCAAATCTGCACTACAAAGAAGTATCACTTCCCACCGGTCAAAAGGGACATCCACAAAATGTGTAAAAACCAGAAAGGCAAGACAGGCCCTGGAGAACAGGGAGCCTTGTTATGCTGATGGGCGGGATGTAAATTGCCAACTGCCTCTCTGGAGGAGTGCATTGTGTTCCCTAAAACAAGTAAACAACAGAGCTACAGAGCCAAGGGAACTTCCAGTCTAGGGAATATACCTTGGGAAATCTGAAAATCAATAAGACAGAGCCACCCCAAAATTTAGGGCTGCACTGCTTACAAGGACCTCAACTTGGGTACACCTTAAATATCCCAGGAAATATAAAAATGGTTCAAAAAATTGTGGTACTTACGTACGATGGAATATCCCTCAGCCATGAAATCAATGTCATAAGACCAGTAGCAGCAAAATGGGTGGATTCAGGTACGATGATTCTAAGTGAAATAAGTCACAGACAAAAAGAAACTTATCATAAGATATCACTTATGAAGATCCTGTAAACATGGCTACACTTGAACTGAGTTAGGAAAGAGAACAGTGTCTCATATTTAGAAAACACTCTTATGCCTGCTTAAGGGGGAAGGAGAGGTGGGGTGATGCATAAAACCAGAGTTTGATATAAGCACAGGTACCGTTCCAAAAACCAACTATGTAATAGACAAGACCTACACCTTCCTCAGTGAAAGGGACTCAAAACCCCATATTTCCCACAGAGGAATATATCTGACTAGTAAGAATCTTAAAACCTATGTATTGATATGTCTCCGTAAGGGAATCAAGTGTGTCTAGACTGGCATAAACATGGCAGCGAGAATCAGCTCAAACCCACTATAAAAAGGAATTTCAAAAACAAAACAAAAAAACTGGGAAATTCTTTACAATTCCTTCAGGGTCTCTGATGAAACCTGGAATGACCCTATCTACAACGACAGCTGGATGTGGCATAAGGCTGGACACTTGGGACTGAGAGGATTGGTGAGATTGGGTGAGCAAATGCAGACCCTTTAAAGCAATAATGCATGGCACCCATTCCATGGGTCCCAACTCTACAGGTTGAAGGGAATATTACTACAGCTATAACATGTACGGGAAACCTAGAGAACGGACACACTGTGAATACGAAAGGTTTCTAAAACTCAACGAATAGTCCCTCTCTTGGTGCTCCGGTTTGACTTTCCATCTGCTTTACTATCAATCTCCCAACTTGGAGAGACAGCCCCTTTAACCTCCTGGTTCGCCCAGGTTGCCAATTTGGCAGAGAATGAAAGGGAAGAGGGAGAACCAATGAGAGAGTAGCTGTTAGGCATTTGGACGGGCACATATCTCTGTAATTTCCCAGCAGGAAGAAGAATTAACCAAAGTCTCAGCCACCCACCGGGAACCAGTATAGGTCCTGAACCAAAATTTTGGACTTGCGGTCAGCTCACCAAAAACGAGTTGAAAAATGGAGCTCAGGGGCACAGCAATTCACAAACTGGCTGAGTAATAAAGGACAATTATCCTCCAAAAATCTGTTGAGGAAAGGCAACGAGGCGGACTTGAAAGCGAGGCAGAATAGCAGGAAACAGATTTCAAGAGGTACGTTGGAATCGCCTTTAAAGCACAGGAAGAGGGGCACAACTTCGACAATGATGCACTTGGCCACAAAGGGCGTATGCGTTTTCTCCTGAATATATTCAGGAGAAAACGCATACGCCCTTTTTGGCCAAGCAAGCAAGCGGGCAATGCAAATCTGCACTACAAAGAAGTATCACTTCCCACCGGTCAAAAGGGACATCCACAAAATGTGTAAAAACCAGAAAGGCAAGACAGGCCCTGGAGAACAGGGAGCCTTGTTATGCTGATGGGCGGGATGTAAATTGCCAACTGCCTCTCTGGAGGAGTGCATTGTGTTCCCTAAAACAAGTAAACAACAGAGCAACAGAGCCAAGGGCACTTCCAGTCTAGGGAATATACCGTTGGAAAACTGAAAATCAATAAGACAAAGCCACCCCAAAATTTAGGGCTGCACTGCTTACAAGGACCTCAACTTGGGTACACCTTAAATATCCCAGGAAATATAAAAATGGTTCAAAAAATTGTGGTACTTACGTACGATGGAATATCCCTCAGCCATGAAATCAATGTCATAAGACCAGTAGCAGCAAAATGTGTGGATTCAGGTACAATGATTCTAAGTGAAATAAGTCACACAGAAAAAGAAACTTATCATAAGATATCACTTATGAAGATCCTGTAAACATGGCTACACTTGAACTGAGTTAGGAGAGAGGACAGTGTCTTACATTTAGAAAACACTCTTATGCCTGCTTAAGGGGGAAGGAGAGGTGGGGTGATGCATAAAACCAGAGTTTGATATAAGCACAGGTACCGTTCCAAAAACCAACTATGGAATAGACAAGACCTACACCTTCCTCAGTGAAAGGGACTCAAAACCCAATATTTCCCGCAGAGGAATATATCTGACAAGTAAGAATCTTAAAACCTATGTATTGATATGTCTCCGTAAGGGAATCAAGTGTGTCTAGACTAGCATAAAAATGACAGCGAGAATAAGCTCAAACCCACTATAAAAAGGAATTTCATAAACAAAACAAAAAAACTGGGAAATTCTTTACAATTCCTTCATGGTCTCTGATGAAACCTGGAATGACCCTATCTACAACGACAGCTGGATGTGGCATAAGGAGGGACACTTGGGACTGAGAGGATTGGTGAGATTGGGTGAGCAAATGCAGACCCTTTAAAGCAATAATGCCTGGCACCCATTCCATGGGTCCCAACTCTCCAGGTTGAAGGGAATATTACTACAGCTATAACATGTACCGGAAACCTAGAGAACGGACACACTGTGAATACGAAAGGTTTCTAAAACTCAACGAATAGTCCCTCTCCTGGTGCTCCCGTTTGACATTCCATCTGCTTTACTATCAACCTCCCAACTTGGAGAGATAGACCCTTTAACCTCCTGGTTCGCACAGGTTTCCAATTTGGCAGAGGATGAAAGGGAAGAGGGAGAACCAATGAGAGAGTAGCTGTTAGGCATTTGGACGGGCACATATCACTCTAACTTCCCGGCAGGAAGAAGAATTAACCACAGTCTCAGCCACCCACCGGGAACCAGTATAGGTCCTGAACCAAAATTTTGGACTTGCGGTCAGCTCACAAAAAATTGAGTTGAAAAATGGAGCTCAGGGGCACAGCAATTCACAAACTGGCCGAGTAATAAAGGACAACTATCGTCCAAAAATCAGGACTGAGAGGATTGGTGAGATTGGGTGAGCAAATGCAGACCCTTTAAAGCAATAATGCCTGGCACCCATTCCATGGGTCCCAACTCTCCAGGTTGAAGGGAATATTACTACAGCTATAACATGTACGGGAAACCTAGAGAACGGACACACTGTGAATACGAAAGGTTTCTAAAACTCAACGAATAGCCCCTCTCCTGGTGCTCTGGTTTGACTTTCCATCTGCTTTACTATCAACCTCCCTACTTGGAGAGACAGCCCCTTTAACCTCCTGGTTCGCACAGGTTTACAATTTGGCAGAGGTTGAAAGGGAAGAGGGAGAACCAATGAGAGAGTAGCTGTTAGGCATTTGGACGGGCACATATCACTCTAACTTCCCGGCAGAAAGAAGAATTAACCAAAGTCTCAGCCCCCCACTGGGAACCAGCATAGGTCCTGAACCAAAATTTTGGACTTGCGGTCAGCTCACAAAAAATTGAGTTGAAAAATGGAGCTCAGGGGCACAGCAATTCACAAACTGGCCGAGTAATAAAGGACAACTCTCGTCCAAAAATCAGTTGAGGGAAGGCAACGAGGCGGACTTGAAAGCGAGGCAGAATAGCAGGAAACAGATTTCAAGAGGTACGTTGGAATCGCCTTTAAAGCACAGGAAGAGGGGCACAACTTCGACAATGATGCACTTGGCCAAAAAGGGCGTATGCGTTTTCTCCTGAATATATTCAGGAGAAAACGCATACGCCCTTTTTGGCCAAGCAAGCAAGTGGGCAATGCAAATCTGCACTTCCCACCAGTCAAAGGGACATCCACAAAATGTGTAAAAACCAGAAAGGCAAGACAGACCCTGGAGAACAGGGAGCCTTGTTATGGTGATGGGCGGGATGTAAATTGCCAACTGCCTCTCTGGAAGAGTACATTGTGTTCCCTAAAACAAGTAAAGAACAGAGCTACAGAGCCAAGGGCACTTCCAGGCTAGGGAATATACCTTGGGAAAACTGAAAATCAATAAGACAGAGCCACCCCAAAATTTAGGGCTGCACTGCTTACAAGGACCTCAACTTGGGTACACCTTAAATAAACCAGGAAATATAAAAATGGTTCAAAAAATTGTGGTACTTACGTACGATGGAATATCCCTCAGCCATGAAATCAATGTCATAAGACCAGTAGCAGCAAAATGGGTGGATTCAGGTACGATGATTCTAAGTGAAATAAGTCACACAGAAAAAGAAACTTATCATAAGATATCACTTATGAAGATCCTGTAAACATGGCTACACTTGAACTGAGTTAGGAGAGAGGACAGTGTCTTACATTTAGAAAACACTCTTATGCCTGCTTAAGGGGGAAGGAGAGGTGGGGTGATGCATAAAACCAGAGTTTGATATAAGCACAGGTACCGTTCCAAAATCCAACTATGAAATAGACAAGACCTACACCTTCCTCAGTGAAAGGGACTCAAAACCCCATATTTCCCGCAGAGGAATATATCTGACTAGTAAGAATCTTAAAACCTATGTATTGATATGTCTCCGTAAGGGAATCAAGTGTGTCTAGACTAGCATAAAAATGACAGCGAGAATCAGCTCAAACCCACTATAAAAAGGAATTTCAAAAACAAAACAAAAAAACTGGGAAATTCTTTACAATTCCTTCAGGGTCTCTGATGAAACCTGGAATGACCCTATCTACAACGACAGCTGGATGTGGCATAAGGACGGACACTTGGGACTGAGACGATTGGTGAGATTGGGTGAGCAAATGCAGACCTTTTAAAGCACAAATGCCTGGCACCCATTCCATGGGACCCAGCTCTCCAGGTTGAAGGGAATATTACTACAGCTATAACATGTACGGGAAACCTAGGGAACGGACACACTGTGAATACGAAAGGTTTCTAAAACTCAACGAATAGCCCCTCTCCTGGTGCTCTGGTTTGACTTTCCATCTGCTTTACTATCAACCTCCCTACTTGGAGAGACAGACCCTTTATCCTCCTGGTTCGCACAGGTTGCCAATTTGGCAGAGGATGAAAGGGAAGAGGGAGAACCAATGAGAGAGTAGCTATTAGGCATTTGGAGGGGCACATATCACTGTAATTTCCCGGCAGGAAGAAGAATTAACCAAAGTCTCAGCCACCCACCGGGAACCAGTATAGGTCCTGAACCAAAATTTTGGACTTGCGGTCAGCTCACCAAAAACGAGTTGAAAAATGGAGCTCAGGGGCACAGCAATTCACAAACTGGCCGAGTAATAAAGGACAACTATCGTCCAAAAATCTGTTGAGGGAAGGCAACGAGGCGGACTTGAAAGCGAGGCAGAATAGCAGGAAACAGATTTCAAGAGGTACGTTTGAATCGCCTTTAAAGCACAGGAAGAGGGGCACAACTTCGACAATGATGCACTTGGCC